>NC_133331.1:92926536-93526536 GCF_042186555.1 Aquarana catesbeiana
TGTATGGCTGGGATCGATGCCGTGAGAAGTCCTAATACTGCCATGGCCGATCGGACTGAGATTGAGATATTCATTTGAATTTGTTTTACTACGGAAGAGATCCTCTCCAACTTCGCCTGTGGAAAGAAAACTTTCTGGAGCACTGAATTTATTATATAACCCAGAAACATAATTTCTTGATTTGGTTCTAGTTTTGACTTCTCCAGGTTGAGGAGCCACCCTAGGTCCCTGAGGTGTATCTGTGATACCTGAAGATTTGTCACCACTTGCTCCCTAGAGCCCACAAAGAACAACAGGTCGTCCAGATATGGAATGACGGAAATTCCTCTTAACTTCAGAGGCTCCAGGGCTTCGGACATTATTTTTGTGAAAATCCTGGGGGAAGATAAGAGTCCGAAAGACAAAGCTTTGAACTGAAGATGCCAAACAGATGACCCCAGGTTGATGGCCAATCGGAGGAAACGTTGGGAAGCCTGAGCAATCGGGACATGTAGTGGAGAAAGACAAAAGAATCCTGGACAGCCGCACTCAATGAAAAAGAAAGCACCTTTATTGTGACAAAAAATATCAGAACAGGTCACATAAAATGTGGATATGACAGGACAGCAGCTAACGCGTTTCACATCTACTGATGCTTACTCATAGCTAGATTGAAAGTGGTCAAACACGTACATATAAAAAGGGAAGTAATTTAAAAATATGCAAGACACCTGGCAATAAACTCAAAGTTAGAAACACCACACCCATTGCACTGTTAACCTTCAAAAACCCAGAAGGTACAAAGTATTGATAAAAAATTGGTTAAGTTAAAATCCATCAATGAATCTGCATCATTTTTATTTTATTTCATCTAATTTTTCATTCATACCCTCTGATGCGCTGTACAGTTTTCTGTCCAGCCCATTAGAGGTTAAATGACACAGGTTTAATTAAATTATGTATTCATTTTCTAACTAATAGAGCTTGAAATACATAAGTCTAACATATTTGATACTACCCAGTCATCTTTATTAGTTGCTTTCAGGACTAGCAGCACCATCAGGTTCCACTATCCTTACTTATTGATTTTATTTTATTTATCTCGGTTATCAGTAATCAACCGAACTCACCTTTGGTTGTTTATAGTAATGTTATTGACCCTTTGCAACATATCAGTCAGGATATATCCAAACTCACTATGTTGCAGATTGCAGCGGAAGGAGTGAGACTCTCTCCTTGGTGGTATATTTCATTTATATAAACACCACTGATGGAGCAAGTTTTTTTTGTGTTTATCATTTCTGTGATACTCCCAATCTCTGGTTTCAGATAGCTTTAATTTACTGCAGTAGAGTCCTACTAAGGGTATCTCTTTTTCATCTCGTCTATAGCATTTCAAGCAAGATAGTTCATTTTAGTATATATAGTTTATTGCTAAATTTCTTTTTTATTTTATTTGTATTTCATTTCATTTTATTTTATTTGGTTGCTTTTTTTTCTTCTCCTTTTTCCATTACATACCTTTTGCAGCGTTCTGAATGAGACTCTGGGTCCTAATACAGGCATTGTTTTGCCACTCTTTTTCCCTTTTCGCTTTGTCTCTCTCTATGTGGTTTCACTGCCTTTTCCCTTGGCTATTTGTTCAATAGCCATTTTCATTATATTTTTGCGCTTGTATAACTGTTGATGTCCTGTCATGGGAAATTTTACTCCTTAATGTAACTTATATTTTTTGCGACATTGCATGAGTGACTCTAATTTATCATCATACTATAGAGTATAAGATTTCCTATCATTCGAGCCCAATCTTGCCACACAGAGTTAATCCATCTCTGAGCAATCCTCTTATTGTTCAGTGAGAAAAATCTTGACAAACTGACAAAAACTGTGTCAAATACTCCCCCTTGCTGTGAGTGATAGCCTAAGACATGCATTATTTTTTAATTCCCTCCCCCACCCCTTTCTTCAGCAGCTCTGCAAGGATTGGCTGTTCCACACCTCAGCATGATTTGGCATGCTGAAGTCTTGTGGTTACTTTCCTGTCTTTTCACTGGATGTTAGAGATCATAACAGAAGTTCAGTTAGAAATACACAGAAGAAAATGCATATTGACAAGGGCCTTGTAGAGGTGGGTGGGGAATCTACTGACATCACGACTCCACCCACCGAGCTCCAGACAACAGACCCACCCACAGAATCTGCAGTTTTTCGGGTTTCATAACAGGTAAAGATACATGCAGGAGGCATGTATATCCTTATAGATAACCCCTATGGCAGTAGTTTAGAAAGGATGACATTGGGTTTACATCCAATTTAATATCTTTTTCCAGTTTCCTTTTTGGCATATTTCTTATTTACTAGCTTCCAGCGCACCGCAGTGTCAATGTGTAGCGCATCAGTTCAACACACATGCTTTGTTCTGCACAGAGTTTTGCATAAGTTTTTCTTTTATTTCTATTTTTATTTTTTTTTTCATTTATATGTACACACATATATAATATATACACACACACACACACACACACACACACACGTATTTGTTTTTTTTCCAACTACTCTTTGCATTTTCTGCGGTTATATGATAATGATTTTTTGCATAGTGTGTACTATTGTGATTTCCTCAGCATCTTATGTATAGATAAGAGTTTCTAACTTAACCAATTTTTTATCAATACTTTTGTATCTTCTGGGTTTTTGAAGGTTAACAGTGCAAGGAGTGTGGTGTTTCTAACTGAGTTTATTGCCAGGTGTCTTGCATATTTTTAAATCACTTCACTTTTATATGTACGTGTTTGACCACTTTCAATCTAGCTATGAGTAAGCATCAGTAGATGTGAAACGCGTTAGCTGCTGTCCTGTCATATCCACTTTTTATGTGACCTGTTCTGATATTTCGTCACAATAAAGGTGCTTTCTTTTTCATTGAGTGCGGCCGTCCAGGATTCTTTTGTCTTTCTCCACAACTTGTGCAGAGCCAGCACCTGTGAGGCCGTTTTGGGTGTTAATTTTCATCCAGGTGTGGTAGTCCTGGGAGCGGCTTTTTTCCTTTTGACAATCTGGAGATATAGGTAAGCATCCCTCAAATCTAGGGATGCCATGAAACAGTCTGGAGTCAACAGTTTTGTTATTCAATGTATTGTGTGCATGCGGTAATGTTTGTAACTAATTGATCAGTTTAGGAATCTTAGGTTCAGGATCAAATCGATACTTCCCCGAAGGCTTTTTCACCAAAAAGATGTGGGAATAGAAACCTCGGCCCTCCTGATGTTTTGGGACCTGGACGATTACTTCTTTTTGGATCAGATCCTGTAATAGGTTCATCATTGATGAAGCTTTGTCTCGATCCCTCGAGCCGTAACGTAAAACATGCTTGTGGGGGGGGGGGGGGGGGTGTCCGAAAACTCCAGACTGTATCCCTGAGAGATAACATTCCTTATGAAAGGGCTTGAAGATGTTCTGTTCCATTGTAAGAGGAAGGCAAACAATCTTCCCTCTACTGGGACAAGACTGTCACTTGTTTTTGGGTGGTTGGTCTGGGGAAGATCTGAAGAGAACTCCTCCTCTACCCTTACCCTTTTGGGAGGTCCAAACTCGTAAGGGCTGTTGAACAGCACGAAAATTCTTTTTAACCGTTTGGTTCTTTTTGGCAGTGAAAGTCTTTTTCTTGTCAGCTGTCCTGTCCAAGATTGTTTCCAGGTCTGGATCAAAAAGAAGATCCCCCGAAAAGGTAGACCACACAATTTAATCTTGGAGGCTGTGTCGTCCGACCAAGTTTTTAGCCAGACAGCACGTCTGGCTGAATTCACCAGAGCTGATGACCTTGCTGCCATCTTAATTGATTCAGCCGATGCGTCGGCCATGTATTTCACTGCTTTCAGAATTAAATGGAAAAGATGCCAAAAGATCTTTTCATGGTGTCCCCGCCTCTTCAGCTTTTCCACCCAGCATTCTAGGTTTCTTGCCACCACCGTGGAAGCCATAGCTGATTTGAGGCTGGCCGACACGGAATCCCACACATTTTTCAAGAGGGAGTCTGCCCTTTTATCCATCGCGTCCTTGAGCACCCCCATGTCCTCAAAGGCTAGGTCTGTGTGACAGTACACTTGTGAAAAAGCAGCATCCATCCAGACTCTTCTTCTGTCTTCAAAGGGAAACCGTCTCTTGAGGGTTTTGGAAAGGAAAGGGCTTCTTTCAGGGTCCTTCCATTCTTTCTTGACCATATCCGATATAACTCTATGGACTGGGAACACCCTGTGTTTGGTGTCATCCAGACCCTGGCACATTCTACTGTGAACTGACAATTGTACTTTCTCCTCCTGAATGTCGAGGGTCGTGTAAATCGCTTTTAAAAGGTCGTCCACTTCTTCTAAAGACAATTTGTACCTAGAGCCTCGGCTATCGTCTTCCTCTTCTACCTCATCCTCTGAATCCTTGAGGAAAGGAAGAGTACTTGCCCCCTCGTCCTCTGAGTCTACAACCTCAACGGGCCTAGAGGTAGACGCCCTGGGACTAGATGGTGGTTGCTAGGTTTCAACTTGGCCTGCTGGCTGGACCAGCAACGATTTGACTGAACCCAGTGAGTTTGAGAGTTCATGTAGTGAGGAAAACAAGTCTTTATATTGCTGGGATGTTTCCTCTTCGACAAGATCCTTAGTGCAGGATCTGCACATTTTTGCCAAGAGTCTCTGAGAGGATTTTTGCATGAAGGGCATTTCCTCTGACTTGGTGGGTTCAAATGTTTTGTTTTCCCTAAAACTTTTTCCTGCCCTTTAGTGCTTAGGAGAAACACAGACCACCACCAGTGATAGGTAAGAAAGAGAGAGAGAGAGAGATGCCCCTCAGTGTTGAAACCCATACATAGCAAAACCTCCACCATCAAACTGCAGGGTCCGAGAGAAGTAACCTCTGACCCTGCAGTAACAGGCTCCCTACAGGGAGGAACATAAAGAACAAAACAGTCACAGCATAAGCCCATAAGGAGAATAAAAGGCACCACTGTGCCCCTCTTACCTGGGCCTGAACGGTGCCTGTTTCCACCATTGCTGACGGTCTCTCGTCCATCTTAGCAGAGAGAGCAGCGGGGGATGAGAAAACCTCCTTTGTTTTAAAATTTCCTGGCTCCAGCATCAACGATGGCCGGAAGCACCGGTCGATAGACCTGCCCCCTTGGCCTCTGCGTTCCAGGCGACCGGAACCACTTGTCGCCACGCCCACACAGAAAGCTTATAAAAGGCTTTGGGCTTGTGTATCTGACCTGCAAGTTGACTTGCTTCTTACCTGTTCAAACAAATTTTGAATTAAATTTAGATTTGTACAGGGATGCAATACCTATTTGACATGAACCTGTTGATAACCTCAAAAAACAATAATATTCAGAACATCCAGCATATATAAAAAAAAAAAAAAAAAAAAAAAAAAAAAAGCTGGCATGTGGCAGAGTGCCCATCTCTGTACAATCTGAAGCATGGTGGCATGTTTGCAACCGATTCCTCCCCCCCTCTCCTGTCACTGGTTTTCAAAGACCCTGTTTGCTACACAGCCAAAAAATGGGCTCCTAGCAACCAGTGACGCTGGAAGTGGGCACAGCCTGATAGGGTAGTTTAAAGACTAGATCCTGTAATGGAAATTTGTAAGTTCTGTATATAATTGTATTGTATTTTGTATGTATTGCACACTGCCCTCACTGTGCAACAGCACTAATAATGTTTTCAGTAAATGTTTACATTCTTTCGAGTCCTGATTAGAATAAGCCTGCCTATGTAACGCCCCTTGTTACGATAAACCTACAATTGTAATATTAATGTGATACCTACGTAATCATGTGCATAAAAACCTTCAATTGCGTCATAATAAAGCAGAACAGTAATTTGGAAAGATGCTGAGCGTATCTTTTGTGTCTGTTCCCTACTGCAGTAGTTATTAATTTGGAACCACTAATCAATATGAGGATAGGAGTTGCCTATCATCAATTTAACCGAGTCAATCCCCATTCACTGTTCTTGTTATTGACAGCAGGCGATGGGAGAATTCCTTAGCCAACAGTAGGCTGTCTAATGAGTATGGATCCACCCACTGGAGAGAGGACCTGATGCCATCAAAGTCTGCCCACCCAGCTACAAAAACCTCTTGGCAGCTGCACTGTGTGTGGCAGTGGCACGTAGGAGTTGAGCTGCACTGAGGATGGAGGGTCCATTGGGGTCATGGACTTGTCACTTGAACCGAGTGTAACCACAATGGAATTCTAATGACACTGTGACTGCCTATACCCCCTGCAGGGGAAAGAAAAATCCGGGCAGCGCCATACTACTCCTGCTTTCTTACAGAATTCTAAAGAGTGCCACAGACAATCTTTAAGAATTCCTCGTTATACATTCAATTTAGAAATCATATGGATATTATTATAGAAATGTCAAATTGTGAACCAGAAGAGATAAATCAGAAGAAGGAAAAAAAAAAAAAACACCACATCACACCCCTATAGAGGCTTTGCTGAACAAACCTCTTACATAAGTCTTCACATTCCACAAAGAAATTAATCACCTATATTTTTAAGGCTACCACATGATCATGGAAAGCCTCCACGGTAACGTTTTTCAAAGTATTTTCTCGACTAAACAGATCCATGGTGAATGAAAAATTGTCAGCTATTTCGAATGACACCCGTGAAAAATTCTTGAAGGGCTGGTTGTCATGGATATTGCACTCCCAACTGAACTTCAGAGCATCACATCTTTGAGTCATTGAAACACTCAAGTGGTCTGTGGGGGGGTGGGGACTTACCCCTCCACTCCCCGTCCAAACTTCTCCACCTCAGTACTCTCTCCCAAACCCCTACACACTTAACCTTTCTTATACTTTTCTCTTTCCTAGTTTCCTTATTTTCTTCTTTTGAATACCTCTATATCCTATTGAAACCAGATGTGCCTCAGTATCAAAGACATATATACCAATGGTATTTAAGACCCCTATTTTCTTTGTAAACCAGAAAATTAATTTGAATCACCATATATGTATGCTTATATTCCATATTGTTACAAAAGATGTCTGCCAATGTAAGCAACTCAACTGTGCCTCGTGTTAACGTGATACACCCTGCTGTTCACTGTATATTTCTGCCAAAAAAGAATCACCCCCTTTTTAGTACATGTATTGAAAACGTAAATAAAAACAATTGAAGAAAAATAAAAAAAACAAAACGAAACAAAACAAAAAAAAAAAAAAAAAACAACCCCACAAATGTTTACCAAAAGATTGAAAGTGTAAAAGCAAATTAAGCCAAAATAAAAATAGAACACAAACAAGCTCTATTCCCATAGGCCCAAATCAGTGACTGAACTGAAAAGCAACTGTACAGGAGTATGAGGCTGAGAGAGAAAACTGTATAATAAAAATATACAAAGCACTTTACAGGGAACACCTGTCTACCAGCTTATGCAATATGATTACATGGTAGAATCACAATGCTTAAAATCATGCAGATATAGGCCAGGGGCTTTGGTTAAAGTGGTATTAACCACTTGAAGACCAGACTTATTCACCCTCTTTCAGGAAATTTTTCAACGCTGTCAGATTTTGATTGACAAATTAGTCATGCAACACTATGCTCATATTTAATTCATTTTAAAGATAGAGCCTTCTTTTTGGGGGCGCTTTGCTATATAAAAAAATAGGAAAAAAAAGTTTTAGTTTCTGTTTTAAAACGTTGGAAATAAATAATCTAAATAAATTCAGACTAAAATTAATTCTGCTACAACAAAAACAAAAAAGGTGTACTTTATTTAGTCTGTGTGAAAGTTAGAGTGTCTACAAACCATGGTATATATTTGAAAAGTGATCAATCTTTATGTACTGACTGCCTGTCTAATTTCTTGAATTCCTAAAATGCCAACACAGTACAAATACCCTCAAAAGGATATATTTTTGGAAAGTATACAGTCCAAGGTATTTAGCAAGAGGAACGACAAGTTTTTTTTAACCACTTCCCACCCAGTCTATAGCAAAATGTTGGTCGGGCCGTGGTGGCACGCATCGTGGCGATCGGTGGTACGGTGTGTCAGTCTGACACACCGCTACACCAATCTCGGTAAAGAGCCTCACCATGTGATCAGCCGTGTCCAATCACGGTTGATCAGGATGTAATCAGGAAGAGCCCTTGATCGGCTTTTCCTCACTCGCGTCTGACAGACGCGAGTAGAGGAAAGCCGATCGGTGGCTCCCCTGACGGGGGGTCTGCGCTGATTGTTTATGAGCGCAGCACCCCCCGCGGATGCCCACACTGGACCACTAGCGAAGCCGCCAGAACCACCAGGGAAGCCCCCAGCATGTGGATGGCCAGCTATGTACCCCCATGACCATCCACATATAAAAAAATATGCCCAATACATGCCAATCAGTGCCCACAAATGGGCACTGACTGGCAACATTATGGATCAGTACAGACAAGTGATGCCCAGCAATACCACCCATCAGTGTCCATCAGTGCCACCCATAAGTACCCAGTGCCACCCAAGTACCCATCAGTGCCACCCATAAGTACCACCCATAAGTACCCATCAGTGCCACCTCATTGGTGCCGCCGTATCAGTGCCCGTCAGTGCAGCCATATCAGCGCCCATCATTGAACAAGAAAACTTACTTATTTACAAAAAATTTTAACAGAAACAAAAAGAAAAACTTTTTTCTTTTCTAAATTTTCGGCCTTTTTTTTTTTTTTGTTGCGCAAAAAATAAAAATCGCAGAGGTGATTAAATCCCACCAAAAGAAAGCTTTATTTGTGGTAACAAAATAATGTAAAAAATTGTTTGGTACAGTGTTGCATGACCGCGCAATTGTCAATCAAATTGCGACAGTGCTGAAAGCTGACAATTGTCTTGGGCAGGAAGGTGTATAAGTGCCTGGTATTGAAGTGGTTAAAGTTGTAATTTTCTGTCACAATTTTTGGAAAATTAAAAATTAAATCAAAATGTGTTTTTTCCACAGTTGTCCTTTTACCAAGTTATTTCTCACACATATCATACATAATTACAATTACACCCCATAACAAATTCTGCTACTTCCTTTGAGTATGGCAAGACTTTTTCACAGCCTAGAGCAGGGATATGCAATTAGCGGACCTCCAGCTGTTGCAAAACTACAAGTCCCATCATGCCTCTGCCTCTGGGTGTCATGCTTGTAGCTGTCAGAGTCTTGCTATGCCTCATGGGAGTTGTAGTTCTGCAACAGCTGGAGGTCCGCTAATTGCATATCCCTGGCCTAGAGGCATAGGGGGGCCCAAAATCCAAGGAGCACTTTTGGGCTTTCAAGGAGCATTAATTACATGTCTAATTTTTTGACTACCTATCATATTTATTGAATCCCTGAAGTAAGGACAGGAAAAAAAAAAACACACAAAATAACCACATTTTAGAAAGCAAACACCCCAAGGTACCGTATTTATCGGCGTATAACACGCACATTCATTTTAAGAGGGAAGTTTCAGGAAAAAAACTTAAATTTTAAATAAGGAACTTTGAAGCAAAATAAGGGTCAGCGCCCATCTGCAGCCTCACCATTGCCATCAATGCAGCCTGATCAATGCCCATCTGCAGCCTCACCATTGTCATCAGTGCAGCCTGAATGATGCCCATCTGCAGCCTAGAGAGGATAGGGAGGGGGGCGGGACGAGCGCCGACAGATTTCATACAGTGAGAATCCCCTATGATAGACAGAACAGTAGTCCAAGGGCGGCCCAGGAGACGGGACTTCCTATTACAGAGGCCGCCAAGTAAACAGGAGATTCTCACTGTATGTAATCTGACGGCGCTCGCCCCGCCCCCCTCCCTGTCCCCTCCCAGGCAGCTAAAATTGAAGTATTGGCATATAACACGCTATTTGTACTGGATTTTTGTGGTGGAAAAGTGAGTGTTATACGCCAATAAATACAGTATTTTCTGAAAGGCAAAGTGAGTCTTTTAAAAATGTCACTTTTTCCTACATGTTTTTGGAAAACGCAGAAAGAAAAATATTTATTTTTTTTTTTTTTTTTAACTCAATGTTGTCAATTACAACACACAGCAAAGGCATACTTAGAATTACACACTATAACACATTTTGGTACCTCCTCCTCAGTATGGCAATATCACGTGTGAAACTTTATCACAGCCTAGCTGCATAGAGAAGCCCAAAAATACAATCTAATTCTTCTGACTAGGCCCTGGAGCACCAGGACAGTGTAAACACCCACAAAAAAAAGTAAACACCCCAAGGTATTTATAAGAGGCATGGCAAGTCTTTTGAAGATTTCATTTGAAAATGACCACTTTTATGTTAAAGCGGATCACCCACCGTGTAAAAATATACCGGGGTTATGGTAGCTAGCTTGTGGCTCTCTGGGGTCTTTCCATGGGCCAGCAGGCATCCTTTTATGTAAACCACTGCATTATATGGGGTGAAATCATGGTTGGACAACTATCAAAATTGACAACATGTGATCCTAATTAAGGAGGGTTACCTGCGAAATGCGCGTATGTTGATTTGACTATCATGTGATACAACACCGAGTATTTTTATTTTTTAACTCTTTTGTTAGATATGTAATAATGAGTGTTTTTATTGTTGATTAAAGGGGAACTTTACTCAGAACAACTTGATCAAAAATGAAGTTCTTTAGCAAGAAACAAAACATACCATCCACATTAACCACTTCAGCCCCGGAAGGTTTTACCCCCTTTCTGACCAGAGCACTTTTTACAATTTGGCACCGAGTCGTTTTAACTGGTAATTGCGCGGTCATGCAATGCTGTACCCAAACCAAATTTGCATCCTTTTTTCCCCACAAATAGAGCTTTCTTTTGGTCCTATTTGATCACCTCTGCGGTTTTTATTTTTTCGCTATACACAAAAAAACAGCGACAATTTAAAAAAAAAAAAATTATATATATATATATATATATATATATATATATATATATATATATATATAATTTTTTTTTTTTTTACTTTTAACTAGAATAAATATCCCAAAAATGTTTTTTAAAAAACAAATTTCTTCATCAGTTTAGGCCAATATATATTCTTCTACATATTTTTTTTTTTAAACCAAAAAAAGAATCGCAATAAGCCTATATTGATTGCCTTGCACAAAAGTTATAGCGTCTACAAACTATGGGAATGATGACAGTTTTATTATTTTTACTAGTAATGGCGGTGATCTGCGATTTTTAGCGGTATTGCGACAGACAGATCGGGCACTTTTGACACATTTTTGGGACCATAGACATTCATACAGCGATCAGTGCTATAAAAATGCACTGATTACTGTGTAAACGACACTGGTAGGGAAGGGGTTAACACTAGGGGGCGATCAAGGGGTTAAACGTGTGTCCCCTCAGTTTGTTCTAACTGTGTGGGACTGAGGAGGAGTGGAGACATATCGCTGTTCCTACTTACTAGGAACAAAGAGACATGTCTCCTCTCATCTGACAGCACAGGGATTTGTGTGTTTACATACATAAATCCCCGTGTTGGCACTCGATCGCCAACCACGGGCAGCGGGCTCCTAAATGGAACCCCGTACTCGTACGGGGTTTCGCGCAAGAGAGCCATTCTACCCCCGTAAATACATGTGAGCTGGTTGGGAACCGGTTAATAATCATGCTACCAAAATTAGTGTGTTGTAAATTGCTTCTAGCAATGCTCCTTTTTCATCTTGCTGGAGGCTGAGTGATCTAGCAGGACTTCATTTTCTGACTAAAGTTCCACTTTAACCACTTAAATACAGGGCATTTTCACCCTCTTCCTGCCCAGGCCACTTTTCAGCGCTGTCTCCCTTTGAATGACAAAATGTGTTTATTTTTTCAGATAGAGCTTTCTATTGGTGGTATTTACTCTGTTTTGTAAATATTTTTTCTCCTTCACTAATTTTTTTTCAGCAGTGGAAAGAAAAATAGCCCAGTTATGCATACGCTGGAAATTGTTTTTGCAATGTTTACATGCAAACAGACATAAATTGATCACTAAGAGCCCTTTCACACTGGGGCGGTTTGCAGGCGCTATTGCGCTAATAATAGCGCCTGCAAACCGACGCGAAAGTGGCGCTACTTTCATTCCAGTGTGAAAGCCCCGAGGGCTTTCACACTGGAGCGATGCGCTGGCAGGACGGTAAAAAAGTCCTGCTAGCAGCATCTTCGGAGCGGTGAAGGAGCGGAGTGTATACCGCTCCTTCACCGCTCCTGCCCATTGAAATCAATGGGACGGCACGGCTATACCGCCGGCAAAGCGCCTCTGCAGAGGCGCTTTGCGGTGGTATTTAACCCTTTCTCGGCCGCTAGCGGGGCTAATAATAGCGGCGTTTTACCGCCAACGCCGACCCCGCCCCGGTGTGAAAGGGCTCTTATGCACGTTAATTTTAGTAGCTAGAACACCTGAATATTCTGGTCAATAGTGCGCTGAGGAGGTGGCACTGATGGGCACTGTTGGGGCTGCACTGATAATCAGCACACTATGCCCTGTGTGGATTGCTGCTTATCGGCTCTCAGCATGAGGAGAGGATTGCTGATAACCAGCAAATCCTGTTTACACTGTAATCAGCTGTGATTGGGCACAGCTGGTCACATGGTAAAGAGGCACTGTGATTGCCATAGCAATGTAAACACAAGTGAAAAAACATCCAATTAGAGGCATTTTTTCTGGCAGCCCAAATTCATATGTCCATATTCATGAGGCCTAAAGGCTCGGGCACAGTTTTTAATGCTGCTTGTAGGAGCGTCTGGTGTTTTTTTTTCTGCCTCTAAACACCCCTACATGTTATGTTATGTTATGTGTCCACGCAGACAAAAAAACACCACTGCCATCATGTGCAGGCGTAGCTACGTTTTAGCAGAAAAAATGCTTGACGCCTGTAAACTCCTCTAGACGCACATTAACACTGGTTGTGTCAAGCGCTTGAGCGTTGATTTCAATTGACAGGGGAAAAACTTTTTTCAGCAAATACGTGGCTGACCAGAGGAAGGACATTTAGGAGAGTTTATTGAACGCCCTGCTTGCATGAGACCTAGACGCTCCTCTATGAATACCCTGTAAATGCCAATGTGTGCGTGGACCCATAGGATATCGTACAGGTCTCCCGTGTACAGGTACCGAGGGGAGGTATAGGTCTCCCGTGTACAGGTACCGAGGGGAGGTATAGGTCTCCCGTGTATAGGTACCGAGGGGAGGTATAGGTCTCCCGTGTATAGGTACCGAGGGGAGGTATAGGTCTCCCGTGTACAGGTACCGAGGGGAGGTATAGGTCTCCCGTGTACAGGTACCGAGGGGAGGTATAGGTCTCCCGTATATAGGTACCGAGGAGAGGTATAGGTCTCCCGTATATAGGTACAGGTCTCCCGTATATAGGTACCGAGGAGAGGTATAGGTCTCCCGTATATAGGTACCGAGGAGAGGTATAGGTCTCCCGTATATAGGTACCGAGGAGAGGTATAGGTCTCCCGTATATAGGTACCGAGGAGAGGTATAGGTCTCCCGTATATAGGTACTGAGGGGAGGTATAGGTCTCCCGTGTACAGGTACTGAGGGGAGGTATAGGTCTCCCGTATATAGGTACTGAGGGAAGGTATAGGTCTCCTGTGTACAGGTGATGCCAGCTCTCTTCTCTCTCAGGTAACAGACAAGAGCTGGCGGAGTTCCTGCTTACCTGTCGCCTTGTGTCCCCTCTGTCCGTCTGGAGTCCGCTCCCTCCTCTAGGGGATGAAAGCTGAGAGCACGGCGAGTCATTCCAAACTTATCCTGAGCGGCCCGGCTTATTGCTCTGTAAAATATCCCGCCATCACTACTACACACACCGCTTCCGGGTACCAACACAGGACTAATAATCAACCGCGGAGAGGATCCAACACAGCTAACCATCACCAAGCGCTCAGCTAGCCGACGTTCTACGCTGCTGTTAGCGAGGCAGCGCCACCTGCTGTCCCAACTCTGCAATGCGGTCACTGTACAGCTGGATCGGAAAGCAATCTAAACCACTTCAATAGCGGGCACCTTCACCCCTTACCTGCCCAGGCCAATTTTCAGCTTTTAGCGCTGTCAGCCTGTCACACTTTGACAATGGTGCGGTCATGCAATGCTGTCATTTTTTTGAGACAGCTAGAGCTTTCTTTTGGTGGTATTTAATCACCACTGAAGTTTTTATTCTTTGCTGAACAAATGAAAAAAATCAAATATTTTGAAAAAATAAAAGTTTTCTCTTCATTTCTGTTATAAAATTTTGTAAATAAGTAATGTAGCAATAACTCTCGGTGGAGCTGCTGGTTTAAAGTGGGCTGTTACCTTCACCTTTGTTACCTCAATTTCACCAGAACCGGGTCTAGGGTCCCGTTGAGTTTAATACCAGACAATGTAGGCACCGGACACTTGAGTATCTTTTCCAATGCTTTAATAAAGAGTAACTGAAGGAAGTAGCAGGAAAGAGGTAGAAGAAGAGTTGCAGGGAAGTTCAAATACCTTTTCTTAGTGTAGTATTAGGAATTGGAATCTTGTAGATGAATGTACTTTCCTTTTAGAGTTGAATCTTTGCCCACCCGGATAGGTTTCTCTCACTAACCTAGCAACCGGTACGCAACACGAACAAAAGTCTTTGCCACAGACTTGAATGGAATAGAAACCCGTACGATCCTCTGCCACAGGATGTAATGGTTTACGATGAATAGCAAACACAGCACTAGAACCTTTAAACCGACCCGGCAGTACTATGCGGTAGGATTACTTTAGGATACGTCCTCCAACCGAGTCACCAGGCCCCCCCTCCAGACCATCACTCTGCATGATCCTTCCATAACGAGTCCTCCCCTGGGATCTTCTCGGTTGTCCAGCTTCTTCCCGTAGGACAGACAGCACAGGACCATTCCCTCGCCGCTGTGGTAGGCCCCAGACAGGCTTCTGGGCCCACCCACACGCTGCAGCAACGTGGTCCTCCCGGTCGGAGGACCACGCGGTAGTACTCCTAACACATACCTGTCGGCCAGGAGGTGGAACGAAACAGAACCCTAACACATGGCGTCTGTCCCATAAATACCCTCTCCCAGAATGCAACTCGGAGGACCACCTCCACCGAGTTGTCTCCGGGACAGAGGAGCACTCATACACTTTAACGTGTTGCCTTTCCAACACCGACCCATGGTGACAATGACACACACAGGCACAGTGTGAAATTAAATGCAACACAGCCAACTGGAACAGAGGCTAAATCTGACTATGTATAAAACAGATAACCCACTAAATTTACCTATAAGTGGTAGATTAAAAATCTACCAGCTCTACAGTAATTTTTCTCTTTCACTGATGAGGCTGCACTGATGGGCACTAATATGCACCACTTATGGGCAGCCTTTATGTACACTGATAGGTGGCAATAATGGGCACTGATAGGCAGCACTGATGAGGAGGCACTGACAGGCATAACTGATGGGCACTGAAAGGTAGAACTGATGGGCACCGGTGGGCATCACTAGTGGGCACTGGTGGTAACCCACAATAAAAAAAAAGATTCTGTTCCTTTAAAGCAGTGTTTCTTAACCAGGGTTCTGCGAGAGGTCCCCAGGGGTTTTAAAGCAATCTACCCATCAATCACAGACAGCTGACGGGTAGCTCAAGTCTCAGCCAACATGCGAGTTGCGCGGGAAGCGGCTGTAATAAGACCTCTCTCACAGCGCAATCCTTCCCGCCAGCCTCTTCGTTCCTCCCATCCAACCCAGGTGATGTCATATACAAGCACCTGGGGTGGACAGGAGGAAACGAAGGGCCGGCGGGAAGGCTTGCGCTATGAGAGAGGACTTATTAAAGCCGCTTCCTGCTCTACTCTGCATTTGAAAAAACTGCTGCACCCTGCCATGTGTCCTCTGCCTTGTACCCTGCCGTGTGTCCCGTGCCTTGTACCCTGCCATGTGCCCCATTCCCTGCACCCTCCTGCACCTATCTACGTGACCTGTACCCTGCTATGTGACCTGTACCCTGCTGTGTGACCTGTAGCCTGTTGTGTGACCTATACCCTGCTATGTGCCCTATACCATGTTGTGTGCCATGTACCCTGCTATGTGACCTGTACCATGTTGTATGTTTCAGAAGAAAAACAGCACACATTTGACATAAAATAGGCAAGTTCTATCATTTAATGCTATTTCTTAAAATAATTGTTGTTATATCACAGCTCGCTAATCACACCAATGTTCTGTGAGCTGTAGATCTGAATTATATTTTAGGGGTTCCTCGAGATTTTAAACCTTTTGCCAGGGGTTCCTCAACTGTAAAAAGGTTGAGAAACACTGCTTTAAAGCATAGTGCTTGTGCAGTGTTATTTGTCACTCTCTATGTTGTTAAACATCCGGTTTATCCTGTCTGTTCCTGTATCCCCCTTATTGTGCTGACCACGGCAGTGCTGTGTCTTGGCCTAGGCCAACAAGGCCCAGGGGGGCGAGCGGGGGGAGTTCTCTGGCAAATGGATCAGCAGCGCTGTGACAGGGAGAGGAGAGATGCGGGTTGTCTGTGTATCTCCCCCGCTCGCCCCCCCTCCCCTTTCTTTCAGCTGAAGGGAGAAGAGAGAGAGAGCGGCTCTAATTGGTTTCACCATGCCGCCGCCCAGCTTCCTGACCGCTGTTTTCCTCACCATGATTGGCCACAGCAGAGGGCCAATCAGAAGACTCTGGGGGGCATCATGGGAAAATAGTCCCTGAAGAATGGCGGCCCTGTGTGTCAACAGACATGCTACAGCCCCCAGCATGCATGCACTCTGCTGAGGGGGGGGGTGTTAGAGGAGAAAAAGAGGGAGCCACGCTGTACCGGCACCACCAGAGAGCCACGCTGTACCGGCACCACCAGAGAGCCACGCTGTACCGGCACCACCAGAGAGCCACGCTGTACCGGCACCACCAGAGAGCCACGCTGTACCGGCACCACCAGAGAGCCACGCTGTACCGGCACCACCGGAGAGCCACGCTGTACCGGCACCACCGGAGAGCCACGCTGTACCGGCACCATCGGAGAGCCACGCTGTACCGGCACCACCAGAGAGCCACGCTGTACCGGCACCACCAGAGAGCCACGCTGTACCGGCACCACCAGAGAGCCACGCTGTACCGGCACCACCAGAGAGCCACGCTGTACCGGCACCACCAGAGAGCCACGCTGTACCGGCACCACCAGAGAGCCACGCTGTACCGGCACCACCAGAGAGCCACGCTGTACCGGCACCACCAGAGAGCCACGCTGTACCGGCACCACCAGAGAGCGCCACGCTGTACCGGCACCACCAGAGAGCCACGCTGTACCGGCACCACCAGAGAGCGCCACGCTGTACCGGCACCACCAGAGAGCGCCACGCTGTACCGGCACCACCAGAGAGAGCCACGCTGTACCCGCACCACCAGAGAGAGCCACGCTGTACCCGCACCACCAGAGAGCCACGCTGTACCCGCACCACCAGAGAGCCACGCTGTACCCACACCACCAGAGAGGAAGCCACACTGTTCCCGCACCACCAAAGAGAGAGCCACGCTGTACCCGCACCACCAGAGGGGGAGAAAGATAAAGCCACTGCCAGGGTACAGACATGCTACACTACTGACCAGAGTCCGCCTGGGCAACCCAGAGTGAGCGAACGTCCAGCTAGAGGGATCACTGTTGCGGTTTCACCGGGTCTGGTAAGAGAGCCTGTTGGCCATTATCCATTACTGTTCCCAGGGACTGAGCCATTAGGAAGTGCCTAACCTGATATCCTCTAGGCCTTGTTGACCGCCACAATGAGCTCCAACGCTGGGCCTCCAGTCCAAAAATTAAGGGGGGGGACACAATTTTTACAGCTCCAGGTGACACCAAACCTAGTGACGCCACTGTCCCGGAGCCCACAACAAGTTCCGGCACTGAGCTTCGGTAACTGGCAGCCAGAGTGCGCTAGCGTGGGCACCCAGGAAATCTGCCACCTGGGGTCCCACAAGCGCCGATCGGCTTTCCGTAGCAGCCGCCACCTCTCTCCCCACTGTCAGCCACACACACTCCTCGGCTCCTCCTCCTTCTCGGCTCCAATGTTCTAGTGTACACAGCCAGGAGGAGGAGGAGCCACAGAGGAGGGACACGACTTCAGTGCAAGAGCCGCGCTGCCGGTCTGAGGTCTGTGTATAGTTTACAGTGGAGGGGGACACAGTAACCGGGAAGGGGGGCAGATAACAGATGCACACATGGATGAGGGGAAGGGGGGTAAGGGGATATGTGCTGGGTGCTTTGGGAGGGGAGAGGATATGTGCTAGTGAGAGGGGTCTGATCCTCCCCTCCCAAAGCAACTAGCACATATCCCCTTACCCCCCAAATGAAAAGATGCCGCATGCCTCTCTGTCCTCTTCCCGCGGCGTCCCTCTGTCCTCCTCCAATGAAGATGACAGGGCGGATCTTTAAAAGAAAGGGGTGTGGCCTTGACAGGAAGGGGTGGGGCATATTTAAATTAGGGGGTGCGCAAGCTCAGTCAGGCCTAGGGCAGCACAAAACCTAAATACACCACTGGACCACGGTAATCATGGCTGCTGATCCATAATACCGTACTCAGTTTATGTGCCTCCGTCATCCCACAGTCTCTCCCTCTCCCCCTACCTCCCTGCCTGTCAGCTCAGGAGTCTGTGTGTGTGAGCCATCTCCTCCACACCCCTCCCTTCCTGCCGCTATTCCACTATGGCTGTAAAATCACTAATCACAAATCCTGGAATCCCCTCTATTACAGCAAGATATACTGTGCACAGTGCATGTTTCTGAAGTGCGCTACATACAGAGTGCAGTGTTCAGAAGTGCACTAAGTACAGAGTTGCATGTTCAGAAGTGAGCTAAGTACAGAGTGCAGTGTTCAGAAGTGCGCTAAGTACAGAGTGCAGAGTTCAGGCATGCGCGATGTTTAGAGTGCAGAGTTCAGGAGTGTGAGAGGTACAGAGTGCAGAGTTTAGGGGTGCGCGATATACAGCGTGCAGAGTTCAAGGGTGAGCGATGTACAGTTTGCAGAGTTCAGAAGTGCGCAGTGTACAGAGTGCAGAGTTCAGGAGTGTGCAACGTTAAAGAGAGCAGAGTTCAGGGGTGCGCGATGTACAGAGTTCAGGATCATGCAATGTAAACAGTGCAGAGTTAAGGAGTGCATTATATGCAGAGTTCAGGCGTGCGATATAATAAAGAGTGCAGAGTTCAGGGTTGCGCAATGTACAGAGTGCAACATTCAGGTGTGCACTACATACAGAGTGCAGAGTTCAGGCATGCGTTACATACAGAGTTCAGGCGTGCGCTACATACACAATGCAGAGATCAGGAGTGTGCTACATACACAGTGCAGAGATCAGGAGTGTGCTACGTACACAGTGCAGAGATCAGGAATGTGCTATGTACACAGTGCAGATATCAGGAGTGTGCTATGTACACAGTGCAGAGATCAGGAGTGTGCTACATACATAGTGCAGGATCACAAATGCATTATGTACACAGTGCAGAGATCAGGAATGCGCTACATACACATTGCAGAGATCAGGAGTGTGCTACGTACACAGTGCAGAGATCACAAGTGCGCTAGGTACACAGTGCAGAGATTAGGAGTGTGCTACGTACAGTGTGTAGGAGTGCGCTATGTACACAGTGCAGAGATCAGGAGTGTGCTACGTACACAGTGCAGAGATCAGGAATGCACTATGTACACAGTGCAGGATCACAAGTGCGCTAGGTACACAGTGCAGAGATTAGGAGTGTGCTACGTACAGAGTGTAGGAGTGCGCTATGTACACAGTGCAGAGTTCAAGAGTGTGCTATGTACACAGTGCAGAGTTCAGGAGTACATTATGCACACAGTGTAGGGTTCAGGAGCATGCTATGTACAGAGTGTACTAAAAAAACAAAACTATCATACTAGGTTCACAATTACTGACAAACTTTCAATGGTGGGGGAGCCTTCCATAAATTACCAAATGCTATAAACCCAGAGAAGATATGGATACGGGCTCTATCTCACACCCCTCGTATAAAAGTGAATTGGCCCTTCACACTACATTTAGAGTCTAGAAAATTAAACAATTACTAATCCTCATCTATAAATAGATAGGATAGCTCCCGATTATTAAAAGTACTCAAAATATTTATTATAAAAAATACTCAACTGGCTAGATATAATTAGTATGAAGGTATACCCAGATATGCATATCAGATATATCCTAAACAATGGTATAGGTGGCCACCGGATAACTACCTAGAATGCTTAATAAGATACATCTGCAGCGTGATCATAGAAGAGAAATAAAATAGAATAAACATCGTGTGAATTAAATTTCCATCATGCTATCCCTTTGAGTGTGCATCACTTCATAAAGGTTGCACATGCATTCACAGCTTTCAACAACAGGTGGCTCCTTGATTTAAGTAATAATTATCTTGTAGACCTGGAGATGAATAGCTCAAAAAGGAAATCAAGGATAGTTCATAATAATAATAACCCCAGTCACCTCCCACACACAGAGACACAGAGAAGCACATGACACTGCAAGGCAAGCAAACATATATTTCTGGTCCGGAGGAGGTTGGTAAAGGTACACTAATAAGTTGTATAGGTATATCCTTTCACAAATGTATATTCCCCCCTCACAGAGTTTCTGCAATGCCCTTGTGGTGAGTCCCAAAAATCTGGATGCCAAATTATTATGACTGTAATCCTTTAACAGCCAAAAAGAGGAAATATTCAAGGCAGTTCAGTGTAGGGATCATTATAATCCACAGGGTCTCAGAAAGTACTTCAAAGTCCCATGTATCCCAATACAGTAAGCATGTAGCATCTCAGGACTTGGCGGCTCAAAAGCTGTATAGCCCTCCCCATGTTGCAGACATTAAGAAAAAGGTTTCTCAAAAGCAAATAGGATACTTAGCATGTAATTCTAAATTAATCCAATCCGATTTACCAGCCTCTGAAGCAGCCCGTTTACTGGCAAAACTGGTCAGGCGCATCTACCCAGCTGCCAACTCCTACCCACTGGCTTTCACCCACTGGCTGGTACATTGGCTGGAATTGCATTGACTTATGCCCTGTACACACGACCGGTTTTGCTGTCGGAATAAAATCTGAAAGTTTTTGCGATGGAATTCCGCTCAAGCTGTCTTGCATACACACGGTCACACCAAATTCCATCCGTCCAGAATGTGGTGACGTACAACACGTACGACAGGACTAGAAAACGGAAGTTCAATAGCCAGTAGCCAATACAGTAGCTTCCGTCTCGTATTTGCTTCAGAGCATGCGTCGTTTGTAGTGCGTCGGAACAGCATACAGACGAGCGTTTTTTCCAATAGTAATTTGTTCTGTCAGAAAAATATAGAACATGTTTCCTATCTAAGTCCGTCTGAATTTTCAACGGAAAAAGTCCGATGGAGCATACACACGGCCAGAATATACGATGAAAAGCTCCCATCGGACTCTTTCTGTCAGGAATTCCGCTCGTGTGTACGTGGCATAAGAATTACATGATAAGTATCCTATTTGCTTATGAGAAATCCTTTGCAACATGGGGAGGGCTATACAGCTTTTGAGCAGCCAAGTCCTGAGATTCTATATGCTAGCTGTATTTGGATACTTGGGACTTTGAAGTACTTGCTGAGACCCTGTGGATTATAATTAATCCTTATACTGAACTGCCTTGGATATTTCCTCTTTGGCTATTAAAGGATTACGGTCATAATAATTTGGTATCCAGACTCACGGCAAGGGCATTACAGATACCCTGTGAGGGGGGGATTTATATTTGTGGAAGGGTATACCTATACAACTTACTAGTGTACCTTTACCAACCTCCTCTGGACCAGAAGTATATATTTGCTTGCCTTGCAGTGTCATGTGCTTACCTGTGTGATGGAGGTGACTGGGGTTATTATCAGCGGCGGCTGGTGCTAAATATTTCGGAGGGGGGGGACTAATGCCACCACCCCCCCTCAGCCCCTGCTGTGGGAGACAGACAGGAAGGCAGGCAATCGGCGCAAGCACAGCGGAAGACGGACAGTGGACGATGCGGACAGTGCTCACCCCTTTTTGAAGCCAATTAGAGCCTCGGGCTCTAATCATCTGCTTAAAAAAAAAAAAACCCTTGGAATCCATGCGTCCAGCACCCTGCATGGAGATTAGGGGCCAGGCGCATGCATTAGGGGGGCCCCTTATAGACGAGTCACCACTGGTTATTATGAACTATCCTTGATTTCCTTTTTGGACTATTCATCTCCATCCCCGAGTCACCTCCTCTACCACAGTGGTTCTCAACCTCAGTCCTCAAGTACCCCCAAACAGGCCATATTTTGGGAATTTCTCTTAGATAAAATAGCTGTCCAAAATACCAAGCCATTGATTCTGATTTAAAGCACCTGTGCAAGATAAAGGAAAACCTGCAAACATGGCCTGTTGGGGGTACTTGAGGACTGAGGTCGAAAACCACTGCTCTGGAGTTTCTAGACCACATTGGTTTAAATCTTCCAACCTTATCAAGGATTCCAAGATTTAAAAATTACATTCATATATGTGGATATATAAAGTGTGCTGGAGCCTACACATGCTCTGGGATTTCACAGCTGAGGATATGTAAATACCATACAATTGTCTACAGGAGCATGTCTACAAGATAATTATTACCAATTGTAGCCACCTGTTGTTGAAAGCTGTGAATGCATGTGCAACCTTTATGAACTGATGCACAGGGATAGCATAATGGAAATGTAATTGACACAATGTTTTTTTCTATTTTATTTTCCTTCTGTGATCACGCTGCAGATTTATTTTATTAAGCATTTTGGGCACTTATCCGGTGGCCACCTATACCATTGTTAAGGATATATCTAATATGCATATCTGGGTATACATTTATACGAATTATATCTAGCCAGTTGGGTGGAGCGAAGGCTGCTGGTTGTTTTTAAACATGTCTGTTCACTTGGTTGGCTATAGTAAATGTGTGTGTTTTTTACAATAAAGATTTTGAGTACCTGTTAACAATCGGGAGCTGTTCATTTATAGATGAGAATTGGTATTTGTTTAATTTCTAGGCTCTAGTCTAAATAGTGGTGTGAAGGGCCAATTCAGTTTTATACAAGGAGTGGAAATAGAGCCCGTATCCATATCTTCTCTGGGTTTATAGCATTTGGTATTTTGTGGAAGGCTCCCTCACCATTGAAAAATTTGTCAGTAATTTTGAACCTAGTATGATAGTTTTTTTTTTTTTTGTAGTACACTCTTTAAATAGCACTGAACCCTGCATTGTGTGCATAATGCGCTCCTGAACTCTGCACTGTGTACATAGCACATTCCTGAATTCTGCACTGTGTACATAGAATGTACCATTCAGGTGTTGACTACATAGAGTGCAGAGTTGCGAATTAGCCGATTTTTGTGAATAGATTGCATTTGGTAATGGTAATAACCACCAAACTCAATATGGGATATCATTTACACTAACATGAGGAGGGAGAGATAGTACAGAGAGAAAGTTCACATTACTTTTATTGAGATTCAGGGCTCTTGCACACAGGTGGCTGAGCCCATTCAGTGTAAATGCAGTTAAATTTCCTCCCTCCAGGCAGGCCAGGTACAGTGTACAGCTTATCACTGACATGAATAGTTGTACGCTGCTGTACTCACGTTTATGACTGCATCACTGTATAGCGGAATGCAGCAGCATACAACCATTCATGTCAATGACAGGCTGTACACTGCACTTGGGCTGTAATTACAGTGAATGGGCTCAGGCAGGTGGTGTACAAGAGCCCTGGCCTGTTTCTAGAGTGTGGGAAACAGAGGATTCTATTGTGACACCAGCAATGTTTATGTAAAAGATAAAGCAAGCACAGGGAGGGGGAGGGATGGTTGGATAGAGTGATGGATGAATGGTTGGATAGAGCAAGGGATGGATGAATGGATGGAGGGAGCGGTGGTTGGATAGAGGAATGGAGGGAGGGATGGATGGATGGATGGAGCAAGGGATGGATACAGGGCCAGCCCTACCATGGGGGTGGCAAACTGATGCCCAAGAGCAGTGGCAGAACTGCCACCCGCCAGCCCTTTCCACCAGCTCCGCTGCTTATCCCACTGAAAGGGAGCCCGGTGCCGAGGTGACAGGAGCGTGCAGGCAGAACACTTACTGCCCAGGGGGGGAGCAGTCAGCAGGTAAGTGAGTGGGCAAGCCAGTCGGCAGGTGAGCAGGCTTGCTGGCCAGTAAGGATGAGCACTGACGTGTTCGCACACCCCACGTGCAGAGCCCACCAGGAAGTCGGCACTGCGCTAATCAAAGGCAGTGAGACATTGTCCCGATGCGCGGCTGCAGAGATCGGGAAATGTCTCACTGCCTGTGATTAGTGTAGTGCAGTGCCGACTTCCTGGCGGGCTTTGCAAGTGGGCTGTGCGAACATGCCGGAGCTCATCCTTACTGGCCAGTCAGCAGGCCGACGGGCGGGGGAGCAGAGAGATGACATCATCTCTCACCACCCGCCCTGCATCACTGCAGTTCCGCCCTCACTGTGCAGCCACGGGCAGCAGAGAGATTACATCATCTCTCTGCTGCCTGCCCTCACTCTGGGACACAGCAAGTGACAATCCGCAACGTGTGGCAAGTGACAATCTGGAACTTGTGGCAGGTGACGACGTGGCAAGTGACAATCCGCAACGTGTTGCAGGTGACAATCCGCATCTAGTGGCTGGTGACATGGCAAGTGACACGCTCAAGGCTCCCACTGATTCTGCCTTATGGTGAGTTGAACTATTTCAGTGGCGTCACTATGAGGGGGCGGGGGGTGCGGTCCGCACCCGGGTGACACCCGCCGGAGGGGTGACACCAGGGCTTTTTTCAGCTGGAACATGGCGAAAAAGAATTCTGCCATCTCCGTCACTGCCCTGTGCTTTCCGCTCAGTACTGTCACTTCTAAACACAGAAGTCAGGCTCCTGTATTTAGAAGTGACACAGCGCTCCTGTCCGGCCGGATTCTCGCCACCCGTCCACACTCCCGCAGCATCGCTCGCCACTGCCTGTCACACTAGAGCCGGGGAAGGGAAGCTTTTGCTACGCGGCTCCTCCCCGGCTCTGACGTGTCTTACAGGTCATGAGAGGAGCCTGGAAGGATGGGCATCTCTCTCAATGGATTGAGCCGCGCTGTATCTGAGGTCTGTGTTCACAGGGGAGAGTTTAATATGTGCTAATTGTACAGGAAGGAGGATGGGTGTCTGTGCCGGGAGGAGGAAGACAGTTCTGTCCAGAAAGGCGATTCGGTGGTGGAACTCTGCGCCCTGTACCTACCTGCACCATGTCCCTACCTGAACCCTGTACCTACCTGCACCCTGTACCTACCTGCATCCTGTGCCTACCTGCACCCTGTACCTACCTGCACCCACCTGCACTCTGCACCCACCTAAACTCTGCACTCTGCACCCACCTGCACCCTGCACCCACCTGCACTCTGCACGCATCTGCACTTTGCACCCACCTGAACTCTGCACCTTGCACCCACCTGCACTCTGCACCCTGCACCCACATGCACCCTGCACCCACCTGCACTCTACACCCTGCACCCACCTGAACTCTGCACCCTGCACCTACCTGCACTCTACACCCACCTGAACTCTGCACCCTGCACCCACATGCACCCTGCACCCACCTGCACTCTGCACCCTGCACTCACCTGTACTCTGCATCCTGCACCCACCTGCACTGCACCCACCTGAACTCTGCACCCTGCACCCTCCTGAACTCTGCACCCACCTGCACTCTGCATCCTGCATCCCACTGCACTCTGCACCCACCTGAACTCTGCACCCTGCACCCACCTGAACCCTGCACCCTCCTGAACTCTGCACCCACCTGCACTCTGCACCCTGCATCCACCTGCACCCTGCATCCACCTGCACTCTGCACCCACTTGAACTCTGCACCCACCTGAACTCTGCACCCTGCACCCACCTGAACTCTGCACCCTGCACCCACCTGAACTCTGCACCCACCTGAACCCTGCACTCATCTGAACTCTGCACCCTGCACCCACCTGAACCCTGCACCCACCTGAACTCTGCACCCACCTGAAGTCTGCACCCTGTACCCACCTGAAGTCTGCACCCACCTGAACTCTGCACCCTGCACCCACCTGAACTTTGCACCCTGCACCCACCTGAACTCTGCACCCTGCTCCCACCTGAACTCTGCCTCTGTATGTAGCACCCTCATAGTATTTAATGACCCTTAAGGACCCTGCCACACCCAGCTGCTGTGGCACGCTCAACCACCCACCCCCCTACTTGGGGAAAGGTGTGGAGCGTGGTTGAGTTCCTGCACCTTTTCTCTGAGAAGAATGCATTGGGTGACACTATCTGCACTGCGTCAGGCTGTGGATGGGGGGGCGTGAGAGGCACATAACGCGGTAGCCTGCTTAGTGCAATACTGCCTGTCATGCGGGGGGGGGGGGGGGGGTGACGCCATGTTTTACTGCACTGGGTGACACCAACCCTAGTGACGCCACTGAACTATTTAATTTTTTATTACAATGTAATAATATAAATAATGCGCTTCAATTATCCTGACACCATAACAACCATGGTGCCGTGATGATTGAAGCACCAACACCAGCCATTTCCCTGATAAATTGCCCAAAAAAAAACATATTTTCTGTCAGTACCCCTCCTGAGACTAGACTCTGGATCTGCCCCTGTCGCTGCCATACCCACACAGCGGACCCAACCGCCCATCCTCTCCACGCACCCCCCCATTGTTGCAGACAAATTCATTGTCGGAACAAGAGGCAGAAACTGCAGGAGAAAGTCAGCTGACCAGCTGCCAGCTGATGGCCAACAGCATGAAGGAGGAGGAGCTTTCTGCTGCGAGCAGAGACCCCATGTTGGAAAAGGCATTGCTGGAGGCACGACTGACATGGTAAGCAAGTAAGTGCTAGCGCCATTGATCCCATCCCCACCACCGCTGCCTCTGACTGAACCCCCCACCACCACTGCCTCTGACTGAACCCTTCCCACCACCACTGCCTCTGACTGAACCCCCCCTCCACCGTTGCCTCTGACTGAACCCCCCCCACCATCACTGCTGCCTCTGACTGAAACCCCCCTCCCCATCACCACTGCTTCTGGCTGACACCCCCACCACCACCACCACCATTGCCTCTGACTGACCCCACCTCCATCACTGCTGCCTCTGACTGAACCCCCACCACCACCACTGCTGCCACTCACTGAACCCCCACCACTGCCTCTTCTCACTGAACCCCCACCACCTCCACTGCCTCCTATGACTGAACCCCCCACCACCACCACTGTTGCATGTAAATCTAACTCCCTTACATTCAATTTTAGCTTTAGTTGTCATGATATAGAATAATGGATGTGGGGGCCTTTGGTCAGCGTGATTTTTTTTTGGGGGGGGGCAGCATTTGCTTCTTGGGCCCAGACAGGACAATCACTTGGGCCGGCCCTGAATGGATATATGGTGGGGGAGAGGGATGGATGTTTAATAGAGGGTGGGATGCATTGAAGGAAAGGGGGATCGATGGTTGGATAGATGGAGCAAGGGATGGATGGATGGAGTGATGGTTAGATGGACAGAGGGAGGCATGGATGGTTCGTTGGATTGAGAAAGGGATGGAGGGACGGATGGATGGTTGGATGGGGGGAGGGGTGGATGGAAGCAGGGAGGGAGGAATGGATGGAGTCAGGGATGGAGGGTTGGTTAGATGGAGCGAGAAATGGTTGGTTGGATGGAGCAATGTATGGATGGTTGAACGGAAGGAGGATATAGGGGATAGATTTATGGCATTATTATTATTTTTTTTTTATACTAGTAATTAGGGATGAGCTTTCTGTTCGGGTCGAACATGAGTTCGACTTGAACATTGGCTGTTCGCTCTTTGGCAAACATTATGGGCTGTTCGCGCCAAATTCGAGCGGCACGTAACAGCCCATAACGCACTGCGGGTGCGCAGTGCATTGCTGTCTGATAATTGGCCAAGCATGCACTATGACCCGCATGCTTTGGCCAATCACAGCGCTGTCAGCAAAGAGAGCCATAATTGGCCAAAGGTAGGGTACCTTTGGCCAATTATGGCTCAGGGGGTTAATTTCACGCCCCTCACTATATAAGGCCGCCTGCACGTCCGCCCTGTGTAGTGTGTTGCTGACGTTGAGGTTTTCAAATACACTTTCAGGCAGGCAGGTGATTCAATGATCTGCAGTGCATAAAATATATATACAGTCTCCTACATATATATATATATCCACTGCATTCTAGTCTAGCCAAGCCTATATCTGACTGCAGGCAATTTCTGGTGTACTTTTTCTGTAAACTTCAGGCGGTGTTTTGCTAATAAAAGTTTACAGCATGTCTGGAAGGCCACCAAGGAGAGGCAGATGCTCACAGGCCACTAAAAGAGGGCAAGAATTCTCTGTGTCTGCAGCCAACAGTGCTGGTCGTGGACACGGTGCATCCTCAGCACCGTCCTCATCCTTTTCATCCTCTGTCACCCAGGCTCAGAGTACTTTGCCTGCCAAAGCAGCTGCCAAAGCGGCCTATTCCATCGGCTCAATGTCATCAGTCACTCCTTCCCTAGCCCCACCATCATGCACAGAGGAGTCCCCCGAACTGTTCGACCACAGTGCCGGGTACATGCTGTAGGAGGATGCACAGCGTTTTGAAGGCTCCGATGATGGTACCCAGGTTGAGGAAGGCAGTAACGTGAGCCCAGAGAGAGGGGGTGCCCAAGAAGGACAAGAAACTGGCAGTCATGTTCCCCCAGCTGCAGCATACTGCCAGGTTTGCTCCAGTGACGAGGAGGGAGGGGATGATGAGGTCGCTGACTTTACGTGGGTGCCTGATAGAAGAGAGGAGGAGGAGGAGGCACATCTCCAATGAGTCAGGATGCCCTCCAGGGGCCAGCTTGAGGGCAGCCACCCGACTGCATCACACCGCAGAGCTCCACATGTGCAGGGCGCTTCTGATTCCCCCGTATTTTGAAAAGTTCTTTGGTGTGGGCCTTTTTTGATACGTGTGCAGCAGATCGCACCGTTGCTGTTTGGAACATATGTTTGAAACGTATCAAGCATGGCCAAAACAGCAGCCGCATACACGTTCCAGTGTACGAAACGCGTAGACGGAGGGTGGCGCTAACATGCCCCCACATATCTCGATGACCCCAAGTCCAAGCAATAAGGCAGAATTGCCTACCACTCGTGCTGTAGGTTTGGACTGATTAAACGGCTCATCTGACATTCACTTGATATCCACCTGGAGGCTATTTGGACTATCCAAACCGTACTCCACAGACACTATCTCTGCATGTGTCCTGCACTATGCCTGGAATGATTGAATCTTCTCCCTGAAAACCAGCAGTTTTAGGCATTATCTTTTTATGATGGAACGGCTACAATTGCGGACATTAACCGAATCAAAACTACAGCCCAAAATCATCAACTGATCCAAAGGCCATCTCAGCAGACTGAATCTGGAAATCCATCCTGGACATACAGGGGGTCATTTACTATAGCGCTATGGCACTAATTCGCGCAATTTAGCGCGAATTAGCGCTAATAGCGCTAATTCACGCTAAAACGGTATTCACTATAGCGCTGGTGAGAAAATTCTCCCAAAATCGAATTTACTATAGCTCCCTGAAACTAAATAGAGCCCAAACCCTTACTCTGCTAAAACCTAGAGAATTGCACATGGAAATAATGTTTAGAGCATGATATAATTGCCTAAATAGTACTGAAATATGCGGTATATTATTTAAAGATTATCTGCTTTTAAACTGTGTGAAAAAGTGATTTCTACACTGAAATATCTTTAAAAGTCTGAAAAGTGAAAAATTCCCCGTTTTGGACAACTAGGTGCCAACACAACTGAGCATGCTCAGACCTGAAAATAACTCTCATTTTAACTCAACTGTCTTTTTTACCTGGAGCTATAGTAAATACCAAAATGAGAGCTAATTAGAGAGCATTTTTTGGGAGTTAAAATCTGCTCTAATTTAGTCCAAATGAAGTTTCAGTCACTGATTCTAATGGAACAATTCTAACTTTCACAAAAAAACCTTTTAATGTTGAGATGAAATGTATCTTTCTGTGAAATAAATTTTCCTTTGCAACATTGTTGCTTCTACTTAAAATATTTTGATTTTAAGAATGCTACAATGTGGAATGTTTTGATGTTTTGGTAAAATATATTTTTCTCTGTCACTTTCACTTGTTACTCTTCATCTCACAACAATCTTTACCCCAAACTCACACAGGAGTCTTTATAATCCACAAACAATACCATTGCTGACGAAAATTTAAAATGAATCACAATTTTTTGTGCTTTGTATTATTTCCAAATATTCATAATTTGAGCCCAAAAAATGTGATATGTGTACCAACATCAGAAATCAAAATGTAATTCCCAAAAATTTGAGGGTAATATTCTACTCTCACCCACAAAAAAACACCAAATATCACAGAATAAATCAAGAAGAATAACTCCTGAGTAATGTAATTCCATCACCTGTATGTCCATAGAAATGCAGTATTAATGTGTTTTTATGTGTATTTATGTGTAGTTATGTGTAGGGGGGTCTCACACGTGGCAGCTCTGTGGCTTAGAGGTTAGAACTTCTGCTTAGTATCTCTGAGCCTCTGGGTTCAAAACCCAACCATGTTACTTCATGTGGAGAAGTTGTCTCATCTCCCAGGTCCTATAACTATGTCTAATTGTAGTATTTATGTGTAGGAGGATTCCACCACCATTGTAAGTCTTTTCCAGATACACTATATAGCCAAAAGTATTGGGACGCCTGCCTTTACACACACATGAACTTTAATGGCAGCCCAGTCTTAGTCCGTAGGGTTAAAATTTGATTTGGCCCACCCTTTGCAGCTAGAACAGCTTCTGGGAAGGCTGTCCACAAGGTTTAGTCTGCCTATGGGAATGTTTGATCATTCTTCCAGAAGTGCATTTGTGAGGCCAGGCAATGATGTTGGATGAGAAGGCCTGGCTTGCAGTCTCTACTCTAATTCAGCCAAAGGGTGTTCTATCGGGTTGAGGCCAGGACTCTGTGCAGGCCAGTCAAGTTTCTCCACCCCAAACTTGCTCATCCATGTCTTTATGGACCTTGCTTTGTGTACTGGTGTGCAGTCATGTTGGAACAGGAAGGGGCTTTCCCCAAACTGTCCCCACAAAGTTGGGAGCATGAAATTGTCCAAAATGTCTTGGTATGCTGATGCCTTAAGAGTTCCCTTATCTGAAACTAAGAGGCCAAGCCCAACCCCTGAAAAACAACCCCACACCATATTCCCCCTCCACCAAATCATTTGGACCAGTGCACAAAGCAAGGTCCATAAAGACATGGATGAGTGATTTTGGGGTGGAGGAACTTGACTGGCCTGCACAGAGTCCTGACCTCAACACAACAGAACACTCTCCCTGTGTGGGTTTCTCACCACAATCCAAAGACATGCTGGCATCTTATTTGTCTCCTGTCGAAATAGGTTCTAATGTAAGAACGTTAATTTTGGACTTTATATTGGAATCTCATTGCAGCCAGGGACTGATGTTAATGTTTATTAGCACTAATCATGCCCAGGGACTTGGACATTTCAAATTTTAGGGTTTACACTGCACAGGTACATATGCTTAGAAAACTGTTGTTTTGTTTATGTGGATGCAAATGGACTTTGATCTTTGTCCTGTAGTTGGAGATTTGATGCACACAGCCAAGGGCTAACACAGTTGCAAATACTATTATGTGTTCCTGCTCATCAGGTGCAATCACTTTAGACATACATGAAGAGACAGATTGAAAGATACTGGTGGGCATGTACTTCTATTGGGTGTGTCAGTGTTCTAACAATAAAACCTCTCTTATATAAAGGCCTGCAGTAGGGGGGTTTGTTTGGCCTGAGAAGGTCAGGTTTTTTGTTGTGATGGAGAAGGAATGATATTGGGAGATTTGATGAAATTCTTGTGCATTTTTTCAATCAAAAGTGGGTTTATGTGGCCATGCTGTCAATGTGTGTGTATTGTTCCTGTCTGACCATGCAAACATCGTTTGGAAGCATCCGCTGACCTACTCTTTATGATCTCGTTTAATCGTGTACACCGAAATGCAGCTTCCAGCAGAACATGGTCACCAATGTATGTATGTGTGGATTGTGGGCTGGTGGTGGGTGTTTTGAATAAGTCTTTTGTAATATTATGTTGGAATGCTTTGTAAGAATGACTGTTAAGTATGTTTCTATAATCTTTCAGATAATAATGTGATGTGTTGCCCGTTATACACTGAAATTAAAGCTGTATCCACTCTAAGGTTTTGTCTAATTTTAGATTGTAAGCTCCTATGAGCAGGGCCCTTAAAATTCCGTTGCTAAATGTAGTACCATATATCCTGTCCAAATTTTTTTGAAGCTAGTAAATGTAAATTTATTTTTTTTCTGCTGGTAAAATAAAAGTACATTAAGCTTTTGTTGTGGTGTGTGTGTGTGGTGTGTGTTGTTTTTTTTTTTTTTTTTTTTTTTTTCCTTCTACTTTTCTTTCTCTTTAGTTTTTGTGGGTGGTGGTTTTGGGAAAGTGCAATATCTTTTATATTTTATTTCAATATGTATTTGTGCACCAAAAAACTAATCTCTTTGCCCTGGTTCACATGCTACTTTGAAATTGCACTACTTCACTTGAAGTAGCACGATTTCAAAGTAGCAAGGTCAGCGTGATTTCAGGTGGCTTCATACACAAATGTCTATTGAAGTCGCACCTGAAATCGGCAAAAGTAGTGCAGGAACTAATTTAGCAAATTGATGCGGTGCCACAAAAAAAGTTGCATCGATTGGAACAGTGCCATTAGTCATGCGATTTGATCTCTCAAATCGCATGACCAATCGCTCCAATGTAAACCTAGGCATCTGCACAACTGCAAGTTATATATAAAGATTCCACCTTTATCATTAACAGCTGTGGAGAATTTCAGGTAATGAATTCAGCTGGTGGATAGGCAGTGTTTGAATGTGTCAGCTCTGGTTCACATTGGTGTGATTTGACATGTCAAATCTGTGGCAATTGCACTGTTCTAATTGGTGCGATTTGTATTGATATTGGTGCAGAAACCTGCACCGATGTCTCTGATGTTGCCCCACACAGTCGGGACTGACATGCAGGAATTAAATTGTGGGAGTTCAGCTGAACGCTTTCCTCCCGCTGTCAGTGTGAACCAGGGCTCAAACTGGGCCTTTTGCCTTTGTAATTCACCTGCTGCTAACCCAGGGACACCATTTCTTAGCAAACTCCCTTAAGTTTACCTTCAAATATATGTAGAAATACAGATTTGCATATCTGAAAATAAAAAATACTAATCATGGTTGAGATCAAATATTCGCAGCTGCAATCAAAAGTGTGGTTTCACCTTCTGACCCAGAAATTAGTCATTGTATGCACCCGGAAGTTCCTGTGCTGGTCAGGATCTCCATCTAGGTGGACATGGCGAGGTCTCTTTAGCAGAGAGGAGGCGCTGCTCATTGGCTGGGTAAGTGTAGGATATGTACTTGTACTTAATCAATGCGGGGGTGGATGTCATAGTTAGATTTGGTGTGGGTGGGGTTCATTGATTTGTTTGGCATCACCACACATTTGCTTCCGTCCCGTGTGCACACATCACTTCCTGCATTTGTTCTGCTGATGTAAATCAGTAAGGACTATGCAAGTATAAATGAAAGCTCCTTTTATTAAAATATATATGACTTGTTTCACAGTTGGGCGAATTTTCCAGCAAATTTGGACCTCTGAGTTGCATGACAAGTTGTACCCCATGATTCTCAATGATAACCATTCATATCTGTGCTACTTTAAGTCGCACCAACTTCAAAGTAGTCCCTGTACTACTTTGGTGTGACTTGAGGTATTTTGGGTACAATATTACACAGGCATTCCCAGAAGTTGGGGCCAAGTTGCAGCAGCAAAGTGGCAGCAAAATAGTGTGACTTTCAGGTTGCAGCAGTGTGAATGAGATTCAAGGATAACACCTTTGAATTTGGCCCTATTGTCACTTGTGCATCCTGAAGGTTTAGCAAATTCGTCCCTGCACTACCTTGGTTTGACTTTGATGCAATTTGAGGTCCATACACCACAAGATTACACAGACATTACTTCAAGTCATGACAAAGCTGTGCAATTTTAAGGTCGCACAAGTGCAAATGGGGCCTTATTCAGAGGTGTTATCAATTAATCTCATTAGGTTACTTTCACACTTGGGTGACTTTTCATGGAGCTTTGGACCTCAGAGTCACATGAAAAGTTGTCCCCCTTGATTTCCATGCATATTTATTAGAGCTGCACGATTAATCGTCATTGTGATTTTTTTCCCCTTTACGATCTTGAAAAAAGAGTTTCACAATTCTTGCTATGTAAAGAACTCTCTCTGCTCTTCTGAAGCCACAGCCGAAAAACCAGGAAGTCTGCCAAGAATTAGAACATTCTTTATCAGTGAACTTAACTAGAAACCTTGTAACAATTTGTCAATGAAATAGAATTCTGTGTAAGTAAGGAAAGTTTAACCACTTAAACACTAAACATTTTTCTGACATTTGTTGGTTTCAGGTTAAAATCTTTTTTTTTTTGCTAGAAAATTACTTAAAACCTCCCAACATTATTTATATATTTTTAGTAGAGACCCTAGAGAATAAAATGGTGGTTGTTACAATATTTTATGTCACACTGTATTTGCGCCTTTCAAATGCATTTTTTTTTGGAAAAAAGTACTTTAATGAATTTAAAAAAAAAAAAAAAAAAAAGAAAAGTTAGCCCAATTTTTTGTGGGATAATGTGAAAGTTTTTACGTGAGAGAATCGTGATCTTTTTATTCTAAGCAAAAAAATTGTGATTCTCATTTTGGCCAGAACCGTGCAGCTCTAATATCTATGCAACTTCACCCATGTTCACATAGGTCTGAGTTGACATGTCAAATTGTAGGCCAAATCGGCGCCTATTGATGGCCATTTGAACTGTCTGAATTGGTGCGACGCCACAACGATTCCCAAAAGTAGTTCCTGCACTACTTTGGGCGACTTCAGGGGGCGATTTCTTACCTCCCAACTTTTTGAGATGGGTATAAGGGACACCTATTAGCAAAAGTAGGTAGGCATAGGACACCTTCTTAAAGGAGAACAGTTGGGACCTATGTGATTTCACTAGACATCTGTGCAGGAAAGTGCACTGATGTCTCTGAAATCGCTGACAAAGTTGGGCTGAGTCACACTTGTGCGACTTTGGACATCAGAGTCGTATGACAAGTCATACCCCATGATTTTTAATGTGTACCATTCATATCTGTGCAACTTCAAGTAACACTGACTTCAACGTAGTCCCTGTACTACTTTGGTCTGACTTTGATGCGAGTTGAGGTCCATAGACAAAATTGCAAAATTGCTGATGCAAAATCATGGGAAAGTTGCGTGTCTTTCCCTGCGACAAGTGTGAAAGGTGCCTAAGTCACTGTGCTGAGTACTATTTTATACCTAGAATATAAAGTAGTCCCACCATCAAACACTAGTAAACATATGTTCTCAATATAATTGTGCTCAAATGGCTGAAAATCACACAGATGGTATCACCTACTGAAAGCTTGCATTGTACTCAGCAGCATATGCTGAAAAGAGGCAAATGCCTATTAGCCAATGCCACATCGGCACGAGCATGATTGTTACTATAATATTAATGCTTGAAATGCAAAACATTATTGTATTGAATCAAACATTAGTAAATGTATTTTCTCTGTAGGTAAGTGCTCAGCTCTGTAGCATAGCGGTATACCCTGCTGCCCCCAAAAGTTCAAGCTATGAATTCAAATCCCACTGACAGCATCACCTCCTGGAAGTGTGCATTGTACTCAGAAGCATATTTAGCCAAAGCACATCAGCTTGCTTTATTCCATATTTTAACTCTTCAAATGCATGCAATGGTATGCACTTATTCAATAATATGGTATGGAATTCCAAAATTCAAGGAAAAAAATGTCGTAGGGTCCCCCCAGTACATACCAGGCCCTTCGGTATGGACTTTAAGCGGAACCCCACACCAAAATGTAAAATAAATTTGATGTGGGGCCCCCAAAATCCATACCAGACCCTTATCCAAGCATGCAGCCTGGAGGTCAGGATAGGGGGGGACGAGTGAGCACCCTCCCCTTCTGAACCTTACCAGGCCACATGCCCCAAAGCACCTTTTCCCCATGTTGATGGGGACAAGTGCCTCTTCCCGACAACACTGGTCGGTGGTTGTCGGTCTGCAGGCAGGGGGTTTATCAGAATCTGGAAGCCCCCTTTAACAAGGGGGCTCCCAGATCCTGACCCCTATGTGAATAGGTATGGGGTACATTTATCCCCTACCCATTCACCAAAAAAAGCAGTGAAATGTAAAAAAATTAATAGCCGGTTTTTGACAAGTCCTTTATTGTAGAATAGCTCCGAGCTGTCTTCTTCCCTGAGCCATCTTCTCCAGACGCTGTCTCTCCCTCCTCCATCTTCTCCCCGAGCTGTATTCTCCCAGAGCCGTCTCTCCTGCCGCCGCCATCTGCTGTGTTCTTCCGCACCGCTGGTTACCCGCTAATAAAAAAAAGCTGCTCTTCTTCCATGGTGGTCTTCCTCCGCTGTGTTGTCACCCGCTGTGTGGCGTCTCTTACATAGCCATGGAGTGGACTCTCCGGGTGACATTATCGGTTGGCCACAGAAGACCGCCACAAGAAGAGCGGCGTTTTTTTTTATTAGTGGGTAACCGGCTGCGCTGAAGAACACATCAGCGGGAGAAGATGGTGGCAGCAGGAGAGACAGCTCGGGGAGAAGAAACATCAAACACTAGTGAATGTATTTTCTATGTATGACTGTGCTACACCCAATAGGCTAGCGGTCAGCACTTCTACCTTGAAGAACTCATGGGTTCAAATCCCACAGAGAAATACTAAAAGATTGAATTGGTGAAAAAAAAGCAAATGACTATTTGCCAATTAGCCAAAGCAGCATATGCTGAAAATAGGTGAATGCCAATTAGCCAATGCACTTTAAATTTGGCTGATTCTATTATATTAACTCTTCAAATGCATGCAATGATATGTAAGTATTCAATACTATTATGGTGTGAAATTCCAAGCACCATACACTAACTAATGGGCAGATTACATTTTTTTGTTTGTTCATTTTAATTCTCTTGTGCACTGAAAAAATAAACACAGCTGGGGGATGGTAGGTTGGCTGGTATTTGAACTTGTACCATGAGTGCTGTGGAGACATCTGAGCAAACTACTAAGCCATTGTGCTAAGTATGAGACCTGCATAATAGTGTAGTATGATTAAAGAATGAATATAAATAATTACCGCTTTATAGTCACCTAGATTAAAAAAATAAAAAACAACATACAACAAATAAGTAACCTAAATGTTTAATACATGTAACTTTACAGAATAGCAGACATTACTATGTAATAATCATTCATAACTGCATTAGTCAGCAAAAGAAGGAAAAAACTAGGAATACTTATTGCAACATACATCAATAGATGCACACGAGGTAGAGCACATCTCACATAAAATGTTTCTTTCACATACATGGATCATGATTACAGTGCAGTACTATATAACAACTTGGTAGGAATTGGCATTTGCATATACGCGGAAGCGCTAATTAGCGCCAGCTTAGAATTTACTAACATGTGTTTCTCACTAATAGCGCTAGTTTTTCATTCGCACATTCGCCTGTTGAAATTTTATTTGGCTAAAATGGGAGCTATTATTTGCCATAGTGCCCAGTACTTCCTGGCACTACAGTAAATGACCCCCATAGACTTTAACGGTGTTCGCGTGCTCGAACAAACTTTTTTCCTGTTCACATGTTCTGGTGCGAACCGAACGGGGGGGTCTGCTCATCCCTACCTAGCAGTAAAAAGGGTCGCTGGTTCGTATTCCCAACCACACCACAAGACTACCTGCCTGGAGTTTGCATGTTTTCCCTGTGCCTGCGTGGGTTTCCTCCAGGTACTCCGGTTTCCTCCCACCCTCCAAAGACATGCTGGCAGGTTAATTGGCTTCTGTCTAAATTGGCCCTAGTATATGAATGTGAGTTAGGGACCTTAGATTGTAAGCTCCTTGAGGGTAGGGGCCCATATTAGTGTATAATGTATATGTAAAGCACTGCGTAAATTGACGGCACTATAGAAGTACCTTAAATAAAAATAAATAAGTCTTCACTAATATTATGGTGTGAATCTCCAAAACACCATACACTAGCTAACAAGTAGTTTACATTTGGTAAACTTTATTGTATGGTATATAAACCATCAAACACTAGTAAAAGTATTTTGTAGATGTAATTGTGCTCAGCCCAATAGGCTAGCAGTTAGAACCTCTACCTTCAAATATTCAGGTATTGAAAGACTCATGGGTTCAAATCCCACAGAAGAGTCCTAAAAGGTTACTATTGGTGGAGTAAAGGAGAATGCCAGTTAGCCAATTAGCCAAAGCAGCATACATTGAATGCCAAGTAGCCAATACACTTTAATGTGGTTGATATTATTGTATTAAATCTTCAAATGCTTGCAATGGTATGTAAGTATTCACTAATATTATGGTGTGAATCTCCAAACACCACACACTAGCTAACAAGCAGTTTACATTTGATAAACTTTATTGTATAGTATATAACACATCAAACACTAGTAAAAGTATTTTGTACATATAATTGAGCTCAGCCCAATAGGCTAGCGGTTAGCACCTCTACCTTCAAACATTCAGGTATTGAAAGACTCATGGGTTCAAATCCCACAGAAAAATCCTAAAAGATTGCATTGGTGGGAAAAGGAGAATGCCAGTTAGCCAATTAGCCGAAGCAACACAAATATATGTGTATATATATATTTACTGAAAATAGGTGATTGCCAAGTAGCCAATGCAGTTTAATGTGAAAGTTTTTATTGTATTAACTCTTTAAATGCATGCAATGGTATGTAAGTATTCAATTATATTATGATGTGACATTCCAAACACCACACACTAGCTAAAGGGCAGTTTACATTTCTTTGTTTGTTTATTTTAATTCACTTGTGCACTGAAAAAATAAACACAGCTGGTGGATGGTAGGTTGGCTGTTGTTTGAACTCATACCATGAGTGGTGTAGGAGATATCCAAGCAGACCACTAAGCCATTGTGCTAAGTACAAGACCTGCAGAATAGTGTAGTATTATTGAAGAATGAACATAAGTAATTACTGCTTTATAGTCAACTAAATTAATAAATAATAAATCAAAAACATGAAAAAAACAACATACAACAAATAGGTAACCTAAATGATTAATACATGTAACTTTACAGAATAGCAGACATTACTATGTAATAATCATTCAGAACTGCATTTCTTAGCAAAAGAAGGAAAAAAACTAGGAATAATAATTGCAATATAAATCAATAGATGCACGGGAACTAGAGCACATCTCTGATAAAAAATGTTTCTTTCACATACATGGATCACGGCTACAGTACAGTGCTATATAACAACTTGATAAGAATTGGCATTTGTATATACGCGGAAGCGCTAATTAGCGGCAATTTAGAATTTACAAACGTTTGTTCTCTGCTTATATCGCTGATTTTCATGCGCAAATTCGCCGTTTTGTTTCCATTTGGCTAAAATGGACTCTATTATTTGCCATAGTGCCCAGTACTTCCTGGAGTTATAGTAAATGACCCCCACAGAGACCTGTAACTATGATACAATCGGGGTAAGACGCCCATACACGGGCCAATATTGTTCGATTACATTCCCGTTTTGATGTATGCAGCAGGTTTAAGACTTTGTTTATCGGTGGATACGATTCATACTTTGGAGCCAACAGATGAGCCAAGTGCTACATATTCTGCTATTGATGATTCCTCCGCTGTAGTGATATCAGTCTAATTGTCATCTACATGAGACCGTATACATTTTGATAAACACCTGTACTATGGACATTTGACACAACACAAACGGAAATTTTTACCTTTGGGTGTTTACATTGCTTCCCTTGATCCAGCTTCAAACTTGACTGAATCAGCCAATAGGATGTTAATCATCTTCAACTAATGCATATTAAATGACATATACTGGTCAATCACAGAAAACAGCAGATCTCTGCAGTTAATTGAAAGCTGGAGACACCTTTGCTAAAATAACCTTTGGTGTCACCCTTGGGAAACTCATTTTCTTTTCAAGTCAATTTTTCCTCCTGGTCTTTGGTATTAGTCTTGATATAGTAGGGTTCATTTATTAGCCCTTTTTAAATTGTGACAATATTGTCTTATTACCATGTGATTTTATTCGTGATTCATTAATTTTTTGCAAATTACAGTACATGAACATTATCCAACCAGGGTAGGGTTGTTCCTCCTGGATTGGAACACTGTCAATAATTTTGTACTTCACCAATAAAGCTTCTATTAATTCATTTATATACTGTGGCTGATCTCCCTTGATTGTTTCTTAGGGTTACCTTTTAACCCTCCCCCCCACTTTTTATGTTCTTGTGCAGGTACCTGGGCTTACAGGATCTCCTGAGGCAGGCCAGGAAAGTCTGTGGGCATTTCCGCCGGTCATATAATGCCAGTGCTTGGCTGGCTGACCTTCAAAAGGAATGCAACCTGCACAAGAACCGCCTCAAATGTGACATGCCCACCAAGTGGATCTCAACGTTGGCAATGCTGCAGCGGCAGCACACGCAGCAGAGGGCCATCAATGAGTACCTGTGTGAGTATGGCACCAGGACAGGGTCAGGGGAGCTTGGCTTTTTTTCACCAAGCCAGTGGCTACTAATCAAAGATGCATGCACTGTCCTGTCACCATTTGAGGAGGCCACGAGGATGGTGAGCAGTGACAGTGCATGCATCAGTGATACTGTCCTTCTTGTCTTCCTGTTGGAGCACACGCTTTGTGGAATAATGGACAGGGCACTTGAGGCAGAACAGAGGGAGGAAGAGGAGAACTTCCTTACCTCTCAGGGCCCCCTTTATCCAGACAGTATTCCTGTGGGCCTGCCGATCACACAGGAAGAGGAGGAGGAGGATGAGGATTGTGTCAGCATGGAGGTGGAGCCTAGCACTCAGCATCAGCAGCAGTCTTCAAGGGATCGTTCTCAGTCCCCAGAAACCCATGGACTTGTACGTGGCTGGGAGGAGGTGGCTGTGGATCATGTCATCCTTAGTGACCCAGAGGACTCCGGATCGAATGCCTCAGCAAACCTTCACTGCATGGACTCCCTGATCCTGCAAAGTCTTGCGAAAGGAACCTCGGATTCGTGGTATCAAGGAGAGGGATCATTACTGGCTGGCAACAATTCTTGATCCACGTTACAAGGGTAAGGTTGCGGAACTTATTAAGCCTCGGCAGAGGGAGCAAAGGATAAAACATCTTCGGGAGGCCTTGCAGAAAGGTTTATGCAGTGCGTTTCCAGAGCCTGGGAGGTTACAGTTTCCTGGTCCTCCTGGACAATGTGTGGCTGAGGCTTTCGTCAGTCACAGAAGGAGCGGTGGAGAAGGTGGCTGTCTGCCATATGCGTTCAGACAATTCTTTAGTCCGCAGCCCCAAGGTCTGATCGGTTACAGCAACCATCGCCAGCATCTGATTTACGTGCAGGAATACCTACGGGCAAGATCAGACTTGGAGACCTTTCCAACTGAAAATCCACTGGGTTACTGGGTGTTGAGGATGGATCACTGGCCAGAGCTTGCACAATATGCAATTGAGCTACTGCCTGTCCTGCATCCAGCGTTCTTTCTGAACGCACATTCAGTGCTGCTGGAGGCTTTGTAACCAATCACAGAGTGCGCCTGTCCATAGACTCAGTTGATCGGCTCACCTTCATAAAAATGAATCAGTCTTGGATCACCAGCTACCAAGCACCTGATGCTGATGTAACTGATTCATTTTTCTATGAATGTGAGATCCCTTGAAGACTGCCTATGCTGAGTGACTATCCTGTTATGCTGAGTGACTATCCTATTCCTCCTCAATGATCATGTTGATAGCTTCTAAGAACATTTTTGTTTCAGGGCACCACCACCAGTGCCTAAGGTCCAATTTTTTTGCCCCCGTTTAACAGGGGCGTATAATTATAATTTTTGCTGTAATATTTTGCAGCAGGGCTCGTTCTTGCGCTCAACTAGAGTATCTGTGAGGGGTTGCAGTGTTGTGGCACCACCGCCAGTGCCTAAGGCTCAATTTTTCTGCCCCTGTTTAACAGGGGCATGTAATTACAATATTTGCTCTAATATTTCACAGCAGGGCCCGTTCCTGCGCTCAACAAGATTATCTGTGAGGCTTTACAGTGTTGTGCCACCAACACCACTGCCTAAGGCCCGATTTTTCTGCCCCTGTTTAACAGGGGCATGTAATTACAATATTTGCTCTAATACTTCACAGCAGGGCTTGTTCCTGCGCTAAACAACAGAATCTGTGAGGGGTTACAGTGTTGTGGCACCACCACCACTGCCTAAGACCCAATTTTTCTGCCCCTGTTCAACAGGGGCGTGTAATTACAATTTTTGATCTAATATCTCACAGCAGGGCCCGTTCCTGCGCCCACCAAGAGTAAGTGTGAGGGCTTACAGTGTTGTGGCACCACCACCGCCACCACCAAAGGCCCATTTTTTTCTGCCCCTGTTTAACAGTGGCATGTAATTACAATCTTGATATAATATTTCACAGTAGGGCCTGTTCCTGTGCTCACCAAGAGTAACTGTGAGGGCTTACAGTGTTGTGGCACCACCACCAGTCCAACACCACCAAAGGTCCAATGTTTCTGCCCCTGTTTACCAGTGGCATGTAATTACAATTCTTGATATAATATTTCACAGCAGGGCCCGTTCCTGCACCCACCAAGAGTAACTGTGAGGGCTTACAGTGTTGTGGCACCACCACCACCACCAAAGGCCCAATTTTTTCTGCCTCTGTTTAACAGTGGCATGTAATTACAATTCTTGATATAATATTTCACAGCAGGGCCTGTTCCTGCGCCCACCAAGAGTAACTGTGAGGGCTTACAGTGTTGTGGCACCACCACCAGTCCACCACCACCAAAGGCCCAATTTTCCTGCCCCTGTTTAACAGTGGCATGTAATTACAATTCTTAATATAATATTTCACAGCAGGGCCCATTCCTGCGCCCACCAAGAGTAACTGTGAGGGCTTACAGTTTTATGGTACCACCAACACCTAAGGCCCAATTTTTTGCAGAGTATATAGGGCAGGCCGTATAGTATATACAGGCAGTCCCATACTTTCAAACATCCAACTTACAAACGACTCCTACTTACAAACGGAGGGAGACAACAGGAAGTGAGAGGAAATCTACCCCTAGGAAGGGAAATTCTCTCCTGTAAGAGTTAATATTGGAAAAAGGTGTTTACACTGATGCTTTATCACCAATCCTTGTTTCCCTAATAACCCCAAATTTTCAAAATCCAATTGTCATTGGGACAGAAAATGAGGTGAAATCTTCTGAACAGGGGCACAGACAGCAAAACAAATGTTACAGGGGTGATAACCCTTCCCTATGTTATCCAAAAAGCTTAAAAATAGATTTTTTTTGGCTGGAGCTACACTTACAAAATATACCTGTTCCAAATTACAAACAGATTCAGTGGCACAGTGGTGTAGTGGTAGCACTCTCGCCTAGCAGTAAGAAGGGTCACTGGTTCGAATCCCAACCACGACACTACCTGCCTGGAGTTTGCATGTTCTCCCTGTGCCTGCGTGGGTTTCCTCCGGGTACTCCGGTTTCCTCCCACACTCCAAAGACATGCTGGTAGGTTAATTGGATCCTGTCTAAATTGTCCCTAGTATGTATGAATGTGAGTTAGGGACCTTAGATTGTAAGCTCCTTGAGGGTAGGGACTGATGTGAATGTACAATGTATATGTAAAGCGCTGCGTAAATTGACGGCGCTATATAAGTACCTGAAATAAATAAATAAAATAAACTTAAGAAAAAAACCTACAGTCCCTGTCTTGTTTGGACCGCCTGTATACTGCTGTCCAGAGTATATAGGGCCTGGGGGCCCCACTCCTTTTCTTTTTTTAATTTGGGTGCGGGGTTCCCTCTAATATCCATACAAGACCCAAAGGGCCTGGTAATGGGCTGGGGGGGGCGGGTACCCATGCCGGTTTTCTCAATAATTTTTATCATCCATATTGCCGGGACCCAACATTACATTACAGCCGCAAGCAGTTTTAAATGACTTTTATTCCTTTAGAAATGTCATTTTGTGCAGGGACTGTTCTAAACATGGGAAACAAGCACCACTTTACAGGCATACTATAGTCACCCCCCAGGTACGATATTTAAAGGAATATTTCACTTTTATTTTTTCACTTTAAGCATTATTAACTGCTTCAATACCGGGCAATTCTGACACTTTGCTCCTACATGTAAAAATCATCATTTTTTTGCTAGAAAATTACATAGAACCCCCAAACATTATATACGTTTTTTTAGCAAAGACCCTAGAGAATACAATGGCGGTTGTTGCAACTTTTTATCTCACACAGTATTTGCGCAGGAATTTTTCGAACGCGTTTTTTTTTGGGAAAAAAACTGTTTTGTGTTTAAAAAAAAAAAACAAAACAGTAAAGTTAGCCCAATGTTTTTGCATTTTGTGAAAGATGAAGTTACGCTGAGTAAATAGATACCTAACATGTCACGCTTCAAAATTGCACACGCTCGTGGAATGGCGCCAATGTTCGGTACTTAAAAATCCCCATAGGCGACGCTTGAAATTTTTTTACTGGTTACATGTTTTGAGTTACAGAGGAGGTCTAGGGCCAAAATTATTGCTCTCGCTCCAACGTTCGCGGCGATACCTCACATGTATGGTTTGAACACCGTTTTTATATGTGGGCGGGACTTACGTATGCGTTTGCTTCTGCGTGCGAGCACACGGGGACAGCGGCGCTTTAAAACATTTTTTTTTTTTTTATTGTTAATTATATTTTATTTTTTTTATTTTGACACTTTTTTGAAAAAAAAAAAAATTGATCACTTTTATTCCTATTACAAGGAATGTAAACATCCCTTGTAATAGCAATATGACATGTCAGGTGCTCTTAATAGTGAGATATGGGGTCAATAAGACCCCATATCTCACCACTAGGCTGGGAAGCCTGAAATAAAAAATAAAAATAAAATGATCGCCGCTTCCCAACCCAGTTTTTTTTAATGGAGAGGCCGGGCGTGAGGTCATAACATCGCAACCGGCCTCCGACGATCATAGAGACTCTGGGGACCATCTGGTCCGCCGGAAATCTCTATGATCTACATCCAGCTCCGGCGGATCCACTCTCCGCCTCACCGATCGTAACGGTGAGTCGGAGCAAGCACCGGAGGGCGGCGGGAGGGGGGGGGACGTCCCCTCTCGCCTCCCATAGGAACGATCAAGCAGCGGAACTGCCGCTATGATCGTTCCTATGGTGTAGAGATTCGCCAGCTGAAACCGGCAATATCTGAATGATGTCTGTAACTACAGGCATCATTCAGATATACCTGCTCAAAGCCCAGGACGTCATATGACGCCCTTGGTATTGAAGTGGTTAAAATCACTGCTCCCGAAAAAACGTCTGTTTTTAAAACTTTCTTTTCAATGATACATGTCCCCTGGGGCAGGATCCGGTTCCCAAACACTTTTTTGGACAATAACTTGCATATTAGCCTTTAAAATTCGCACTTTTGATTTTTCATGTTCAGGTCCCATAGACTTTGCGTGAACTTTCGTTCCGTTCACATGTTCTGCCGTGAACCGAACCAGGGGGTGTTTGGCTCATCCCTACAAGTAATGGCGGCGATCTGCGATTTTTATCATGACTGCGACATTATGGCGGACACATCGGACACTTTTGACACATTTTTGGGACGATTGATATTTATACAGCGATCAGTGCTATAAAAATGCACTGATTACTGTATAAATGTCACTGGCAGGGAAGGGGTTAACACTAGGGGGCGATCAAGAGGTTAAATGTGTTCCCTGACTGTGTGTTCTAACTGTAGGGGGAGGGGACTGACTATAGGAGATGACAGGTGGTGGTTCCTAGCTATTAGGAACTTACGTTCTGCATCTCCTCTCAGAAGAGAATAGGGATTTGTGTGTTTAAACACACATGTCCCTGTTCTGCCTCTTGTGCCCGCGATCACTCGTGGCCGGCGGTCATCGCAACCGCCGGTCACGAGCATCGGCACCCCCGCAGTGCAGCGAGCGCATGCGCACCTGCTATCCTGCTTAAAGGAGCCGACGTACAGCTACGACGGCTCACTTGATCGTGCTGACCTGCCGCAGTATAATGACGGCAGCTGGTCAGCAAGTGGTTAACAAAAAAAAAAACGCAGTAATAGTTGTGTATTGCACACACGTTTAGGCACATCAAGCCCCTGTAAAGGCCAAAGTGTGCAGGGACATATAAGCCAACATAGAGGTGCTTTTACAGGCAAAAAAAAAAAAAAACACCAAATGCCTGTAATGCAAAAATGTCATCTATTGCAGTTTACCAATCCTTAGATGTGATGGCTGCATTTGTTTTCACCTGGTCATCTAGCACACACCCCCTGTATTAGGGTGCCCCCACTCTAGATAGAAGCAGCAACAGTGACACCTTTGGACAACAGCATAGTCAGTCTGGGGGGAGGAGAGTGTTAGATGTAGTAGCAGATTTTGATACACTAACAGATTGAAGCCAAACTTCATCTAATACTCTACAGCAGCCATTCTCAACCAGGGTTCCTACAGAGATGGCTAAGGGTTCCTTGAGCTGTGGCTAAATGACCAATCATGTGAAGGTGCCTGCATAGTTCCAGGTCCAACAACACTTAGCATAGCCAGAGCCATGTCTGTAAAGGGAGCATTCTTCCCACTGTCCACCACCAACGAAGGGGGCAATTTCCCAAAGACCACCAATGGACTACTTTTAGCAGGTTTTCCCTGGGACCTGAAAATGATTGCAAGGGTTCCTTTGGGGTAAAAAGTTTGAGAAAGGCTGCTCTACAGCAAACAGTTTTTTTCCTTTTGGGATGAAGGTTTTAGGCCTCATGCATACAGGACGTTAGATTTCTCCTCTGAGCGCCGTTTACTCCTGGCAGGTAAAAGCTGCTTAAAAAAATGTACCTAATGCCGCGTATAGGAGCGTCAAGCGTTTGAACATTAATGGATCCAATTGGCAAGAATAATAATTTACACAAAGGCTAACATAGAGGTGCTCTTACAGGTTAAAAAAAGACAACAGTGTTTTTTTTAAAGCCCTGTGTGCATGGGACTCGACATAAATAAATAAAAGTTGATCATTGTAAGCACCCCTTTCAGTGGTAAATGGTTTGTCTTAAACCTCTAACTGCCACTTCTGCAGGACAGTATTTTCTTTTGAAAAACATCAGACTTACTGTTCGGGTCACTAGGGTAAAAATAAAAGAAATAAAGCCTAAGAATGGGTATGCTACAATATAATAAATGTTTACTTTTGGATTTATTGCTTTATTACTGCTTTAAAGGCATATTTTACCTTTTGGATAAAAAAAAAGAAGTGCAAAAAGAAAAGTGAAAAATCCATGGCAGCCCTCTGAAGAAGCTTTGGTATAACTGTGTTGGGTTAAGGGGGCAGGGCAGTCATTAATCATCTCAATACCGGGTACTTTCACCCCTTCCTGCCCAGGCCAGTTTTCAGATTTCAGCGCTGCTACATTTTGAATGACAATTGCACGGTCATGCAACACTGTACCCAAAAGAAAATGTTATCATTTATCCTTTTCCATTAGTAAAGTGAGGCCCGGAACGGAAAGGACTGCAAGGAGGGATAGTGTAGGGCCGGGCATGACAGTGTGTCTAAGGGAGACACATATGGGGTTAATGTGGAAAGGAGTAATGGGAGTGGCAAGAAAGGGGAAGGTAAGAAAGAAGTTTTTGCCAAAGGGGAGTGGTTATATTTATAGAGGGGGTGGTGCAAAGGGTCAGTGTGAAGATGAACTTACAGGAGGAGGCAGTTTTTCTCACTGCTCCTCCACGATGGCAGAGATTGAAGCAATACCAGAGTGGCTGCAGAGACAGGCGCGGAGCTCATGGAGGACGAGGCAGACGGATCCCCGTCAGGTGAGGTGTCCCATCGCGCGTGGAGGTCGCGGCCTCCGGTGTGCTTTTCACCAGGGCCTGCATCTAGACCCATTCGCCTCCCCAGAAGTCCGACAGAGGAGCGATCGCTTCCCCCGGCAAAACAGCATCAGCCACAGCTTTCAGCAGGCCCTGGGTGGTCCACACGCCGCCTGCCTAAACCGGTGGGTGGGGCCACGGGCCAGCATGGCGCCGGTTCCCCGCACGGACATCGTGGGTCAGGAAGCAGGGCGGCATCCCCATCCGCACACAGCGATCAGAGGGGGGAGATGATGAGGGACGGAGAGCCGAGCAGAGACACGGAGGTGGTGGAGCGGGAGATCGGGAAGTCGGTGAGGGGGCGGAGCCTACCGGGACGGCGCTCGGTGGGACAAGATGGCGGAGGAAGAACAACATATGACAGACAGGGCATCGCCAGGTCAGGTCAGTGACGCCGGTCTGGAGAAGGAGGAATTTCGGGGGTGAAGCGGGCCCCACAACTGCCAAGCACCACGGCCTTAGGGATCTCCCGGGGGGCTTGCTATGCCACCCATCCTGGAACAGGACGAGAGGTCAGAAGGGAAAGCATCAGGGGAGGAGGAACCACTAGTACAGCGATGGAGAGCAACGTGGCGGCTGTTGGGGGAGCTCCTTGTCAGCCCGGTAAGTCAATGGTTAATTTGTCTTTGTCTGATGCATTGCAGGATGTGTTAGGGGTGGTAGCTGCGGGTACGGTTAGGCCAGCAGTTCCTTTGATACAGTCAGGGGGGGACACGCTGGGCCAGCAGGGGGCAGGGCACAGGCCTGCAAGTGCGGGGTCCGGTACGCAGCTGACGGATTTATTGGAGGGCCTGCGGGCGTTGTTAGGTAGATTTGAGGCAGTGGTTGGAGGAACTGTGGGATCTGGGGTGGAGATGCCCCCGGCAGCTCCGATACCCGTGCAGTCAGGGGTAGGAGTGGTCACCGAGAAGGCAGGGGAAAAAGGGGATACGGAGAAGGCGGAGAGGACCAATATGGTCAGGACTGCGGACGCGGCGAAGTGCGAGGTATACCTCTACTTCGAGGGCCCGCTGGGAGCTCATCTAAAAAAGGAAGTCCGTGATAAGATTTACAAGGGCGAGTATGTGGAGATTTTTCGCTACTGCCACTGGAAAAAATTAACTTGGACAGGGTGAAACCTGATGATTCCAAAAAGGAGAACGAGGAAAGAAGGAGGTATAGGCTTATACCGTGTATGCTGGCAGTGCAATGAGGGCTCCTGTAAATTTGGAGCAGCATACAAGTTCAAGCACGAGTGCTCTGGGTGAGGGGGAGCCCATACATTGTCCAGGTGTTTTAAGAGAGGGAAGCGTGCCGGTGACTGCTCAAAAGAGGGACGACCCCGGTGAGGGTGGAAAGAATGCTTCCTTTTCTAAGTAAGTATCCGGACAGGGAAGCGGCAAAGTTATTGGCTTCGGGGTTTCAGGACGGTTTTAAGATCCCGTTCCGCCAAAGGCAAGGAATTTGACATCTGCTTTACAGCATCCGGGGGTGGTGGGGGACAAATTGGGAAGAGAAGTGGCCATGGGGCACATGGGGGGCCGTTTGCCAACAAACCCTGGCAGGATTTGGTGGTGTCACCATTGGGGGTGGTGCCCAAGAAGGACCGAACAAGTTCCGCTTGATACACCACTTATCTTTTCCAAAAGGGGGTTCGGTCAATGATGTTATTGACCCGGAAGCGTGCACAGTGTCCTACACTTCTTTTGATTTCATGTGCCATGTTCAAGGCTTTCAGCTCGTTTTTGGAGTGGGTGTTTAGGGAGGTTTCCGGCTTAGGTTCAGTCATACATTATTTGGATGACTTTTTGGGTATAGGCCCCCCTGCTTCCTCTGTGTGTGCGATTCTACTTTCCACGTTGCAGCACATCGCAGGCAGGTTTGGTATACCATTGGCCGCAGAAAGAACGGAAGGCCCAACGGCTGAACTTAGCTTTTGGGGATAGTAATAGACTCAATGGCGATGGAGTGCCGCTTGCCCAGAGGTAAGTTGGAGGACTTGCAGAAGGAAATTCGGGAAATCCATGGACTGCAGAAAGTTCAGTTGAGGACTCTGCAGTCGTTGCTGGGTAAGTTGAATTTTGCCTGCAGGATCATCCCCATGGGGCAGGTTTTTGCCAACGGCTGTCAGCAGCCACCGCGGGGGTAAAGGCCCCGACTCACTTTATTCGCCTGACGGGGGAACACAGGGAGGATTTAAAGGTGTGGTATGAGTTCTTAGTCTCATACAATGGCAGGGCGGTGTGGATGTCTGGCCCGGTGAGTAATTTCGATGTAGAGCTGGTTACAGATGCTGCAGGCTCCACGGGCTATGGTGCATTTTTTCCAAGGGCAGTGGAGCGTGGAACCCTGGCCGCAGTCTTGGGAGAGGGCGGGGTTCCTTAAGAATTTAGTGCGACTGGAACTTTTCCAGTGGTGCTGGCTTTGGAACTGTGGGGGGAGGCATGCCAGAATCTAAAGTTGAGAATAAATTGTGACAACATGGGAGTAGTGCAGGTGGTCAATCGCATGTCTGCGTCACCACAACCAGTTATATGGCTTTTGCGGAAACTGGTGTTGAGGTGTTTGAGATTAAATATTTTATTTATGCGGTGCACATCCTGGGCGTCGACAATTCGCTAGCTGACTCCTTGTCTCGATTTCAGTGGGACAAGTTCAGGGAGCTGGCTCCGGGTGCACAAAAGGAAGTAGTTCCTTGCCCGGACTGGATTTGGGAGCTGCCCTTGGAGTCACCGCGGGATGGATTCGGCAGTCTAAGTCAGTCCACTTGGTCAGCCTACGCGAAGGTATGGAAAGAATGGTCAGGGTTGGTACAGGAGGCAGGGGCTGGGAAAATGGGGTCTGACGGGCGGTTACTGGTATTGTATTTTGTAGCTAGGAACATTGAAAAATGTTTTTTCGGTCTCTTCCATCGATAAAAAAATGGCTTATCGTTTCTTTTCAAATTAATGGGAGGGGAGGACTGGAAAAAAGATTTTGGGTGAAGCAGGCCATAAAGGGTTATCGAAAACAGCATATGTGGAAGGATGTGAGACGGCCTGTCACTTTTGCGAACCTGGGGTCCGTATGTGCGATGTTGGGTTCAATATGTAAATCACGGTATGAAGCGTTGCTGTTATTATTATTAAAATTTCTTTTTATTGAGTTTTTTCAACAGTGTAATGTACAACTGGGTGTGTCAAGTGACACCTTCCCAGTGAAACTTGGCCTTGCAGGGCCTTGAACAACTAAACCCTACCAGATACAATCTAGGCCTACCCCATACCCACTTCACTTCCTCCCCCCCCCCCCCCTCCCATTTAACTTGTCACAGCTCAGGGACATTTTTTAGCAATATAATTGTTTAGTTTTACATTTCACATTTTTACATTTTCACCTTTGTGTTATCACATTTACTTCCACCTCCTTGTCTATTTCCTTTGTTTCAGTCTTCCCTCCCCACTTGTGCATATAGTACTCTGCGTCTTAACAGTTTATCTTTTGAGAGTCATACCATCCAAATGTGTAAACCATGGATTAAATCACCTATCCCACCGTATTGCTAGATTCCCACCAAACCTTCCATGTTTTGTCAAATTTTTTCTCACACCCCCTTGCTCTATATGTTGTCTTGTAATACGGAAGCATATTGTTAACTAACTGTTTCCAAAACCTGCCCTCTGGAGCATTCTTGTTTTTCCATTTAAGGAGGATCGCTTTTTTCCCATAGAACAAGAGGATGGTTATTAGCGTTCTCAATGCCCTAGTTGGAACCAGATCCTCCACCAGCCCCAATAAGCAAACCTTTACTGTCACTGGGATGGGAACTGAGATCAAGTCTGAGATGCACTGTGTGATTTCCTTCCAATATATTTGAATATGTGGGCATGACCAAAATATGTGTTCCGCATTTGCTGGAGAGAAAGAACATCTCCAGCACTTTGCTGTGTCACCACCATACATTTTTGCAAGTCTGGCCGGGGTGTAGTAGCTTCTATGTAAAAACTTAAATTGGATCAGTCTATCTCTTGCTGCAACTAAGTATTGAAAAGGTTGTGTCCATAGGTCGTCCCAATCCTCCCCTTGTATCTCTGGAACCTCGGTCTCCCAATTTGTTCTGCATTTAAGAACCGCTTTAGGGGTAGTTTTAAAAAATTCCTTATATGTTACTGAGAGAACTTTAGGCAATTCTTCGTCTATTAATAGAGATTCGAGAGACGAAGGCAGGGATTCCACCCTCATCTCCCTGAATTGTTCTTGGAAGGCGTGTCTAATTTGAAAGAAACGGAAGAGGTAAGAGTTCGGTAAATCATGTCTGGCCTTAAGCTGCGGAAAAGTCAAAAGCTCACCAAAAGATGTGATGTCTTTCAGTGTTTTTATACCCCTCACTGCCTATATCATTGGATCTGGGAGACTGTAAAACTGCGGAAGTAAGGGATTCATCCATAGTGGTGATGACGGTGAGAAACCCAGGTAGCTAGGAGATGCTAATTTTACTGCCAATCCCCATGCTCTAATTGTGGCTGTCATTGTCTCTGTAAGTGGTAAGTCTGTTTTAGTGCCCCTAAATAGGGCCAGTCGAAGGCTTTCGTACGACCCCAGATGAGCCGCCTCCAAGACCGTCGCTGCGTCCCCATCGTCTGTCAGTAGCCATCTGCGGGCAAACACCATTTGTCCCGCCAGATAGTACTTATGCCAGTCCGGTAACGCTAGTCCTCCCTGTGTACTAGGCTCCTGGAGAACTCTGAGACCCACTCGGGGAAGCTTAGGTGTCCACAAAAAAGAGACTATCAGACTATCCACACTCTTGAAGTAAGTCTTGGGTATCCAAACCGGGGCATGTCTAAGAAAGTACAGGATTACCGGTAAAATTTTCATTTTTATAAGGCATATTCTGCCTATCAGGGAAAGGGGTAATCTGGCCCAGGCCTGAAATTTTTGTTTAATGAGAGTTAGCAATGGTATTAAATTTAACTTGAAATAATCCTGTACTTTCGCTGTTATTTTTACTCCGAGGTATTTGAGTGTGTCCACCCATTTTAGTTGAAGACTGGGGTCTGCTTTGTCCTTTGCTTTGATGTCTATAGGCAATATGGACGACTTACTCCAGTTTACCCTGAGCCCTGAAAAATGGGCAAATTTATTTAGGATTTCTAGGACCACTTTCAATGAGGTGTCAGGGTCATTTAAAAACAGAAGCATGTCGTCGGCATATAATGCCAATGTTTCATGGATTGTACCCACTCTAACCGCCTTCACTTCACTCGAGGATCTGAGTGCAATGGCCATAGGTTCCACTACCAGGGCAAACAGAAAAGGGGATAGTGGACACCCCTGTCTAGTACCCCTACCCACCTCAAAAAAATTAGATACCGCAGACCCCAGTCTAATAGCCACCTTTGGATTCTTGTAGAGCATATGAATCCATTTCCTGAAATTTGGTCCGAAACCCATAACCTCCAGTACCCTAAACATAAAATTCCAATCGACTGAGTCGAATGCCTTTTCTATGTCTATGGATACCACGATCCTCGTCTCAGAGTCAGAGGGTGGCAGCTGTAGGTGTGTAAACAGTCTCCTCAAATTTGTGTCTGTCGACTTGCCTGGCATAAAACCCGTCTGATCGATGTTTACTATGGCCGGGATCACCGTCGCTAGTCTCGTCGCTAGAATTTTAGTTAGAATCTTTAAGTCTGTGTTTAAAAGTGCTATTGGCCTGTATGACGCACATTCCGTGGGGTCCTTCCCTGGCTTTAATAGCAAGATCATATAAGCCTCTAGCATAGAATTTGGGAGAGCTGAAGTTTGGTGACAATGCTCCATGAGCCAATGAAGTCTGGACGCCAACTGTTCTATGTTATCCTTGTAAAAGTCAATGGGGAACCCATCTGGCCCCGGAGCCCTGTTAGACGGGAAAGCAAAAATTGCTGCCTGTATTTCTTTGATTGTTATATTTGCCTCTAAAAGTTGACAGTCATTGTCAGATAATCTTGGGATAGATAACCCTTCTAGAAGTTCGTGCATTTCTTCAGTATCATAATTGGGAATTGGTGAGTATAAGGAGGAGAAGAAATCAATAAACTCCTGCATTATGGCGGTCGGTTCATTGACCAAAATTCCCTGCTTGTTTTTAATTACCGGTATATGAGCAATGGGTGATTGGTCAGCCACTAACATTGCCAGGAGCTTGCCATTCTTGTCCCCCTCTGCAAACACCCTATGTGCCGCCCTAGTCGAGTCCGAGCTAGTTAAACCCTTAATATATATAGATAATCGCTGTCTCGCCTCTAGCAGAGCTTCATAGGAGGACCCAGTATTAGACTTAGCATGAACTTCAGCACAATCTCTCTCCCCCTGTTTTAGAATTTCCATTTCCTCATTTTCATTTACTCTTGCCGTTTTTATAGCTGATATGCATTCCCCCCTAGCTACCGCCTTGAAAGCGTCCCACACCATGGTTGGTTCGGCAGACTCTGAATTAACCGCCCAATAAGAGTTGGTGGCTTTCTCAATTTGGGTCGCCACCTGCTCATTCTGTAACCAGACAGTCGAGAGACACCATCCTCTCCCCCTTGTCCCGGTTGGAAGGGACAGAGCAAGAGAGAGAGGATTATGATCCGACAGGCCTCCAGCCAAATAGTTAACCGTATTCACATATTGTAATATTTGATTGTTACCAAAAGCAAGATCAATTCTTGCTGCCGACCTATGAGTTGATGACAGGTGAGAATACCCTCTTTCCGTTGGATGTTTCCATCTCCACAGTTCTGTTAGGTCCGCCATCGTGGCCCATCCACACAGGTCCGCCGAGCTAGCTCTGCCCGGATTGGATGAGTCCAATGCCGCATCAAGTATCGCATTGAAATCTCCCATCAGGAGCAGAGGGAGTGCAGAAACTGGGCTAATCGGGTTAACATGTCATATAGCATCTGAATCTGGAATGGTGGAGGAACATAGACATTTACCAGTAGCATTCTACTATAATACACATCAATTACCATTGCCACATATCTGCCATTAGTATCAGTTATAATTTGGTGTATGTTACAAGGAATTCATTTGCTAACCAATACAGACACTCCCCTAGCAAAGGTAGAGTAGGTGGAATGGAAAGCTTTTTGTATCCATGGTTTACAGAGAGACATCACCCTGCCACTGTCCAAGTGAGTCTCTTGCAAGAAGACTATGTGTGGTTCTGATTGCTTTAGGTATTGGAACACCGAGGCTCTCTTAAACTTATTGTTCAGGCCTCTAACGTTCCAAGACACTATGTGCAAATTATCCGTCCCTGCTATTGGCATGATAATAATATTTGTTACCTCCTTTTACAGGAACCTTTTCCCATTTTTGCATTTTATACCGACTAGTTGTGTAATCTAATCCACTTATGTCAATCTGAGCCGTGACAAGTTTTCTAAACCCTCCCCCCCTGCTATTATACCAGTGAACAACCCCAACCGAACGTAAAAAAGTCTGGCATGTAGCTTCATCCCAAAAAACGAAAAATCAAAAAATAACAAGGACATCTGCCGTATCCGGCGAAAGTCTGACAGCTCCTCTAGTGTAGTATACGTCTTCCTTCGAGATGCTCCGAGCAAGATGATTCTTGGAGAGTGTAAATTTTGAAGGGGCCTTAGGGGACTTAAATGACAGGGAAGCCCTAGCAACAGTCCCCCCTCCCTCTAATTTATTTTGGGGACATGCGTAACCGGAGTGTTCTCCATTAAACGTCCTTCAGGAGAGCCACTTCACCCCTTCTTTGGTGACAACTGTCTCATCCAAGTGGAAAAAACAGGAACAGAGGAAATCCAATGAGACAGAATTCGAAAAAAAAAAAAGAGGAGTGAAGACAAAAATTGAAAAAATAGAGAATTTTTGAAAAAATAAAAGTATTTTGAAAAATAAAAATTTATTTAAAGATATAGCATTTCTTTGTTGAGACGGAGGTCTTCAGGAAGGATTATGTTTAGTGTTCCACGAAATTACGGAGACTGGGGTTAGGATATACTCGAGCTACCAGGCCCTATAATGATACGTCGTCTCCTTCCGGTGGTGATGTTAAGATTAGGGGCAATCGTGAGTTCACCATTTTCTTGCTTTAGGACTTATCTTCCTGGTGCCAGGCCAGGTTCAAAACAGTATGGCGCTTTTCAAACTCCAACAGCGGGAATGATTTTGGCAACCTACAACCTTGCATTCAAGCAGTTGTGCCTTTAAACAAAAAATCAAACTGCATCAGCCTATTCAGTTAGCCTTCTTCTGATCACTGGTTTTATGAGAGTTCCTTATCCATCCAATCGCATGCTTCAGCGGGGTTATCAAAGAATCTTACATTGCCTTTATACTGTATTCTGAGCCTGCTAGGATAAAGCATGCTGTATTGCACTTCCTTCTCCCTTAAGCGTTTTCTTACATCATTAAAGGAGCGACGCTGCTGCTGGGTGGCTGCAGAAAAGTCTGGAAATAACATTATCTTGGCATTTTCAAACTTTAGTTCCTTGGCCTTTCTGGATTGCATCAGAATCATGTCCCTATCTCTGTAGTTTAAGAATCTCACCAGAAAGGGTCTAGGGAAGGCTCCCGGTGGTCTTTTCCCTGTGGGGACTCTGTGTGCTCTTTCTACTACATAGGTGGGGGGTAAAACTTCCAGTGAGAGGAGCTTTGCGAAGAACTCTTCTGCAAATAACGCAGGCCTGTCCCCTTCTGCTCCCTCTGGCAGGCCGACCACCCTAACATTGTTTCTTCTTTGGCGGTCTTCAGCGTCGTCTGCTCTGCGCTGCAGGGAGTTTACTAGGCCACGGAGTTCCGCAAGCTGGTTGCTCTGGGTGTGAGATGTGTCTTCTACCCCGGAAACCCTGTCCTCCACTGTGGTCAGCCGACCTCTAATTTTGTCCAGGTCATGTCTAATTAAAGTGCATTCTGAAGATAAATGGTCAATTCTCCCCATTAATTCAGACTTACTAGCGCTGATGGCTTCCAGGATCGGTTTGGTGATCGCCTCTGTATCCACCGCCACAGCATGCTCCTCTAGTTCCTCTGAGTCTGCCAGCAGCTCCTCTGTGATTTCTTTCTGCGCCATCGTGGAGGTTAAGTGCTGGGCGCCCTGTGCTGGCTTCCGGGAAGACAAGATGGCGGGGGCGGAGCCTCTGTCCGTCCCCTTAGTGGAGCGAGTCTTACGCTGCTCAGTGTGACCCTTCTGCTGCATTTTGGAAGCCGCGGAAGGCATCTCTGTGATCCTCTCACCTTCCCCCAGGTGCCTGTGAAGTTTAGAACGGATCAGAATGCTCCAAAATTGCGGATTATATTCAGGATGGACGGAGCTCTGAAGAAAAGCTAGCTGCCTCGCTCACATCCGGCCACGCCCCCCGAAGCGTTGCTGTTTACAGTGGTGTTCTCACTAGCATTTTTGGGGTTTTTTCAATAGGGGAGTTGGTCAGCCCATCAAAGTGTTTGGCAGTGGGCCTGTTGAGAGCAAGATGTGCAGGTGGAGGTGGATAGAGTGTGTTTGCGGCTGCGCAGGTCAAAAACTGATCACCAGGGTAAGGGTGTGGATGTGTCGCTGTTCGCATTACCTGGGTCTAGGGTGTGCCCTGTTGAGGCAGTGCGTGAATTTCCGAAGATTAGAACAGATGGGGCAGGGCCATTCCTGAGGCATGAGGATGGGTACTACTTGTCAAAGTTTCAGTTCATATCAATTTTTAGGAAATGTCGTAAAGCAGCTGGGTTGGACGGGGCAGGGTACGCTTCACACTCCTTCCGCATAGGGGCGGCTACAGAAGCTGCCAGATGTGGGTTGGATGAGGCGGCTGTGCGCAGAATTGGAAGATGGGATTCGAGGAGATTTCGGTCTTATATTAGGCCTCATTTGGCCATGGAATAGATATAAAAAATAAATAAATAAATAAATAAATAAATAAAACTATCTTGGATGTTTACAGGAAAAGGAGGGTGCATGTGGGATTCGCATGTTGTGATATGGTTGTGTTAAGTTGACAGGTGTGTTGCTGCCTTTATGTTATTTGTTTGTCGTTTCAGATGGAGGTTCAGTACGCCTTGTCTGGATCATAGGTCACTCCTAGGTGTGTTGGGGGGCCAGGAGAGGAGACGTAAAACCGGATGGCAGGCAATTGGGTATTTTCCAGGGGGGAGGCTTATCGGAGATGGTTGGGGATACCCGGGATGAGGTGGGGTAGAGTGATGGTGGAGGTGGAGAGGTACGTAAGGCTGGATAGACCACCTGACGTGTTAGTGATACATGCGGGTAGGAATGATTTGGGGATCCTGGGACCTGATATTAAATCCAATTTCACGTACTTGCGCACTAAATTCCCGGGTACCCCTTTTTGCTGTGGTCTGACATTGTGGCTAGAACGACATGGCGTTGGGTTAGATCTGTGGTGAGCATCAGTAAGACTCGTATCAACAAAGTAGTGGGTAGGTTCGTGGCACAGAGTGGGGGTATTGTGATTAGGCACAGAGAGCTTGGAAAAAATGTGGGGCTCTACTTGAGGAGTGATGGAGTTCGTCTCTCTGAAGTGGGGATTGACTTATGGCTATGGGTTTACAGGAAGGGATAGAACAGGCCCTGAGGGTGTGGAGGTGCCCTCAAGGGTAAGGTTGTCACCCTTTCGGGCTGTGGCAGTGTTCTTCTGGTGGTCTTTGACGGTGGCAGTAAACGGAGGGATCAAAAAGGGGTGGGGGGCTCATCATTTGTATGTGCCCCTCCGGTGTATTCCTGAACGGTGGATGGAATACTGGAATGGTTGCACTGTGGGAAGGGGTTGTCTCCGAGCGGTCACAGCTGGAGGCCTATCAGTTTGGAAAAGGTCCCACAGTGCATTGGTGTGGTATGTGGTTATACGTGGTTAAAAGGTGGGTCACCGTCAGAGACCATCAGACTGGGGTTAACAGGTTATGTTATTGTTTATTATATTTATATAGATATATATATATATATATATCTATATATATATAATATATATATATATAGTCGTTTGGAGTTATTTAGTTGGTTTGTTTTAATAAAATAGGCTGTTATGGCCATTTTACTCCATAAAATATACTGTAAGTGTGGTCTCATTATTTGAGGTGGGTAAGGTATGGGTTGGAGTATAAGTGGGTAACAGCGATAAGAATGAAGGGGACATCTAGACTACACTGGTCAAGTGAGGCCCGGAACGGAAAGGACTGCAAGGAGGGATAGTGTAGGGCCGGGCATGACAGTGTGTCTAAGGGAGACACATATGGGGTTAATGTGGAAAGGAGTAATGGGAGTGGCAAGAAAGGGGAAGGTAAGAAAGAAGTTTTTGCCAAAGGGGAGTGGTTATATTTATAGAGGGGGTGGTGCAAAGGGTCAGTGTGAAGATGAACTTACAGGAGGAGGCAGTTTTTCCCACCCTCCCTCCCTAGATATATGTGTGCAATGTGTCCGTGTGTACTTGCTGCTCTGTTTTTAATTTATTGCAGGAAAAGGAAGAAGGTCGTCATGACAGCGGATAGGTGCCCTTCAGGGGTATGGCGGTGTTCTTCTGGTGGTCTTTGACGGTGGCAGTAAACGGAGGGATCAAAAAGGGGTGGGGGGCTCATCGTTTGTATGTGCCCCTCCGGTGTATTCCTGAACGGTGGATGGAATACTGGAATGGTTGCACTGTGGGAAGGGGTTGTCTCCGAGCGGTCACAGCTGGAGGCCTATCAGTTTGGAAAAGGTCCCACAGTGCATTGGTGTGGTATGTGGTTATATGTGGTTAAAAGGTGGGTCACCGTCAGAGACCATCAGACTGGGGTTAACAGGTTATGTTATTGTTTATTATATTTATATATATATATATATATATATATATATATATATATATAGTCGTTTGGAGTTATTTAGTTGGTTTGTTTTATTAAAATAGGCTGTTATGGCCATTTTACTCCATAAAATATAAGTGTGGTCTCATTATTTGAGGTGGGTAAGGTATGGGTTGGAGTATAAGTGGGTAACAGCGATAAGAATGAAGGGGACATTTAGACTACACTGGTCATGTCTTCTTCCTTACAGACTGTAGGTCATGACACAGGAAGGAGTTGACCAGCTAATCTCATTAGCACACACCTGGCATCATCCACCCTCCTATCTGCCCACCCATTCCCAGATGCACGTTTTTTAAATGAAATGTTCGCAACTCTGCAAAGCGGGAATTTGCATTTCCACATGCATTTTGTTTTGTTTTTTTTTAGCGAGGGGGGAAGTGTTTTGGAGCATTCTCACTCATCACACATAGGTATAGTTGCCACTTCATCCCTTTAAACCCGAACACATATTAATTACACAGGTTCTGTGGCTGATTAAGGTGGTAATTAAACTCACTTGGTGCCTTATCTGCATTTCATTAGCCTCAGAACCTGTGTAATTCATATGTGTTCGGGTTTAAAGGGATGAGGTGGCAACTCTACACATAGGGCAGCCCATCCACCTGAATGGGCCGCTCTACACACAGTAATCGCCCCAAAGAAGCTTCAGAACTTTTTTTTAGAGTGGAGCTTGGTGCGGTTTTTACTGCGATTTTTGGTGCAGCGCATTTCTGAAATGCAAGGAAACGCACAGATGTGAATGGAGCCTCATTGTTCTTGTGTTATCGCACCAATTTCACTTTCAGACCCCATTCACATCTAGCATAGTGGGAGCGTATGTTTTGTGTCTTGTTTTTCCTGTGATAGGCATAGGGCAGTCTGTTGATTTCAACAGGCTACATGGGGTAATGGGACATGTTGGCATTTTGTGGGTTGTGTGTTTTTTACTGTGCGTTTTGCAGCATTTGCCCCTCGTTTTTTCACGTGTGTTTGCTCCTGTGTTTGGTGTGCCATTAACAATTAATGGCACTAAAAGCCCAACTAGTAATTTTAGGTGTATAAACATGGCCATACACTATGCAATCTGATTGTATATTGTGTATTTGGTGAGAAGGGTGAACACTGATTGCATTTCATTTAAATAAGTTCGAAAGTAGTTCAATCTGCGATAAACAGGGAATAGGGAGACCCGTCACCAGCACCCAACAATACCCCATGTGGTGGACCCTCATCGCAAATTGGGATGTGACACTCCTTGTTCAAAAATTACCATCCAGCGGTAATTATCAAATATATGTCATCCCATGCAGACAAAAGGAGATAAACCTCATTGCGCAGTACATCATAACAGTATTTATTAAGATAAAAACGATTGAAATTGCACTCACATTGCTGACAAACAAAAGCAAGCTCTGTTTGTATGTATACAGCCTCTCCCCACCAGAAAGATGGCCGCCATGTCCCAACATGCAGTAGCGTCAGGGCCGGACTGGGAATAAAAACCAGCCCTGGAAAAAATATCGTACCAGCCCCATAGCATTATTATACCAGCCCAACATCATAACATCATTATTCCCTTCCTTGCCAATCAAATGCAGCCTCACCGTGCCCATCAATGCAGCCTCGCAGTGCCCATCAATGCAGCCTCGCCATGCCCATCAATGCAGCTTCGCCGTGACCATCAATGCAGCTTCGCCGTGCCCATCAATGCAGCTTCGCCGTGACCATCAATGCAGCCTCACCGTGTCCATCAATGCAGCCTCGCCGTGTCCATCAATGCAGCCTCGCCGTGCCCACCAATGCAGCCTCACTGTGCCCACCATTGCAGCCTCACTGTGCCCACCATTGCAGCCTCACTGTGCCCATCAAATGCAGCTTTACCATGCCCATGAATGCAGTCTCCCTGTGCCCACCAATGCAGTCTCCCTGTGCCCACCAATGCAGCCTCCCTGTACCCACCAATGCAGCCTCTCTATACCCACCAATTTCAGCCTCTCTGTGCCCACTAATTGCAGCTTCTGTGCCCACTAATTGCAGCCTTTGTGTCCACCAATTGCAGCCTCTCTGCCCACCAACTGCAGACTCTGTGCCCACCAATTGCAGTGCCTCTGCCCACCAATTGCAGCCTCTCTGCCCACCAACTGCAGCCTCTCTGCCCATCAACTGCAGCCTCTCTGCCCACCAATTGCAGGCTCTGTGCTCACCAATTGCAGCCTCTCTGCCCACTAATTGCAGCCTCTGTGCCCACTAATTGCAGTCTCTGTGTCCACCAATTGCAGCCTCTCTGCCCACCAACTGCAGCCTCTGTGCCCACCAATTGCAGCGCCTCTGCTCACCAATTGCAGCCTCTGTGCCCACCAATTGCAGCCTCTCTGCCCACCAATTGCAGCCTCTCTGCCTGCCCACCAACTGCAGCCTCTCTGCCCATCAACTGCAGCCTCTCTGCCCACCAATTGCAGCCTCTGTGCCCACCAATTGCTGCCTCTGTGCCCACCAATTGCAGCCTCTCTGCCCACCAACTGCAGCCTCTCTGCCCACCAACTGCAGCCTCTGTGTCCACCAATTGCAGCCTCTCTGGCCACCAACTGCAGCCTCTGTGCCCACCATTTGCAGCGCCTCTGCCCACCAATTGCAGTCTCTCTGCCCACTAATTGGAGCCTCTCTGCCCACCAATTGCAGCCTCTGTGCCCACCAATTGCAGCCTCTGTTCCCACTAATTGCAGCCTCTGTGCCCACTAATTGCAGCCTCTGTGTCCACCAATTGCAGCCTCTCTGCCCACCAACTGCAGCCTCTCTGCCCACCAACTGCAGCCTCTGTGCCTACCAATTGCAACGTCTCTGCCCACCAATTGCAGACTCTGTACCCACTAATTGCAGCCTCTCTGCCCACCAATTGCAGCCTCTGTATCCACCAATTGCAGCCTCACTGTGCCCATCAAATGCAGCTTTACCATGCCCATGAATGCAGTCTCACTGTGCCCATCAATGCAGTCTCCCTGTGCCCACCAATGCAGCCTCCCTGTGCCCACCAATGCAGCCTCCCTGTACCCACCAATGCAGCCTCTCTGTACCCACCAATTGCAGCCTCTCTCTGCCCACTAATTGCAGCTTCTGTGCCCACTAATTGCAGCCTCTGTGTCCACCAATTGCAGCCTCTCTGCCCACCAACTGCAGCCTCTGTGCCCACTAATTGCAGTGCCTCTGCCCACCAATTGCAGCCTCTGTGCCCACCAATTGCAGCCTCTCTGCCCACCAATTACAGCCTCTCTGCCCACCAACTGCAGCCTCTCTGCCCTTCAACTGCAGCCTCTCTGCCCACCAATTGCAGGCTCTGTGCCCACCAATTGCAGCCTCTCTGTCCACCAATTGCAGCCTCTGTGCCCACTAATTGCAGCCTCTGTGCCCACTAATTGCAGTCTCTGTGTCCACCAATTGCAGCCTCTCTGCCCACCAACTGCAGCCTCTGTGCCCACCAATTACAGCGCCTCTGCCCACCAATTGCAGCCTCTGTGCTCACCAATTGCAGCCTCTCTGCCCACTAATTGCAGCCTCTCTGCCTGCCCACCAACTGCAGCCTCTCTGCCCATCAACTGCAGCCTCTCTGCCCACCAATTGCAGCCTCTGTGCCCACCAATTGCAGCCTCTGTGCCGACCAATTGCAGCCTCTCTGCCCACCAATTGCAGCCTCTGTGCCCACTAATTGTAGCCTCTGTGTCCACCAATTGCAGCCTCTCTGCCCACCAACTGCAGCCTCTGTGCCCACCAATTGCAGCGCCTCTGCCCACCAATTGCAGTCTCTCTGCCCACTAATTGGAGCCTCTCTGCCCACCAATTGCAGCCTCTGGGCCCACCAATTGCAGCCTCTGGGCCCACCAATTGCAGCCTCTGTTCCCACTAATTGCAGCCTCTGTGCCCACTAATTGCAGCCTCTGTGTCCACCAATTGCAGCCTCTCTGCCCACCAACTGCAGCCTCTGTGCCTACCAATTGCAGCGTCTCTGCCCACCAATTGCAGACTCTGTACCCACTAATTGCAGCCTCTCTGCCCACCAATTGCAGCCTCTGTGTCCACCAATTGCAGCCTCTCGGCCCACCAATTGCAGCCTCTGTGCCCACTAATGTCAGCCTCACCTTTTTCTGGATAACACAGCGCTCTCCTCCCTCTGTCCTCCGGTGCACAAATACCACGGAGCTGGGTCTGTGTGCAAGGTCCCGCCTCCCTAGACCGGCTCATGTGATAGGCGGAACACTGATTCAATCTACTATCACACGAGCCGGTCTAGGGGGGCGGGATCTTGCACACAGACCCAGCTCCGTGATATACGAGCGCCAAAGGACAGAGGGAGATGAGCGCTGCAGTCGCCGCTCAAAGTGGCCCCAGGGCAGGCGGCCTACCGGAAATTTCCCAGTATCCCGGTTGGCCAGTCCGGCCCTGAGTAGCGTCACGTTGCCGACTCCTCCCTACGTCGTTTCGTGAGGGAATCACATCGTCAGGTACTCCCTTGTAATGCGTAAGCCGTTTGTGATACCATCTGGTTCCTCCTTCTACCCGGTCCAGGTTGTAGAAGATACAGTTCCGATTTTGTGGGGCTATGTTAAGCCTTTTTTAAACGTTTGTTTGTGAGTATGACTCTTGTTTTTACTTTTTAAATAAATTTTATCTTTGGTAATACGCAAGGTCGGTGTGCCCTCCCTGTTTTTCTATATGTTTCAGTTCTAAGGACACCCATTGTTCTGAGGAGGGCAGCAAGAACTATGACTTTTCCTATTCTATCCAAAGGGTTGGCTACACCACATACATGTGGACTAAGCTCCTGAGCACAGGAGATTGCCTTGTGTTGTTCACACCTATGTTAGTGACAGTGGATTAAGCCATGCAACTTATTGCTTTTCATCTCTCTGGCCAGAAACACATTCAAAACCACTGATCTATAGTTAAAATATAGGCTAATAATATACTGCATTCTGCTGTTTCAGGCTATTTGACCATCATCAATGCAGTGTATAACTTCTGCGGATTAGGGATTGGGACCAACAAGTCCCCTGCAGGGTTTTTAAAGGGATAAACCTTGGGACAATGTGAATGCATTACAGATATGTACTGCATAGGTTTTGCTTTTTTGTTGTTTTTTTTTTTTTTTCCAATTACATCCAGACATATACGCTAAAGGTATACTGTTATTAGCAGATTATAGTAATTAATGTGTGGCTGGGGGGAGGAGGGCACACAACTCTTTTGATGAGAGGAGGCACAAGACAGTTAGCCTAGGGGACCAACATGCATAAATCAGACTTTGAAAGCAAGCCAAACAAACCTTTTATTGTGAGTGACATACATTGTTCAAACATATGAAATGAGCTGTTTTTTCCAGAGATTTTTAATGGAGATAAATAGATGAGCTATATTGTTTAGTTTTTTTAATGAGTCGACCTTTAGTTTACATTCAAATTAATGTCTTTCTACTACATGTAGTATTCAAGAGGTAAATATTACAACTACAGTAAAACCTTGGATTGAGAGTAACTTGGTCTGAGAGTGTTTTGCAAGACAAGCAACATTTTAAAATTTATTTTGACTTGCTAAACGAGCAATGTCTTGATATACAAGTAGCGTAATGTCACAACTGAGTATAAGGCTCCATTCACACTAGCGCGTTTTTTGATGCATTTTGCATTTTGCAGAAATGCACGGGAATTTTTTAACATGGGTTCCTATGGAACATGTTCACATCAATGCCTTTTTGTTTCTCTGCATTTTTGGAAAGGGTCGGGGACTTTTTTTCATGCAAAAAGCAGCGTTTTGCATGTAATGGATTTCAATGGACAAGCATCAAAAACGCAAGTGCACCGTTTTGCAGCGTTTTTGATGCGTTTTTGCCGTTTTTTTTTTTTTTAATTTTTTTTTAATTTTTTTTTTAGACTGTAAAAAAAAAAAAAAAAAACGCAAAACGCAAATCGCGGCAAAAACGCGGCAAAAACGCTGCTCAAAAACGTGGCAAGCATGAAAAAAAACCCTCCAAAAACGCTCAAAAGCAACATGCATAGGTGTGAATCCAGCCTAAGGCTGGATTCACACCTCTGCATTTTTAGTGCTTTTTGCATTTTGCAGATTTGCACTACAGAATGTGTTCCATAGGAAACCATGGTAAATGGACTGTAGTACAAATCTGCAAAATGCAAAAAGCACTCAAAATGCATAGGTGTGAATCCAGCCTAAGGCCTGATTCACACCTATGCAGGTTGCAGTTTGCATATTGCAGGTGCATTTTGCATTTTTCAATACACGCTTTTGATCCATTGAAGCCTATGGAACCAAAAACCAGCAAAAAGTCCCTGACCCTTTCCATAAAATGCACAGATGTGAACTACATCTATAGGAAACCAAGTTAAATGGACTGTAGTGTTTTTTTGCAAAACTGAAAACGCACTAAAAAATGCATTGGTGTGAACCAGGCCTTAAAGAGAAGAGAGGCACCTCTAAGGCTCCATTCACACTAGCGCGTTTTTTGATGCATTTTGCATTTTGCAGAAATGCATGGGAATTTTTTAACATGGGTTCCTATGGAACATGTTCACATCAATGCTTTTTTGTATCTCTGCGTTTTTGGAAAGGGTCGGGGACTTTTTTTCATGCAAAAAGCAGCGTTTTGCATGTAATGGATTTCAATGGACAAGCATCAAAAACGCAAGTGCACCGTTTTTGCAGCGTTTTTGCAGCGTTTTTGGTGCGTTTTTGGTGCGTTTTTGCCGTTTTTTTTTTTTTGTAATTTTTTTTTAAGACTGTAAAAAAAAATGAAAAAAAAAAAAAAACGCAAAACGCAGATCGCGGCAAAAACGCCGCAAAAACGCCGCAAAAACGCTACAAAAACGCTGCTCAAAAACGTGCCAAGCATGAAAAAAAAACCTCCAAAAACGCTCAAAAGCAACATGCATAGGTGTGAATCGAGCCTTAGTGTAGCAATATGGTTACATTTAATGAAGGTAAAACATTTAGCAACTCACATGGTTGATGATTAAAAGAGGCACATTTAAGTATGCAGGCATCCAGGGTAAAGTTGTCCACATAGACCATCCCCCGCACTGCCATCAATGTCATCCCTTCCATGCTGCACTCCACAAGCGTTTCTAGCCACACTTTCAGATCGCTCTAGTGCAGGGTAGTCTTCCTGGTCACGATTGTAGACTGACAGCGGTGAGAGCCAGCGGTGCAGAGGACGATCTATGTGGGCAGCTTTACCCTGGATGCCTGCATGCTTAGATGTGCCTCTTTTAATCATCAGCTAAATATTTTAACTTCATTAAATGTAACCATATTGCAACACTTAGAGGAGCCTCTCTTCTCTTTTATTCTCTGTAGCTCCTGCTGGATTTTGCTTCTAATCCCCTTGTGGAGACTGCCATTTGTGCTTGGACATTTTACGGTTACACAACCTATCACATTGTTATAATCTTTTTATATGGACTTTAAACTGAAGGACTTCTGAATAAAAGGTTGTGGAACAAATCTTCTGAGTTTCGATTATTTCTCATGGGGAAATTCGCTTTGATGTACGAGTGCTTTGGATTACAAGCATGTTTCTGGACCGAATTATGCTCGCAATCCAAGGTTTTACTGTATTTGGGTTTCATCTTCTTTTTGATGTCTGCAAAAAGTAGGCAGATTGGCAAATATTAACATGAACCACATGTGCATTATGTACCAATGCACCTTAACTTTCTTAAAAAAAGCATATGACCTGTTCTGTCAAATGCATTGCAATGCACTACCTTACACTGCCATGAGCTGCGGTGTGCTGCAGGTGCGTTGACTGAGTGCATCTAGTGCCAATTGAAAATAAACATCAGTGCAAAGCAGCAACATGTCACGATGGAGAAATGTAAAAGGGCCCACGGATTATTCCATTCCTGGGCTTCTCCTTACCATTCTCATTTAAATCATCTGACCGCAAATCAGATTCAGCCCTGGTTCCCACTGGAGCGTTTTGACATGCGATTTGACATGTCAAATCGGCGGCAATTGTTGTCAACGGCATTGTCCTAATCGGTGCGACGCCACATCTGCGGTTTACACGGATAAGACTCACACTAATTGAAAGCATTCTATCAGAACAGAAAGCCAAATTGGTCCAGAGGGCAAGTCAATGGTTAGTCGCCCTCAGTAATATTAGAGAACCAAACTTCCCACGTAATAAGATAAACCAAGTATCAATAACAATCTCACTGAGCCTAGGTTCACATTTGTGCGAACACAGACATTGCAAGTGATTCGCACCCGCACTTCGGGGCCCATCTCAGGGAGAACTCAGGGTTACAGAACAAGGAGGCTAGTGGGATATGTGGGGACAACAGGGATTTACAATGTCGTACTCCATCCCAGGCCGCTAGGGAGTGAGATAGGGTGGGGCAAAAAATGGGGGGGGTGAAGGCGGCTAGGAAGCCACATTAGGGAGCCAATGGCAAAAGGGTGGCATGAAAGAGCCTCAATAGAGACCCAGAAGGGTGGAGATCCCTTGGCCGTTGTGTAGGAAACAGCGGCGGCTGGTGAAGTTTTAGGATGGGGAGGCGCTAGACCCCACCCTTCCTTTTTGAACCCTCCCACTTGGTGAAAACGGGCGTGGTTTCAACAAAACAATGGGTGTGGCTCTAAGGTGGTGTGGTTAGCGTCTGAGATGAACGAAGGATGGAGGGAGAGGGAGGGAGGGACAGCAGGCCCAGATCGTACACAACAATAAAAATATGTGTATTCTAGAAAGTTTAACAATCAGCAGATAAAGATACTCCAAACACCTGGTGTTAGCACTTCAATCATCCCGGCACCATGGTTGTTATGGTGTCAGGATGATTGAAGCGCATTATTTCTATTATTACATTCTAATATAAAATTAAATAATTCAACTCACCATAATGCAGAATCAGTGGGAGCCCTGAGCATGTCACTTGCCACGTCGCCTGCCACCAGATGCCATCAGGTGCCCCCAGCGGAGTCCCTCCTTACATTAGGTGCCCCAGCGGAGTCCCTCCTTACATCAGGTGCCCCCAGCAGAGTCCCTTCTTATATCAGGTGCCCCCAGCAGAGTCCCTCCTTACATTAGGTGCCCCCAGCGGAGTCCCTGCTTACATCTGTGTCCCTGTCAGCGGAGTCCCTCCTTACATCTGTGTCCCCGCCAGTGGAGTCCCTCCGTATATCTGTGTCCCCATCAGCAGAGTCCCTCCTTACATCTGTGTCCCCGTCAGCGGAGTCCCTCCTTACATCTGTGTCCCCGTCAGTGGAGTCCCCCCCTTACATCTGTGTCCCCAGCGGAGCCCCTCCCTACATCTGTGTCCCCAGCGGAGCCCCTCCATACATCTGTGTCCCCAGCGGAGCCCCTCCATACATCTGTGTCACCAGCGGAGCCCCTCCTTACATCAGTGTCCCCAGCGGAGCCCCTCCTTACATCTGTGTCCCCAGTGGAGCCCCTCCTTACATCTGTGTCTCCAGCGGAGCAGCAGGGTCCTCCTCACATCTGTTTTTCACCATAGCACAGCCCTCCTTAAAGCCGTGTCTGTGACTCTCCCCACTCTACCTGGCTTTCTCCGTGTGTTCAGTGGAGAGGGGAGGGGCCCCCCCTCTCCACTGAACACAAGGGGATTAGTCCTCACGGCGGCCATCTTTTTGTAGCCCACCAGAAGTGACTTTGTTCTCACACTGGCCGGGCACCAGGCGGATGCTGCTCAGCGCAATGGGTTGCGCCGAAAAGCAGCTCTAAACCCCACCAATGAAGCGCTGCGTCTGAAATCTCATGATTGCATTGATGTGGCACTTCCATAGTGCACTGTGTCCAGCGCCCGAACACAGTGCACTTAAGGACTTTTTTTTTTTTTTTAAAGGCCATGTTAAAACAGTTTTTTTATTTTGTTTGTGACTGCAGGGGGGGGGGGGGCGCCCAGGCGCCTCTTATGGACAGGCCACCACTGGTAGGAAAGCTGAGTTATTTGAGCAGCTTGATAGTAAGCTTGTGAATTAGCGGACCGAGCCCACCACATAGTTTTGATACATATAACGTCAATTTATTCATTCAAGGTTTTTTACTACCCCAAATAAAGCAAAGGACATGCAATTGTAATCGCTGTAGATCTCCCCTTGAGACCACAATTGGTAAAGTTCTAAAATAATAAAGTATCCTGGGTGAAAATTTCATCTTAATAGAGTTGATTCTGCCAAACCAAGATAAGTGATAGTCTGCCAATTGTTGAAGATCTTCCCAGAGTTGACGAAAGAGTGGAGGATAATTAGCACGATACAGAGTGTTAATCAAAGACATCAGCTGGATGCCTAAACATGGAAGGGAGCTTGAAGCCCATTGAAGATTATAGGTAGTTTGCAATTTCTGCACCATCGAGGGTGGTAAAGAAATATTAAGGACCATCATTTTCTGGGTATTTAACCGCTTGACATCCGCGCTATAGCCGAATGACAGCCACAGCGTGGACCTGAATTTCCGGGAGGCCGTCATATGACGGCCTCCCCTGTGCACGTGCCCTGTGTGCGCCCTGCAGGGCGCACACGGAGCGCGCTGTGATCACAGAGCAGTGTTGCCAACCCCCCGAAGTGAAATTTATGGGCAGAACGTCAAAATTTACAAACGGTGCCCATTTTTTTACTGGCAAAAAAAACCCATGAAATTTACTGGCAGATCCACATTTTTTACTGACACTGCAAAAAAAGTACCTACAATTACTGTTTTTAGTGCTAAACATTGCAAATATTAATATTTGAACTATAAACACATAGCTAGTGCTATTAGCAATGTGTTTAAGTTAAACAAAAGTCAAAAAACATATTTCTCAATTTACATGAAGGTCAGGTTACTATAACCCGGCCAGCAGAGAGTTCTCCCTTACATCAGAGTCTGCAGGATGGTGACCAGAGACCACCTTCCGCAGTGTGAATACACTAAGGTAAGGGGGGTATTACTAATATAGGGGGGGAACCTTTATATCAGTGCCCCCTTACATTATTGTATTCACTTCCGCCTTACATCAGTGACCCCCCCCGACTAGCCTGGCGGCACTGTCACTGACCTCCTCTCAGGTGCACCCAGCAGGGCTCAGTCAGATGGCTCCAGCTTGGTGGCTATTCTATAGTCTCCTCTCCACAGTCCACACGTGTCTGTCTCTTCCCGTAACCCCCATCCCGGCAGCACTCCCACTCTTGAATCCTTTCTAGGATCCCCTCAAAGACTGCAGACATGATAAGAGACAAGAGATGGTCAGAGACTGCGGACATACTACAGGAGAAGGACAGAGGCTGCGGACATACTACAGGAGGTGGACAGAGGCTGCGGACATACTACAGGAGGTGGACAGAGGCTGCGGACATACTACAGGAGGTGGACAGAGGCTGCGGACATACTACAGGAGGTGGACAGAGGCTGCGGACATACTACAGGAGGTGGACAGAGGCTGCGGACATACTACAAGAGGTGGACAGAGGCTGCGGACATACTACAAGAGGTGGACAGAGGCTGCGGACATACTACAAGAGGTGGACAGAGGTTGCGGGCATACTACAAGAGGTGGACAGAGGTTGCGGGCATACTACAAGAGGTGGACAGAGGCTGCGGACATACTACAGGAGGTGGACAGAGGCTGCGGACATACTACAGGAGGTGGACAGAGGCTGCGGACATACTACAAGAGGTGGACAGAGGCTGCGGACATACTACAAGAGGTGGACAGAGGTTGCGGGCATACTACAAGAGGTGGACAGAGGTTGCGGGCATACTACAAGAGGTGGACAGAGGCTGCAGACATACTACAGGAGGTGGACAGAGGCTGCGGACATACTACAGGAGGTGGACAGAGGCTGCGGACATACTACAAGAGGTGGACAGAGGCTGCGGACATACTACAAGAGGTGGACAGAGGTTGCGGACATACTACAGGAGGTGGACAGAGGCTGCGGACATGCTACAGGAGGTGGACAGAGGCTGCGGACATACTACAAGAGGTGGACAGAGGCTGCGGACATACTACAAGAGGTGGACAGAGGTTGCGGGCATACTACAAGAGGTGGACAGAGGTTGCGGGCATACTACAAGAGGTGGACAGAGGCTGCGGACATACTACAGGAGGGGGACAGAGGCTGCGGACATACCACAGGAGGGGGACAGAGGCTGCGGACATACCACAGGAGGTGGACAGAGGCTGCGGACATACTACAAGAGGTGGACAGAGGTTGCGGGCATACTACAAGAGGTGGACAGAGGCTGCGGGCATACTACAAGAGGTGGACAGAGGCTGCGGACATACCACAGGAGGGGGACAGAGGCTGCGGACATACCACAGGAGGGGGACAGAGGCTGCGGACATACTACAGGAGGGGGACAGAGGCTGCGGACATACTACAGGAGGGGGACAGAGGCTGCGGACATACCACAGGAGGGGGACAGAGGCTGCGGACATACCACAGGAGGGGGACAGAGGTTGCGGACATACCACAGGAGGTGGACAAAGACTGCGGACATACTACAGGAGGTGGACAGAGGCTGCGGACATACTACAGGAGAAGGACAGAGGCTGCGGACATACTACAGGAGGGGGACAGAGGTTGCGGACATACTACAGGAGGGGGACAGAGGTTGCGGACATACTACAGGAGGGGGACAGAGGTTGCGGACATACTACAGGAGGGGGACAGAGGTTGCGGACATACTACAGGAGGGGGACAGAGGTTGCGGACATACCACAGGAGGTGGACAAAGACTGCGGACATACTACAGGAGGTGGACAGAGGCTGCGGACATACTACAGGAGAAGGACAGAGGCTGCGGACATACTACAGGAGGGGAACAGAGGTTGCGGACATACTACAGGAGGGGGACAGAGGTTGAGGACATACCACAGGAGGAGGACAGAGGTTGCGGACATACTACAGGAGGTGGACAAAGACTGCGGACAGGACACATCCTCACAGCAGCCTCCTCCCCTGTCCACCATCATATTACTTCTCCAGTAAACATCAGATTCATCAGTGTGCTGTGTCCTCCTCCTGTACCCCTTTCACCTCTGCCCTGACCTGTGGAGAGGTGAAAGGGGTACAGGAGGAGGACACAGCACACTGATGAATCTGATGTGGACTGGAGAAGTAATATGATGGTGAATAGAGCACATCAGTCTCTGTCCCCTGCATATGCCATGCAGCCAGGGCCCAGGGACAGAGACTGATGTGCTCTATTCACCATCATATTACTTCTCCCGGCTCCAGTCCCAGTAATGTCCTCCTTTAGATCCCAATCCCATCCCCCCCACAGCTTCACTCTCCGTACCTCCTGACAGGACAGAGTCGCCTCGTCGCCTGGCTCAGCTCAGCTGTCAGCTATTCAGCTTGCCTTGCCGCCGCGCTCGATCGATTCGAAAATGGCGCCGGGCGGCGGTATTACGTTACTGCGCATGCGCCGCCCGGCCGAGCGCGTACGAGCTTTCCCGAGCTCGGCCGGCTTCGGAACGGCGCATGCGCAGTTGCGTGGCCGGCTCGCGGCCATCATTTTTACGGGCACCGGTGCCCGTAACGGGCATTCACGGGCGCCCCGAAAAACGGGTTGTTTTTACGGGCTGCCCGTAAATCTACGGGCGGTTGGCAACACTGTCACAGAGTCACTGAGACTCGGGTGATCACCGATCCGAGTAAGGGGCCGGTCCCAGCCCCTTACCATGTGATCTGCTGTCAGCCAATGACATTGAAATTTTGTCCCCAAGTCTCTCGTTCTCTGCTGGGCCATAGTCTGTAGGTAGGAGGCCAGCCCACAGCCCCCTCCAAAACACACAGTGACAGTGGGTTCTGTCACAATAATAATTATTGGGGTGGTCATCAGGGACGGGTGATTTATGTAAGGACAGTGTTGTGTATTTCTTTACATGTAATGGGTTGGTCCATAAGTTCCCTATAAGACTCTGTTAGAGATGGTAGAGATAAGGTATGTAGGAAGTCACTAATGGAAGAAGGAATCTGGCCCTGGGATGGGGTGTATAGTTTAGTATAAAAATCTTGATATTCCTGAAGAACCTTTTGGGGTTTTTTTAGATAGATTGCCTCCTGAGAGTCACATTTTTGAGAGAGCTGTATGTGTGTGTTTAGGGATAAGTTTATGTGCCAGCAACAAGCCCGGTCGATCATTCCAGGTAACAAAACATATGATTGGACCAGCGCAGGCATTTCTCCTCTTTCATAGTGAGGAAGATATTGAGTTCCGTGCAGGCCTGTTTGAGTTTGACCAACAAGTCTGGATGTGAAGAACGTTTGTGTTGGGTAGCTAGGGTTTCATACTCCTTAGTTTTGGCAAAGATCACTTCATCACAAGCTTTTTTAAGCCTTGATGCTAACTGAATCAAAAAACCCTGTACAGAAGCTTTGTGTGCCATCCAATTAATGGTGGGAGTGTCTTCTGCCTTATTAATATCAAAATAAGCTTTTAGGTGAGTAATAATATCTAAGCAGCAAGATTTGTTACTGAGTATAGACTAATTTAATCTCCAGTGAGATTTCACCAATTTGATTGTCAAGTTAGAGAACATCAGTATCACAGGGTCATGGTCAGACCAGGGCATCAAGACTATCTTAACTGAGATCAGTTTGGAGAAATACATGATCAATATGTGAATAACTATTATGAGCTCTAGAAAAGTGGGAATAGTCTTGAGTGGTAGGGTTGGCCTCCCCCCAAGCTTCAACAAGGCCATGGTGATGTAACAGTTGAGCACATTTTCAGCTTTGTTTAGGAGGGGACTGAAGTTGAGATAAGTGAGATCTGTCTAATATATGGTCTAATGCCAGATTAGAGTCACCAGCCAAGATCACAACTCCCTCAAACTCTGGCGCCAAAGATCGGAACAAGGAGTGGAAAAAGTCCACCTGGTTCGTGTTTGCGTAATAGATCAAAAATGTCACTAAATTCCCCCCCAAGTGTCCTTTCACCAATAAGTATCGCCCCTCTTTATCCCTCAGTATTTTAGATTCAGTAAATAAAAGCCCGTCACGATAAACAGAGCGCCACCCCCCATTTTTTCTCCGTAGCATTAGCAAAATAACAAACTGGATATTCTATATAGCGGGGAGTGAAGGAAGAGGCTAAATGCGTTTCCTGAAGAGCTACAATATCAGCACCTAGCGACTTATAGTAACTAAAAACCTTAATACGTTTAGATTGAGAGCCCAACCCCTGAACATAATGGGAAAGCAGTCATATGGTTCCAGTGGAATCAGTTAACTTGGACATGGAAATGGACAAAAACAACTGTAATAGGCCAACTTACCCACCAACGCCAAGGTATAGGTATCTCAGGAGTCCAAGTGAACTGACTCTCAGGAAGGAGAAGGAAAAAATGTTAAAAATAAATAAAGGAGTAAAAAGAAAAGAGAATAGGTGATACGTGGGCTTAGGAAGGCCCAGTATCAAGGAGTATAACATGGAAAAACAAATTGAATGACTGAAACACAAAAAAGTGTAACCACGTAGTCCAGAACACAAGTTCTGGGAATGTGGGATAAGATAATCAATGGGAAGAGTCCGACAAACTGGGAGAGTGCATAGCTTCTTCCCGGCACAAATTTTATATAGCAGGTAAAATGCCCTCCTAAATGTTCCTGACCATCAAAAAGAAAAAAAAACACATACATTTATAATGAACCAGCAATTAGTAGGTATATGCAAACAGGCAAAAAGTTTGCGCGAACATTCGAACCCTGTTAAAGTCTATGAGACAGGAGCACAGTGGTGTAGTGGTTAGCACTCTCACCTAGCAGCAATAAGGTCGCTGGTTCAAATCCCAACCATGACACCATCTGCCTGGAGTTTGCATGTTCTCCCTGTACCTGCATGGGTTTCCTCCCACACTCCAAAGAAATGCTGGTAGTACCCTAGTATGTGTATTTGTGTATGTGTTTGTAAGCGCGTCGGGACCCTGCTGGGTAAAGGGCTGCATTATATCAAGATGCAACTCAACAAACCTAAAGCTCATTTTAAAGGCTTATATGCAAGTTACTGTCATAAAAAGTGTATGGAGACCCAGGTACTGCCCCAGGGGACATGGATCGATGGAAAAAAAAGTTTTTATATGACCGTTTTTTCAGGAGCAGTGATTTTAATAATGCCTAAAGTGAAACAATACAAATGAAATATTCCTTAAAATATTGTGCCTGGGGGTTTCCTTTAGTCTGCCTGTAAAGTGGCGCATCTGTGCAATGTGTAGAACAGTGCCACAGCAAAAATGACATTTCTAAAGGAAAAAATTTCATGTAAAATTGCTTGCGGTTGTAATGTATTGCCAGCTCCCGGCAATATAGACTTCGGGTCTGGTATGGATTTTAAGGGGAACTCCACGCCAAAATTTTAAAAAAATTGGCATGGGTTTCCCCCCAAAATCCATACCAGACCCTTATATGAGCATGCAGCCTGGAGGACAGGATGGGGGTGTGTGCAAGTGCCCCCCCCCTGAATCATACCAGGCCACATGCCCTCAACATGGGGAGGATGCGATGGGGACAAAGACCTCTTCCCGACAACCCTGGCCATTAATTGCCGGGGTCTGTGGGTGGGGGGCTTATCGGAATCTGGAAGCCCCCTTTAACAAAATCGGAATCTGAAAGCCCCCCCCATGTGAATGGGTATCGGGTACATTGTACCCCTACCCATTCACCAAAAAAGTGTAAAAAAGTAAAAACCACAATAGACAGTTTTTAACAATTCCTTTATTAAAAAAGAAAAAAAAATAAGTGTCCCGCGATGTCCATCTATATTCAATCACGCCCCCCGATGGACCCCGAAAAATATAAAAAAACAACAAAAAAACTGCTGTTTTTTCCCTTTGACAGTGTCAAGGTTATGCAATAGAGTTTTGTCTGTCAGCTTACATGTCTCCATATGTTCATCTCTAGAGACCAGCTGACTCTCACCTGACTGCTTTTATAATCTCTCCTCTAGCATGGCTCCACCCCAGCTCCTATCAGAGAACTCTATATTAACCTCTGCACTGCAGGCCAGCCCTGCTGATCAACCTTTGTGTGTTTGGCTTCCTGTTTCCTGCCTGCCGTGTGCTCTATGTTTGTTTCTGTTACCGACCTTGGCGTGTTCTCAACTATTTCTGTCTGCTCGTGACCCTGACCTTTGGCGTGTCCCTGACTATCCCTGTTTGCCTGTGACCCTGACCTTTGGCGTGTCCCTGACTACCCCTTTTTGCCTGTGACCCTGAACCTTTGGTGTTGGAGGAGTGGCGTCATCTCTTGGAGGGTTCCCCTCACTCCATAACGATCTTTACTGATCACAAGAATCTACAATACCTACAGAATGCTAAACGTCTGAACCCCAGACAGGCCAGGTGGAGTCTCTTCTTTTCTCGTTTTAAATTCGCGATTACATACAAACCTGGTTCCTGCAACGGTCGGGCTGATGCGCTCTCTAGGTCATTTGACACTTTGGACGAGGAGTCCACCCCTGATCCTGAGCCGATCATTCCGACCTCATGCATTGTTGCTCATTCTACCACCCTGGAATCAAAAATTCCTCCTGGCAAGACCTTTGTTCTCACTTTTGTGAGATACTGTATACTACACGGTGTATATATATATATATATATATATATATATATATATATATAAAATTACATTGCCTGCACTCTCTATATATATTCTACACTGACTGCACTGTATATGTATACACTGAACTGCCTGCACGCCACTAACCTGCCTAATCTAGCTCGAGTTCTCTCAATCTCTCCACGTTCTTACACTACGTTCTTACACTACATACGGCCTTATATAGTGTGGGGCGTGGACTTAACCCCCAGAGCCATGATTGGCCTTTGGCCATTCATGGCTCTCCCAGCAGATTGCGCTGCGATTGGCCAAAAGCATGCAGGTCAGGTGCATGCTTTTGCCATTCAGCAGCATCAATGCACTGCAATCCCGCAGTGCATTATGGGGCGCTCCGTGGCGCTCGAATTCACTACGGATGCCCCTATATGTTTGGTTCGTTTGCGGACAAACGAACACCAGATTTTCGATTCGGACATTGGGACCATCCCTAGTATATAGCAAATGACTGGAAAGAAAAATAGTAGATTCAAAAAATCAACAATACCAGAGTGACCTAGAGAACAAAAAACACCAGGTATATAAAAGTATTAACCAAACATAGGCAGCGGCTAATGTCCCATAAGTGTACCACTGAGAAGCCACTGCCGTAAAAAAACAGAAAAAGCAAAACAGCTGGCATCAATCAGGAAGTTCTCAGGTAACTCAGCGGGGAGTTGCAGATTTCCTTGACGATGAGGAAGACCAAAGAGGTGAAAGCGGAGGAGGAGGGCAGCTGGATCCTGATTGGCCCTGAGACGAGGGATTATGAGAGATAAATCCCAATTTCAGCAGGATCTTTTCACTGTCAGTAAATGTAGAAAAGGAGTATGATCTGTTGTTATATGTAAATTGTAAACGGAAAGGATAGTTCCATCGATAGCGAATATCCCGAGGGGAAAGCAAAGGTTTAAACGCTCTCCGTTTTTGAATGGTAGCTTGAAAAATGTCTGCAAAGACCTGAATGTTATAACCTTCAACTTCCATGTCCGGATGTTCCCTGGCATACCGCATGACCTGTGAATGTGATTGCTTACCATATGGGTTTCATCAATGTCTGGGACAACTGATTGCATCAGGGAAGAAGTGATAGAGGTGATATCTTTAACCGCTTATGGCAAACCACGAATATGAAAATTATATTTCCTGGCACAATTTTCAAGATCATCAGTTTTAGCGTAAGCTTCCTCCTGAAGATCGTGGAGTTCAGTAATCATGGTAGAGTTTTGCGCCACTCTATGGACAGTGTCATCAACTTTGGATTCAATGCTGTCATCAACATGGTCGTGCGGATGACACACGCGGCCTCTCCCCAGATGCACCATCCGGATCTGGATAAGGCCTCTACACACTCCGCAGGCTCTGAGAACTGCAGTGCTACCCCAGCAGCCCTCCATACTCCCTCATGTTTTAGTCCTTTTTCCATTTACCATTCTAAGACAAATGCATCAAATATATTTTTTCTAACACTCTGTGGCCTGTGTCTACATGCGCACTGCCGGGGTGTGTTGGACCGATTTTTTTGCCTATCACCTCCGGGAGCTGCAATGCTTTCTCGTCGCTCCTCCCCTGTCCCCCTTACCCGATTCATTATTGGGTGCGGGGACGTGGGTGGGGCTGTTCCGCCCTGGCTTCAGTGCCACGCTACTGCTTGTGCAGTCGATGCTTTTGCACCGTCTGCTTACACAGGCAGGTGTCACTATCTTGGCTGATGGTGGGATGGATGTCTGGGGTTCAGTGAGCGGCTTCCGCCCTGACTCTGGCGCCCGTTCTAAATGTCATGCCTTGCGTGATGCTGGGTGGGGGTCCACTCGCTGCACAGGGAGCATTTAAACAGACTTTTTTTATTCACAACCAGTTCTCACATTGATACCTAATTTGTGCAGTCTGCAGCTATTACTACTAGTTTTCACTCCCACTGGGTGGGGTCCGCTCATTACATAGGGAGCATTTAAACACCCTTCTTTCATTAACAGTCAGTCCTCTGACTGATACACATCTTGTGCAGTCTGCACCAGATATTGCAGGCTTTTACTCCTATATCAGCAACACTAGGTAACTACAACTATCATTATGACATTTATTTCATATGTGGTTTCAACCCCAGGACTTTACCAATTTCTGGGGACCTACACTGTCTTGATATCAGTTTATACTCATGCTATTTGGTCTCCCTTCTTTGATTAGCTTACTTCTTTATATTTTCAGCACCATTTGGTATTCATATTTTTATTGATCCACAGAATGGAGCCCATTTTTCCTACTGTTCCAGATACTCTGGGTTACACCTACATTTATGCTCTCTGTGTTCCTGTTGGACCCTACTACCACAGCTTCCGGACCAGGCATTCCTTCCGCCCCTAGCACCCTGGTGGTGTGTTTGTTTCACGCTAAGCAGATATGTGAGTCCTACAGGGATGACTATCCTATCCTCCCTGTATGTATATTTATTATTTGCCAATTTTTGTCTATGAATGGTTCATTTTGATATACTTACCTCTCTTTATATAGATGTATCATGCATCCGCCCCTAATGATTAGATATATCCCATGAAACGTGTCGGGCTTAACCTAGATACAATGCATACATACCTACATGGTTTTTGGATCCAGGCAATATCGTGGATTAAAACTGTTATATTATAGTGATTTTTTATTATGGAGGATAATACTATTGTATATTCTATTTATATTTTTAACATGTAAATGATTTGGATACATGATTTGTTATATTATGTGCCATTATTGCATGTATTGTCTGCTATGTACCTACTCAATCATGGCAAACAAATAAATACTTGTTCATGTTTTACTTTGATTCCTTTGATTAGCCACAATATATACACCTCATTTAAAGTCCCAACCCTCTTTCTTAATGTACTTGAATAGGAATGGAGATGCATGTTACCATGTGTCTCATTTAAAGTCCCAAAAGCCCCCTCTATTACTCCCCAGGACATAGATTAGTCTCCTCAGGCAGTGAGTCCTCCTTTTCCATAGGTTTCTCCTTAGATCGGGTGATGGGTGATATCATCACCAGCCAAAACAGCCTGCATGCCTCCCAGGAACTGTTGAGCCCACCGCCCATAGCCCCCCAGCCAGCCTATTCAGGCAACCCTGTCATTCTAGCAAGATTCTCAGCCATGCTGGAACAAGGCCTAGAAAAGGCTGGGAGAAAAATCACAGATGATCTGAAGCAAGAATTTCATGATCTGGGTTCTAGGATCAACACTATTGCAAATAAGCTTGATGTCACTGTGAGCAGAACAAACCAAAACACAGATCGCAATTGCGACCTGGAAGCGCGCTTAGAGGAGGCCCTGGCAAAAATTGACGACCTGGAAAACAGGTCTCGTTGATATAACTTTTGCATAAGAGGCTTACCTCAATCATTCACAGATACCCAGGAAGCCACCACAACGCTGCTAACCTCTTTGTTGCCAGATGTTCCTGTTCACAAGTTGGAAATGGACTGTGTCCACAGAGCCCTCACGTCTGTGCACCCGGAGAGTTTTCCTAGGGACATTATTGTGAAGCCACACTATTACACATTGAAAGAAGGCATCATGCAAAAAACCTGCGAACTGCCTTCAATCAAGCTACTTGGTCATGAAGTGCAAATATTCGCAGACATCTCTCCAGCTACTGTGCAAAAACACAGATCATCCAAGCCTTTACAATTGCTTCTACAACAAAAAGGAATAAGGCATCGCTGGTCATTCCATTTACACCTCACATCCTGACTTCTATTTCTTGTTTAGGTTATGTTCTGAGACTCATGTACCTCTTGTATCACGAATTCATCAAATTGCAGTTCGTATATCTTCCACAAGAGGACATCACCACACCTTAACCACTTGTTCACTTACCTGAGTTCTTATTGCAGTCCGACTCGGGTCGGGTCAACGTGCCATGTGCCTCGTCCCAATTCCAACTCCCCTTCCTCCTGCTTGGTAAATTGGAAGGTAGGGGTCCTTGAAGTCTAAAACCCTACTTGTGCCTAGCCTATTGACTGTTTGCGAGATTAATTAATTAAATTATTCAAAATTTTCTTTTGAAATGTGTTTATACTCGATGACTATATCTTATACTAATGACTTCTCCCTTTGGTCCTCTTTTCAGGCCTTTACAAGGCCTTTATAAGGGTATTTAACCTTCTTTTTCCTATTTGCCTTTTCTACTTACCTCTTGTACTCCATCTGGAAATCCTGAATGTTCGGCCTCCAGGGGACCAGTCGATCAGTATTGTCCAGACTGGTAAGGTAAGAGATCAACGTGCAGGACCTCAATTTACCCATAAAAAGGCAGAAAGCCTTCAATTACTTTTACTCGGTGGGAGCTGAAATAGTGTTTCTCCAGGAAACTAATTTTCCATCTTCCTATAAACCTAACTATATACATAAGTATTACCCAACCTTCTTTCTCGCCAATGCCCCAAAAAAGACGCGGCGAATGGCTATATATATTGCCAAAAGTTTAGCCTTCTCCCCCTCACATATAATCACTGACCTGGAAGGGCGCTGTCACATACCTAGTAGATGAGCCCGATATGCAGAGGAAGGCCTCTCCTATGTCTCTGACTCGTGGCCCCTGGTAGAGTAGACAGGAGGTGCAGGAGTACAGAGTAGCATGAGTGCCTGGCAGGATCAACAGCTGGCAAGTAGGTCTGAAGTTACGGATGACACTGTGGCAGGGAATCAGCAGGCTGGAGACAGCAGATTTGGCTGGAGACTGGAGCAGGCTCGTTTCAGGAAGCCACACACAGGATGCAGAAGTAGGCAAGGAGAATGGAGGTTCCAAAGGCTGAGACACAGAAGGTTCAGGCAAGCAGCGGCAGCAGAGAGATCCAGCCATCCTGAGAGAATGAGGAGGAACAGCAAAGGTATTGCTCGAGGATCTGATTGGTCCTCTCTGTCTGCCCATTTGTCTGCGGATGGTAGGCTGAGGAAAAAGATAATTCAATTCCAAGGGACTCACATAATGCCTTCCAGAACCTGGAGGTGAACTGTACTCCTCCATCCGAGACAATGTTGGCAGGCACTCTGTGAAGCTTAATAATCTCCCTGACTTGCGCTGTTTCGGGTCCTGAAGGTGTTCCTTTCATTGGAACGAAATGCGCCATTTTGGACAGCCGATTCACCACCACAAAGATGGTGGTATGACCCTCTGTGGGAGGAAGCTTTATGATAAGGTCCATAGATATCATTTTCCAAGGCCTATCTGGAACATGTAATGGTTTTAGCAAGCCCCAGGCCTTGGTTTTTTTGCTCTTACTTCGGATACAGGTGGTACAGGATTCCACATTTTTTTATGCAGTCTTTTGCTACTTGGGGCCACCAGAATGTGCGTTGCACCAGATCAGAAGTCTTGGATGTGCCAAAGTGTCCAGCTAACACATGGTCATGACAGAGTTCTAGTATGGTGACCCAAAGATTCTCAGGTATGAAGATCTTGTCTTCGTGCCAAAACAGGCCATCTTTTGCAAGCAAATTTGTTTCAGAGGGAGGAGCAAACTCTGCGGAAGCCTGTTTGACCCGTGACAGTAGATCTTCCTGTATTAGAAGAAAATTTTCAGAGGCCAAGATGGTATCCGGGGATGCAGTTTCTTTAGAGTCATTGAACATGCGAGACAAAGCATCAGGTTTCGTGTTCTTCGAGCTGGGCCGGTAGGTGACATGGAAGGAAAATCTAGAAAAGAATAATGCCCACCTGGCTTGACGTGGCCTTAATCTCTTAGAAGTTCTCAGGTATTTCAGATTCTTGTGGTCAGTATAAATCAGAATTGAATGCGCTGCCCCTTCTAAAAGATGTCGCCACTTTTCCAATGCAGCTTTTATCGCCAATAATTCTCGGTTCCCAACGTCATAATTCTTTTCTGCTGATGACAATTATATATTACAACACGGTATAAAAGGGCTTTGGATCCCTGTTGTTGGGAAAGTACTGCTCCAACAGCAATTTCAGAAGCATCAACTTCCAAGACAAATGGCAAGGTAGAGTCGGGATGCTTTAAAACAGGTAAACAGTCTCTTGAGGCCCTCAAAGGCAACCTATGCTTCAGGATTCCAGTGGAATTGGATACCCTGCTTGGTTAATTGCGTAATGGGAGAGATGTTGGCTGGGAACCCTTTAATGAACTTCTGGCAAAAGTTAGCAAATCCCACGAAAAGTTGAATCCCCTTTTTGTCTATAGGGATTGGCCATTCCAGGATAGCGGAAATCTTTTTGGGGATCCATCTTAATCCCTTCAATTGAGTTGATCAGCCCCACAAATTGGATACTTTGCTGCTCGAATTCACATTTCTCGGGTTTGGCATATAAGCGGTGCTGCCAGAGCCGACCCAGCACACACCTGACATGCTTGCGATGACTGTCTATGGAGGAAGAGAAGATCAGGATATCGTCTAGGTAAACAATGATGAACAGGTCCATGCAGTCTTGGAGAATGTCATTGACAAAGTGTTGGAAAGTAGCAGGAGCATTGCATAACCCAAATGGCATCACCAGGTACTCGAAGTGCCTGAATCGGGTGCGAAAAGCCATTTTCCATTCATCACCTTCCCTGATGCGGACTAAGTTGTAGGCCCCCTGAAGGTCTAGTTTGATTAAGATGATTGCAGCTCCGAGTCTCTGAAATAATTCGGGCACCAGAGGAGAGGGTAGCGATTCTTAACTTTAATTTTGTTAAGTTTGCGGTAATCAATACAAGGCCGTAGGGTGTGATCCTTCTTTTCCACAAAGAAGATGCCTGTTCCATCCGGAGATGTGGAAGGGCAAATGAAACCCTTTTTCTCATTGTCATCAATGTACTCTTTTAGTGTACCCAGCTCCAGTTCTGTTAGAGGGAAAATTCCTTTCAAAAGGCACTTCAGCCCCCGGGAGGAGCTCAATTGGACAGTCATAGACTCTGTGGGGAGGGAGAGTCTCTGCACCCCTTTTACTGAAGAAAACAAAAAAAAAGAGAGGGGGGGAGAGAGAAGGGAAAGTAGAGAAAGGATAGGGGTACATACAAGGAAAATAAAGGCAGGGAGTAGCAATTTACACATGATAGGGCCCAGGAGAAGTATCATGAACTGTATCTGCTACAAGATCAGAAAAATCTGAGGTAAAACGGAAGTGCAACCATACGGTCCACATAATGGTGTGGGATTCATTCTTCTCAGCATCCTATGCAATCATACGTTCTAGGTGTTTGATCCTATCCATTTCACATGTCCAATCAGCTAAAGAGGGGATCGCCGTTTGGCGCCAGCATCTAGCGCTAACTGAACGAGCAGCCGTCAGAAAATGACAAATTAAGCTCTTTGCTTATAGGAGACCGGCAACATAGACAAAATAGTTATGGCAGGTTTATTTGGAGTCTGGACCGCGGCCCGTGACATTACCGCGGGGCTCCCTCCTTCTCCCTCCTCCTCTCCCTTTCACCGGTCTAGGGGGAGAGGAGCGGGGCCTTACGCATGTGCAGTAATGTTCCTGGCGTAAAGCCGTAAGGCTACACTGACGTGTACCCCTATCTGCAATGGCGGCGGCAGCACCTGACAGTTGATGGAAACATCAGCTGTGGTGCCGACATCGCTGATCTCCAGGACAGGTAAGTGTCCTATTGTTAAAAGCCAGTATGTGTAGCTGTTGGCTTTTAATTTATTTTTTTTGGGGGGCGGAACACTGCTTTAACTAGAGGGAAAAAACATGTGTTTATGTGTATAAGATTTACCCATAATCCCATGTTTTTCTCACACAGTTAAGAGGAAGAATGAGAATCTGCTGCTGCTGAAAAGGTACAAGCTAAATCATATATTATTATGCTATAGATTATAAGATAATTTATTATTTATCTATTTACAGTGAAATTACTGGTTGGAAGTTATAACTTCAAACTTCAGTAATTTGTCCATTAGGCCACCTGCTTGAGTACGGTTTTAGAAAATATAGTAAATGACCTTAAAAATAATATATAATAATTATTTGTATATTACTTACTTATGGTAATTAACCCCTTGCCACCCAGGCCAATTCTGACACTTCTCTCCTACATGTAAAAATCGCAATTTTTTTGATAGAAAATTACTCAGAAACCCCAAACATTATATATATTGTTTTAGAAGACAAATTTTTCAAACGCATTTTTTTTGGAAAGAAGCTGTTTCATGAAAAAACCCACTAAAGTTAGCACGATTTTTTTGTCTACTATGAAATATGTTACGCAGAGTAAATAGATACCTAACATGTCGCGCTTAAAAATTGCGCACACTTGTGCAATGAGGCCAAACTTGAGTACTTAAAAATCTCCATAGGCGACGCTTTAAAATTTTTTACAGGTTACATGTCTAGAGTTACAGAGGGTATCTAGTGCTAGAATTATTGTTCTCGCTCTATTGTTCACGGCATATGTAACCTGTGTGTATCTGGCTCTGATATTAGCCAGTGCCTCACCAGCCACTGACCTCACCGCACGTCCCTGCCATAGAGTTGGAGTTCACCATACACAATATCATTATTATTATCATACAGGATTTATATAGCACCAACAGTTTTCAGCACTTTACAACATGAGGGCAGACAGCAGTGGCGTCGCTAGGGGGAGGCGGGGCATACGGTGCGCACCCGGGTGACACCCGCCAGAGGGTGACACCAGGCTGAGACTCCGCAGGTCCCTCCTTCCCTTACAGAACTCCTCAGCTGCATGCGCAGGAGGAGGAGGGAGGGAGGCAGAGACAGAGGTGCCGGAATCTGACACTGACCATCCCACACGCCGCAATCATCTCTCTTCCCACCGGCTGCATTCTTTGCAGACTGGACTATAGTTGCCTGCTCCTCGGCTCTGACGTTTCATGTACACAGACCAAGAGGAAGAGCCTAGGAGGAGGAAGAGGGACAACGCACGTTGTGTTGCAGCCTGTCAGCACTCGCTGTACTTGTGCGTTGGGACTTCTTCCAAATTAATGGCACTTCGCCAAGTGGTATGCCTTACATTATTGCAACACTTAAATGGGCAATTGTTTTTACTACTCTACTATTTATCCTTTTTGTAACTTGCATTAGAAAAAAGAGGCCTGAAATCTCGCTTGTTGCTATGGGCAACAGCTAAATTTTGTTTCCCTACATTGATTACACATAGGAGTCATTGAGAGCAGCTAACTGTACAACGGTGTGATTCATACAAATATTTAGCTGGTTTGTTTCTTGTGCCCCTCCCTGGTTACCAGGTCCTGTGTGATTAACATATGATCAGCTAACATTTGCTTGTTTATCCTCTGAGCAGAGTAATGTCACTCTTGCAACTTTGTTATACAAGCAAGGCCAGGCTTCTGTGGACATATAACATGCAAGTGCAGGCAGGCACATGTCACTATCCAAGGGCTAAACATTTATTAGTGGATCTTGACTTAAGAAAAAATTGATAGCCATTTAAAAGTTAATATACAAGATAGAAGACATTCCTATAGGCTGCATATTTCTCATCGCAAACTCTTCACTGTTAGCCCAGCTTTTAAAGAGATCCTGTTACTAGGCCATTCATTTTTGTTCAATGTTTTTATTGAATTTCAAATGAAAGTACAATAGGTTGACATGACTATACTATAATAAATCACAATGCATTCCCATCAACCTTTGCAGCATTAGACAAAATGGCAGAGTCTACAGAGAATGAAAAGAGGTTACATCTGGGGATATCACATTTCGTAAGCAATCAAGTTAGCTAATCTATAAGGAATACTCTTGCATCCTGTGTGGGCAAACATGACCCTTCGCATCGGATGTATGCTAAACGCCTGTGTGAACGAGGCCTTAGGCAGGAAAGGAAAAGAAGGAAAGAGATAAAAAAGAGAAAAGGAGAAAAATATGTTCTGCTTCATACACTTTTTAGGCCTCATGTACAAAAAACGTGCAAAAAAGCCGCTTTCATGGACCTCTGGTTTTTTTCTTTACACCTCTGAATGCTGATGGATGTTATCTTTTGTGCCCATGCACTTGCAGGCACTTACGCACGTATTTGCAGGCATTGTTTAGGGGTAAAAAAATGCCCCAAACCCACTGTAGCTGCTGACTTTTAATAAACGGACACTAACCTGTCCAAGGATCCAGCTCCATCCTCACCAGGTCCAATTCTTCACCCTCCTTCTGGTCCCCAGTGCCAGCATCTTAAAGGAGAAGTACAGCCAAAGCTCATTTGGCTGTACTTCTCCTATGGCTCAAAGGAGTGCAGTTCATTCTCATACCTCCCAACATTTTGAGATGGGAATGAGGGACACCTACTAGCAAACGTATTTAGGCATAGGACACGCCCCCTGCCACACCCCTTTAAAGGAGAAATAACCCAAAAAAAGTTAGTTGTATCCACAAGGGCTTTTTTCTACTACTATTCCTTTATACTGGCTTTTAAAATTTACAAATGCAGCAATTTAGAATTTGAATGAAAGGTTTAGCACTGGGAAACACTTTTTGAAAGATAAAAAGTGCATTTTATATACAACTATATAGATCAGACCAAAATGGGGGACAAATGAGGGGGAACAAGGGACAGAGGGACATTGCTCCAAATCAGGGACAGTCCCTCGAAATCAGGGACAGGTGGGAACTATGCATTCTGCACTCTTGTGATCCATTTTCAGCAGACAGCAGGCTGAAGCCTGCTCTTGGCTGATGTCACAGAGCCAGTTCAGGCTGGGGAAAGATTGCGACAATATGGTCGGGATCCGCCCACAGCCCTGAATCGGAACCTGGCTCAGCCTCTCAGCAAGCTGCTGTGATCCTAAGCCAGCCGCTCCGGTCCCCTCCACAGCCCAGTGCTCCAGTGAGTGCTGGGGGGTCAGTGCAGACAGCAGTGACTGACAGTCACCAGCTCTCTGCTCACGGAGCTCCGAGAACCAAGCGTTCATCTGTGTTTGACCGCTCAGTTCTCTCGGTCTTAGACTGCATTCACACTTCAGCGTTTTGAATCGCAGGCAGATTTTCAGCGCCGATGTGTGAATGGCAAATCACTGGACTCATATTTAAGATGCCATTCATCTGACACCTAAAATCGTGGTGCGAGTCTACCGCGTTTGTCACGTGATAAATCGCACTGCAATCACGGCAACCCACCTTGTGTAAAGCTTGTCGCCCAAAAAAAGTTCAGGAGCTACTTTTGGGCAATATGCTTCATGTGATTCGGGTTGCCGCAATTTATCGTGCGACAATTGCGGCAGACCCGCACCGCGATTTTAGGTGTCATTCAAATGAACAGCATCTCAAATGTGAGTCCCATGATTTGTCATTCACACATCGTCGCTTTGCAATCTTCTCATAAGTTTACATTTAGTGCCCATTCAGAAATATGCGTGTGTGTGTGTGTTTGTAAAAGCGTGCTTTTTTGTAGTGTTAGGCAGGTGAATTATCATGTGTCAACATGCATTTCCTCTGTGTGTTGACATGCGTTTTGACACTCGATGTCGCACAGTTTCTATACGTTTTTGAATTGAGACACAACACATTCAACACAAAGCAACAAAACCTTTTATGCAAAAAAAATTAATACATTTATATTTACAGTATTCTTATACTCATGAACTTCTCCGGAATCTGAGCAGATTACAGACAGGTCCTCTAAGCACGCAATGGGATGGTTCCAGTACAATCATATTGATGTCATTTTTTTTTTTTTTTTTCAAAGTCTTTTTATTGGTTTTCAAAAAGAGAAACAAAAACAAAAAAAGAGAACAAACAGTTAAACATACATTGGTCTTATATGATGTCTATGTGATCCTTGCAGGAATCACGCTGTCACCTTATTCATGAAATATATATTATGTTATCAGTCATAGCGGTACAGTTTACTGGGTCATGAGGTGGTGCTATGTGCAGTTGTACATGGTATGATAGCATATTGTAGATTCATTGTGTACACCTGGCCCCCGCTTGGGAGCTATTTTGTGATTGGGGCAGCCTCTGTTGTCATATGTGTCTTTATACAGAGGTAAGCTATTGTTAATTAATTGTTTCCACAGGGAAAGAGGAGGGGGGGTTGGTTTGCGCCAACTAAGGGCTATAGCTTTACGGGCATAGAACAGGAGCAATCCCACCAGTGTGCGTCCCGTCACTGTAGGAATTAGTTGTTCTACCAGGCCTAGTATGCAGATTGAAATTGATGGTTGTAGTGGCACAGAGGTGATCTGTGTGATAAAGTTCAATATCTCCCTCCAGTATCCGACAATTGCCGGACAGGTCCAGAAGATGTGGGTGAAGTCCCCAGGAGTCCCACCACATCTCCAACATCTGGGAGCGGAGTCGGGGTTCATTTTGTGTAGTCTGTGAGGGGTAAAATATGCCCGATGGACTATCTTAAATTGGATCAGGCGATCTCTCAGAGAGACCAGGGAGCTAAATGGGAAATCCCATATGTCATCCCAGTCATCGTTGTCAAAATCGGGGATGTCACGGGACCATTTAGATCTTAGCTTTTCCATAGTCGGGAGGGAGGTGATAGTCAGGTGTGAATATAATTGAGAAGTGGGTTTTTTCGCACAATCTGATCTAAGAAGGTCCTCCAGTGAAGATTGGACTAGTTGAGGAGGGGAGTTGGAGAATTGGCGACTGAAGGCATGGGAGAGTTGAAGGAATCAGAAAAAATAGGACTGTGGTATATTAAAATCGGAGTTTAGTTTGGAGAGCGGGACTAGGGATTGATTGGAGACAATCTGTGCCACCGTTTTGATGTTAAATTTGGTCCAGGCATGAGGCTCGGGTAGTTTATAGATGTGCTCCAGGGTTGGGTTTAGCCAAAGGGGAGCATTAGGTGAGATTGCCTGTTGAGGGTATTTTTCTAATTTGAGACCTACCCCCATGCACGCAGTGTGGTGCGCATAGAGGGTGTCAGTGGATAGAGGGCTCGAGGGCCTTGAAAAAGCAAAAATTTGAGCGCCTCTAGGGATCCCAACACTGCCGCCTCGACCTGGGTAGCTGGGTTGGAGATGTCCGGATTGAGCCACCAAGCAGCCGTTACCAGCTGTGCGGCTAGATAGTACTTGTATAGATCCGGACACGCCAAGCCACCTTGGGAGGTCGGGCGTATCAGTGTTGACCAGCTGTATCTGGGGGATTGGGATCCCCATAGGAAAGAGGCGAGGAGGCGATGTAGTCGTATGAAAAAAGATTTAGGAAACCACTGTGGAGAGTGGCGAAATAAGTCTGTTAATTTGGGGAGTATTTTCATTTTAAACAAATTAATGCGTCCCAACAGTGAAAGAGGCAATGATTCCCACGCCTTCAGCCGTTGCCGAGTATCCTGAACCACCGGGGACAAGTTGAAGGGTAAGTACTCAGAAGCCTGCCTGGAGACCACCACCCCTAGGTATTTAAAATTCTCGACTCATTGTAGAAGGATGTCCGTGGGAGCTGTGTCACGGGCTGCAGGATCCACGGGGAACAGGAGAGATTTTGTCCAGTTAACCTTGAGGCCAGTGACAGAGGAAAAGGAGTTGAGGACCTGTAGGGCTCCCTCGAGTGATGGACCCGCGTCATTGAGGAAGAGTAGGAGGTCGTCTGCGTACAGGGCGACCCTCTCCTCCAGCCAGCCAACCCGCAGTCCCCTAATGTGAGGAGAGGTGCGAAGGGCCTCCGCAAGTGGCTCCATCGCGATGGCAAAAAAGGTCAGAGAGAGAGGGCAGCCCTGCCGCGTGCCCCTGGATAGATGGAAGGACTGTGACAGGCCCCCTCCCAGCTTAATAGCCGAGGTGGGGTCACGGTAGAGGACATTCATCCATTCAATGAAGATCAGGGGGAACCCCATCCTGCGGAGGACCTCCCAGAGAAAAGGCCACTCGACCGTGTCGAAGGCCTTTTCAATGTCCAGGGAGGCCACCACCCTAGATCCCTCATTGAGATGTTGCGCGTGTATGTTGGTGAACAGGCGCCTCAAGTTAACGTCTGTCGCTCTATTGACCATGAAACCAGTCTGGTTAGTCTCAATGATAGATGGTAGTAGGGGCTGTAGTCTCGTTGTTAGTAATTTGGTGAGGATCTTGTAGTCTGTATTAAGTAGGGCGATTGGTCTGTAGGAGGCACAGGATGTGGGGTCTTTAGACGCCTTATGGATGAGAATGAAATGGGCATGGCCCATGGATTGATGTCATTTTATTGTTATTAACCACTTGCCTACTGGGCACTCTCACCCCGTTCCTGCCCAGGCCAATTTTCAGCTTTTAGTGCTGTCACACTTTGAATGACAATTGCGCGGTCATGCAGCACTGTAACCAAACAAAATTTTTTAATTTTAATGAGACAGATACGGCTTTCTTTTGGTGGTATTAGATTGCCACTGGGTTTTTAATTTTTTGCTAAACAAACCAAAAAATCTGAAATTTTTGAAAAAAAAAGTTTTTTCTTAGTTTTTGTTATAAAATTTTGTAAATACAGTAAAACCTTGGATTGCGAGCATAATTTGTTCCGGAGACATGCTTGTATTCCAAAGCACTCTTATATTGAAGCGAATTTCTCCATAAGAAATAATGGAATCTGAGATGATTCGTTCCACAAACATTTTTTCATAAGTTTATAGCCTATATAAAAAGATTATAGCAATGTGATAGATTGTGTAACCATAAAATGTCCATCCACAAATGGAAGCCTCCACAAGGGGATTAGAAGCTAAATCCAGCAGGAACTACAGAGTATAAAAGAGAAGAGAGGCGCCTCCAAGTGTAGCAATATGGTTACATTTAATGAAGGTACAACATTTAGCAACTCATATGGTTGATGATTAAAACAGGCAAATCTAAGTATGCAGGCAACCAGGGTCCACATAGACCCTCTGCAATTGTGACCGGGAATACTAACTACCCTGCAGTAGAGCGATCTGAAAGCGAGGCTTGAAGCGCTCGTGGAGTACAGCATGGAAGGAATTACATCAGTGGCGGTGCAGAGGACGGTCTATGTGGACAACTTTACCCCGGATGCCTGCATAATTAGATGTGCCTCTTTTAATCATCAACCATGTGAGTTGCTAAATGTTGTAACTTCATTAGACTGAATCACATTCCTACACTTAGAGGCGCGTTTCTTCTCTTTTATACTCAGTTGTGACATGATGCTACTTGTATATCAAGACATTGCTTGTATATCAAGTCAAAGTTTATTAAAAAAAAAATTTGCTTGTCTTGCAAAACGCTCTCAAACCAAGTTACTCTCAATCCAAGGTTTTACTAAGTCATTTTTCTCATTCACTGATGTGGGCTGATGAGGCTGCACTGGTGCGCATTGATAGGCTGCACTGATGGGCACTGATGAGGTAGCACTGATGAGGAGGCAATAATGAGGCTGCACTGATGGGCACGGATAGGCAGCACTGACAGGCAGCATTGATGGGCACTGACAGGCAACACTGGTGAGCACTGATTGGCAGCACTGATGGGCACTGTTGGGGCTGCACTGATAATCACGACACTGATGATTAGTACCCTGATTATATGTGTAGATGTCCCCTGTGTGGATTGCCGCTTACTGGCTCTCCTCTACTCATGCGCTGTCAGCATGAGGAGAGGACTGCCGATAACGGGCAAATCCTGTGTACACTGTGATTAGCTGTGATTGGACTCTTTACCTCTTTAACTGTATTGGGACAGTTTGGGCAGATGGGTTGCCAGGGGACAACAAAAATGCGGCTCAGCCGCCTCTTTTTACCGCCTCCCGGCTGCCCCTCTGAAACAGCACTAACAGTGAGTTGTCAGGTTTAATTAATTAATTAATTAATTAATTAAAGTAAACACTTCAACAAAGTTTTTACTGTTGTCCATGACCCTGTTGAAGAGATTTAACAACACTTCCTCTCCCTGTGACGGCAGGAAAAAATCAAACAAAGAGGTTTTCATATAGGCACAGGTTGATACAGGCAGTAGTAAAAATCTGATGGAGGGTCCAATCCTTACATATCTTATTGAAAAGAAAACTCAGAAAATTGTTTAAAACGTTTACTGTAATTTTCCTTTCCAGATGTCAATCCATGGCAGCATGCATGTGATATAGTTCTGCCCATATATCCACCCACAGGACCTGTTTAAATATATAAAAGAAAAGCTAGAGCAACCTCCCCCAAAGTAAAATAACGGTAAGTATTTCATATAATTTTCAATTTTCCTGATGCCAGCATAGCAGCATACATGTGATAAATAACAAGCTTAACAGGAAGGGCTAAAATATATAATCAGACTTTATTACAATGGACAGGAGCACTACAGCAACCAGCCTGTTGCTTTACAGATATCTCCATAGACATTTTGCATGACCTGCCCCGAACTTAAAGATGTAAGATGGACCTAGCTGAATGAGCCTCTACCACTTCTGGAGTCTCTTATCTGGCTGCACTGTAAGTTTTCTGGATGACCCTAATAATCCAAGATGACAAGGTTTTGCTGATGGAAACACAAAGCCTCCCAGAGGATTTTAACTAGGAAGCAGCTTGAAGGTAGGTATTTTAGATACTTGGTACATCCAGCTTGTGTAGATCTTGAGGACAAAAAGGAGAATGCTCTAGCTTTCCTTTTATATATTTAAACAGGTCCTGTCAGTGGATATAGGGGTGGAGCTATATCACATGTATACTGCCATGTTGGCAGAAAAGTGTTTGTTGTTCCTGCTGGAAAAATGTTGTATCACTTCCTATACTGACAGGAAGAGAGGGTAAATCTCCTCTTAGAGAACACAGACTGTAAAAATTTCTGCACATAAAACTAGACAAATGTTGTAGGCCCATTTCACACTTGTGTGACTTGAAAGTGGCTCTATTTTTGCCACGACTTTGACGCAACTTGAAGCAATGCCTGTGAATGCCATCCTCTATGGACCTCAAGTCGCATCAAAGTAGGACCAAAGTAGTGCAGGGACAGGGATATGAATGTTTCTCATTGGTAATCATGGGGAGCGACTTGTCATGCGACTTTGCAGTCCCAGGTTGCAGGACAAAGCCCAGTCTGTTCATACCTAATAAAATAAAAGTTCTAATTAAACTTAAATGAATTTTAAAAACCCGGTTGCATGAGACAACATGTTTTTTAATGAAATTTTACTGTTTCTATTCAGCTCTGTTAGATACCGAAAAATCACTTGAGACGACTGCACAGGAATAGGTTACATGTTTAGCTAGAAAAATAATTTAGATTTAAATGCTCAAGTCAGCATGCAAATATTTTTATCAGAATATGGAAAATACCGCGCCAACCTATAGAAAAGTGAGAGCCAACACAACAATTAGACTAATTGTGGTACAAATGAGGATATAAAGTGTAGCGCTAAATAATAGCGCTACACTTTATATCCTCAAATATTTTTATCAGTCTAACAAAGTAGTCAGATGGAAAAGGACAAAAATCTCATTACTGAACATGTAGCAAATCAGTTGTCATTACAAACACTTGCAGCTTCATTAACTTTCCTATAACAATATTTTTTATTTTATGTTTTTTTTTTTTTTTCTTTTTACAAAACGAGTAAAGAATACTGTAGCAGAATGTATAATAATAAAATATTGAAAAAAATATAACATACAGCACTGAAATATTTAGATAATTTAACAAAATATCATAATAATTTAGTTAGCAACAATGTACAAAGGTTAGATGAGGATTCCTTAGCTTTCCCTTGTTTGCACCAAAAGATTGGATTTGTATTTCAGTCTTTCTATTCAAGTTTTTTGAAATATTCAGACAACAAGAAGACTTGATTTAAAGGAAACCTGTGCTGAGAGAAACCAAAGGCTGCCAGTGATAACCTCCCTCTAAAAATGCTAGTTGCCTGGCAGTAAACATTGCATTTGTTTAATGAACCATAGATAAGGTCAAGTCAGAATTCCTGATCTAAACGTATGTTCCAGGGCAGAGACTGAAAATTTAAGCCATTGGGCCAATAAAACAACCAAGCAACCAACTTTTTCAGAAGATGTCAACAATTTTGTTGTTTCTCCTCACACAGGTTTTCTTTAGAGTGAAATTGAACAGGACCAAATTTACACCACATTTGGATTCTTAGATTGTGCGACTCATACATTGTCGATCACAAAAGAAATTAGCAAATTTTATTTGTAGAAAAGCATTAGTGTCTCTTTTCCCATGAACATACCGTATATACACCTTTATTTGCTCCCTTACCACTCTATACACTCCAGCTGCCTGGTGCAAATAAAATTCCTTATACATTTAGGTATAGAGGCGCTTGTGGTTCCTTTCATGGTACAGCACTGAGCCAATAACCAGGCATTGGCACCGTCACATGGAGGAGTCCATAGCCCTGCTTAAGTTATGACTTGAAGGACACGTAGTGTACACAGGGCTGGTTCTCCAGCTTCCAACAACCAAATAAAATGGTGGGTGAGCTAACAAAAGCTCAGCGTTTGTTTTTGGGGAAGGGTGTTAAAGAGAACCCTTTTGCTCCACTCTTCATGGGTAAAGCACAGACAGAACATAAAACAGAAAGTGCGTTGTCGCCAGGGTAAGAGAAGACTCCTCCAATGAGGACACCTGTTCCTGTGACAACTGTCTAAGATGGGAACTCCTTTCAGCTTAGGCGGGGTTTCCATACAAGTGAGTTTTGTCAGCTTTAAAGAGGTTGTAAACTCTAAAAAAAAAAAATGCATTGCATACTAGCTCATTATGAAATACTTACCTTAGAACTAAGCTGTTCCAGTGGCGCCCACACACCGCTGAGACGGCTGACATTTTCCTCTGAGCCGCTGTTCACGACACGGGGCTCGGAAGGAACGGCACCCGTGGTTGTTCCTTCAGATGTCACTGGCTGCGTGTAATGTAAATACCTCCTAGATGGTACACGTTTAGGAGATATTTTCACTACCTATAGGTAAGCCTTATTATAGGCTTACCTACAGGTAAATGTCAGCAGAGGAAGTTTACTTCCTCTTTAATTTTCTGTCTAACAGCAAACAATATTATTGCCCAAATGATTAGTGCTTGATAACATCACCTGTGAATGTGTTTTATAACCAATATAGGTTAAAACATATACAGAACCTATTTGCACTACATGCACATTTCCCAAGGTTTTAACCCTTTCGCTGTCATCAACATACATAAAGACTTTTGGTCCCTTATGCGATAAAAAAAAAATGAAAAAAAAAAAAGGTCAACCTGCCCTGCCCCACATACATATTATTGTAATGTAAACACATGCATCAGGGGCACCTATGTACAAAATTGTTGATTGCACCACACACGACATATCAAAATAAGTCTAGGGCCATTACTTAAGGTTAACTCTAAACAGATGAAAGCTAAGGGTTTTTAAATTGTCGCCTCTAGTAAATTGCAGGTACCGAAGTTTGTCGTTTCACAGGCACATGTAGTTTTACAGGCTTGACATGTTTGGCATCTGTCTACTATATAATACCTCTTTTTTATATTTTACTAACTAATTGGGTAATTTATTGTGTTTGCATGCCTTAAATTTAACTTGACAATTTGTGCTTCATAAAACTATTGCATTACTACCATTTTATTCTCCAGGGTCGCTGGGGTTTTACCCAATCTTCAGGCCTAAAATGATTCTTTCAACATGTGTGCAAAACTGACTCTGGCAACGAAAGAGTTAAAATACTGCAAGTATAGTAAAAATAATCGATGATCTAAAAAAGGCAGGGTGCCCCTGCCTAAGTTTTCTCATGCTGGGCTACAGAACTCCACCTATCGCCCACATCATATACATAGGCTTCTGGGGGATGTAGTTTTGGGGTGTTTACATCAATAAGTAGTAAAACACTGCACATTAGTGAAACATTTTAATTTAATAAATATTAAAGTTGAACTCGAGTCAGTGCTTTTCTTTTTTTCTAGTTTTGGATAGAGTGGGTGAAGTTCAGAACCTCAGTATAATTTATTTCCTACTACCTGTTTCCCCGTTGGAGGAGACTTTCCCTCATTTATTGTTTAGTAAATGGGAAAAGTAGTGAAACACAGAGAGGGTAAGCGGTAGAGCTTCTGTCATATTTTATTGCTGTCATTGCCTCTTCACACTGGAGACACCCTCAACTTCCTGGTGGTCACTGAAAGGAAAAGTGGGGAATCTCCATAAAAGTGACACAAACATCAATAGAAACAGTTTAACAATACTGAATCCAAAACAAAATAAAAACTTTGGAGCAGCATATTTAAACCCTATTGGATAGTACATGTCCTGCCTGTGCAAAAAGGAAAGCTGCCATATGAAAATCTAGCAAATAAATTTCAGTGCTAAGGTTCTAGATGTAAACTAGGAATATGAATGGGAATGAACACTCCAGCTTTTGGCCAACAGGGAATTGCCTGGTATAAAAATATGATATGCATATTTATAAGTCAAGTCCTGCCTGTCCTTATGGCTCACAAGAGGATGCCTACAATGTTAACCCAATCCCAACCAACAGGGGATTAAATCAGCATACCTTGACCTTCTCGCAATCACTATTTTAGGCCTGGAATGACACAAACTACCAATGGATATGGTTAAACAAAAAAAAGAAAATCATACTCATGGTATACAGTACAAAACACATCAAAGCAATACAATTGGCAGCTGGTGTATACTAGTTATTGATTACTGACCATGTGGGTCATGGAATTAAACTCTGATGTCAATGTCTTATTGAAATATTAAGCGATATTATTTTAACGTCGTGGTTTTCTTCTTCTTTTCTTGTTAGGTCTGTCTTCATTCAATTCCTCCTCTGAGTCTGTTGGGGTGGGCGGTTGTCTTATAACTTTCTTTTCAATGGTATACTCCTGTTCTCCAACCTTGGGATCCCCTTTAACAAGATATTCACCATTCTGGTAAGTTATAGACACAAATGTCCTGGGATAGGTCCCGTAAACTCTACGAAGGTCCTCCTTGACAAACTCTGGAAGTTCACGTCTTACACCAAAAACTCGGTCTAGCCGGCCCCACTGAAGCTCCCCTTTCATGGTGAAGCCCTCTGGCCAGGTGTTGGGGGCTGGTTTGGGGTGGACTTGAGAGTGATTGTAATTCATCCAGGGATTGTATGGTGGAACTGCATTGAAAGAGCCATAGGGCCAGCCTGGCATGGAATATTGGGGATTTGCGCCATAAAAATGATGGTATTCAACATGTCCATTCTGAGAAAAGTATGGATCTCCTGACAGGGTGGCATAGGGACGACTACTGAAGTTATGCATTTGTATAGGTGGCAACATGGGACCATTGTGCATGTTTGCATATTGTCCAAAAGCATAAGGCACTGGTGTATTTGGCTGGAGGAACATTATGGTATAGTACTGCTGAGGTCTGAAACCATAATGGTACATATTCTGGTCAGATGACTTCTTACAGGTTACTCATCCTGGAACCAGAGGTGTCCATCCACTTTACAGAAAAAAATGGTTATCTGATAAAGGAGAAAAAAAACGAAATGCTAATATGCAATGATGAACGGGTGTGTAAACCCTAACTAAGAATATTTCTTATACAGTTCCTTTGGTCTGTTAAATATACAATTGAATGCATTTTGTTGTATTGTTCAAGTGTCTTGAATGTATAGATTTTACTGATGGTGGTCACAGAGTTGCAGGGGAAGTCTCAGAAATGCATACAGCAATAAAAACACTTATGCCCTATACACACGATAGGATTTTCCGACAACAAATGTTGGATGGGAGCTTGTTGTCGGAAAGTCCAACCGTGTGTATGCTCCGTAGAACATTTGTTGGCGGAATTTCCGCCAACAAATGTTTGAGAACAGGTTCTCAAATTTTCCAACAAAACTTGTTGTCGGAAATTCCAATCGTGTGTACATAAGTCCGACGCACAAAAGTCCACTCATGCACAGAATCAAGCAGAAGAGCCGCGCTGTCTACTGAACTTCATTTTTCTTGGCTCGTCGTATGTGTTGCACATCACCGCGTTCTTGTCGTTCGGAATTTCAGACAACATTTGTGTGACCGTGCGTATGCAAGACAAGTTTGAGGCAACATCCTTTGGAAAAAAATCCACGGTTTTGTTGTCGGAAAATCCTATCGTGTGTACGGGACATAAGTTGCAGAGTGAACATTTAGTAAACGTGGCCACTGGAACAAGAAGTAAGGGTAAATCTTTTCAGGGGGGGGCAATATTATATACACTACATTGTCAAAAGTATTGGGACGATTGCCTTTACACGCACATTAACGTTAATGGCATCCCCGTAGGGTTCAATATTGAGTTGGCCCACCATTTGCACAAGATTTAGGAGTGTGTCTATGGGACCATTCTTCCAGAAGCACATTTGTGAGGTCAGGCACTGATGTGGACGAGAAGACCTGGTTCGCAGTCTCCCCTTTAATTCATCCCAAAGGTGTTCTATCGGGTTGAGATCAGGACTCTTTGCAGGCCAGTCAAGTTCCCCCACCCCAAACTCGCTCATCCATGTCTTTATGGACCTTGCTTTGTGCCCTGGTGCGCAGTCATGTCGGAACAGGAAGGGCCATCTCTAAACTATTCTCACAAAGTTAGGAGCATGAAATTGTCCAAAATGTCTTGGTATGCTGACGCCTTAAAGCGGAGTGACACCCATTTAAAAGTTAGCAGCTAAAAAAAGTGTAGCTGCTGACTTTTAGTAATCAGTGTCCCACAATCCAGCGATGCGGGCGTACAAAGCGTCGCTCCTCTCCCCCTCCTTTCCGCCGGCATTCTAACTGTGGGCGCCCGGCTGTGGCTTCACAGCCGGGTGCGGACTGCGCATGCTCGAGCCGCGCTGCGTGCTGTGAATGGCTGGGCAATCTTCTTGGACCTGTGACGTGTTCCAGAAGATTGCAGGGAGGGAGGGGAAGAGGTGAACTTCCTTCCAGCGATGCAGAGCCAGGGGAGGAAGTGGGAGCTGGGTGCCCGTAAAAACAGGGTACCCACTCCTTCCCCCAAAAAATGACATGCCAAATGTGGCATGTCAGGGGGTCACCTGCACTTAAAGCGGAAGTTCCATTTTTGGGTGGAACTCCGCTTTAAGAGTTCCCTTTAGTGGAACTAAGGGGCCAAGCCCAACCCTTGAATAACAACCCCACACCATAATCCCCCCTCCACCAAATGATTTGGACCAGTGCACAAAGCAAGGTCCATAAAGACATGGATGAGTGAGTTTGGGGTAGAGGAACTTGACTGGCTTGCACAGTCCTGACCTCAACCCGATAGAACACCTTAGGGATGAATTAGAAAGGAGACTGTGAGCCAGGCCTTCTTGTCCAACATCAGTGCCTAACCTCACAAATGCGCGTCTGGAAGAATAATCTAACATTTCCATAGACTCCTAAACCTTGTGGACAGCCTTCCCAGAAAAGTTGAAGCTGTTATAGCTGCAAAGGGTGGGCCGACTCAATATTGAACCCTACCGACTAAGACTGGGATGACTTTAAAGTTCATGTGCGTGTAATGGCAGATGTCCTAATACTTTTGACAATATAGTGTATATAAAAGTTTAGTTAGATTTACACCCTTGCACATGGGGCTGTCTAGGTGTGGTTCTTCCCTCTTGCCAGTCTAGTGTGTCCAGAAGGGACAGGTACACACAGCGTCCAGCATCACTGCATGCAGCTTTTTAAAGTCTATGTCCTTGAATGCACAGGGTCCTCAAAACAGGTACCACTACAGTGTTTAGCCCTGTAAAGCCACAGCTTACCATAGACTGACAGGCAGGGGGGCTGGATGCTACACCTGGTCTTCCCAGGTGCACTAACCCACCACCAAGGACTCACTGCAACTAGACTGCCCCATGTGCAAAGGGCCTTAAAGGGGAACTAAAATTCCACAATAAAAAAACCTGTTGGAGTCAAGTGTTTTGTTTTTTTGGGTTTTTTTGGCAGAAGAGACACATAAAATCTTTCACCTGTCTCCAAATGATTTTCTCATTAAAACAGATCTCCACGCATGGCGTGAACAAACCTGAAATCTGTCCTAACTTGTCACTAACCTTTTGGAATCACAGTCGGCATCCCCAAAAGGCATTAGGATCCACCATCTCCCTAAAATAAATAACGTGCCCCACTATACATCCTACGCATAGGGGTCTATTTAGAAAATATTCTCACCGAAGATTCACATTTTTCTAACTGGATTTAATTGGGAAATGTGTGAATCCTGGAAGAAAAGATAAATAGAGCCCATAGTTTTTTGTTTTTGTTTTTTGTCCAAGAAGGTTACATTTTTTTCTAATGTAGAGAAAAATATAAAAATACAGCAGTAAAGCAACTGGCCAGATTTTTTTCATTTAATACAAGATTGAGGCCAATAGTATTTTTTAATACTTCATTCCTTGTACAGATGACCATCTATTAAATCAGACCTCTATGAACCTAGAAGGTCCCCTTAGATGACAGATGGGCACCATTTATATAAAAAGATACATGAACATTAGCAAAAAAAAAAAAAAAATACTTACATTGGAACCCGACTTCTGACACTTTCCTGCAGAGTGGGTGACATCCCTGCATGTCTCAGCTACATGTTGGGAGAGCTAGATGCTCGAAATTCTGCAAGAATGACCTCCTGCACCTGGCTCTCCTAGGATGTGGCAGGGAGGTCACCTACACCTCCAGGAAACGACAGAAGCCAAATTCTAGGGTATTTTTTCCTTCAGGCATTTTAATTTAGGTGCATTTTTCTGCCAGAATTTGGCAGAAAAAATATCTCTAATTTTGCTTCTTTAACAGTGTTTATGCGTGTATTTATGCACGTTTGGGGTTTATAGGGGTATGAGTGTAAAATCATTCTGTTGGCTAGAATATTTATTTATAGCTACTAAAATAAATTTAAGCGCACCTAGATATGTGTATGTGCATAAATGATGCTCATACTATCCTCTACAAATGTACCTTTGTGACTTTTTTATGCCCCTGAACAATGCACACATATATACTGCACATAAACCCCTGCATGTGCAACATGACCACATTAAATAACATGCAGCTGCGTTCATTGCTATAAAAAAAAAAAATATATATATAAACCCACAAAAAAAAAACAGATACATTTGCATACCTCCCAACATTTTGCAAACGTATATAGGCATAGGACACGCCCCCTGTCACACCCCCTTAAAGGAGAATTAACCAAAAATAGGTTAATTAAATCCACAAGGACTTTTTTTTACCACTACTATTCCTTTATATTGGCTTTTAAAATTGACAAATGAAGCAATTTAGAAATTGGATGAAAGGTTTAGCACTGGGAAACACTTTTTGAAAGATAAAAAGCGCATTTTATATACAACTATACAGATCAGACAAAAATGAGGAACAAATGAGGGGGAAAGAGGGACAGAGGGACATTGCTCCAAATCAGAGACAGTCCCTCAAAATCAGGGACAGTTGGGAGCTATGCAATTGTTGTCAGCCTGCCTGCATGATGCCTAAACGTTTTTGCCAATGTTTATGTACTTTATTTTATATCTATTTTATTTATGTCTAGATGACAGCCAAGCACCACTTGTTACACTAACCTGTCTTTGATCGGTGCCTGCTCTACCTGTAATTGTTCCACCTATAGAATAAAATCACAATACACATACAAAGTACAATATCAGTAGACAGCATAGAAATGGCTATCCCTGCAATTCATTAATTAAAGTTAAGCAATGTGGATAATGTGATGGCATAGCAATGTAAGATCCTACCTGTATTCAGAGCACCTCTGTATCCTGAGTAATGGTCAGGATTATGTCATTACTCTGTAAGGTGAAGCTGCAAAAAAATAATCATTGCTTAGAATAATAAATCCCCCGCAGCAGTGACTGCTCCAGTGACCCAGGAAATGTACTAAACTATACTAATAGTCCCATTCAGCTCAGGAGACTCCGCCCCCTGCTGACAGCAAGCCGTAACCATGAGCACAAACACAATCATCTACTCCCCACAGCAGGCAGAGCCAAAGACAATGCTCAGGTCCAGCAGGCTTCCTTCCACTCTTCTTATATACTGTATAAAGGGTCGTGTATGGGAGATTTCCAGCAACAACTTCTATAACTGCACAATTATCTCTCAGTATACAATGACTGTACAATCTACTTTATAGCAGCCAACTTTAGACATCTAGATAGATGTCTTCAACAAAATGCCTATTGATCTCTGTTCACTTTTATTGTCACTGCTTTTGGCCAAGTTGTGTTTTTGAATTGAAAAAGAAAGTGATCTGGTGGGGTGGAAACACCCAGTGAATTTCGAGCCACTTGTGAACCAAGTAATCAGACAAATATAAAATGATTGCTTTTGATTTCTATGTCATTTTGAGACTTTGACAAAAGTGTGTTTATTTTTTGTACCTGCAAGGTAAAGGCATTATGTGCTAGTATGCATCGCATACTAGCACATTATGTTAAACTTACCTTAGAACGAAGACCTCCAGTGCCGAGATGTCATCTTCAGTAGAGCATATATACTATCAACAGTAGCAATGTAGCATAGTGACATAGCAGCATATTGTAGTCACAGTGGTGAATTCAGTATATATGCTCTACTGATTTATACAGTATGCACACTGGTATTATGCAGACTTTATGGTCACTACTTGGTTTATTCACCAGACATTATTAATATTATATTGCGGTTACATGCAACCAATAGTCTGGTGTTTTTATTATGTTGCCATTATGACTATATTATACTGCTATGTCATTATGTTACTTGACTACTATGTACTTTATTATGGTATTAAAGTTTCCCTGTTTTACTAAATCATACTGTGTGTATTTTGTTACCATGCAAGCTATGTGGTCACAGATATGGTGCACTTACCAGACATTCTCATTAGCACTATGTTGTGTCATCTTCCTGGCCGTATGCCTCATATAAAGTCCCAAACTTTTTCTTTATTTATATTTGCATATCGGGGATAGAGGTACATTCCAATTTCTATGTCCTCATATAAAGTCCCATTTAGTTAGGTTTTTCTTTTTCTCTAAGGATGAGCTTAGGCGTGTTCGCAACATCACGTGCCCATGCCTGCCAGGAAGCTGACACCTGAGCCTTTTAGGCTGGGCTTCTCCTATGGATCACAGGAGTGCAATTCATTTTGCACTCCTGTGACCCGTTTTCAGCGCAGAGTGGTCTGAAGTCCGCTCTCTGCTGACGTCACTGCCATTAGACGAGGCAGCGCGTCATCCCAACTTTCCAAGTCTGGATCCGCCAGCTGCCTTGATTAATGGCAGTCTCAGTGAGACACTGGGACGGCCTCTCCCCGCCCCTCCACAGCTCAGCGCTCCAATGAGCGTGGAGAAGCAGAGAGGAGAGACGCTGATTGACAGTCAGCAGCATTCCTCTCGGGGATCTGTGAAAACCGAGCCATCGGCGATGTTCGGTGGCTCGGTTCTCAGTGCAGAGACGCTGGGGGGCAGCTGCAGCATCGGTCTGATGCTCCATCCACCAAGGTAAGTATGAATTAAAAAAAAAAAACCCAAAAAATATTTTTCTCTTTTAAAGCGGTTGTAAACTGGATAATTTTTATTTATTTATTTTGTACTTGCAAGGTAAAGGCATAATGTGCTAGTATGCATTGCATACTAGCACATTATGTTAAACTTTCCTTACAATGAAAAAACCGAGAGAATAAGAGTCTCTCAAGAGGGAGAAAATTATCCAGAACAATGTCTTACAAAAAACAAAACAAATTTTATTGTACAAAAAATTACACCACACAAATGGATACTACAAAAATTGCACAAGAAGGGCTATGGTAGGTGACTATCACATACCCTATAAAAATAAAATGACAACGTTGTCGTTAAAAACAAGGGAACAGCGGCAATACATACCACATTCAAACACCATTCACCACTTATGAATACTGTGGATAGATATTCATATTCCAAGATCACCTCACATTGCAAACATTCAGCAAGGGAAATTCAGATAAAAACACCGCAGATGGCTATATATGATCTATCGAAATTGGTTATAAACATGGATAGAGTCTGGGAGATAGATAAATAAATAAATTAATAACGGCCACCTCAAGGATCAGGGATATCAGGAAGAAATGAATAGGGGAGCGATTTAACATATTCACATACTAGATGAAGGAAGCAGAAAGGACATTTTACTTCTCCAAAAAGGGCTGTAAGCTGCATTCAGTATTTAACCCTTTTGGGACCATAGAATCAAGGTAATATGTCCACATTTTTTCTTTTTGGAGAAGAATGGTATCAAAATCACCACGTCTGGCCGGCAGATATAATCTATAAATTCCCTTCACAGTCAGTAATTTTGGGTCCCGGTTGTGGAACTTAGCAAAATGCTGAGGAATCTGACGCTCATCATCCTTCTTTTTAATGCCAGCAATGTGTTCGCCAATCCTAATGCGGAGGGAGCGTTTTGTTTTTCCGATATAATTTTTATTGCATGGGCATGTAAGCATATAGATAACCTGAGTTGTTGTACAGTTAATGAACTGTTTAATTTTAAAGTCTTTTCCACCACGTGGATTGGCGAACACATTGGTCTGGTGTACATGTTTACAAATATTACAATGTCCACAGGCATGCATATCAGGAGGAGGCTTTGAGCTCGTAAGCCAATTTTTGTTAGTTGTCCATGTGTACTCAGAATGAACCAGGAGGTCACCAAGATTCCGTGATCTCCTGGCTGTCATGAGTGATCTAGGGCTCACCAGATTGGTGATCAGTGGCGCAGATTTTAGAATATGCCAATGCTTCTCAAGAATTCCATGTACCACTTTCCACTGAGAACCATACCTGGTGATGATCCTAGGATAATTTTGCTCACTATTTTCCTGACGTGAGGGTTTAGAGGTGGTGAGAAGCTCATCACGTTTTTTGGAGAGGGCTTTATTTTGGGCCTTTTTAAGTGAGCGGTGGGAGTAACCTCTCTGTCTAAACCTCTGGTACATTTCATGTGCCTCTTTGTGAAAATCCTCCTCCTCAGAGCAGTTCCGTCGAATTCGTAGGAACTGTCCTGTGGGTATCCCATTAATCAAGGACTTAGGGTGATGGCTTTGAGCCAAAAGTAAGGTGTTGGCAGCTGTCTTTTTACGAAAGGTGCTTGTAATGAATTTGTTTCCAGATCTACCAATTAGTAAATCAAGGAAGGGAAGCGTCTCAGTATGGTGTGAGTAGGTCAGGTGTATATTCCTATCATTGGCATTTAATTCGGACATAAATTCCGTGAGTTGTTCCATTGATCCCATCCACACCATAAAGACGTCATCGATGTACCTTAGCCACAACAAAGAGTGGCCAAGGTACATCGAGGACTTGTAGACCACTTCTTCCTCCCAGAGGCCCAGATGGAGACACGCATAGGAGGGAGCCCAAGGCACCCCCATACTTGTGCCTCTCACTTGTTGATAATAATTACCCATGAATTGAAAAAAATTATTGTTCAACATGAAGTCCAGAAGTTTACCAATAAATTCATTTTGGGCTCCCTGTAATCAATGGTGATGGTCCAAAAAGAAAATAGTGGCATCAAGACCCCATTGATTGATTCCCGGAACCACGTGCATGCTGTGGAAGGACGATCAGCTGGGATCCAACAGCTGATGACCGGCGTGTTTTCGTTACACACGCCCTGTGACTGGCGGTGCGGTCGATACACACGCCCTGTGACTGGTGGTGCATAATACGCAGCGAGAACAGTGAATCTCAGGCAGGAAGATGGCTCCACACGGACTCACACCCCAAGCCATTTCTTGGAGCTAAGCACGGCGGTCTGCGGATGCTGGATGCCGACAGAGTGGTGAGAGATGTATCGCTCTAATGCTTGCTTAATATGCCTCCCATTGCTGCTTTGACTCCTCATTCCTGCTTCTGCCACTTATCAAGCTGCCTTTATGCCAACCTTTACTAGTCTTACCTGCCAGTCACATATACTGCTCTTTTGATGCTAAACTGCTGGTCCCAGCCTGCTCTATTATCTACTTTGGACTGAATCAGTTCCTTATATGGACTTCTAATCTTCCCATCCACACATACCCACATACCTGCTATACCACGCACCTGAAAAGCGAGTCACTAAATTGATTATAATAGCTGCTTTAACCACTTGACCACTGGGCACTTAAACCCCCTTAATAACCAGACCAATTTTCAGCTTTTGGTGCTCTCACATTTTGAATGACAATTACTCAGTCATGCAACACTGTATCTATATGAATTTTTTGTCCTTTTTTTCACACAAATAGAGCTTTCTTTTGGTGGTATTTAATCACCGCTGGGTTCTTTATTTTTTGCGCTATAAAAGAAAAAAGACCGAAAAATCTGTAAAAAAATAAATTTTTCTTCGTTTCTGTTATAAAATTTTGAAAATTAGTAATTTTTCTTCATATATTTTGGCCCAAATTTATACCGCTACATATCTTTGGTAAAAATAACCCAAATTAGTGTATATTATTTGGTCTTTGTGAAAGTTATAGCGTCCACAAGCTATGGTACCAATATCTGAAAATTGATCACACCTGAAGTACTGACGGCCTATCTCATTTCTTGAGGCCCTAACATGCCAGAAAAGTACAAATACCCCCCAAATGACCCCTTTTTGGAAAGAAGACATTTCAAGGTATTTAGAAAGATGCATGATGAGTTTTTTGAAGTTGTCATTTTTTCCCACAATTCTTTGCAAAATCAAGTTTTTTTTTTTCTTTTTTTTTTTTTCACAAAATTGTCATATTAGCAGGTTATTTCTCACACACAGCATATGCATACCACAAATTACACCCCAAAACACATTCTGCTATTACTCCCGAGTATGGCGATACCACATGTCTGAGACTTTTACACAGCGTGGCCGCATACAGAGGCCCAACATGCAGGGGAGCACCTTCAGGCGTTCTGGAGCACCCAGGCCAATTCTGACATTTCTCTCCTACATGTAAAAATCATCATTTAATTGCTAGAAAATTACATAGAACCCCAAAACATTATATATGTTTTTTTAGCAAAGACCCTAGAGAATACAATAGCGGTCATTGCAACTTTTTATCTCGCACGATATTTGCGCAGCAATTTTTGGAACGCGTTTTTTTTGGAAAAAAAACTGTTTTTTGCTTTAAAAAAAAACAAAACAGTAAGGTTAGCCCAATGTTTTTGCATAATATGAAAGATGAAGTTACGCCGAGTTAATAGATACCTAACATGTCACCTTTCAAAATTGCACACGCTTGTGGAATGGCGCCAAACTTCACCACTTAAAAATCCCCATAGGCGACGCTTTAAAATTTTTTACTGGTTACAAATTTTGAGTTACAGAGGAGGTCTAGGGCCAAAATTATTGCTCTCGCTCTACCGATCGCAGCGATACCTCACATGTGTGGTTTGAACACCGTTTTCATATGTGGGCGGGACTTACGTATGCGTTTGCTTCTGCATGCGAGCACACGGACAGGGGCGCTTTATTGTTCATTTTACTTTATTTATTTTAGTTTGACACTTTTTTCCAAAAAAAAAAATTTTTTGATCACTTTTATTCCTATTACAAGGAATGTAAACATCCCTTGTAATAGGAATATGGCATGACAGGTCCTCTTTACAGTGAGATATGGGGTCAATAAGACCCCACATCTCACCTCTAGGCTGTTCCTGAAATAAAAAAAAAAAAAAAAAAAAAAGATCCTGGCTTCGATCATAGCGGTGAGTCGGTAGAAGCACCGGAGGGCGGCGGGAGGGGGGGCGTCCCCTCTCGCCTCCCGTAAGAACGATCAAGCAGTGTAACAGCCGCTACGATCATTCTTATGGTGTAGGGAATCGCCGGCTGAAAAAGATGATATCTGAATGATGCCTGTAGCTGCACCCATCATTCAGATATCCCCGCACAAAGTCAAGGACGTCGTATGACGGAAGGCGGGAAGTGGTTAAAACGCTTTTTTTTTTTTTTAACACAAAGTTGTCCATTTATACAATATTTCTAACACATAACATGTACATACCAAAAATGACCCCCCAAAATAGATTCTCCTACTATTCCTGAGTACGGCGATACCACATGTGTGAGACTTCCACAGCCTGGCCACATACAGAGGCTGGGTACGGCTGAGCATGGCTGGGTATTGCAGAGTATCGCCGAGTATGACTGGGTATGGCAGAGTATGGCTGGGTATCACCGAGTATTGCAGAGTATGGCTGGGTATCACCGAGTATTGCAGAGTATGGCTGGGTATTGCAGAGTATGGCTGGGTATCACCGAGTATTGCAGAGTATGGCTGGGTATTGCAGAGTATGGCTGGGTATGGCAGAGTATTGCGGGTTATGGCAGAGTATTGCAGATTTTTGTGGGGTATTGCAGAGCATGGCTGGGTATGGCAGAGTATGGCTGGGTATCACTGAGTATTGCAGAGTATGGCTGGGTATTGCGGGATATTTCAGGGTATTGCAGGGTATGGCAGAGTATTGCGGGGTATTGCAGGGTATGGCAGAGTATTGCGGGGTATGGCAGAGTATCGCGGGGTATGGCAAAGTATTGCGGGGTATGGCAGAGTATTGCGGGGTATGGCAGAGTATTGCGGGGTATGGCAGAGTATTGCGGGGTATGGCAGAGTATTGCGGGGTATTTCAGGGTATTGCAGGGTATGGCAGAGTATTTCGGGGTATTGCAGGGTATGGCAGAGTATTTCGGGGTATTGCAGGGTATGGCAGAGTATTGTGGGGTATTCCAGGGTATGGCAGAGTATTGCGGGGTATGGCAGAGTATTGCGGGGTATTGCAGGGTATGGCAGAGTATTGTGGGGTATTCCAGGGTATGGCAGAGTATTGTGGGGTATTCCAGGGTATGGCAGAGTATTGCGGGGTATGGCAGAGTATTGCGGGGTATTGCAGGGTATGGCAGAGTATTGTGGGGTATTCCAGGGTATGGCAGAGTATTGTGGGGTATTCCAGGGTATGGCAGAGTATTGTGGGGTATTCCAGGGTATGGCAGAGTATTGTGGGGTATTCCAGGGTATGGCAGAGTATTGCGGGGTATGGCAGAGTATTGCGGGGTATGACAGAGTATTGCGGGGTATTGCAGGGTATGGCAGAGTATTGCGGGGTATGGCAGAGTATTGCGGGGTATGGCAGAGTATTGCGGGGTATTGCAGGGTATGGCAGAGTATTGCGGGATATTGCAGGGTATGGCAGAGTATTGCGGGGTATTGCAGGGTATGGCAGAGTATTGCAGGGTATGGCAGAGTATTGCGGGGTATTGCAGGGTATGGCAGAGTATTGCGGGGTATTGCAGGGTATGGCAGAGTATTGCGGGGTATTGCAGGGTATGGCAGAGTATTGCGGGGTATGGCAGAGTATTGCGGGGTATTGCAGGGTATGGCAGAGTATTGCGGGGTATTGCAGGGTATGGCAGAGTATTGCGGGGTATTGCAGAGGGAATTGCAGAGTATTGCACAGCATTGCAGGGCATGCAGAGTAGTAGGGATGGCTGAGCATGGATGGATGGATGGCTGGATGTCTCTGTGCAGCGCTGTGGGCACTACAGATGCAGCCCACAACGCTGCAGCCATCCATCCATCCGCCTCTTCGGTCACTGTGTACCGATCGATACACAGGAGGGGAGGAGAGGGGAGGAGAGGGGGAGGAGAGGAACCGACGTCATCAGATGACGCCGGTTTGTTTACATGTGATCGCTCCGTCATTTGACGGAGCGATCACATGGTAAACGGCCGCGATCAGCGGCCATTTACCGGGATCTGTGATGCGCCGGGTCCTGTGGACCCGGCGATCACGGATGCTCTCGAGTGCGCGCCCTAGGGGGCGCGCGAGAGCAGAATTCTGGGAGGACGTCCCTGGACGTCCTCCCAGAGTTAAACAACCGCCCTGTAGCCGTCATTTGGCTATGGGCCGGTTGTTAAGTGGTTAAAAGCCTGAATATCTATCCACAGTATTCATAAGTGGTGAATGGTGTTTGAATGTGGTATGTATTGCCGCGGTTCCCTTGTTTTTAACGACAACGTTGTCATTTTATTTTTATAGGGTATGTGATAGTCACCTACCATAGCCCTTCTTGTGCAATTTTTGTGGTATCCATTTGCGTGGTGTAATTTTTTGTACAATAAAATTTGTTTTGTTTTTTGTAAGACATTGTTCTGGATAATTTTCTCCCTCTTGAGAGACTCTTATTCTCTCGTTTTTTTCTGTATGCGTTAGGGCATCCTGGACGGTATCCCATATCTCTTATATGGTTGATTGTCTGACTAATATCTAATTACATCTACTATTATCATTATTTTTGGTGGTTGATCCAGGGAAAACCTCCATTTTTTTTGCAAGGTTACCTTAGAACGAAGCCCTCCAGTGCCAAGATGTCATCTTCACTAAGGATGAACTCTGTGTATGAATCGGGAAATGTCTCACTGCCAGTGATTAGCACTGCGGGCACGTGGCGTTGTGAACACGCCTGAACTCATCCTTAATCTTCACCTATCTTGCTTCCGTGTTCGCGAACTCCGGCTCTGTGAATGGCTGGAGCCGTGATGACGTCACTTCCGCACATGTGTGTGGGAGCCGTTATTCACGGCACAGGTGGCCGTTCCTTCAGAGCACATGTGCCAGTGATGTCACTAGCTGCATGTAAACTAAATATCTCCTAAACAGCGCACGTTCAGGAGATATTTACACTACCTATAGGTAAGCCTTATTATAGGCTTACCTATAGATAAAAGCAAAAGATGGAAGTTTACTTCCACTTTAACCACTTGCATACAGGGCACTTTTATCCTCTTCCTGCCAAGGCCAACGTTCAGCTTTCAGCGCTGTCATACTTTGAATGACAATTGCGCAAGCATATGAACATTTTTTTATCATTTTTTTTCACACAAATAGAGCTTTCTTTTGGTGGTATTTTTCTCCTTCACTGATATGAACTGATGAGGCTATACTGATGTGCACTGATAGGCTGCACTGATGGGCACAGATATGGCAGCACTGATGGGCACTGATGAGGCGGCACTGGTGGGCACTGATAAGGCTGAACTGATAGGAGGCATTGATAAGGACTTATAGGCAGCACTGATGGGCACTGATAGGTGGCACTGATGGGCTCTGATAGGCGGCACTGAAGGGCACTGAGAGTTGGCCCTGATTGGTAGCACTGATGGGCCCTGATGGGTGGCACTGATAGGCAGCACTGATGGGCACTGATAGGTGACACAGATGAGGAGGCACTGATGGGCACTGATTGGCACTGCTAGGTGGCACTGATAAGCACTGATTGGCAGCACTGGTGGGCACTGATTGGCTGCACTGGTGGGACTGCACTGATAATCAGGACACTGATAACACAATGCGCTGCAGGGCGCGCGCAGGCAGCGTGATCACGGGAGGACATCCATGGACGCCCTCCCGGCAAACTAAGCCTGCGCTGTAGTCATCCTTCGGCTAGAACACGGGCAGGAAGTGGTAAAGAATACTTTAACCCTTTTGCTGCAAGGGACATTTTTGCATTTTTGCACGTATGTTTCAAAAATAATTTTAGGCCTGAAGATTACATAAAATATCTAAACATTATATATACTATATATTTCTTCTGAAAGCAGACACCCTAGAATAAAGATTTTACAGAAATAAAAATTTCTGTAAAAAATACACAATATATAAATGCAATACAGTATATTATCCAATTTTAGTAAAATATAAAAGATGAGGTTGCACTGAGTAAATAGATTCCTAGCATGTCAAGCCTTAAAATTGCATGCACCCATGAAACAGCAACAAACTTATCCGGGGACAGTTATAATGTGTCTTGCTGATCCTCATATCTTAATGTAAGTGCCCCACACAGTAAAGTTTGTGCAGTCTCCAATGACATGAAGCACCCATCTTTTTGCTGTGATTCAGAGACCCTGGATTCTTAGCTTAGGTTAGACCTATGAATGCAGTGCTGTTTTTTTTTCATTGCAAGAAGAGGGTACTTGTTTTAGCCAAATATAATAATATGGTTTGGTGATGTTATGTGCTGCGTTAATATACAATGTGAATTTAACCGGTTCCCGACCGGCGCACGCCGATGTACGTCGGCAGAATGGCACGGCTGGGCAAATGGGCGTACCTGTACGTCCATTTGAATTCCTCGCCGTGCCATTGTATACTGCTAATGAGAAAAGGTGTTTAGCAGTTTATATTTACTAAATTAATTGCATTTCCATGTTCTGGGTACTGTGGGAGACCAGATATAGTGACTGCAGGGTCCTGGGTTTAGTAACACTTTAACTACTTTATTGGTAAAAAAGTGTATGTACAAGGAAACTGTTTTTTTAAGGTGCCACAATTAACATAACAAAATCTTATAAAAATATCAAATGTTATTATGATGTATTATACTGTATTTGCAGTAACTTTAGCTCAACGTGTTTCACCAATCACTGGCTTCCTCAGGAGACTTTTGAAGTACTGCATAGAATGCCACTAAAGATGAAAGCATAGTATATACACTATAACAATGCACATGTATAGTACATAATGTATATTTCAATGTGGTATCACTATATCATTGCTTTTGCATTTTACATACAAATACAATATACAGAAGTAAAATTGATCATCTGAGAGGTTCTCTTACCCAGGGTGCTCAGAGATATTTGATGAGGCAATATACAGAAAATTATACACCAATAGGATCACCCATGGGGAGATCATTGAACCATAGGAGGGATACAGCCCAATATGCATCAGCCTGTAAGTAGGGGATTAAAATAAATACAAACTAACAGCATTTCATAAAAATATTGAAGAGAAAGCTGCTACTACTCCAGATTATGTAGAGATCCTCCTGATTTGTCAGGTGCAGGATGTGCAGTCACTCACCTGCCAACAAAGTAAATGGATAAAAGACAATCCGTAACTCTATAACTCCTTACAGGCATACCCCACTTTGAAGTACACAATGGGACCAGAGCATGTATGTAAAACGAAAATGTACTTAAAGTGAAGCAATACCGTTTTTCACTTCTGGGGTATCAGGGATTGTAGTGGGGGTGTCAGGGGCTGTAGATCGGGGGCAGGGACTGTAGTGGGGGGAGTCAGGAAGTGAATGGCACAGATGCTAGGCTGTAACAGCCGACCAGACCAGTCTCAGGCAGGGGTAGTAACACCCCTCAGCTTCATTCCTCTGGCCGATGGCTATACTGTATAGTCTTCCTGTGCACATAAATTCCATGGCAGTAACTGTGACAGCTGTAGTTATTGTTATCTTGGCATATAGCCGACTCACAGTTAGTAGAGCGTGTTTCCAAATATTCGTGCACGGATTACTCAGCTGCAGCTTTAGCTTGCGAGCCACTTTACATACACTCGCGGGTATGTCCGTACTCGCAAGTGTACGTAAAGTGAGTGTTCGTAAAGCGGGGTATGCCTGTACATGCTCTTAAATAAGTCCAAACTTATTGTAACTTCATAACAGATAAATATGTACAGCAGAAGTTAACATGTTTCAGCCATAATGGTCTTATTCACAACTTGTGAACAGGCCATTATGGCTGAAATGCGTTAACTTCTGCTGTTCATATTTGTCTTTTATAGAGTTACAATAAATTTGGGCTTATTGAAGAGCATGTAAGGAGTTGCGGATTGTCTTCTATCCATTTACTTCATAAAAATATACAATTGTACTAAACCTATAGAGCCATTGCATATTATACCCACCACTTAAATCAAGATGGTAAAGGGGTTACAATAAGTAGTTTCCTAGAGCTTAGGATCCAGGCCTCAAGGATCCAGGCCTCCTGCCAAAATTGTAAGGGGACAACCTGATTATCAAAATTCATGAGGCATGTTTTCCAGAAACGAAGAGCAATCATCTTGGATATGGCCAGGGCTTTTTTTCAGCTGGAACGCGGGGAACGCAGTTCCGGCACCTCCAGCACTGAATGTATATAATAGCATGGGGTGTGGGGTGTGCTGGAGGGTCTATTGATGTTGGCTGCTGGGGGATCTATTGTCACTGGTGGGGATCTGATTTTGTGTGAGCGTCTATTGTTGCTGATGGTGAATCTATTGTTGCTGGGGGGTCTTATCTTGCTGGATGGGATCTACTGTTGAGGAAGAGGTCTATTTTTATTGGCTGCTGGAGGATCTATTGATGGTGGCTGCTGGGAGATCTGTTGTTGCTGTTGGGGGAGGGTCTAATGTTGCTTGGGTGGATATTTTGTTACTGGGTGGTTCACTGTTGCTGCAGGGAATCTATTGTTGCTGGGGGAGTCTATTGTTGTGTGAAGATCTATTGCTGGGATTCTATTGTTGCTGACTGCAGGGGATCTATTTTACTGCTTTTCTTTTTATCATTAACATGTTCCATACAAATGATTTAGCACCACAAAACGATACTAGGTTTTGTACTCTCTAAAAGCGGCAGTACTGGTAGGTGGGTAGGGGTGGAATCAAGGGACGGTGGTCAGAGGTGGGTAGGGGGCAGAGACAAGGGGTGACTCAGATGGGGGGAGTTCCTGCACTTATTCTCCAAGAAAAAAAGCCCTGGGTATGGCAAATAATTAAAATACAAAAGAAGGAAAACAAAAGGCACTATTAGGAATTCCCTTAGGGATGCCCTTAGTTCTTATGTCCCAGAATATCTTTGGTTTAGGGGCTATATTTTTTACCATTAATGTGCATGTGAGCTGCTCACATGGCATCCCTCATGGCTCAATGCCGCAGCAAGATGACCGCTGCTAGATGGGCCTATTTGTATCCCTCCCAGACCACTGGCATGTGACATTGCCGGTGGGATGCAGACGCACGAATGACATCAACGTGCATGCGCACTCCGCCCACCCGTGGTGAAGTCATGCGCATGCGTGGCGGCACCCGTCGGCCATATTAAAAATATCTCACTGCCAGTGCAAAGATACAGATAGGATCAGAACATAAAGTAAACCTGGTACAACCAATTGGGAGCTGCGGTTTCCCAGAATGAAAAGGACCCAAAATTACTGGATGAAAGAACTGTAGGGTGCGAATCTGTCATTCGGACAGATCTTTAGAGACTTTACAAGCATATATACCATTTGTTGTGAAAAATTTCCCAATCACTCCAAACATAATACAATGAATACAATGTAATATCACAATTGTCTAATCTCTTGTTAGAACATATTTAGTGGGGGAATACTTTACTTTTTCACACTTATGTTTAGAGATATCTTTGGCGCAAATTTTCACCAAAGACAGAAGCGGATTATGAATAGGAAGTATTATTACACAGGTGTGGAACTTGAGCTGTTAGGAGAGGGTGTAATCAATTTGATGACCGATGGATACCTGAGTGAGACTTTCAAGAACATTAGGGAATGACAATGGATATTCCCTAACACAGGGGTCAGCAACCTGTAGATCTACTAGTAGATCGCAGACAGGTGACTGGTAGATCACGGTCTGGGCTTGCTGACCCGCCACCCCAGAGCATAAAACAAAGTAAGATACAGAGGGACTACTTGTAAAGTTGGAGCTGTAGTAGAGAGCAAGAGCTGCATAAGCCAATGCCTCCCCTGTAGTTTTGGTTCCTGTCCCATACGGAGTGATACCAACTGAACTCCACATCTTATTCTGGCTAGCGTTCTCCAGAGTGGTGCCAGCAGCAGAAAAGAAGAGATCTTTAGGTCATTGTGAAGCAATACACTGGGCATAATAGTATGGGGCTGCTTTCACACTGATGCACTGTGGTTTACCCACGTGGTGGGTGCAGCTTGTCTGCGAGTTAGCTGAGTTTAGCCATAGACTTCTTCTGAATGCAGGAGTTTCAGAAAGTGCACCACACCTGCAGGATATAATAGTAGTCAAGAGGTGGGACTACAGGAACAGGGCTAGGGGTCTCTCATCTCTCCCCAACTCCCCCCTCCCTCTCTCTAAGCCCCCCTTCCCCCTCTCTTAACCCCCCTCCGTTCTCTCTCAGCCCCCCTCTCTCCAAGCCCATCTCCCTTCTCTCTCAGCCCCCCTCTCTCTAAGCCCCCCTCCCTTCTCTCTCAGCCCCCCTCTCTCCAAGCCCACCTCACTTCTCCCTCAGCCCCCCCTCTCTCCAAGCCCCCCTCCCTTCTCTCTCAGCCCTCCCCCTCTCTCTAAGCCCTCCTCCCTTCTTTCTCAGCCCCCCTCTCTCTAAGCCCCCTACCCTCTCTCTCAGTCCCTCCCCTCTCTCCCCCTCTCAGTTCTTCCCTCCTCCTTCCCTTCTCTCTTAGACATCCCCCCTCTCTTAGCCATCCCTATACTCTCAGCCATCCCTCCTCTCTCTAATCCCCCTCCTTTCTCACCCACCGTCTCTCTCAGCCACCCCCCTCAGCCCTCCCTATTCTCTCAGCCCCCCTCTCTCTACGCCCCCTCCCTTCTTTCCTAGCCGTCCCTTTCCTCTCAGCCCCCCTCTCTCAGCCCACCCGTCTCTATCAGCCCACCTGTCTCTATCAGCCCCCCCTCTCTCAGCCCCCACTCTCTTAACCCCCTCTCTCTCAGCCATCCCTCCTACCTCTCTCTCTCAGCCCACCCGTCTCTCTTAGCCACCCTCTCTTAGCCCTCCCTCCATTCTTAGCCAGCCCTCACTCTCTCAACCTTCTCTCACAGCCTCCCTCTCTCCCTGTTTCTCAGCCTTCCCTCCTACCCCCCTCTCTTTCAGCCCCCTCTCAGTCCCCCTCTCTCTTAGCCCCCCTTTATCCTCCCCCCAACTATCTGGTCTTGCCTAGGGCACAAAATAGGCTAGCACCGGCCCTGGTCAGGTAGATAAGTGTATGTGTCAGGTAGGTCAGTGTATGTGTCAAGTCACATGTGTTACAAGGGCAAAGGGGGTGGAGTCAGGGGCAGAGCCAAAGTGGGGGGGGCGGCAAAATGAAGTTTCGCCTAGGGTGTCAAAAATCCTTGCACCAGCCCTGACTGCGCTGCACCTGCAGTGCAGGCAAAACGAAGTACATCAGTGTGAAAGTTTAACCCCTTGGATTCTGCAGAAGTTTGCAGTTACTGGGTGCTTTCAGAGTGGCCCCATTTACTTGAATGGATCAAAGTTGTCAGGCAGTAGCACCCACCGAAAGCAACAGGGGGTTTAAATCCTGCTGCTGCCTTAGCAGCTAAAGAGGGGAGGGATTGGAGCAGTAAAACCGCAATTAAACTGTACCACAACCCCAACTTTATGTGTGAATGAGCCAGAAGGGTGCAGCTGCTGAATGCAACTAAGGGCATTATTCATAAGTGCAGCAGGTACTGCTGCTCCTCTGAAAAGCAATCCAAGTGTGTTTAGGAGGTGCTAGCCCATGATTGCCGTCCAATGCACGTGCTTGTGAATTGGTAGTACGGCAATTAAGAGGTTTAAATCGGGTGTGTGGAGGCGACACTGTGCCTGGTGATCTTTGACTTCTCCCATGTTGTTCAGGTAGATCTCCACCTCTTTAAGGGTGCCTACCCCTACTCTAACACAACAAAACAGACATGTCCAAAGAAATAGCAATGATGTTGCCAAATATCACAGCAAAAAATGACTTCGAAGTGTAACTAAAGGCAAAACTTTCTTTTTCATTTTGGCTAGAGGGAGTGTTAGAACCCCAGTGGGGTTTTTTAAATTTATTTTTTGGCATCTGTGTCCCATTGGGGAGATTTTGCCAATACAAGTGTTCTGATGTCAACCCAAAATGTGGGAATTTCTTTTCCTTTCACTTTCAGTGATAAGGTGAAATAGTAACAACAGAGAAGGAATCTCCCTAAAGCCTAGTACACACTATCATTTTTTTTCATTCAACCCAATGTACTGTACGAAACAAGAACTGAAGAGCTCAGGAGGAGATCCTTTACTAACAATCCGATGTTTGTACAGCGATCTCCCTGCTGAGCTATTTTGTTCTGACAGCAGGACGGTCTCCCCACCAGAACACTCCGGTCAGCACTCTCAGTAATTGGCTGGGAGTGCTGATTGGATGCTGATCGGCAGACCTTATTCAATAATGCCCCTTCAACTGAAGCCAGACGTTCGGCCTGCTTCTGTCGGACTGACTGCCGTACACCTGGGCTGAATGTCATCTGGTTTCTATTGAACCACTGATACGGCCCGATATTTGACCCGTGTGTACAGGGCTTAATGGGGGGCACAGACAGCAATAAAAACTGACAGGTGTTCTAATCCCTCTCCACTGTATCTATCCCACTTGATATCATGTCATGAGATAAAATACTGAATGGTTTCATGAGATAAATACCACACATTTAGACGAAACACAGCATGAAATATTAGTAGCGTTTTCTCTTTTGAATTGCAAAAAACATGAAAAACACTGGACTCAATTAATGAGGCTGTAACTACTGCTTTAAGAAATGCGGTAAAATACCACATAGCGTTTTTCAAAACATTTTTTGACATTCACTAAAAAACGCTTCTAAAATACCGCTTGCGGTGTTTTTCCAAAATATGCGGTACTTCTCTCATGAAACAATGTGCTGTTTTATCTCATGCGATATCCAGTAGGATGGGGACAGTGGAGAAGCATTAGAAGTCCTGTCAGTTGCTAATAAAGAGGTAAAATGGTTTAAACTATATAAATATGCCAACTCACTAAAGCCCCGTACAAGCGATTGGATTTTCCGATGGGAAATGTTGGATGTCAGGCTGTTGGCGGAAAATCCGACCGTGTGTATGCTCCATCGGACATTTGTCTTCAAATTTTCCGCGGACAAATGTCTGTTGTCGGATTTTCCGAGCGTGTGTACACAAGTCCGTCGGACAAAAGTCCAAAGTACAAACACGCATGCTCGGAAGCAAGGACAACCCAGAAGCGGTCGGTCTTGTAAACTAAATTAACATTCATTGACGTGGCAAACTATGAAATCTCCAAATGCAGCGCACATTCTCTTCTTCTTTAATGGGATAATAATGAAGCTGCTTTGCTGGTGATATTGATGGAGTTATTGCAAACACATTTTCAAAGGCTTTTTTTTTCTAGTGATATCAAGAATAATATTATTATGTTTTTTTTTTTTTTTATTTGTGCAAGTTACCACAACACCATTATCCCGTAGTTTATAAGATCAAAGATACAATGTTGGTGTCCCTTGTCAATTTTACATTGTATTTTTTAAAATGTAACCGCCTACTCCTAAAATGTAATTTGAAGTAAAACACATAGCCAAGTATTATTCTACACAATTTTTTTATTGTTCATTATTAAAAAAATAAATTAGACATGCTGCCAATAGAACTTAACCAAAAAGTGCATTCTATGCATCCAAAAATATAGAAAATATACCAAATCAAATCATTATTCAACCAAAAAAAAATGTCAAAGCAATAACTCCAAGGCCAATAATAAATAACTTGTTATCTCCTCCGATTCTGCAACATGTCTGGTTGACGAACGGCCGTTCAGAAACAAACTGATAAGCACGAAATGAAAAACGCGAAAAGAAAAGCAGAACACTCACCAAACTTCTACTAACACGAAATTAGCAGAAGGAGCCCAAAGGGTGGCGCTAAAGAGCTGAAAAACCACGTAGTACATCACTACGTTCCTGTTTGTTGGCTGACAATTGTGTGCCATTTGAATGCAAGACAAGTTTTGGGTCAATGCCCTTCTGACAAAAGTCCGAGGTTTTGTCTGCTGAAAATCCGTAAAATGTGTACGAGGCTTATGGCATAAATTGGTGAGTTTTGCAATTTTTTATGTCACACAGTATTTGCGCAGCGTTTTTTCAAATGCAGTTTTTGGGGAAAAAATACACTTTTTAAAAATTTTATGCAAAAAAACACAATTACCCAATTTTTTTGTAAAATATAAAAGATGATGTCACGCTGAGTATATAGAAACCAAACATGTCATGCTTTAAAATTGTGCACGCCCGCACTATGGCGACAAACAACATCAATTTTACTACTCATAGGCGACGTTTTAAACATTTTTACAGGTTACCACTTTAGATGTGCAGAGGAAAAGCTGATCCCGGTTTTCTTCAGGTCTCCGACCAGCCGGTAGATGTGCCGGCTCATCGCTCGGGTCTCCCAGTGGGACGGCAGAGCCTGGGCAAGCAGTGGAAGGCGGCTGCTTGTAATAACAACAGAGTGACTGCTTAGCTGCTCCGGTTGTTATTACAAGAGAGCCGACAGTCGCCTCTAAACAACGGTACCGGGGTGATGCCTGCAGTTGCAGGCATCACTCCGGTACAACCACTTGAATTCAAATGAAGTACAGGTATGTGATTTGGCGGCAAGTGGTTAAATACTGCATGCCTGGACCACTACTAAATTACAGCATGCATTTAATTATTTATTTCCTTCTGTGAATTTGGAACGCCTTTCATGTGGTATTTAACAAGTGTTTTTAGCATTTTGCTGTAAATATCTATTTACATAGTGACTTGACAGTTTTATGTGATATTTAGGGAAAATGTGTTTCCGGACACCTAAATACCGCATGCAATCTGCTTTAGTGAACAAAGCCCATTATGAGCTATTTTACCTCTGATCTTAAAGCGGAAAATGCAGTTTTGTGATTTGAGCCCATCATCTTCTAATGGTAAAGTCATGTATCTGGCCAGTCTCATAAGAAACACACTGACTAAATGGTTGACTCCATAAGCTGGACACCTTCTTCTACAAAAGGGTATAGTTTTAACACCCTGCTGTGAAAACATGCTTTTTTGCTCCATTCTTCTAGAACAGGCATCACTAAATGGCGGACCGCGGTCCGATTCCGGCCCCAGTGGCCATTCTACCCGGACCGCAGCCTCGCCAAGTACTTTCCTGTGTGTCCTCTCCCTGTCGCGGGCTCGCCTGCCTGCCTGCGGCTGCCGCTGCCACTATATACACAGCATGGCAGGCATGGCAGGTTCGTGCCTTCTCTAATATCACTGCACTGCCCCCTCCCCACACTGCCTGTCTTACTCACACAAAACATGAAGCGCGGCCACTCTGGACGAAGGGTGGGACTTTTTAATTTAAGAAGTGGGTGATTGGTTGCTAGGCAGCGGGGCAGTCCCAGCAATAAATCACTTACTTTTAATGTGAAAAGTCCTGCCCATTGTCCATGCTTCATGTCTTGTGTGAATAAGGTAGGGTTCTGTGGGGAGGGGGGAGTGCTGTGCTGTAAAGGACAGGGGTTTGATATCGAGAGAGGATTGTGATGGGGGCTCAGTCTGTGATTGGGGGGCTTGCTTCCATTCATTCAGGAGTCGGGACACAGACACAGTTCTCCGCCACCGCTGCACCTCTGACACTATGTGTGAACGGAGTGGTGGCTGTCTGCTGATGCTGAGACTTAGTTGCTTGCTGCAGAGAGAAGAGAGTAATAACACCACTGACCGGGTGCTCTAGGCGGCTCCCTAGTTTGCCTAGTGGTAGCACCAGCCCTGGACGTGTGTCGGTCGTAAAGGTGTGTGCATGTGTATGGTGGTGGTGGGCGCTGTGATGGGAGGCTGTGAAGTGGAGGATATCATGTGGAGTCATAGCACCAATATGACATTCGGACCGCCAGGGCAAAGATGCTAAACTATCCCCCCCTTCCCTTAGGGTTAGGGTCAGGGCACCCACATCTCTGCAATAATTCATTCCCCTCCTGCCCACCCCTTGTCCCAGCTCTGGGTCAGGCCATCCATTGCCCTGTATGGAGCGGTGGATATAAACGGACATGTGTCAGTTTACACCCGCCGATCGTCCCCTAGTGTTAACCCCTTCCCTGCCAGTGACATTTATACAGTAATCAGTGCATTTTTTCAATCGCCCCAAAAATTAGTCAAAAGTGTCCGATCTGTCTGCCATAAATAATAAAAATCACAGATCGCCGCCATTACTAGTACAAAAAAAAAAAAATAATAAAAATGCCATAAATCTATCCCCTATTTTGTAGACGCTATGACTTTTGTGCAAACCAATCAATATATACTTATTGCGATTTTTATTACCAAAAACATGTAGAAGAATACATATCGGCCTAAACTGAGAAAAAAATTAGCTTTTTTTAAAGAAAAATTGGGGATATTTATTATAGCAAAAAGTACAAAATATTGTGTTTTTTTTCAAAATTCTCGCTCTTTTTTTGTTTATAGTGCAAAAAATAAAAACCGCAGAGATGATCAAATACCACCAAAAGAAAGCTCTATTTGTGGGAAAAAAAGGATGTCAATTTTGTGTGGGTACAACATCGCACACCCACGCAATTGTCAGTTAAAACGACGCAGTGCCGTATCCCAAAAAGTGCTCTGGTCATTGAGCAGCCAAATCTTCCGGGGCTGAATTGGTAAAGCAGAACAGACATGCAAAATGTATTTTCTGCAATAACAAACACTTACCTGTCTGCTTGCAGAACTTAACAAATACACAAAAGCTGCTCTGGCGCTATTCACAAATCACAATCAGTGCAAGGAGACCACCAGAGGCAAAATACACACTGCAGGAAAGTCTCACAATGTCACTGCACACTTCCAAAAGCCTACTGCCAGATCCAGACTTGTGCAGTGATGCTGAGACAAAGTGTAGTGGGAGCTGGAAGTCGAGGCCCAACTGCAGAAGATGACTGGGTACACACATTGGTGGAGGATGACTAGGGTTGCCACTTTTTCTTCAAGCCAAACCCGAACACTTTAGCGGCGCACAGCAAAAATTTATTTTTTGGCATAAACTATATGATAGTAACAGACCTGGGACATCTTTGGGCGCTACAAAGAGAATAGTAATGTGGTGTGCATAGTGCCCCCTCGCCCTTCTATCAGACACTGTTCTGAGCCACATTCCTGTCTGAATATTGTGTCCGGGTTTCAGGTGGACTAAAACCTGGACACATGATTCAAAACCCGAACTGTCCGGGTGAATCCCGAACAGGTGGCAACCCTAAGGATGACAGGGATGCAGTTTGGCATCATTGCCATGGCCACTAGATGACCTTTTCCCAGCACTGCTGTCATGAGGAGAGAAGAGAATTAGAAATAGAGAACAGTTAACAGATCCAGTGTTTTAGGCAGCAAAGTTACATGTGAATCCGAAGTACAATATGAAGGCTGTAGGACAGTAATTATACAGTAATATGGAAGTTTATGTCAGTGCAGAGGAAAGGGGATGAACAACAGAGGCAGACATGGCTGGTGCTGCTTACTCAGAAAACGAGAATGTCATCTGGATTTTATAATTTGATAAGTGTTATTCTAAGAATTTTTGCCCACTGGGTAACTGCCTGCCACCATAGACATACAAACAATAAATGGTCTGGCTGAAAGCAAATGCCATCTCATGTCTAAGGGCTACTGTGTTCTTGGCATTTTTGCAGCAGTCCTATGGTGGTGTATACAGGCAGAAATCAGCTGTAATGTCACAGTATAGTCCCAGAGTCCAAACTTCGTACACTGCCTATATACTCCTTGGCACATATGCCTGGTGACAATAATTACAGCCAACTTGCCCTAGCTCCAGGTCTGCTGTGACTGATTTCTGCTTTCAATGAGTTGGCAGGTTCCAAATCTGTATCCTACGGCAGGTATGTGTAGGCACCACTAGGCTGTGAAAGTGATAGAATTACCTTTAAAAGTAAGCCCCAAGCTGTTTTCCTTTCCAGATGCCTTTTTCAGCCTATTTCTACTATTGATTATCAGGTTATCCTGTCTAGTTATTATACCTATTGTTACCTGGTCACCTTAATAGGTGCTAGAATAGTGTTATGAATATTTGTAGTAGCAACATACAATATAGTCACATGTTATAGTATGTGCTTTTGTTACTGCTTGGTTTTGTGTATTGTCTGTTCTTGTGGCTCCACTGGATATGAGTAATACCTTAATCCTAAAGATTATTGTGCTTGAATGATCATTGTAATCCCTTTTCTTGTTTAACACATGATGTCACAGTTGAGGCATATAGTGCATGCTGGCTAGTTTACCTTCTAAATCCGAGGCAGTTGCAAGATAATGTGTGTGAAATTACTCTAAGGGTTGCCAAGCAAGACAGAACTGGGCAATTCCTAATGCAGTGGTTGTTATACTAAAACATCAATTATGGGATTCTGTTGTGGAACGGCAGCTTACTGTATTTTTTTTTTGTGCCACATCCAGTAATAAGTTAAACAATAAAAAAGGGACCCCCTAATGGTGGACTTTTGAGGCACTTGGAAAAAATATTACAATATATTAATACCAATGTAATTTATTAAATTTCAACATTAAAAACAATAATAGTGTAACAAATACTGTATGGAATGCATAACAGACATTTTTACATGTATGTACACAGTTTCAGAAGTGCTCTTGCACCCAAACATCAATTATGTACATTTTAAGACTAAACCTGTTAGGACCCTGGGCAATTAGTACTGAGCATACTAAATGCTAATGCGGAGTTAACATTGACAGATCCAGAGTTTTAGGTAGCTAAAGTTATATGTGAATCTTAGCATTTCCTGTAAATCCAAGCTTGGCCCTGCTCCCATCTTACATTCTGTGTTTTTATTATCCTATTGGCCCCAACTTTATTGATCAAAATAAGACCTAGGTGGATAAAGAAGCGTGTGTGTGGTGGTGGTGGTGGGGTGTTCAATGCCAAGGTCAACATTACAGGACTAGTCAAAATTTGCTTAAAACTTCAGCTACTTACAGTATCTCACAAAAAGGAGTACACCCCTCACATTTTCGTAAATATTTTATTATATCTTTTCATGTGACAACACTGAAGAAATTACACTTTGCTACAATGTAAAGTAGTGAGTGTACAGCTTGTATAACAGTGTAAATTTGCTGTCCCCTCAAAATAGCTCAACACACAGCCATTAATGTCTAAACCGCTGCCAACAGAAGTGACTACACCCCTAAGCGAAAATGTCCAAATTGGGCCCAAAGTGTCAATATTTTGTGTGGCCACCATTATTTTCCAGCACTGCCTTAACCATCTTGGGCATGGAGTTCACCAGTGCTTCTCAGGTTAAGTTCTCTTCCACTCCTCCATGACGACATCATAAAGCTGGCGGATGTTAAAAACCTTTAGCTCCTCCACCTTCCGTTTGAGGATGCCCCACAGATGCTCAATAGGGTTTAGGTCTGGAGACATCCTTTACCCTCAGCTTCTTTAGCAAAGCAGTGGTCGTCTTGGAGGTGTGTTTGGGGTGGTTATCATTTTGGAATACTGCCCTGCGTCCCAGTCTCCAAAGGGAGGAGATCATGTTCTGCTTCAGTATGTCACAGTACATGTTGGCATTCATGGTTCCCTCAATGAACTGTAGCTCCCCAGTGCCTGCAGCACTCATGTAGCCCCAGACCATGATACTCCCACCACCATGTTTGACTGTAGGCAAGACACACTTGTCCTCACCTGGTTGCCGCCACACATGCTTGACACCATCGGAACCAAATAAGTTTATCTTGGTCTCATCAAACCACAGGACATGGTTCCAGTAATCCATGTCCTTAGTCTGCTTGTCTTCAGCAACCTGTTTGTGGGCTTTCTTGTGTATCTTCTTTAGAAGAGGCTTCCTTCTGTGACGACAGCCATGCGGACCAATTTGATTCAGTGTGCGCCGTATGTTCTGAGCACTGACAGGCTGCCCCCCACCCCTTCAACCTCTGCAGCAATGCTGGCAGCACTCATACATCTATTTCCCAAAGACAACCTCTGGATATGAAGCTGAGCATTTGCACTCTAGTTCTTTGGTGGACCATGGTGAGGCCTGTTTTGAGTGGAACCTGTCCTGTTAAACCGCTGTATGGTCTTGGCCACCATTTTGCAGCTCAGTTTCAGGGTCTTGGCAATCTTCTTATAGCCTAGGCAATCTTTATTTAGAGCAACAATTCTTTTTTCAGACCTTTAGAGAGTTCTTTGCCATGAGGTGCAATGTTTAACTTCCAGTGACCAGTATGATAGAGTGAGAGCGATGGCACCAAATTTAACACACCTGCTCCCCATTCACACCTGAGACCTTGTAACACTAACGAGTCACATGTTTCTAACATGTTTACTCATTAACGTAGCAATTTGCATAGTGAAAGTGCATGTACATGCGCTCTGTGCACATATGCTACAGAAAAATGAATGTTATTAGGCAATTTCTTGTGCTGGCTGACTGCTTTTCATTTATTTAAACCAGAAAATACTGCATTTGGCAACTAGATGATGCTAAGTATTATAGGAATTTCCTATGATACTGCATCTATTGACAAATCAAATCAAGAGAAAGATCATTATTCCCAGTGACAGCCAAGGTGTTCCAGGAAAGAATAATGCTTTACAGCCCATGTTTTAGTATGGGATACCTGCCTACTCATAGGTCTAAAGTTGACCATACGTGTTACAATCTGACAACAAAGTCTTAAAGCGCAAGGACAACCTAACTGAGTACAGGCCCTTACATGACATAGTTATTGTAACTCTGAAGCTTGCCACATGCATTTAAATGTAATTGTTTAAACTATCCAACTAGCAACTATGTAGTGTGAGAGACTACCTAAACCATGTTTAGCTAGCTTACAAAAGAATGTACAGTAATTGTAAAATCATACATTGTTTGGCCATTTTAAGCCCAGTTTAAAGTGCAGCCAAAGCTCATTTAGCTGTGCTTCTCCTGTGGATCACTGGAGCACAGTTCTTTTTGCACTCCTGTGACCCGGTTTCAGCAAACAGCACTCTGAAGCCAGACCCTGACCTCACAGAGCCGGCCCAGGCTTGGGAAGATTGCGACCGTATGATCGGGATCCACCCACATGCCTGGATCGGCATCTGGCTCAGCCTCTCAGCCGCTCCTGCCCCGTCAACAGCCTAACGAATGAGGGCCAGAGCAGTCACCGGCTCTCTGCTCAGGGAGCTGTGAGAATTGCACGATCGGCAGTGTATGATCACTCGGTTCTCAGTCTTAGAGCCAACGGGGGACAGATGCAGCATTGAACCGATGTTGCATCCACCTTGGTAAGTATGATTCTAAAATTTGAGAAAATTCCCATACTTCTCTTTTAAGAGAACTGCAGCAAAGGTAAACATGTTATCCTTCTCTTTGTGTTGATTGAGCCCTAAAGAGACTCAATTTGTTATTAGTAGGTGTTACAGAACTATATTTTTTATACAATAAAACAATTTGTGGTAAATATTATAAAAAAACATTTTAACACAAATAATGTCAATCCTGAAATTGCTTCCACAAAGACTTGGAAGAAAAAAAATTGCCACAATGGCTTACTAAATTTGTATAGCCTGTCTTCACATACCATAGCAGAATAACGGTTCCCAATTCAATTAGCTGAAATATAAGAAACCTTCCTATACATTTTTGCTGCATATTGCGTGAGAATGGTTCCAGTTGTAGCGGTACCCCCATAGGAGCTGCTGAATGTAATAGTCCGTCTGTCACCTTGTCCAGCCAGGCACACACCTCTCACTCGTTCAGAGACATGAAAGCAGTCCTTGCACTTGTTTTTTTTAGGTTTTATTGAGAGGAATTACCAGTACTACCTCTTCAGACACTGCCAGCCCTCCTGGCTACAGCTGCCCCTTGACACTGCCCGTGCCACCACAATCCTCCAGACTGGCTCTGCACCCATCCCAGACTGCTGCATCTCAGTCCTCTCAGGTGTGCCTCCCAGTCCTCATGACTGTGTGTACACTCTCCAGCCCTCCTGGCTGCCTCTGTGGAACTCCTGGAGACTTGCCCAGCAGTGTTCTCCCGCTGTCCTCTCTTGCTCCTCCTGTGCCTCCTGGTCAGGACACCTCTGTGGGTTGTAAGAGGGTCCCATCTGCACCCGAGTCCAGGCCCAAGGTCACCCCCCCCTCCAGACTGGGGAGCTCCCTCAAAGGCCCAGACAGCGTAACACTCCATCTTCCACTCGATCAACTCCTCCCCTTCTGGGCTAACCTAGGGTATTTAAGGAGGCCTGCCCCCTGCCAATCCAGATTGGGGATTGGTCAGGGCTCCTCAGAATTCCCCAGGTGGTTCCCCCTCCCCTCTCGTCCTCTCTTTCCAGAAAGCCCTAGAAGATTCTGGAAAGAAGTAGGAGGTCCTAGTGATGCCACCTGTGAGTCACCCAGCACTACTCTGATGGGGGCTCTTTACCATGTGATCAGCCGTGTCCAATCACGGCGTAAACAGGAAGAGCCGTTTATCGGCTTTTTCTAACTCGTGTCTGATAGACGCGAGTAGAGGAGAGCCGATCGGCAGCTCTCCTGACGGGGGGGGTCTGCGCTGATTGTTTATCAGCGCAGCTTCCCGGCAGATGTCCGCCCAGGACCACCAGGATGCCACCAGGACTACCAGGGATGGCCACCACATAGGACCACCAGGTATGCCACCCTAGACCACCAGGGATATGCCAATCAGTGCCCAGGCAGCTGCCAATCAGTCCCGATTAAAAATGCTTGCCAGTGCCACCAGTGATGCCTGTCAGTGCAATCTATCAGTGCCAGCCATCAATGCCCATCAGTGCCGCCTATCAGTGTCCATCAGTGCCCAGCAGTGCCGCCTATCAGTGCCCAGCTATGCCGCCTATCAGTGGCACCCATAAGTACCAATCAGTGCAGCCTTTCAGTGCCCATCAGTGTCACCTATCAGTGCCCATCAGTGCCACATATGAGTGCCCATCAGTGCCACCTATCAATGCACATTAGTGCTGAATATCAGTGCCACTTATAAGTGCCCATCATCAGTGCCCGTCAGTTCCATCTCATCAGTGCCATCTTATTGGTGGCACCTCATAGGTGCCGCCTTATCAGTGCCCTCTGCAGTGCTCGGATCAGGGAAGAGAGCTCTGGCGGGTCACGGGAGCGGTGCTCAGCTGATCTCCCACTGCTCTCCTCTTCTCCCAGCTGTCAGTGGGGGATCTCGGCCCCCCCCCCCCTGCAGTGCTCGGTTTGGGGAAGAGAGCTCCACATACCTTTTACATTATATACTACTGTAATAGAGAGGATTCTAGCATTTTACAAGCACTTTTACTATGTTCACACTGGGGATTCTTGACGGGCAGAGAGGCAGAGGGGAAGAGAAGACAGGACATTAAATGGCAAGCCCTACCCGAAAATAAGCTCTACTGTGTTTTTGGTTGCCAAAATTAATATAAGACCCGGGCTTATTTTTTGGGAAAAACGGTAGTGCTGAAGTGAGACAAGTTACAACATACCTAGAAAAAATTAGTGATCTGCCATTGCCAAACTTTCCTTTTGAAAAACACTATGACCCTAGCTTATACAGTATATTGACCCAAAGGCTTCATTACTACTCGCTGCCCATGTATTTCCCAGGCTCATAAACTCAGAAACACAGTTTAAAATACACAGTTTTACAGGCATTGACAGTTTTTTCAGCCTGTAAAAGCACCTCTATGAAAGTCTATGGGATTTACTAATAGCCTGTGCACTTTGCAAAGTGCAGTTGCACTCTCCATGTACAGTTGCGCCAGAGCTTAGTAAATGAGGTAAAGCTTCACTTTGTAAAGAGTACCCAATCACATGCAAGGAAAATTTAAACAGCATTTTTGCTTGCACATGACTAGATGATGGAAGTCAGCAGAGCTTTTGCTCATTTACTAAGCTCTGGAGCAGCTGCACTTGCAGAGTGCAACTGCACTTTGCAAAGTGCACAGCCTATTTGCCTTTAGTAAATCAACTCCAATGCAGTGGCGGCCCGTCCATAGGGGGCGTACGGGCGCTGCCCCCCCAAAACTAGTCACCAAACAAAAAAAAAAAACATTTTAAAAAAAAGGTCCTTGAAAAAAAAAAAAGTCCTTTAAGTGCACAAGTGCACTGTGTACGGGCGCTGGGCACAGTGCACTATGGGAAGCATGACGTCTATGCAATCACGTGATTGCATGTGAGACACTTCATTTGCGGGGTTTTCTGAGTGCTTGTGGCGCAAAGCAGTCCGCCACAACATTCCCATCTTGCAGGCATTCCCCTTGCTGTGGGGTTTTCTATTGGCACCGCCGTAGGACATGGGCGGCAATTTCCCCGGGGCTCACTTCCGTTTTCTCTATGTCAGTAGGAAATCGAAAGTGACCCTGACCCTGCGGATCCGTGGATGGAGAAGTCAAGCCAGGTACTGTAATGTGATCTGACACCCCTGTCTGTCCGTATACTGCAGCATCCTGTGATCGGACTGGAGGGGAAGGGAGGGCGCCTTGCTTCACCTCTGTCCAAGAATCAACCTCCAGTCATTCACCCGACAGTCTGCTGTATATCAGAGGTATGTGCCTGGTAGGAAAGGGGACCATGGTGGACTGGCTCTGATCGAATGCTTCTCCAATTCACCACTAAATCCCCGGGGGAGGACAGTGCTAATAAACACTGTTCTCTCATCTGTCTGTCAGCCTGTTTATCTATCTATCTATCTATCTATCTATCTATCTATCTATCTATCTATCTATCTATCTATCTATCTATCTATCTATCTATCTATATATCTATCTTTCTATTTATCTGTCTATCTGTCTGCCTATTTATCTGTCTGGCTGTCTGTCTATCTATCTTTCTATTCATCTGTCTGTCTGTCCGTTATAACCCCTGTCAGATTTTTTTTTCATCATCTGTGCCCCATTGCTGAGATTTCCCTTCACTTCCTGTCCCATAGCCTAATTATAGGTTGGGGTGGTTGTCAATTTTTTGTACAGTTGGTTGGAGGAACTCCCCCCACCGTGACATTGTATTCTGCCACTGTCAGAATGCACTAATCATCGGCAGCAGCTGATTGGGTGCAGCCACCGAGCGATGGAAGATTTTGCAGCATGTCCCCTGCACAGAAGTTGAGCAGGGGAGCCCACATACTGATTGCAAGGGACCATCTGATTTTCAATTAGTGTATGATCAGCTTTAAATGGTCCTATGCTGTCTGATATCCCCATCAATGAAATGTCTTCTCACTTCCGGCCCTGGTGACACACTGGGGTTGATATACTAAAGGCAAATAGACTGTGCACTTTGCAAAGTGCCGTTGTCCTCTGCAAGTGCAGTTTCTCCAGAGCTTAGTAAATGAGGTAACTAAGGCTTCACTTTGCAACGAATACCCAATCATGTGCAAGGAAAATTTAAAAAATTGCATTTTTGTTTGCACACGATTGGATGATGGAAGTCAGCAGAGCGACTGTTCATTTACTAAGCTCTGGAACAATTACACTTTGCAAAGTACACCGCCTATTTGCCTTTAGTAAAGCAACCCCACTGTGCGTTACAGTGTCACTGGGATTGGAAGTGAGGGAAAAGCACCCCAGTGGGCAAACATACAGTATATCACTAGAAACCCCAACAGAGGCTGTAACCCTTCTTCATCCACCTAAACAAAATGTTTTATGATCAGAAACATGAATACAAGCAATGTTATTGTATTACCAAGGTTGGCCATATCTCTGATCATGTGCCTACAGACCTATACATGCACATTGTGACCAATTATCCAGTAGCAGGGCTAGACTGGGACAAAACGTGGGCCCTGGGCTTCATCCAGACTGGCTCAGGGCACAGCACATCAGGATACAGAGCACAGCACATCAGGGTACAGGGCACATCAGGGCACAGCACATCAGGGTACATTGCACATCAGGGTACAGAGCACATCAGGGCACAGCACATCAGGATACAGAGCACAGCACATCAGGGCACAGGGCACATCAGAGCACAGCACATCAGGGTACATTGCACATCAGGGTACAGAGCACATCAGGGCACAGCACATCAGGATACAGAGCACAGCACATCAGGGCACAGGGCACATCAGGATACAGCACATCAGGGTACAGGGCACAGCACATCAGGGCACAGCACATAGCACATCAGGGCACAGCACACCAGGCTACAGGACATAGCACATCAGGGTACAGCACATCAGGGTACAGGACACAGCACATTGGGGCACAGGGCACAGCACATTAGGGCACAGGACACAGCACATCAGGGTACAGGACATAGCACATCAGTGTACAACACATCAGTGTACAGGGCACAGAACATTAGGGCACAGGACACAGCCCATCAGGGCACAGCACATCAGGGTACAGGACATGAGGACACAGCATATCAGGGTACAGGACAGCAGGGCACAGGGCACCTCAGGGCACAGGACATCAGGGCACAGGACATCAGGGCACAGGGCACAGCACTTTAGGGCACAGGACATCAGAGCACAGCACATCAGGATACAGGACATCAGGGCACAGGGAACATCAGGGCACAGCACATCAGGGCACAGCACATCGGGGTACAGGGCACATTAGGGCACAGGGCACATCAGGGCACATGGCACATTAGGGCATAGTGCACATGGCACATCAGGGCACATCCGGGCACAGGGCACATGGCACATAAGGGCACAGGGCACATGGGGCACATCAGGGCACAGTGTTTACTAGCCATTTTCTTTAAATGCAGAGTATCACATGAAGCATTTGTAATAAGTTCTCTCTCATGCTGACCTACTCGTCCATCCTAGGTGATGTCACAAGCAAATTGGGATGGACGAGAAGAGAGGAGGGGCTGCCGGGGAGCAGAGCGCTATGAGAGAGAACTTATTACAGAAGCTTCCTGTGCTACTCTGCATGCTGGATGAATCTTGATCTACCTGTCAGGCGTCAGCTGTCGGTGATTGATTGGTAGATTGCCGCGGACCTCCAGGGTAATTCACCGCCGAACAACTGGGAAACCCCAGTTGAGAAACTACGCAATAGGCAAATTAGGCAGCTGCTGAAACCGGCCCACAAGCCATCGCCCCAGCGGGAAACTCCCGGTAGTCCCGATGGCCAGTACATGCCTAGTAGCATAAACATGAACAAGAACACTGTCACTGCAGTGTCACTCCATCTTGCTGGCCCCTCCCCTTCCATATCAGCTTTTGTTTGACAGAGGTGTTTCTGTATAATCATAAAAGAAAAGAATTTGATCATTAGATTTGACTGTCATCTGACGTCTTTGGGCAGCTTTTATTTTGTGGTCACTCCTGAATTATTTGTCTGAAAACAAACAGAGTATTTGAGAAAAGACCAACAGTCATTACTCTAAACATTGGCAACTCTTCCGTAATACATATGGTGTCAGCCTAAAGCACTTTATTGTTCACTGTTAGTATACAAAAGATCCATGCAATTGCACAAATATTACACAGGCTTAGTGTCAACATTCCTTTGAAAATAAGATACCATGTGTTCCTAATCTGTTTACTTTTTGGGTGTAACACCAACACAAATTGTGTGCAGGTTAACAGAAATGATTCCAGGCTATTTAATGAGTAAAGTACACCAAATGCGTAATGAAGACCTCTATGTACCTGCAGACATTATAGAAAGTTTAAGTACAAATATGGAAGCTTGCTCATGTGGACGTGTTTGTTGGAAAGAACTTATGTAGCAAAGATTGTTTGACTGCCATCTAATATTTGGAGGAAACGTAGCCTCCCTGACGGTAATCCCGAGTGTGGCTCGGGATTAAATTTCAGTCCCATTAGCGGTAACCCCGAGCCACACTCGGGATTACATTGCAGGATCCTGGTGCGGCGTTACTTACCTTGTCCCCAGGATCCTGCGATGTCCCCCGCAGTGTCCATGGGCTGTGTCTCCTCCGAAGCCTCTCTGTGCCAGGCTCCGTTCCCTGCGAGCGACGCACGGGGGGCGGAGCCTGGCGGCAAATTTAAAAAAATGTAAAAATCATAACGCATAAAGTACTGTAATCTTACAGATTACAGTACTGTATGAAATTATTTCACATCCCTTTTGTCCCCAGTGCTTTGGCCCATGCCCTGCATGCAGTTTTATATGATATATACTGTTCTTTCTGCCTGGAAACTGGAGATTGTCCATAGCAACCAAAAAGTGTCCCTTTATGTCAAAAGTGGCTTTAGATCAGCTAGAAAACAGCAATAGTAAATTAGAACACTTGCAGAATTGAGCGATAGTGAATCGTGGGGAAATTTATTTTATTATTATTATATTATAATTTTTTTTAATTATTTACATTTATTCATTATATTATAATTTATGTTTTTGTTTTTCAAACTTCATCATACCCGGGATATCTACTAGACTCTTGTTTGGACAGATTTAAGTGTGTTATTGTTAAGAATTACAGGCCTACAATATAAAACGCCAAATTTCCATGCAAAATAATTGTACCGCTTTCAGCACCTAAAATCCAAAATAATCATACCGCCAGGGAGGTTAAGTCATCCAAAGATTTACGGCTAGCATTTAGATCAGATCAGCTAGCATCATTTTCAACCAGGGTGCCCAAGCACCCTTGGGTGCCTTAAAGTTTCTTCAGGGGTGCCTTGGCAAAATGCCTAAAACCTGATCAAAAACTGTATACAAGCCAGCAGGTGGATCAAGCCTGCCTTTTAGTTACACAAAGCCGTGGGTTTTCATTATGCACCATTATGACTTTTTAGACACTGGCATCCTAACTACCAATGACGTCATCAGTTGATAAGAAGGATGTCTATTGCCTCCACAGTATCCTTGTTTGACCCTCCTCTGCCCCTCTCCCTCAGCACTGGGGCAACATTAGCTGACTGATGGATAGATATTGAAGGAGAAGAGAAACATAGGAATACTAAGTACCTGTGTGCAAAAGTGTATTTGCTTTGGAAGAATAAATCACCTCTAACTGTGGGTGTCCTATGTGTGGCTGTTGCTGCATTATGTAAAACGATTAGAATACTTTTTTACATTTTAGAATGGGGTACCTCGAGACTGTCCATAATTTTAAAGGGTGCCTTGAGATTGTCTATAATTGCATTCTTGGACCCAGGCAGCACAATGTCTTGGGCCAGCCCTGACTAGCACATTATGTGAAACTTAACTTAAAACAAAGCTGTTACAGCGCCGCAATGTCAGCGCTGCAGCCACTTCCATCTTCACCTGTCTTGCTTCTGGTTCGCGGGGCTCCTGCTTTGTGACTGGCCGGAGCTACTATGATGTCACTCCCGGCATATGCTCAGGAGCCGCCATTCACGGCACATGAGTCGAAAGGAACAGACTTTTAATGAGTCACACCTCAGACATACTGTATATACAATGTAAGAAAATGTATTTACATACATTTAAAAACAACACATAATGTATGTAATAAAGAATACATATTTGATACTAGATATGGTTCAATCAAGAGACCTTGTACATGGAACCTAAACAGTCCATATTAATGTCCAGCATCAACCTTAAACATCTGTGCTAGCATTGTCAGCATGTTTCGTGAGGAAGATCTTGTTTCTTCAGGAGAAGCACAGGAGAGTATCTGGAGATAAAGAACACACATAAATAACACATACACACACACAAAAAAAATAAATAAAAAAAAAATAAAATAAAACAAGGGTCCACTATTTTCTACCTGGGAGCTGTGAAGGGGCAGGGGGATGAGAGAAAGATGACCCCACAAATGGGTATCAATGAAGAAAGAGAAATCACCCCGATCCTAAAAAAAATCTAAAAAACATCCTAATAAATAAGAGAACATATTCTAAATGGAATGTAGGTGATCTGAGGCTAAATGAGTGTGATCCAAAGACTCTATGAACATAGAAGACATAAAACCGTGAATAAATGAAACATCAAAAACAGGACAAGAATACTATTCTGACTGCCAGAATTGGTTGAAGTGCACAAAAGAAAACTAATGGTTGAATAACACAACTTAGAACACTCAAAGTGAAAGATCAATAACTAAGTGCATGGAACTAGCTATTGAATTATTGGATGAAAACCCTCCAATATTTATCTGTGTTAAATATATATATATATATATATATATATATATATATATATATATATATATATATATATATATATATATATATTGACACGGCAAACATGCCAATGCGAAAAAGTGAGTGCATATAGTGAAATAACTCCATGAATATGAAGAACATTACTGAAATGTGTATTTTCTATCAAACATATGAGGAGTGATCAATGCTGACTACACCGAATAATTAATGTGCATAAGATCGAGCTGATTGTTAATTGACATAACTAAAAAGATTACAAATTCAATGCACATTGCTGAATAAATGAAAGTGAGTAATGAGTGAAAATAAATCATCAAATAACTTAATGATGTCAGGGATATATGTATATTGATGCCCTAAGATGGCCGTGAACATATATCCAGCAATAATTTGATAAAATAAGGAAAGTGCACAATGTAAAACTGTGAGGTTACCAGATCTAAAAGGATCTCCGAATATAAAGTTGCTAGAGACACACAAACATGATATAGAAAAAACAACCCAAGCATGTAAAAAAGATATTTACCCTATATGTGAGCGAAAAGGAATGTCCAGCAATCTGATCACAGCCACAGATGGAGAGCAACTGAGAGGCCAGCTAAATAGCCCAGATCTCAACAAGACCCCAACCCCCCAACATCACCATGGTGGCAGGAACCACCAATGGGCTCACATCAAAAAGTGGAGGCTGGGGGAACAGCCTCCCCAACAGACATGGCCGAGGGTGGGGGGCTGATGCCTGGGGCAGAACACAGCTGGCAGAATCAGCTGTGTCCATTTATGAAGAGGGAGACCCTGATGCACACACGCAGGGCACAGTAGCGCAGCACTGTTTTTGTTATTTCTATTTTATTTAAGTGGAGTGAGAGCACTTGTTAGTGATAGAAGCTATTATTATTAATTTATTCATCCATTTTGCACTATTATATTATATTAGATTGCGCAGATTGATATTTGATCGGTTTGTCTTTGACTACGTCACTGCCTGCTCCTTCTGCTACCTTGCTGCCAGCCAGTGTATGTTTAGAAAAAATGTTTAATTTGGATAAAAGAGAGAAGGATTAAAACCCCTGCCAGGTTATTTTTTTTTGCTGTCTGTGTACCATTGGGGAATTCCAGAGACACAGCAAGTCAGAGGATATCTCACATTTACAGTACCTGTAGAACAAGTTCCCCCTTTGTAGAATTTCCCCTTACCTCCTGTTCTTATTTTCCCCCACTTTCCTTCCTGCTGACAAAGGTCACTAGTACAAAGAGAGGGATGAATCTCCCCAATAGGGACACAGACAGCTACTGGACAGAGGGTCTAACCCTTCCCCACTCTGTTCACAACTAATAAATAGTTTTGCTTAGAGATACACTTTAAAAGTGGTTTAAGTTTGATAAATTACCCTGTTCTTGGCCAGCATTAGACCCCTTTCACATGGACTTTCAGTTTAGAGCCTTTCCTTTAAGTCCACCCAAGATGGAAAAAAAAAGTGACTGCGTCCTTTTACGTTTTTTTCTTAGCCTAGACATGACAGGTCTGAGGTAGCATGATATAAGTGGTATCCGGCAGTCCACCACAGTCCGCTGTCAAAATGCGGACAAAAAAACAACATAGATCACAAAATGGACATCCATCTTGTTCATCTCCAATTCAGCACAGATACCCTGCTGAATAAAATGGCCCCAGGTGAAAGGACCCCTAGGTGGTTATATACATGAGATGATGTCACCTGATAAAGCTATATTTGGCGATCATCTCATGTCTTTGGGCACCTGTAGATATTGCCACGTGTAGATATCGCCAGTCCAAAGATATAGGTGGGGCAGTATTGATCAGAAAGGTCAGGTACCTATATCTGAGCTCTTCTATTTCCACTTAGAAAAAAACTGTGTCATGAGTATCTAAATGTGCTCATCTCTTACCATTTTCATATAAATGCTTTGTTCCCTTTCATTTATTATTATTATTATTATTTAAAGTACATATATAGTGCCGTCAATTTACACAGCACTTTACATATACATTGTACATTCACATCTGTCCCTACCCTTAAGGAGCTTACAATCTAAGGTCCCTAACACACATTCATATACTAGGGCCAATTTAGACAGAAGCCAATGAACCTACCAGCATGTCTTTGGAGTGTGGGAGGAAACCGGAGTACCCGGAGGAAACCCTCACAGGCACAGGGAGAACATGCAAACTCCAGGCAGCTAGTGTCATGGTTGGGATTTGAACCAGTGACCCTTTTTACTGCTAGGCGAGAGCGCTACCTACTACACCACTGTACTGCCCTATTTATATACTGAAAGCTTGACAAAATTACATTTTCAGATGGTCAGATCATTTATTTGTATCTGACTACCCTCTATGGTCAGCTCAACCTGCACCCTAATTATCAGCACATAGTAGTTTTATGTTTACGTTGATTTTTGTGATGTGTTTTGTTTTGAGATGGATTTATGATCCCCCTAGCTAGTATCTGATGAACCAGTAGCAGCTAATTATTTGCCAATTATGTTCTTGTGTATTCCTTGCACCATTGTTTAGTCTCGTCCACAAATTACATCCACTTAGGGGCTTGTAATTAAAACAGGTCTGTGTACGTAAATTAGATTGCACTGATTGGTCATTTTGTGACTTTCACAAATATGTGAGCCGCGTCTCATCCACATTAACAAAGAGATGTCTGCCATCCTACACGTTCTCCAAAATGATCTTAAATATCTTTCTTAGGGAAGTTTTTGAATATGTACTTGTGAATATTTTTTAGCAGCTGTGGTGTAAAACGATGAAGTACACTTGCTGTGTGTCAGCGTGACTTTTCTTTACACATCAGCACAAAAAATACAGTATATTGCAAATTTGTTGCAAAGTGAATTCCCCTGTAGTTAGGAGACAGAAAATGTGTTTCAGTTTTATTTTTAAAACTGGAGAATTTAGTCTTTTTGGCCTTATTAATACAGGTGGTAAAAACTGGTAGTTCATTTATGTTTTTACCACCCGCCAAAAGCCCAACAATGCAAATTTAACTTGGCTTGCTGAGTCTTATAGGTGGCAACATATGTCAAACTTTCCAATTATAGTCAATATAAAAGATTGCCTGTTCTGCAAAAAAACAAACAATATAGTAAAAAAAATTAAAAAACAGGGTACAAATGTCCAATTCTCTTGCCAGCTCATTAACTGTAGTGTGGTCACTGTAACCCTACATACAAAAAAACAAACAAAACAAAATAAAACCAGGCTGTCAGAAGGCAGCAGGATCACCTCCTGAACACCTGAAAGCTGCTACCGTCCTATGAAAAGCAATCCACCATCAGAGTACTAGACTGTAAGCGACATTATAATAACTGCACAATAATTATTAGAATTCTAATTTATATATATATATATATATATATATATATATATATATATATATATATATATATATATAATTTATTTTTATTTTTTTTAATTTCTGTTCTTTTTCTTATTGCTGTTTAGTTCTTTTGCTTGGCATATAACTTCTACTGCTTAATTCTGACAAATGTGACTAAGACCTTATGCACACTTAAAACACTGCTGCTTTTACAGGCATTTCTTTTGTTTTTCTACTGTCTATAAAAGCACCTCCATATTAGCCTATGTGTCGCACACATAGGTGTTTATAGGCTGAAAAAGAAACCCATCACCAGGGCGTTCAGGAAAGGAGCTTTTCGGCAAAAAAGTGTTTGATGTGCCTAAACGCACCCAAAAACTAGACGTGTTTAGTGCCTGAGCGTTCATTTATTCTATTGGTCAGAATAAATGAATATGGCCAATGGAATCCATAAACGCTCTTGATGCGCTTAAATGCAGCTGAGATCGGTGCTGCAGCCATTTAGGCAAGTAAGATTTTTCTTTTCTGTATTCCCGTACTTCTCTTTTAACAAGGGGTTTTGTTTTCTAGGGAACACAAATTTATAGGCAGTCTCCCAATTAGATGCTATGGAGAAGGCAGCATGGAAAATAGCTACAGTAACTCACAAAAGTGAGTACACCTCTCACATTTTTGTAAATATTTTATTATATCTTTTCATGTGACAACAGTGAATAAATTAAACATTGCTACAATGTAAAGTAGTGAGTGTACAGCTTGTATAACAGTGTAGATTTGCTGTCCCCTCAAAATAACTCAAACACAGCCATTAATGTCTAAACCGCTGACAACAAAAGTGAGTACACCCCTAAGTAAAAATGTCAGAATTGGGCCCAATTAGCCATTTTCCCTCTGCTGTGTTATGTGACTTGTTAGTGTTACAAGGTCTCAGGTGTGAATGGGGAGCAGGTATGTTAAATTTTGTGTTATCACTCCCACTCTCTCATACTGGTCACTGGAAGTTCAACATGGCACCTTATGGCAAAGAACTTGCTGAGGATCTGAAAAAAAGAATTGTTGCCCTATATAAAGATGGCCTAGGCTATAAGAAGATTGCCAAGACCCTGAAACTGAACTGCAGCACACAGGACCAAGACCATACAGCGGTTTAACAGGACAGGTTCCACTCAGAACAGGCCTCGCCATGGTCAACCAAAGAAGTTTAGTGCACATTCTCAGCATCATATCCAGAGGTTGACTTTGGGAAATAAACGTATGAGTGCTGCCAGCATTGCTGCAGAGGTTGAAGGGGTGGGGGGGTCAGCCTGTCAGTGCTCAGACCATACGCCGCACACTGCATCAAATTGGTCTGCATGGCTGTCGTCCCAGAAGGAAGCCTCTTCTAAAGATGATGCACAAGAAAGCCTGCAAACAGTTTGCTGAAGACAGGCAGACTAAGAGCATTGATTACTGGAAGGGAGTGTCATGGTCTGGGGCTGCATGAGTGCTGCTGGCACTGGGAAGCTACAGTTCATTGAGGGAACCATGAATGCCAACATGTACTGTGACATCCTGAAGCAGAGCATGATCCCCTCTCTTCGGAGACTGCACCGCAGCTCAGTATTCCAACATGATAACGACCCCAAACACACCTACAAGATGACCACTACCTTGCTAAAGAAGCTGAGGGTAAAGGTGATGGACTGGCCAAGCATTTTTCCAGACCTAAACCCTATTAAGCATCTGTGGGGCATCCTCAAACGGAAGGTGGAGGAATGCAAGGTTTCTAACATCCACCAGCTCAGTGATGTCGTCATGGAGGAGTGGAAGAGGACTCCAGTGGCAACTTGTGAATCTCTGGTGAACTCCATGCCCAAGAGGGTAAAGGCAGTGCTGAAAAATAATGGTAGCCACACAAAATATTGACACTTTGGGCCCAATTTGGACATTTTCACTTAGGTGTGTATTCACTTTTGCTGCCAGCGGTTTGGACATTCATGGCTGTGTGTTGAGTTATTTTGAGGGGACAGCAAATTTACACTGTTATGCAAGCTGTACACTCACTACTTTACATTGTAGCAAAGTGTCATTTCTTCTGCGTTGTCACATGAAAAGATGTAATAAAATATTTACAAAAATGTGAGGGGTGTACTCACTTTTGTGAGATACTGTATAGCTGAATAACTTATCATAAGTTTGTGATTCATTGCTGGGTTTTTCTCCCTTAGGCTGGGTTCACTAATGAGCTGCACGCGGCTCACAGCAGGGTCCGGTGCGCCCTGGTTCTCCATTTCAGGTACGATTCCAGCCCGAATCTTTGGCTTTGACAAATTGTTGTTCTCAGAGCAGTAAGCTGTAACGACTAAGTATATTGGCTATGAGTAGAGAAAAAATATTTTACCATAACTCATTGCAGCTTTTTCAGAAATTAACTGTCAAATGAAAAATAAAATATAAATGTAAATTACTCTCTAGGGGGAGAATCTCTGGGGGAATCCAGGGGGAGAATGATCTGGGGGTTTTAGTTGAAGACTGAGCAATAGCATGCAATATCAAGCCACACAATGAGATTGGAGGAGAAGTGCTTTAACCTTAAGCTGCATAGGGGGCTTTTCATTGTCAGAACGATAAGGATGTGAAACTCTCTTCCATGATCGGTGGTGTCAGCAGGGAGTATTGAAAGTTTTAAGACTCTTGGACGTGCATCCTAGTGAACACAATATACAGGGATATGGGAGATGATTATAAACATGAACACACACACCCACACAGGTTGAACTGGATGGACTAGTATCTTTATTCAACCTTACCAACTATAAAACTATGAAATTGTCAGATGTATAGTTTGTAATGAGATATAAAAAAAATCAGTCAAGGCACAGTCTTATTTGCTGATTGTCTTTGCAGGTTTTGCTTTCCACTTATTAGTGCGGCCCAATGGTATGCTTTACTAATCCTTTGGTCTCACTGCAGGTCTACTAGGGTCTGTCTGACTGAAAACAATATATTCACGGCAGTCTCTTACAATGTATAAAACTCTGAATGTTTCTGGTAGTCAGAGGCCATGTGGTCTCTGCTTTGGTTTTATGTTATATGAGGAAGCTCAGCGTAGTATTCTCTTATTTTTTTTTGTATTCATAGCAGGAAAAAAGGTTCTTGTTTCATAAAGCAAACCTGTACCTTGCCAACGTATGGCTCTGTGCAAAGCTCTTCCATGTGCACCTTGCTTTTGTTAGAAAGTGGGGTGATTGCCATTTTCTATTTGAATTTGGCACAAGGACACACTGGATGCCTTCAGCTGCCATTGTGCTGTGCTGGGTTTCTGGTGTATTCTACTTTGTGCGTATCCAGCAGAAATCACCGCAGATAATCGCTGGCTGTGCAGACAGCCACAAATAGCTGCAACAGCCAGCAACCTGTCATTATAGTGAATGGTGCCGCATTGAGGTTCTCCTAAACTAGAGTTAGAGACCACACCTCACATAGGAACCTTGATGAGGCAGTGTGCCTTCCATATAATCTCAGCTTTTTTAACACCAGTTGTTAGACATTGTAATTTTTTTTCTGGTTAGCTGGTAAGTGTGTAGGGAAAATGTTTTATTTGCTCTGGGTAAAGCCCTTACATGTGCACCTTACTTAGGCCTATTCCTTTTGCAAGGCTTACGGGACAGATCAGAGTGATTCTGATTGGTCAGCGCCAGCACAGAGCATCACTCTGCTCTTTCCTAGAAGCGCTGTAGAAAGAAGTGCTGGGATTTCAAATCCCCGGGCCACTGCACTGGCTGTGTGGGCAATGACAGCTCATCACCCACGGAGGTAAGTACAGTGGGGAAGCTGTTAGTTCGCCTTTTCATTTTTTCTAAAAAGATGAATTAACCATTTGCAAAGCAACAGGATCACTGGAATCCCCCTCCTCTGCAACGTATACTCACAATTCTCTCATTCCCTCGCTGCTCCTTTTGGCCTTTGAAACTGAAGAAAGTACCCAGTACTCACCCCTCTTTCTGTTATTGGTGCTTGTTAAATGGCCTATTGTTGCCATATGGGGGTAGAGAGGGCAGACTTGCTGTATAGTTGGTGTGGGACAGTGACATCACTCACAGTAAAGTAATAGGCCTGGAACTGCATGCACAGCATAGGTGGAGGGCCTGCATGACTATGTTGCTGGGCAGGCTACAACCAGGCAGTTAAAGAGGTTTGGTTTGAAAGTGGGGGTAGGCTTACATTATTGGATGACCAAGGGGGGTAGGGTGTGGCTGGGGTGTGGCACCAGTGGTCTAGTGGTTGTTTCTCAACCTTTTTCCAGTCGGGGCGCCCTTGAAAAATATTTTCAGTCTTGAGGAACCCCTGTTCAAGGCTTGGTTCACGTTACTGTGTGTCGTGGAACACGCACAGAATCGCACTGGTTCCTGACACACAGACGAATGCTCTGCTCTTTAGGGATGCCATTAATTCTTAATGGTACCCCACATATTGGAAAACATGAGGTGCTTTTGGTGCGCAGCGATTTAAGAAAAAAAAAGGTCGGGGACTTCTTTTCCTGCATTTCTGCGGGTAGGGAAGCCTATTGAAATTAATGGGCTGCCCTACATGCAGCACACAGCCACACAGATGTAAACCAAGGGCTTGTTCACATGTCACATTGGAGGGGCGGTAAAACCACATGGTTGACCTGTTTTTACCACCCCCAACATCTCCCCCTTTAGCTGCAGAGGCAGCAGCTGGGGTGCACACATGCTGTGGCTGCAGCTGGAGGTATACCCAGGGTGAATGGGGCTGCACTGCAACTACCCCACAACTGTGTGAATTGCACGGTTGTGGTGTAGTGATGCTGCATTTACAGGCTTAGCCACCTGGCATCCGCGCTATAGCCGAATGACGGCTACAGCGCGGACCTACATTCCCGGGAGGACGTCATATGACGTCCTCCCCTGTGCACGCTCCCTGCGCGCGCCCTGCAGGGCGCGCGCCGGGCGCGTTGTGATCACCGAGTCACTGAGACTCGGCTGATCACCGATCTGTGTAAGGGGCCGGTCCCGGCCCCTTACCATGTGATCAGCTGTCAGCCAATGACAGCTGATCACATGACGTAAACAAAAGATCGGTAATCGGTTTTTTTTTTACTCACGCTGACAGCGCGAGTAGAAAAAAAAGCCGATCACCGGATCGGATGTGAGGGACATCGGTCCCCAAGTGGAAGAGGCACATCTGCCTCATCAGTGCCCAATAAAAGTGCCACCTAATAGTGCCCACAGTGCCACCTAATAGTGCCCACAGTGCCACCTAACAGTGCCCACAGTGCCACCTAACAGTGCCCACAGTGCCACCTAACAGTGCCCACAAGTGCCACCTATCAGTGCCCACAAGTGCCACCTATCAATGCCCACCTGTAGTGCCAATCAGTGCCACCTGCCACTGCCACCCATCACTGCCACCCATCAGTGCCCATCACTGCCACCCATCAATGCCCATCACTGCCGCCTATCAGTGCCCATCACTGCCGCCTCATCAGCGTACATCAATGAAGGAGAAAAATTACCCGTTTAAAATTTTTTAAAACAAAATATAAAAAAATAAACTTTTTTTTTAAAAAAAAAATCAGTTTTTTACATTTTTTTAATAAAAAGTAAAAACCGCAGAGGTGATCAAATACCACCAAAAGAAAGCTCTATTTGTGGTGAAAAAATGATAAAAATTTCATTTGGGTACAGTGTTGTATGACCGCGCAATTGTCATTCAAAGTGCGTCAGCGCCGAAAGCTGAAAATTGGTCTGGATAGGAGGGGGGTTTAAGTGCCCGGTAAGCAAGTGGTTAAAACAGGTGATGAGGAGGCAACCTATTGCCTCTTTACCGCCTGTCAAATGCCTCTGAAAAAGCTATCTGCACATGGATTGCTTTTCAGAGGAGCAACAGTCCTTGACGCTATCACAAACCAGCCCTACAAAAGCAGTTCTGATGGTACAGGAATAGGGGGAGGTCAGGATTAAAAGTTACAAACACACACACACACACAAACACACGCACACAGATGCACACACAGAAACACATGCACACACACACACATACACATGCACACACACACGCACATACAAACACACGCACGCATGTACACACACAGACACTCACAGTGCCCACAGTGCTTCTCACAGTGCCAATGTACAGTTCAGCAGGGGATCGGGAGACCCGGCTCATCTGACAGCCCTTCTCTCCTATGATCCCGCAGCACACCTGAGAACCTCTGACAGCACACCAGTGTGCCATGGCACACTGGCTGAGAAAGGCTGGTCTAGCAGAAGGGTGGGAGTTGCTAGTTGGTCAGTGGGAGCCAGGTCAACGAAGAAGACACTTAAAAGCGGTAAACAAGTTCCGCGCACCCCAACTTGCTGTTACCCCACTGCGCTCCTGTATATGAATATCCCTAAAGCTGCCAACTTAAATAAAATGAAACTAAAGAAGTATTTTACTGAAAAAATATTGGCGCTGTGTTCACCTCAATATAGTGACTTTCAATCCAATATACTGCTAATTCAGCACATACGTGTATCCATATAAGAATCCAAATGAATGAACCTTATACCCAAAGTGAAATAAATATAATAGTGATGCAAAATTAAGAAAAAATTAAATATAGATGTAATAAATGCATAGAATAAAAATCATAAAGTCCATGCAGGGTGAAATATTCCACAAAGTGTTCAGTGAATAATCTTCTTATACACTTAAACTTTTCCTTCCACCACACCGATTGTGACTGTGAATCACTCCTTTGAAACTGCACTCACCACAAGAAATTGCCTTGCACTCTCATGCTCGGCATGTAAGCTGTTTTAACACCCCACCAGGGTTAATCAGGTTAAGTGAAATTCCTCGATCTCCAGCGTTGATTCAACAAAAGGATACGTCTCCAATTTTGACATGAAATGATAAAAGTGCCTCCAATAACGTGATACCGTAAAATCATTTATTAAAACAAATGCACACAATCTTCAACTATTGCACTCACATGATTCCAATAAAACAAGGCATATCAGGGTAACTGCAGTGTTCGGCTGGGACGGGTCTATTCTACTGACTGGCTATACGAGTGGAGGGTGAGATTATCAGCTGCATCCCGGGTCCGCCGTGACCTTAGTACACCACCAATGCTCAGTTACAGGAGTTACCCTGATATGGCTTGTTTTATTGGAATCATGTGAGTGCAATAGTTGAAGATTGTGTGCATTTGTTTTAATAAATGATTTTACGGTATCACGCTATTGGAGGCACTTTTATCATTTGTTGAAACACTGCTGCAGAAGAAGACACTTGCCTGTCCTCCCTCCACTCAATTCCCTGAAGTTTGCAAGGGGCGTTTTTTTTTCCTGTGGGTGTTTATTCTTAAAGGGCAATGAGTGCTGTAGGGTGTCCTATGAATATTGGTTTGGGTTCGGCTTTGTCATAGCAGTAGGCAGGGGTCTTAGGTTTTTGAAGGTGGAGTTTAAGGGGCCGGGTCCGATTTGGTATGGGTATACTTTCTCTACCCAGTGAAGTCAATAAGGGCTGCGTCAGGTATTTTTTTAAAATAATCTTTATTTTTATTTTGTATTTTCAAAAATAACAGACATTAAAAAGGAGGATACAAAAAAGAAAAAGGAAAAAGCAATAGGGATATGCTGTATTACAACAAAAAGAAGACAAGACAATAGTAGTAGAAGGTGGTGGCAACGCCGCATTAGACGTATAATGTATCCAAGTTGCCCATGTAGCGTAAAATTTGTCATACCTGTCTCTGCACTTTGCCATCCATTCCTCCGCCGCCATAATTGAATTTAGTAATCGCACCCAATCATTTCGCCCTGGAATATGGGTCGACTTCCAGTGTACAGGAATTAGACGTCGAGCTGCATTTAAGAGGTGCGGGAGAATTGATTTGCGGTAATGGCTTAGAGGGGTGGACGGCACATGCAGTAAGAACTCCAGCGGGGAGTCTTGTAAATCAACATCCAGGGTAACTTTTATCTGTGCCTTAATATCTTGTCAAAAGGGTCGGAGCTTCGGGCATTCCCACCAAATATACAGGAAAGTGCCCAGAAGCCCGCAGCCCCTCCAGCATGCGGCGGAGGCTGACGGATAAATCCTGGCCAATGTTGTTGGGACTCTATACCAGCAAGTCAACAGCTTGAAACTATTTTCTTGCATTTTAGTGTCCACTGAGCTCTTTTGAGTAAGCTGGTATAGGTGGCCCAACTGGGCTTCAGTGAATGTATGCTGTAGGTCTCTCTCCCACTCCCGTATATATTTTGGTTTGCCCTGGGACTCCGTGGACTGCAACATCTCGTAGAGCAAAGAAATAGAGTGGGGGATGGGGCCCTCAGATTTGCATAGTTTTTCAAATGGGGTTAGGGAGGAAGGAGGTCGGACAGGATGAGGCAAACTCTTAAATAAAGCAATTGTCTATAGCACCATCCATCCATCGGGAAGCTACCAAACTGGGAGCGAAGCCAATCCAGGGAAACTAAACCCTGTTCATGTACAAACCTTCCACAGCGAACGTCCCCGTCTCCCGTCCACGTGCGAAGATAAGAGAGGTGTTCCCCTGGAGTAAACCAGGGAAAGCCCCCAAGTGGTGCAAGCGGGTATATCGGCTGTCATAACCGCTCCCGTATATTTAGTGCATCCCATAATTTCAGCACAGAGACCGGTGACACGAAGCTCGAAAGGCCTCGGCTTTCTCGAGGGAGCCACGGAGCATGAGACAAATTACGCCCAGCTAGAAACTTCTCAAGAGGAACCCAAGATTTGGTGGTAGTATGGTGTTGCCAATCGAGAATCCTCTGTAGGACCACCGCTTCATAATACCGGCGTATTGAAGGGACTTCCAGCCCCCCCATACTCTTAGGGCGTTGCAGCGTACGGAGGGCCAAACGGGGTACATGACTCTGCCATATAAAATTTACAAACAGGCTGTTGAAGGCCGAGAACAGAGATCTGGGTAAAGCAATAGGTACCATCTGGAGGTAGAAAAGAATTCTTGGCAATACATTCATTTTCAGGATACTGACTCGTTCCATCCACGAGAAGGTAGTACGGTCCCATCTTGTCAGATCAGCCTTAATAGTCGTGAGTAAGGGGGCAAAGTTACACGTGTATAGTTGTGCAATTGTAGCTGGAAGGTGAATGCCTAAATATTTTAAGGAGGAACAGCACCACGTGAAAGAAAAAGAGGCTTGTAGTTGTGAGCGCATCACAGGAGGGATATTAAGGGGGAGAATCTCCGATATACTGTAATTAATTTTAAAGTTTGAGAGAGAACAAAATCTCTGTAGCTCCGACATAATGTTAGAGAGGGAGATCAGTGGGTCTGTGACATAAAATAATACGTCATCGGCGTAAACCGATAATTTATGTTCCGTCGTCCCTACCGTGAGCCCTTTAATGTTAGGATTAGCCCGAATCATGTTGAGTAGCGGTTCCAGGGTGAGGGCAAATATCAGGGGGGGGCAAAGGGCACCCTTGCTGTGTACTGTTTCAGATAGGGAAAGTATTAGAGAGCGTCCCGTTAACTTTAACCTGTGCTTCCGGGGAGCTATATAATGAGCCTATCCATCGGAGCATATTACTTCTCAAACCCAATCTAGATAGCACCGCCTGGAGGTAGGCCCAGTCCACCCTGTCGAAAGCTTTTTCAGCGTCCGTAGATAAAAAGAGACAGGGTGCATTGGGCCGCTGCAGGTTCGCCCAATGGATCAGTTGTATAGCTCGATTGGAGTTATCCCTGGCCTTCCTGCATGTTATAAAGCCCATTTGGTCTGTGTGAATTACCGTCGGGAGGACGGGTTTAAGGCGATTGACCAGCACCTTCGCGAAGATCTTAATATCAGTGTTCAACAGCGAGATCGGCCTATAGCTGCTAGGGGTGGAGGGATCTTTAGCCTCTTTTGGAAGGATAGTAATGTGCGCCATCAATGCCTCCCTTGGAAGGGTGGTGCCCGACGCAAGAGCGTTAAAATATGTGCACATGCGGGCAGATAAAGGGTGAGAAAATTTGCGATAGTAGGCATTGGTTAGCCCATCTGGACAAGGACTTTTTCCTTGCGGAAGATCCTTAATAGATCCTTAATAATAGCTTCAATCTCTGTTACAGCTATAGGCCTGTCAAGCTGATCGCTAATTTGTTTCGATAGCTGTGGAGTTAGTGCTTCCTCTAGATATTGTGTAATACGCTCCATAGGGTTGTCCCGATACCGATACTAGTATCGGTATCGGCACCGATACCGAGCATTTGCCCAAGTACTTGTACTCGGGCAAATGCTCCCGATGCTTCCCCCGATACCTAGAGGACAGCTGTGATCGGCGCGTGGGGGAGTTACAGGATTCTCCCCCAGCGCTTTCACCAGCTTTAGTGACATACAGCGGTGATCGCTCACAGCTGACTGTCACTGCATCCTCCTCCGTGCCCCCTCCGTTCCTCTGTCCCTCTCCGCTGTCCCCTGCATTCCTCTATCCTTATCTGTCCCCTCCGTACTCCCCCTCCGTTCCTCTATCCTTATCTGTCCCCCTCCGTACTCCCCCTCCGTTCCTCTATCCTTATCTGTCCCCCTCCGTACTCCCCCTCCGTTCCTCTATCCTTATCTGTCCCCCTCCGTACTCCCCCTCCGTTCCTCTCTCCTTATCTCTCCCCCTCCGTTCCTCTATCCTTATCTGTCCCCTGCATTCCTCTCTCATCTGTTCCCTCCGTTCTCCCCCTCAGTTCCTCCGTCCTCCCCCTCCTTCCTTTGTGTATGGATAGAGTCAGCTGACTCTGTCCATTCACATAACTGAAACATTGTAATCTTCTGTGATTACGATGTGTCAGTTTATGAATAGAGAGGAGCCGCTGTCTTCTCTCCATTAATTCTCAGTGCAGCTGACGCTGCAGAGAAAGGGACTGGGGCATCTCTATCCTCTGTCTCTTTCTCTGTCTCAAGGGGGAGATATCAGAGGTCTGTTAAGACCCCTGATATCTCACCAAAGCCCCCCAACAGGGCTGATTTAAAAAAAAAAAAAAAAAAACAATAAATGATAAAAAAATATTATTGTAAAAAATAAAAATTGTAAAAGAAAACAAAAAAAAAACCACACACACATACAACGTTCACCCCCCCCCCCCAAAAAAAATAGCAAAAAAAAAACTGTCACGTGACATTAAAAAAAAAGTATCGGTAATCGGCATCGGCGAGTACTTGAAAAAAAGTATCGGTACTTGTACTCGGTCCTAAAAAAGTGGTATCGGGACAACCCTAACGCTCCACCTTCCGCGAGGGCGTGTGACCTGCAAGTGTGGCAAGGAGTTGATAAAGTTGGGCATAATAGTCCCGAAAGGCGTCTGTGATTTTGTAAGATAGTACAGTTTGGGAGCCTGAGGTCGTTTGGAGCCTATGGACATGGCTGGATGTGCGTTGTCGTTTGAGGGCTCTAGCTAGTAATTTACCGCATTTATTTCCAAACTCGTAGACTTTATGAGAAACATAACTCAGTTTATCCCTGGTTCGTTTTTCTAACATGTCGGAAAGCTTTTCTCTGAGAGCCATCAGCTCCTCATAGAGGAGTGGCGTCATTTGGGCTTGTGTTTGAGCTCTGCCATGCGCAGTTGGGTCAGCAGGGATTGAAGCTCCCCACAACGTGCCTTTTTAAGTCTAGACCCCTGGGAAATAAATTTGCCCCGTATCACGGCCTTATGTCCTTCCCATACATACGCCACCCCCGTCTCCCGTCATATTCTCTTTAAAATACAGAGAGATAGTATCTGATATCTGCTTTTGGGCCACTGCATCATCTAATAGGTTTTCATTCAACTGCCATGTCCAATGACTGACCTCTGGAGATAGAGGAGCTACGAGCCGGAGAGCGACTTCAAAAAGCATTGGTCCACCAATAAGAGATCTATCCGCGTATATACTTTATGAGTGGCAGAGTAGTAGCTAAAGTCTTTTACAGTGGGATGAGTCACTCTCCAGCAGTCGACCAGATGGTTAGCATTTAAGGTTTTACGGAAGCGTTTAAGAAAAGTGAACAAATGTGTAGAGCGGCCAGAAGAGGTATCCAACTGCGGGTCAGGGCAGACATTAAAGTCCCCTCCCACAACCAGACACCCCTCTCAGAAAGTGGAGAGAGTATCCAGAACTTTATCCAAAAATTCTAATTTCCTGGAGTTGGGATCATACAGCGCAACGAGTGTAAGCTTATGGTTGAACAGAGTGCCTTTCAAAAAGACAAATCTGCCATCAGGGTCTGCGTAGTGATCTAGGGGGATGAAAGGGCAATTCCTATGTATTGCAACCGCAACTCCTCCAGATTTATGTCTGGGTGAGTTGCTGAGGAACCATTGATTATAGATATGTATGGGGAGGTGGGGAACCGAGTCAGTCCTGAAATGAGTTTCCTGCAAGAGTAAAATATGTGCACCCAGTCTCTTTGTATCGAGTCACAACTTACTGTGTTTGGATGGAGAGCCTAGGCCACGAACATTATACGATACGATCTTCAGATCAGCCATAGTTGGTTACCAGTAACATCGCCCCGAGGGCGTAAGGAGGATGAGAAGAGACCCACAGCAAATCGACCCTTTAAACCTGAGGTGCTGAAAAGAGAAACATATGAGTACAACCCAGGTAATAAATAAACAAAAAACCTATAGACAATATTTAACAGGAAAAAAAAATAAAGGAATGGAAGAAAAGGGGAAAACAGAACATAATACCCAGTGGGCATGTAAGTAACACTAACTGCGACGGTGCAGGGTTTGCCTTCCGGCCAGCCAGCTCCAAATGGTTCGGGCAACCAACGCATCGTGGACATCCTCGGCCGAGGAGTGTAACTCCCAGGAGTTCACCTATGGGGGGTGAGTGGGGAGACATCAGGCGGGAGCCCCATCAGGGGACCCGCTCCCTTATATGAGCACATCTGAAAATCAGAAGTGCGTGCAGATTATTTGCAGCAGCAAAAAGTTAGATAAACAAAAAAAACAAAACAGAAACACTGACAAAACACCAGTCCTGCGGATGGAAGATTAAGTCCTCCGATGTTGTTCCCTGCCATCAACGTGCAGCCGGGGAAGAAGAGGGACTTTGCTCAGCGGTAACAGCATTACCATCATGGGGTTTGTTGCAACGTCTGCGACGAGCCTGCCGCCAGGGTTCTGGACGAGCTGGAGCTGGGACATCAGGGGGTGTACGCCAATCAGGAATGTCCACTGCAGGTAAACCGAGGCGGGAAAGAAAGTGAGGTAAGTCTGACTTGTTCCGTAAAGTGACTTGCTGGCCTCCCTTGGTGACCGAGAGACTGAAGGGGAACCCCCAGCGGTATACTAGGTGTGCATCCTGCAGGACTGTCAACAGTGGTTTAAGGGCCCTGCGTTGCATCAACGTGCGTCTGGTTAAGTCCGGAAATAAGGACAGTTGGGCTCCATCAAAATCCACGTGGCGGGTTCCTCTGACATGGTACATGATACGTTCCTTTACGGTGTATTTATGCAATTTGTAAATAATGTCCCGGGGTTTGTCAGGATCCTCAGAGGGGGGTCTAAGGGCCCGATGCGCACGATCAATCTCTATGTGATCTGGAGCCTCTTTGCAAGAACCTGCGTGAATATTCCCTGAAGTGAAGGAATTATGTCCCTGGGGCCTGTGGCCTCAGGTAGGCCGCGTATACGGATATTAACCCTTCGGCTCCTATTCTCTGCATCGTCAAGTTGATCAAGCAAAGAGTCAATCCGTTGATCTTGCATCCTGCAGTGTGTCTGTGGAGCCTGTAGAGAAGGGCTAATGTCCTCCACTGTCACCTCCAAGGCCTCCACTCTGCCCCCAATGTGAGCTGTGTCTGCCTGCAGGTCCTCAATGTCTTTTCTGAAGGCTTTCTCCATGCAGGTCATAAAACCCTCCAGGTCAGCCCATGTGGGGAGGGCAAGAATGTGTGTCTGGAGGTCTCCGTCTTCCAGGGCTATCTGCGAGCCTCTGCGCCCAGGGACCATGGAATGAGGGATCCTGGAGCTAGAGGAGGGAGAGACAGTAGGGTTTGCCAGAAAGGTATGTGACAATCTGTGTGGGATATGGCTGCGGTTCCTCCCTACATCCTGCCGGCTCGGACTACTGAAAGGGCTCCCTCGGGAATCTGGAGAGGACGGGGGGGAGAGGGGATGCAGGTGGATGGCGTGGTGACAGGATCTGGGATGCCTCGTGTGCGGCCTGTGAGGACTCACCTGGCGCCATCTTGGATTCTGCTCCCAGCCGCCTGCTTCCTCCAAAAAAAGCCTCCAAAGAGCAGGAACGGAGTTGTGGGGTTCTCCGGGGCAGCAGGGATTGTTTCCTCCGCGTTGGCATCTCTTTAGACTGGTGCCTGGGTGTTCGATGCTGCTGCAGAAAGCGCTGTGTGGAGCGGGTTAGACGGAGCTCAGCTCACACACGTCTGCTCCGTTCCATGCCGCGGCCATGCCCCCCTTGTCTTTCTTTTTAATTTCAAATCCAATTGCTCAGAAAACTGGTATTAAATTGGCCCCCAGTGTAACTGTGGCTGGGGGCCGGAAAGGAATGTGGTGATTGATACAGCCAATGTGATAGAGGAAAACATGCCTTCATTAACCTAAGACTCAAGGAAACGTCAGATAGGTACATTATGGTTGAGACTATGGGGTTGATTTACTAAAGGCAACTAGACTGTGCACTTTGCAAAGTGCAGTTGCACTCTGCAAGCGCAATTGCTTCAGAGCTTAGTAAATGAGGTAAAGCTCCACTTTGCAAAGAATACCCAATCACATACAAGGAAAATAAAAAAAACAGCATTTTTGCTTACACATGATTGGATGATGAAAGTCAGCAAAGCTTCTGCTCATTTACTAAGCTCTGAGGAACTGCTCTTGCAGAGTGCAACTGCACTTTACAAAGTGCACAGCCAGTTTGCTTTCAGTATATCAAACCCTATGTTGTTTACGCAGAATGGAATAAATACGTTATTTTGTTATTTATGGTTTGTTAATAAAAGACTGTTATGGCCATTTAAATACACAATCAGTTTGCCTTCAGTAAATCAACCCCTATGTTGTTTACGCAGAATGGAATAAATACGTTATTTTGTTATTTATGGTTTGTTAATAAAAGACTGCTATGGCCATTTAAATATAAATGATGTGGTTGTGTCATTATTGGGGTAGTCTGGTGGTATGGATTAGAGAGGTAAGGTCATGGCAGTCGCGTGGTTTAAACGAAATAGTGGGCGTGGCTCTAAGGTGGTGTGGTTAGAATCTGAGATAAACGAGGGATGGAGGGAGAGGGAGAGAGGGAGGGAGGGACAGCAGGCCCAGATCCTACACAACAATAGAAATATGTGTATTCTAGAAAGTTTAACAAACAGCAGATAAAGATACTCCAAACACCTGGTGTTAGCACTTCAATCATCCCGGCACCATGGTTGTTATGGTGTCAGGATGATTGAAGTGCATTATTTCTATTATTACATTGTAATATAAAATTAAATCATTCAACTCACCATAATGCAGAATCAGTAGAACCCTGAGCGTGTCACTAGCCACGTCGTCTGCAACCAGATGCCCCCAGCGGAGTCCCTCCTTACATGCAGCCTGTGTCCCATCAAATGCAGCCTGTGTCCCATCAAATGCAGCCTGTGTCCCATCAAATGCAGCCTGTGTCACATAAAATGCAGCTTGTGTCCCATCAGATGCAGCCTGTTTCACATAAAATGCAGCCTGTGTCACATAAAATACAGCCTGTGTCCCATTAAATGCAGCCTGTGTCACATAAAATGCAGCCTGTGTCCCATAAAATGCAGCCTGTGTCACATAAAATGCAGCCTGTGTCCCATTAAATGCAGCCTGTGTCCCATTAAATGCAGCCGGTGTCACATAAAATGCAGCCTGTTTCCCATCAAATGCAGCCTGTGTCACATAAAATGCAGCCTGTGTCACATAAAATGCAGCCTGTGTCCCATTAAATGCAGTCAGTGTCCCATTAAATGCAGCCTGTGTCACATCAAACCCCCCTTCTCCACTGGAGGACAGAGGTACTTACCTTGCTGTGTTGTCCTCTCCTGCAGTGTCTCCTTCCACTGGCAGCGGCGATGGAGGAGTCCGCTCCTCATACTTCCGGTTTCCTCTCTCTCGGGAGCAATGGGAGAGAGAAAACAGGAAGTGACATCTAACTGTTTGATGTCAATCAAACCGCCCGGCTGTAGTAATAGATACTACAAGCGCCGGGCGGAAGCTACTCGGCGCTTCGGAAAGCGCAGCAAGGCGGGACAAAAGCCCGCAAATGAAGCGCCGCGTCTGCAATCTCGTGATTGCATAGACGTGGCGCTTCTCATAGTGCACTGTGTCCGGCGTCTGAACACAGAGCACTTAAAAAAATGATCACCGCTCCAGGAGTATTAAACGGACAAAGGGTGAATCGATCTTGGTTCGGAGGTCACAGGTGCTGGCTAATGCTGATCGCAATAAAAATGAACGAATTCTGAACAGCTGCACTCAGGTATTAGCCTTGTTTATTAGAAGATGCACATCAAATAAAAAAAATCACAGCAGACAAAAAAGAGCTGACGTTTCGCACTAGCGTTAGTGCTTACTCATATGAGTATGCACAAACGCTAGTGCGAAACGTCAGCTCTTTTTTGTCTGCTGTGATTTTTTGAATTTTATGTGCATCTTCTAATAAACAAGGCTAATATTTGAGTGCGGCTGTCCAGAATTCGCACAGTGCACTTAAGGACTTTTTTTTTGTATATTTTTTTAAAGGGCCAGTTTTAAAAAAACATTTTTTATATTTTTTATTTATTTTTTTTGTGACTGCCTGGAGGGGGGGTGGCGCCCGTGCGCCCACTATGGATGGGCCGCCACTACTTGAGACTGTTGTTATGATTGACCAGCTTGTGGAACAAGGAAAATTACTCTGTTCCTTTGTAGAGGCCGCTTTGATCATACACTAACTGCAAAATACATCAAAGAAATTCCTCTCACATACACACAATTGATGGCTTACAGCTTTACAAGTGCATGTGTCATTTGGACACCTGACTGATCGATGGTTTACAAATGTGTATAACCATAGCAATACATGTGAGGACCAAACATCTGACCGATGGATGACATACAAAGGTGTATAGCCATAGCAAAGAATGTGAAACCTGAACTCCTATGAAAGCTTTATATGTCAGTATGTCAACATGTCCAGTCAGTCTGGCTGTATTTGCGTTGGACACATACACAGTATCTCACAAAAGTGAGTACACCCCTCACATTTTTGTAAATATATTATTATATCTTTTCATGTGACAACACTGAAGAAATTACACTTTCCTACAATGTAAAGTAGTGAGTGTACAGCTTGTATAACAGTGTAAATTTGCTGTCCCCTCAAAATAACTCAACACACAGCGTTAATGCCTAAACCGCTGGCAACAAAAGTGAGTACACCCCTAAGTGAAAATGTACAAATTGGGCCCAATTAGCCATTTTCCCTCCCTGGTGTAATGTGACTTGTTAGTGTTACAAGGTCTCAGGTGTGAATGTGGAGCAGGTGTGTTAAATTTGGTGTTATCGCTCTCACTCTCTCATACTGGTCACTGGAAGTTCAACATGGCAGCTCATGGCAAAGAACTCTCTGAGGATCTGAAAAAAAGAATTGTTGCTCTACATAAAGATGGCCCAGGCTATAAGACATTTATTTAGACATTTTTACTTAGGGGTGTACTCACTTTTGTTGTCAGCAGTTTAGACATTAATGGCTGTGTGTTGAGTTATTTTGAGGGGACAGCAAATTTACACTGTTATACAAGCTGTACACTCACTACTTTACATTGTAGCAAAGTGTAATTTCTTCAGTGTTTTCACACGAAAAGATATAATAAAACATTTACAAAAAATGTGAGGGGTGTACTCACTTTTGTGAGATACTGTATGTATAGGATCAAAGGAATGTGTACTAGACACGTGCAATTTGTTTCGGTACAAATTTGCTTTCGGACAAAATTCTGTATATTCGTTCATTCGGAAGCATACGAATGAACAAAAGACTCTTGACGAATGCATACGAAAACAAATTTTCAGAAAAAATGAAAATCCAAAAGAACGAAACCCTGAAAGAACAAAAACCCGAAAGAACGAAAAGTAACAAATGCTGCATCTAAACGAATGGAAAAATTTACAAGTTATGCGCTGCGCTTGGGTGACCCCAAAAACAAAATTAATAATGACCAACTCTGTGCTTACTAATGCGATAATATTAAATACAAATAATATGAATGTTGAATAAATAAACAAGGTGTGAAAAAAACAAGTGCTTGTTACATCATAAATTAGTGCTTAATTAGTGCTTGTTACACCATACATAGTGTCTTAATCAACATAAAAAGTGCTTAGTGCTCAATATAAAGTATCCTGCTTGTCTAAATGAATAAATTAACAAATAATAAATAAAAAAAGTTCTCTTTAGCACTCTAAATAGTGCGTGCAAATAATGTCCAGCAGTTATAATAAAACAATACGTGCAGGTGGTGTTCAGCTGTGACAACAATCCAACATCTTGCCGAAGATATCCTGAGTGTCTTCGACACAGGGATCACGTGTCATCATCACGTGTCATCATCCCCCTGATGATGACACGTGATCCCTGTGTCGAAGACGCGTAGGGGAGGGGCCAGGACGGAGAGACTGACACGGACTTCACACCAGCGTTGTCCCAGCACAGCATACCGCACCAAACATCCAGTGATTTTGCATAGAAAGCCGTTATAGTATGGTGCACTGACGCACCAGTGCCATGTGAGTACCCCGGTGTGGGGAGCGTTTTCTTTTAATAAAAGTAATTTGACTATATTACACTATATAGTTTCCTTTTCATTTATATGTATGGAGCCACATTGTTTCCAGCTGGAGGAGTGCAGCAGACACTGAGACTGAGCCCAGGGGTGGCTCCAAAGCGTATTTGGACTCAGGGTAGCAGCTGAGTCACACGCCCTGAGGTGAGCACATTAGCTTAAGGGGGTCACGAAGGAGCACCGGAGCATGTTTTGCAGCACTCAGGATATCTTCGGCATGATGTTGGATTGTTGTTACAGCTGAACACCACCTGTTTTATTATCACTGCTGGACATTATTTGCACGCACTATTTAGGCTGCTAAAGAGAACTTTTTTTATTTCTTATTTATTAATTTATTCATTTAGACAAGCAGGATACTTTATATTGAGCACTAAGCACTTTTTATGTTGATTAAGACACTATGTATGGTGTAACACGCACTAATTAAGCACTAATTAATGGTGTAACAAGCACTTGTTTTTTTCACACCTTGTTTATTTATTCAACATTCATATTATTTGTATTTAATATTATCGCTTTAGTAAGCACAGAGTTGGTCATTATTAATTTTGTTTTTGGGGTAACCCAAGCGCAGCGCATAACTTGGAAATTTATCCTATGCACGTTATATGAAGCGTGATTAGCGCATGCAGCTGGAGGTAGCACAAGCAAGGCATAAGATTATTGTGGCTCACAGAATTTTTCCAATTTAAACAAATGGAAAGTAACGAATACAAATGCATCCAAAGTTCCGAATTATCCAAAGTAACGAATGCCGCATCTAAACAAATGGAACAGAACAATTACGAATGCATCTGAAATTATGAATAATCCAAAGTAATGAATACCGATCATAACGAATGATCCGCCAGCCAGCCAGCCATCCAGAAAACTAGTATTTTCAGAAGCAGGTTACCAGTGGTGGCCAATTTATTTCTCCCATGACTTTCCTTTAAGCACAGTTTTCAAGCAACCTGAGAGTCCAGCGACCATCTAGAAGCTAACATATGAGATTTACAGCTCAGCTATATGGCATTTTACTATCTGCTAACTTTGTAACATTCTACTTTTTAAAATAAATTTTAACAAAAGTTTTTATAAAGTGTTACTAAAACCAGTAATATGAAAATAGCCCCCCCCCCCCCCCCCCCAGTACCCACAGCTTACAAATCTTCTTTTTACATTAAATTCTGCCACTATATACCTTTTTTGCTGATCTGTATACCCAGGGCCGGCCCAAGACATTGTGCTGCCTGGGCCCAAGAATAAAATGCTGCCCCCCTCCCAAAACAAATCACACCCACAAAAAGGCCCCCACATTCATTATTTTATATCAAGATAACTAAAATTAAATTTGTCAGAAAATAAGATTTAAAATACCTTAAATCTATTCCCTATTCTGTAGATGCTATAAATTTTACGCAAACCAATCAATATACGCTTATTGCAATTTTTTTTTTTAACCAAAAATATGTAGTAGAATACATATTGGCCTAAACTAATGAAGACATTTTTTTTGTGGGGTGGGGGGGATATTTATTATAGCAAAAAGTAAAAAATATTGTGTTTTTTCAAAAATTGTCGCTCTTTTTTTGTTTTACAGCTTAAAAAAAAACGCATTGGTGATCAAATACCACTGAAAGAAAGCTCTATTTCTGGGAAAAAAAGGACATCAATTTTGTTTGGGTACAGCGTTGCACGACCGCGCAATTGTCAGTTAAAGTAACGCAGTGCTGTATATTGCAAAAAATGGCCTAGTCATTAAGGGGGCAAATCTTTCAGGGCTGAAGTAGTTAATCAGGGCTTGGCAAGGCAAGTCCCTCTCAGGCTCTCATGTCTCATACAACTTGTGATGTGTGACAGTGTACTTACAGTACACTGATTCAGACTCCTGCAGACAATGCTGCTATAGGGAAATCAATGGTGACAGAATGGACAGGGTCAGGGTCAATGCCGAGCCTCCACAACATGGACACAGTGACAGGCAGGTTGCAACACCTCAGGCAGTGTCAGGTGCTGTGCAGGTGGACTGTGGACAGCTACTCAGCTCACACTCAGGCACAGGCAGCTCTCTTCAGACGTGCTCCCTTCCCTCAGGCTCTGAGCCACGCTGAAGAAGATGGAATATGGAAAAGGTGGGTGGAGGCGGAGCTAATTGACTAGGCACGGAGGCTGAGCGCACTGAATGCTGGGGCGTCTGCGTCCTTTGACGTCACTGGTTGCTAAACGCCGGGCAGCAGGCGATTCTAGCAACCACTGCAGCGCACAGCTGACCAGGATTGGCCCTGCTCCTGCTGACCGATTCAACCTTTTCGTGATAGATAGGGTACGGCCGGGTGGCTACTAAGGTACGGGCATAGGCGTGCGCAGCTTATTGCATTAGGGTGTGCACCCCAAAGCTCAAACACACATGCTTGTGCATATATATACATATATATACACACTCTATATTGTCAAAAGTATTGGGACACCTGCCTTTACACGCACATGAACTTTAATGACATCCCAGTCCTAGTCTCTAGGGTTCAATATTGAGTTGGCCCACCCTTTGCAGCTATAACAGCTTCAACTCTTCTAGGAAGGCTGTCTACAAGGTTTAGGAGGGTGTCTATGGGAATGTTTGACCATTCTTCCTGAAGCGCATTTGTGAGGTCAGGAACTGATGTTGGACGAGAAGGCCTGGCTCGCAGTCTCCCCAACGGGTTGAGGTCAGGACTCTGTGCAGGCCAGTCAAGTTCCACCACCCCAAGCTCGCTCATCCATGTCATTATGGACCTTGCTTTGTGCACTGGTCCAAATCATTTGGTGGAAGGGGGATTATGGTGTGGGGCTGTTTTTCAGGGGTTGGGCTTGGCCCCTTAGTTCCAGTTAAGGGAACTCTTAAGGTGTCAGCATACCAAGACATTTTGGACAATTTCATGCTCCCAACTTTTGTGGGAACAGTTTGGGGATGGCCCCTTCCTGTTCCAACATGACTGATCACCAGCGCACAAACAAGGTCCATAAAGACATGGACTTAGCAAGGGTGGTGGAAAATGTACTTCAAGTGCAAAAATTCACATTATAATAGTAACTAAAACATATAAAATTAAGTGTAACAATCTAAAAAATAAAAATTCCAAAGTGCTATAATGGTGTGAACCTCCCAACTAAAAAGTTGTTGTACTTGAGGTTAATCTGATTGGAAGCACTGATTGGCACTGACAGGTGGCACTGATTGGAAACACTGATTAGCACTGACTAGCACTGACAGGTGGCACTGATTGACACTGACAGATGGCACTGATTGGAAGCACTGATTGGCACTGACAGGTGGTACTTATTGGCACTGACTAGCACTGACAGGTGGCGCTGATTGGCACTGACAGGTGGCACTGACAGAGGAGAGGGAGTTTCACACTGAGCCGATATTGACGCTTAGTGAAACTGTGTGTGAAACTGACATGCAATGTAACTGCATGCAGAGAGAGACCAGCTGTCAAAAATTCAGTGGTGATGTCGGGGGTGGGCGGGACTCGGGATGGGCAGGACCCAGGGTGGGCGGGACCCAGCAGCTATCAAACACAAGCCAATGCTTAAGAAAGGGGGCAGGGCCACATACATGTAGCAGCTGTCAGGGCTGGGCTCAGTCCTTCCTTCTCTGAGCTGGCCGCTCAGCTGTTGGCTAATTTCCAGCTCGAATCTCTCTCCACAGTTACTCAGCTGTTGATGATCCTGCTCTTCAGTCCTGCCTACTTAAGCCGTCCAGTCCAGAGGAGCTTTGCCTTTACTGAGCTTTACTGAGCTTTGCCGGTTACTGAACTTTGGCTATGTTTTGACTACGTTTGTTCTTTTTACTTTTATTATTAAACAAGTGTGATTTAACTGTACTTCTGTCTCGGTCTGATTTCATGATTTCTGACAGCGGCCTGCCCAGGCCCCATCCCATTGGCTGGTGTTTGATAGCTGCTGGGCCCCGCCCACCCCCCGACATCAACGCTCAATTTGATAGCTGGTCTCTCTCTGCATTCAGTTACATTACATGTCATTTTCACATGCTCAACGGCTCTGGCAAGCGTCAATATCGGCTCAGTGAGAAACAGTCTCACAGGCAGCATGGATTGCACACTCATTGGATGCAGCCTTTCACAGCAGTCCCACAGGCAGATCTCTGGAGACAGCCGACACAGGTGACCATACGGGTAAAACTCATCACTGCTGGCTGCCCACTGGGTCCCATGGTAGGGCCGGCCCTGTGTATACCACAGTCACATGATAAACGGCAGTTTCTCCAGTGCTGAGTTTTCAGGTAGGAGGAGATTTCCACTACAGCCTGTATACACGCCCACATGTGTGATGTCATGTGACCTGAACAGTTCTGCTGAAATAGGAAATGTTCTCTCCAGCAATAGAGACTAAATTGAGCATGTGCAGGATGGCTACCCTCATTGTATTATATGGCTTTGCCAAGATAGACAGTGCAGGAGGGGAGGATCTATGCATACAGTATAAAACAGGCTTTTTACACAATGCAGAGGATTAACCCCTTAAGTTCCACAGTGAGTATAACAAGCATGCTATTCTGCATATACAGACAGATTTTACTGTTGTGGGTTTAGTAACACTTTAAAGCGGGGGTTCACCGACACCGCCAAAAAAAAAAAAAATATTAAAAGCCAGCAGCTACAAATACTGCAGCTGCTGACTTTTAATACATGGCCACTTACCTGTCCCAGGGTCCAGCGATGTCGGCAGGGGACGCCGAGAACCCGCTCGGTTCTCGGCAGTTGCCGCCACCATCCTAGGTGAGGGAATCAGGAAGTGAAGCGTTGCGGCTTCACTTCCCGGTTCCCTACTGCGCATGCGCGAATCACGCTGCGTGTCCCTAGTGGTCCCCGCTCTCTCCTGGGAGCTGTGTGTTCCCAGCAGACAGCGTGGTCGGGACGGGAAGAGGCATAGACTCCCATGGGAGTCTATGCCGGAAGTGGGTGCAAATACCTGTCTTAGACAGGTATCTGCACCCCCCTCCCCCCTGAAAGGTGCCAAATGTGACACCGGAGGGGGGGAGGGTTCCGAAAAGCGGAAGTTCCATTTTTGTGTGGAACTCCGCTTTAAAGACTTGATGTACTGGTTATATGGCAAGCCCTGAAATGAAGCAGTCCTGGGTTACAGAATCCTCTTAATATAAGATCCAGCTCACATTTTGCGTGATTTGTTTGTTAAGCATTTCACACCCTTTTACCACGTTTCACTCATAGGGCACCCCATTCAGCTGGTGCAATGCTAATACTGATTCTGCCCAGGATTCCAAGTCACTAAGTGTGAAGTAACATATTGCTGAATTTGTATGGAAACACTCAGATTTTTAAAGGGGAATTTAAAGGTGCCCACTGCTTAAATAAATCACTTGAGTTCTTATTTTCTGAAGGCTCCAGTAGTAGGACATTCCAACCCGAGCTCCCAGTTCTGATCTGCTAACATTGCAAAGCTTGTGTCTCACTCCTCCTGCCGCATTCTATGGAATGTAGAATAAATGAATAAACAGAAAAAAACAAAGGCAAGGGTTAGATTACCTATTAAACATGGCCATGGCCGACTGAAAACCACACTGGCCTGTAATGTAATTTGAGGTGGACTTTTTTTTTTTAATGTTGACATATAGTCAGGCTTTCTTTTGTTAAGTAATTTGCAGTTTACAGATTAATGTAAGGGCTATTAGTATGATTCCAGGATACTTTTACTGTCTTTACACACCCTGATAGCATCTTTAAACTATGCTTGGGATTAGCTGACATTTCCAGCAACTGTTGTTATGCTGTTATTAAAGCTCTTTTAGACACACTTCTCCTGTGGGTCACAGAAGTGCATTTAGTTCAGATGTCACTGAGCCTGTCCAGACTCTGGAGGGATCACAACAGTGTTTGTAGCTGCTGACTTTAAATTTTTTTTTTGGGGGGGGGGGGGGCTGAAGCTCCTCCCTAATTAGATATTAACATACAACTGTTTTAACAGTTTTGCTAGGGTTGGTAAATAAAGAGTTATGTAAGGATTGCAACTTGCACGTTAACACATAACAAGTGAAGCAACAATTGGCAATCATCAGCACTAGTAATGGCTGCAGTAACTGCGAGAAAACACTCTAAACAACAGTCCCAAATAGTATGGTCTTAACAAACAGAGTGGCACACAGAGTGAAGGTGCGGATGGCAGCGTGCATCTCTTTGGAGCTGTTTTTGCGGGAGCTTTTGGCTACGGTTAAGCCCATAAACTCTGATCTATTTCACCTGTCTCTGCTTGGACCTCTGCTCTAAACGATCAAACATCTGCTTGCATCTCAAACATCTAAACAGGCCACTTCTCATAAACCTCAAGCTCCTGAATTCCATCCATGAGAATCCCGCTCCTCCAAGCTTCATCACCATGTATTCTATAATAAGCATCTAGTGGTTTTTGGTTATTCTTTGTACTGTGACCTGACTTCCACACTCGCCCAGGAATTGCCCTTAGGGGCCTAGAATGTCCTACGGGTTTGGGTTGTCCCTGTGTTGAGATATCTACACACAATATTCTCTAAGGCATACTCCTGAAGAAGCGGTCTCACTGCGAAACATGTAGAGGTTGAACTGACCTAGCACAACTTCTGGATCCCTCCTTCTATGAACTCAGTTCTTTTTCAGAGAATTTAGGACATGTGTATTGTATTCTTTCTCTATAGGACCTTTTTAATCATGCTTGTGTCTTAATAAATTTATATTTTTATACATATGTGTATGTGAGTCTTTGCTGTACCATGAAAATCCATAGTTGCCTCAGATTTTCTGCCTTTTGTCTCTTACAGTGGCACACAGGTGCGAAAAGGCTAGCAGTTGTGTACTCAGCAATGTTGGCAGCACATTGGCAGCATAAGGGTTAGTATAACTTATATTAGGGGGTGACTGATAGGTAAAGTGGCAGTGCAAGCGGCACTTAGAGTAGTGGTGCAAGTCCTATGACAGAGCACTGGATACTGGAGGATAGCAGAGCAGACAACAGTGTCCCTAATCTATTCTTCATTGAACAGCAACCTTTCCCTAAGGCTAATTCACTGTCCCTAAAAGCGTGTTTTTTTTTTTCCATATTGTAGCCATTTACAAATGAGCACCAAATACAGCGTGGCACTGCTATTTATTAGCATTACCCACACTAAAGATGGCTGCTGAGGTCACTTGTTGAAGTGTCTAATTGGACCACTTCTGTTCTGGTGACACCTACAGAGTCTGCAGAAGAACAATGTTCATCTCATCTTCTACTCCCTCTATACAGCAGCCAGCAACACAGTGCCTTCCTGATGACGTGTATAACACGAAATGCAGAGAGGCTGCGTGTCCGCTTTTCACCAATATCATATCTGGACTTGCTGGTTCCCAATCCCTGGGCTGTGGAACACACGCCGCGGCTGACAGGAAGATGTGCAGATTCACTCTGTGCTGTACATGTTGGTGCTAGCATACAGTATCTCACAAAAGTGAGTACACCCCTCACATTTTTGTAAATATTTTATTTTATCTTTTCATGTGACAACCCTGAAGAAATGACACTTTGCTACAATTATTTTTATTATTATACAGGATTTATATAGCGCCAACAGTTTACGCAGCGCTTTACAATATAAAAATGTAAATGTACAATGTAAAGTAGTGAGTGTACAGCTTGTATAACAGTGTAAATTTGCTGTCCCCTCCAAACAACTTAACACACAACCATTATTGTCTAAACTGCTGGCAACAAAAGTGAGTACACCCCTAAGTGAAAAAGTCCATATTGGGCCCAAAGTGTCAATTTTTTGTGTGGCCACCGTTATTTTCCAGTACTGCCTTAACCCTCTCGGGCATGGGGTTCACCAGAGTTTCACAGGTTGTCACTGGAGTCCTCTTGGAGGGCTCTTATCCAGATAGCAGGGATAACTTGCCACAAATTTGTAGCAGTATTGAATTGTAAATCTGTTAACTTGCTGCACATTTTCACTGGCAAGTTGTATACTTGCAGAACACTTAAAGCACAAGTTCTAGTTGACACTTTTCCAATTTGAAGCAAATGTGCATGGCAAGTCTCTAGCAAGAGCAAAGTTGCAATGGTGAGTCTACAGCAAGACCTCTGCAAGTCTATAGCATGAAAATTTAGCCACAGTGACCCCTGTGGTGGGATGACTATAGCACAACACAACTGAAGCAGAACTTGCAGCAGACTTGCAGAATGTTTGCAAAGAAAGTTGATCTGGAGTCATGCAATGCAGACTTCGTGCAACTGTGCAACAAACTTGTGAAGCCTGGCAAGTCTAGCAATAGCTTAGCAAGTCATTTTCAAACTTGCAGCACAATTGCTTGCTATCTGGGTATCTTCCACACTTGAATGAAGTGTAGATAGACTACAGCTCTGTCTGCTAAAGAGGGAATGCAACAATGCTTGAGTGGCACCACAAACAGATACCTAGTCACTGGAGCATTTCCTGTCATGCCAATCCTTTCTCAACACATAGAGATATCTCCACCCTCCAACAGGTCTTTTCTATGGGTTTCTGAAGATTGATGTATGTGCTCTTTATTTATGTAGCAAAGTCCCAGGCTTCCTTCGGTCTAACGAGCACCTCCAGGACCTAGCTGACATCCTTCTGTATATGGTGGGCTGTGAGACATGGTGGGTGCAAGGTAATTAACGTTATTGGGCGCCTGACACTTCTTGAATGCAAAAGAGAGTTTATTTCTCTTAACTAGGGATGAGCTCGATGTTCGGGTTGAACATAAGTTTGACTCGTACATCATCATGTTCGCTCACTCACTGAACAGCGAACATTATGAGGCATTCGTGGAAAATTTGAGCACCGCCGAACGCCCCATAATGCACTGCAAAATCGCAGTGCATTGCTGTATGATGATTGGCCAAAGCATGCACCTGACCTGCATGCTTTGGCCAATCACAGCGCGTTCTGCTCAGAGAGCCATAATTGGTAAAAGGCAAGGTGCCTTTGGCCAATCATGGCTGAGGGTGACTAAGTCCACGCCCCACACTCTATAAGACTGCTTACACAGATGCCGTGTGTAGTGTTGTTGGCGTGGACAGAGAGATTGAGAGACGGAGAGCTTGATTTAGCTTAAGCAATATTTTATTATATCTTTTCATGTGACAACACTGAAGAAATTACACTTTGCTACAATGTAAAATAGTGAGTGTATAGATCAGGGGTCTTCAAACTACGGCCCTCCAGTTGTTCAGGAACTACAATTCCCATCATGCCTAGTCATGTCTGTGAATGTCAGAGTTTTACAATGCCTCATGGGATATGTAGTTCTGCAGCAGCTGGAGGGCCGTAGTTTGAGGATCCCTGGTATAGATGGTATAACAGTGTAAATTTGCTGTCCCCTCAAAATACTCAACACACAGCCATTAACGTCTAAACCGCTGGCAACAAAAGTGAGTACACCCCTAAGTGAAAATGTCCAAATTGGGCCCAAAGTGTCAATATTTTATGTGGCCACCATTATTTTCCAGCACTGCCTTAACCCTCTTGGGCATGGAGTTCACCATAGCTTCACAGGTTGCCACTGGAGTCCTCTTCCACTCCTCCATGACGATATCACGGAGCTGGTGGATGTGGACCTTGCGCTCCTCCACCTTTTGTTTGAGGATGCCCCACAGATACCCAATAGGGTTTAGGTCTGGAGACATACTTGGCCAGTCCATCACCTTTACCCTCAGCTTTTTTAGCAAGGCAGTGGTCATCTTGGAGGTGTGTTTGGGGTCATTATCATGTTGGAGAACTGCCCTGCGGCCCAATCTCCGAAGGGAGGGGGATCATACTCTGATTCAGTATGTCACAGTACATGTTGGCATTCATGGTTCCCTCAATAAACTGTAAAACTGTAGCTCCCCAGTGCCAGCAGCACTCATGCAGCCCCAGACCATGACACTCCCACCACCATGCTTGACTGTAGGCAAGACACACTTGTCTTTGTACTCCTCACCTGGTTGCCGCCACAAATGCTTGAAACCATATGAACCAAATACGTTTATCTTGGTCTCATCATACCACATGACATGGTTTTAGTAAACCATGTCCTTAGTCTGCTTGTCTTCAGCAAACTGCTGTCTTTCTTGTGTATCATCTTTAGAAGAGGCTTCCTTCTGGGATGACAGCCATGCAGATCAATTCGATGCAGTGTGCGGCGTAGGGTATGAGCACTGACAGGCTGGCCCCCCACCCCTTTAACCTCTGCAGAAATGCTGGCAGCACTCATACGTCTATTTCCCAAAGACAACCTCTGGATATGATGCTGAGCACGTGCACTCAACTTTTTTGGTCAACCGTGGCGAGGCCTGTTCTGAGTTAAACCGCTGTATGGTCTTGGCCACCTTGCTGCAGCTCAGTTTCAGGATCTTGGCAATCTTCTTATAGTCTAGGCCATCTTTATGTAGAGCAACAATTCTTTTTCTGATCCTCAGAGAGTTCTTTGCCATGAGGTGCCATGTTGAACTTCCAGTGGCCAGTATGAGAGAGTGAGAGTGATAACACCAAATTTAACACACCTACTCCCTATTCACACCTGAGACCTTGTAACACTAAGGAGTCGTATGACACCATGGAGGAAAAATGGCTAATTGGGCCCAATTTGGACATTTTCACTTAGGGGTGTACTCACGTTTGTTGCCAGCAGTTTAGCCATTAATGGCTGTGTGTTGAGTTATTTTTAGGGGACAGCAAATTTACACTGTTATACAAGCTGTACACTCACTACTTTACATTGTAGCAAAGTGTCATTTCTTCAGTGTTGTCACATGAAAAGATATAATAAAATATTTACAAAAATGTGAGGGGTGTACTCACTTTTGTGAGATACTGTATATATACTCGATATTCAGTCAGTCCAGGCAGTGTATTAATATATATATTTACATATATAAGTACTCTGCATCCAGTGAAGCCTATATCTACAGTGCATTCTGTGGTGTACTGTTTCTAATACACAGGCGGTGTACACAGTATCTAATACAGTGTGTACAGTTTTGTGACAGACTCACCCAAAAAAGAGGCTTTTGGAGGGACTGAATGCTAGCCTCTTGCCTACCGACTATGGGCCCTGGCATTTGAGGGAGCTACAAGCATTTAGGAAGATATTCTGTTATGTAATACAAAATGACATTATTAAGGAGGCCATGATGGTCTCTGCCAGCTTGGGACTCAGAGGACAGATGTATGTGAAAGGAATGCTGATTAATGAGACCTGGAATGCCAGAGTCTTTCACCCAATAGTTTATTGTGCTCATTAACACACCTTTGTCTCCTATGAAACTATTGGGGGATGTGTTTATACTTACGTGTGTAGTGCCCCCCCTGGGTCTACTGGGAGCAAAAAGGTACCTCCAGGGACAGGGAGCGAGCTTACATTCACCTCAGGGCTGAGTCCATGGCTATAATGGGAAGTTAGAACAGAATTTAGGCGCCAGTCACTTTAGGTATTTATCAATGCTTTAATGAGAACTTGAAAGAAGTAGTAGGAGAGAGGGTTAGGGGAGGTTTCAGATACCCTTTTTGCAGATCACTTACAGACTCCTTGAATCCTAAAGGCAAAACCACTTTCTTTTGTAGGATCTTAATTACCTGGATAGGTCTCTCACACAAACCTAGCAGCCAGTAGAATGTCTGGACAGGCCTCTCTCACAGACTAAGCAGCCAGTAGAACTCCTGGATAAGTTTCTGTCACAGACTTCGCAGCCAGTAGAACTCTTGGATAAGTCTCTCTCACAGACTTAGCAGCCAGGAGCTAGTTACCTTGTAGAACAGCTTGACAGTACCAGAACCTTTAAGCCAACCCGGCGATACGGTAAGGGTAGTTTAGATATAGGTGCATCCTCCAAAACGAGTCACCAGGTCCTCCTGGGAGACCAGCCTTCATCCTGGCTCTCTCAAGCAAGGGTCCCCCCCTGGATCTCCTCAGCTTGGCTCGGCTTCTTCCACACAGGCAAGACAGCCTAAGGACCACCTCAGGATTAGCAGGCCACAGACAGGCTTCTGGGCCTACTTGCAGAACTTGCAGCAGCACATCCTCGGGTCAGGAGGACCCCGAGGTAAGGAATGAACAAGAGCACATGGCATCTGTCCAATAAATACTCCTTCCCAGAATGCACGGCATCCAGGCACCCACTACTGGGCTGTTTCTGGAAAAAGAGTATTCATTACAGCTCAACCTAGTTGGAATTCTCATACTGTCCTGTGGTACCAGTGACACCTACCCCAAGTTTATAACAGAACCAAATATACAATCAAATATGAGCTGTTTACAGCTCAGCCAAAAAATAAATTTACACTATAGCCCCATTTTTTGCAGCTGGGGGCTACACGTGTATTGTAAGTTGTTAGTGAGGAGACAGCAAATCTACCCTGAAAGGTCATATCTCGGAGTCACCAAGTCTGGGTAAATGATTAGATAACTAGCTCATGTTAATTAGGTTTCTGGTTACAGTTTGTATTGTCAGCCTGCTGTATATATTTGTGTGTCATCTCAAATAAAAGACTCCATGTTCAGCAACCAAATGAGTATTGCCTTGTTTGTTGTTGTCAGTGGTTGGAATATCTGATATCTATATTCAGGCTGGGAGGAAGCGGTATATGATGAAAGCACTCAAGCGGAGTGTGGGATGTGTGGGAAGAGCAGGGCCGAACTTCACTGAGCTCTGCCCAGCACCAACAGCAGTATCTGTCGAGTTACAAGGAACTTCCCCAGCTGAAGCACTGACCACCAGACAGAGGGTCCAAGACCTCTGCTCCACATCTGTGGCAGTTCCGGAGGCTCAGGGTGAGAAGGTGGCGGTCACTTCCCAGCAGCAGATCAGGATAAAGGGGGAGAAGGGAGAGGAGGTGTTCGTCGTCCCTCCCCAACAGTCGGCCTGGGTGGAGGAAGCGGCCTTTCCTCCCCAGCAAAGATCCGTGCACCTGGGAGACAGTACCACAGACATGTCATCCCAGCAGCCAGATGAGGGAATGGAAGAGGAAGCAGCCGGATCACCTCCCCAATGGCAGCTACACAGTTTGGGAGTGGAGGACGCCAGCCTCCTGCCCCAACAGTTAGCCGGAGCGGAGGATGTGGAGTCCCCAGCAGAAGTGCTGGCAACAGGGAAGAGTGCTGCCAACCTCTGCCCAGCACTGGCAACAACTGTGGAGTTCCAGGGAGTCGGGGCAGTTGGCCCCTCTCTCCAGTGACAAGCTGATGTAGTAAAGCTTCTACTCCCAGCTGAATCACTGGCAACAGGGTAGAGCGCTGCTGGCCTCTGCCTAGAACCTACAGTGTCTCTACAGCGTCAGGAAGCTGGGGCGATCAGCCCCTCTGCCCAGCAGCAGACCGAGCCTCGGAGTGTTAGAAACCACCCAGCTGAAGCGCTGGCAGCTGGACAGAGAGTCAATGACCTCTGCCCCACACCTACTGATGTCAACTATTCCTTGCAGCCAAGAATGGAGATCATGCAGACTGACTGTGTGAGTTCACTCTGCCCGGCTAATGCATGTCCAGACCAGGTGGAGGTCTGGGACCTTGTTAGTTGACTTTTGATGGGGGAGAAAGGTGACAGACTCACCTGGGACAGAGGCTTTTGGAGGGGACTGAATGCTAGCCTCTTGCCTACTGACTATGGGCCCTGGCATTTGAGGGAGCTACAAGCATTTAGGAAGATATTCTGTTAGGTAATGCAAAAGAACATTTTTAAGGAGGCCGTGATGGTCTCTGCCAGCTTGGGACTCAGGGGACAGATGTATGTGAAAGGAATGCTGATTAATGAGATTTGGAAAGCCCGGGTCTTTCACCCAATAGTTTATTTTGCTCATTAACACACCTTTGTCTCCTATGAAACTATTGGGGGATGTGTGTATACTTATGTGTATTGTAAGTTGTAAGTGAGAAGATGGCAAGTCTACCCTGAAAGGTCATATCTCGGAGTCACCAAGTCTGGGTAAATGATTAGATAACTAGCTCATGTTATTTAGGTTTCTGGTTACAGTTTGTATTGTCAGCCTGCTTTATATATTTGTGTGTCATCTCAAATAAGACTCCATGTTCAGCAACCAAATGAGTATTGCCTTGTTTGTTGTTGTCAGCGGTTGGAATATCTGATATCTATATTCAGACTGGGAGGAAGCAGTATATGACGAAAGCACTCAAGCGGAGTGTGGGATGTTTTGTTACAAGTTTCTACTACACTTCTGGTGCTGTACACAGTACACAATACAGTGCAGCTGTAGTACAGTTTTCACTACTTTTCTGGTGATGTACACAGTATCTAATACAGTGTGTACAGTTTCTACTACACTTCTGGTGGTGTACACAGTACACAATACAGTGCAGCCATAGTACAGTTTCTAATACAGTGCAGGCGGTGTACACAGTATCTAATACAGTGTAGTGTGTTGTTGCAAAACAAAAAATACATCATGTCCAGAAGGCCACAAAGGAGAGGCAGACGCTCACATGCCACTAAAAGAGTGTCTACAGTAAACAGTCGTGGTCGTGGACAAGGTGCATCCTCTACAGGTGGCCGTGAGGCACTCTTGTCCTTTTTTTCTGCTGCTGGCCGTATTATTGAGCCAGAACATGCAGAAGAGTTGGTGGAGTGGATAACAAAGCCGTCCTCATCCTCTTAATCCTCTGTCACTCAGGCTCAGAGTAGTTTGCCTTCCAACGCAGCTGCCAAAGCGGCCTATTCCACCGGCTCCTAGTCCACAGTCACTCCTTCCGTAGCCCCACCATCATGCATGGAGGAGTCCCCAGAATTATTTGACCACAGTGACGGGTACAAGTTGCTGGAGGATGCGATTTGTCCTCTGAAGCAGCGGTGCTCCGTAAGCTTAAGCTCCGTAAGCGTTCAAGGGCCTACGCAAGCAGTCAGGCTAAAAGATGTCATGCAGTGCTTGAGTTGGTCTCCCTAGGGGACAGGAGCCACTGTGGGGCAGAGATTCTGTCAGCTCTGCAGGGGCAGGCTCAGAGGTGGTTGATGCCATGCCAGCTTCAGCCAGGAATGGTTGTATATTTTTTTCCACAAATAGAGCTTTCTTTTGGTGGTATTTGATCATATTTGCGGTTTTTACTCTGCGCTATAAAAAAAAGAGCGACCATTTCGAAAAAAAAAAAACACAATATTTTTTACTTTTTGCTATAATAAATAACCCCAATTTCTTTTTTAAAAAAAAAGCAAATTTTTCCTCAGTTTAGGCCGATACTGTAAGTATTCTTCTACATATTTTTGGTAATAAAAATAGCAAAAAGCGTATATTGATTGGTTTGCGCAAAAGTTATAGTGTCTATGAAATAGGGGAAAGATTTGTGGCATTTTTATTATTATTTTTTTTTTTTTACTAGTAATGGCAGTGATCAGCGATTTTTCTCGGGACTGCGACATAATAGTGGACAGATCGGACACTTTTGACACATTTTTGGGACCATTGACAATTATACAGCGATCAGTGCTATAAAAATTCACTGATTACTGAGTAAATGTCATTTACTAGAGGAGATGACAGATTGTTGTTCCTAGCTAGTAGGAACAGACGATCTATCTCTCCTCTCCTCACAGAACAGGGAGGTGTGTGTGTACACACACACCTCCCTGTGCTGGCTCACGTGCTGCGACCGCCGGCCACGCGCAGAGGCACCCCCGTAGTGCGGTGTGCGCATCTGCTATCCCTGCTTAAAGGACTGACATACAGCTATGAGGGTTTGTGGGAATGTGCCGATCTGAAGCAGTATAATTTATTGTTTCACTTTAAGCATTGTTAAAATCACTGCTCCCGAAAAAAACTGTAGTTTTTAAAACTTTTTTTTGCATTGATAAATGTCCCCTGGGGCAGGACCCGGTCCCCAAACAATTTTTACGGCAATAACTTGAATATAAGCCATTAAAATTAGCACTTTTGATTTTTCACGTTCATGTCCCATAGAATTTAACGGTGTTCGTGTGTTCCAACAAAGTACCTAGTACCACCAGGTACCCGGCCACCTAGTGGTAGAAGAGAAAAGTGCAATAAGGCCAAACTTAGGGAAAAATCAACTGATCTCTAACAATTAGCCAAAATGACTAACGTCTCGGAGTTTGAAGAAAAAATATTTTTAAGCTCTCAAGCCTGAGAGTGAGTGTCCTAGCAAAAACTGGAATAGATGGGGAAACAGGTAAGGAAAGAAATTATGGTGAATCACATATGACAATAAAGTATCAAAAATATGTATGTACAATTTTAAAGGCCAGCATAGGCAGCAACCTTACTTCCTTATCATCTATCCTAATATATATATATATATATATATATATATATATATATATATATATATATATATATATATATATATATATATATACATATACATATACACACACACACACACACTGATAATATAGAGAATGGGTTAGTGTTGACGGCAGGTTAGATCCCTGTCTCTGCTTAGCCAAGGAAGACGCACGGACACAGCAACACCTGAAAGAAAAAATCAGCAGCAATGCATAGGCATCCTATCCTATTGTAACAAGGTGCAGTATATGCATACGTGATTAAACAGATTTTAATTGTCCTCAGCCCAAGACAGCATAACAGTGTAAATACACCCTATAAAATATTTGCATTATTTAGATTAGTGAAAGCATGCTCCTGTCACGATCAGGTGTCAAGCTTGAAGACCAGTTGCTATAGCAGTTGCAGAACTACCACCGACTAGCAGGATAGGTACACAGGCAGTCACCCTGGCAGATGACACAGGCTCACCTGAGGTTCGGAGTCTAAGTACTAACCGGTGCTTCACCCTGTACCTCAACAGGTGGAGGAGGTGGAAGAATTTTTCCAGAAAAGGGATTTTCATGAAATGGTTTAAGTAGTGATATGTGAAAAACAGGGTGAATTTTCATACTATCAGGAAGTTTTAAGCGAAAGGCAACCGGATTGATTTGAGCAGAAATCTTGAATGGTCCTACAAACTTCTGGCCCAGCTTTGCAGACGGAACATGGACCTTCAAAGTTTTGATTGATAACCAAACTTTGTCACCCACATGAAGGGTAGGAAGTGATCTGCGATGTCTATCTGCAGCCTTCTTGTAACAATTCTGAGCCTCCCTCAAAGTTTCGATCAATTTCTCTTGAACCTCCTGCAAAATAGTTAATCTGTTGGTAACAGAAATAATTGTAATTGAGATAGGGTGATCAGAAATAAAAAACTGGATGATACCTGTTGTTTAAATAAAAAGGACTTTGAGAACTGAAGCTATGTTTAGCTATGTTATATGCAAATTCTGCTGTAGAAAGATAATCCACCCACTCATCCTGAAAATAACTGACAAAACATTGAAGGTACTGCTCCAAGGTTTGATTGGTCCTCTCGGTCAACAACGACCAAGATAGTGGTCATTTCTTTTGAGGGAGGTAAATCTACCACAAAGTTCATAGAAATTGAGCTCCATGGTCTTGATGGAACAGGGAGTGGCTGGAGCAACCTCAAAGGAGAAGCTTGGGGAGTCTTACTGTGTGCACAGGTGTTTGGAATCTGTCTTATAGCTGGGCCACCAAAAGGAATATGACAAGAGCTCTTCTGTTTTGTAAATCCCAAAATGCCCTGCAAGTTTTGAGTCATGAACCAACCTGATGGGCTTCAATCCGAGCAGATTCAGGTACATAGATACTATGTGCATGAGTCCAAAAGCCGTTCTTGTACACAAGGTTAATATCTGTAGGCGGATCATTGAGAAGAGGGCCATTTTTAAAAGAATGTCTTGAAACCCATGGCCCCTATGAAGATTTTTGAGGCAGGATAGTACATTCAGGGTTGCCTTTTTCCCTTCCTAGGGGTAGATTTCCTCTCACTTCCTGTTGTCTCCCTCCATTTATAAGTAGGAGTCGTTTGTAAGTCGGATGTTTGAAAATAGGGGACCTGCCTGTATATACTATACGGCCTGCCCTATACAATCTGCAGAAAATTGGGCCTTAGGTGTTGGTGGTACTAGAACACTGTAAGCCCTCACAGTTACTCTTGGTGGGCGCTGGAACGGGCCCTGCTGTGAAATATTATATCAAGAATTGTAATTACATGCCCCTGTTAAACAGGGGCAGAAAAATTGGGCCTTAGGCAGTGGTGGCGGTGCCACAACTGTAACCCCTCACAGATACTCTTGGTGGGCGCAGGAATGGGCCCTGCTGTGAAATATTAGATCAAAAATTGTAATTACAATACAGTGCAGCCGTAGTGCAGTTGCTACTACTTTTCTGGTGGTGTACACAATACAGTGCAGCCATAGTGCAGTTGCTACTACTTTTCTGGTGGTGTACACAGTACACAATACAGTGTACATTGTAGTGCGGTGTCGCAAAACAAAATATACATCATGTCTAGAAGGCCACCAAGGAGACGCAGACGCTCACAGGCCATTAAAAGAGGGCAAGTAGGCTCCGTATCTACAGTCAACAGTGCTGGTCATGGACATGGTGCATCCTCTGCTAGTGGCCGTGGGCACACTTGTCCTTTTTTTCTGCTGCTGGCCATGTTATTGAGCCAGAACATGCAGAAGAGTTGGTGGAGTGGATAACAAAGCCGTCCTCATCCTCTGTCACCCAGGCTCAGAGTAGTTTTCCTTCCTATGCAGCTGCCAAAGCGGCCTATTCCACTGGCTCCTTGTCCACAGTCACTCCTTCCGTAGCCCCACCATCATGCACGGAGGAGTCCCGCGAACTATTCGACCACAGTGTCGGGTACATGCTGCTGGAGGATGCGCAGCGATTCAAAGGCTCCGATGTTGGAGTAACGTGAGCCTAGAGACAGGGGGTGCCCAAGAAGGACAAGAAACTGGCAGTCATGTTCCCCCAGCTGCAGCATAGTGCCAAGTTTGCTCCAGTGACGAGGAGGGAGAGGATGATGAGGTCACTGACTCTACTTGGGTGCCTGATAGAATAGAGGAGGAAGAGGAGGTGACAACTCCAATGAGGCAGGATGTCCTCTAGGGGGCAGCTTAAGGGCAGCCACCCTACTGCAACACACCGCAGACTCCCCGCTGATTTTTAAAAGTTCCTTGGTGTGGGCCTTTTTGGACACGTGTGCAGCAGATCGCACTGTTGCTGTTTGCAACCTATGTCTGAAGCGGATCAAGCGTGGCCACAACAGCAACCGCTTGGCGCTTGGGCACCACATGCTTGACCAGAGATATGACAACCTCCAATGCAGTCTTTTTCCCGTATACTATATTTGAGATTTAATATCTCTCAGATATGATTTGGGTTAAATGAGAAGTTCTTTGACCATGAGTGAAAGCTTTAATGCAATAACAACATTTATTGGTGAGCAGTTGAAAGTCTATTTAATCCATCTATAGTCTACACCAGGGATAAGCTGTTGCAAAACTACAAGTTAGTTATTAGAAAAAGTACACCAGGAACGGCCTGCAGTCAGATATAGCTAAACTGTATGCAGTGGATATATATATATATATATATATATATATATATATATATATATATATATATATATATATATATACACACAGTGGGGACGGAAAGTATTCAGACCCCCTTAAATTTTTCACTCTTTGTTATATTGCAGCCATTTGCTAAAATAATTTAAGTTCATTTTTTTCTTCATTAATGTACACACAACACCCCATATTGACAGAAAAACACTTCATTGTTGACATTTTTTCAGATTTATTAAAAAAGAAAAACTGAAATGTCACATGGTCCTAAGTATTCAGACCCTTTGCTGTGACACTCATATATTTAACTCAGGTGCTGTCCATTTCTTCTGATCATCATTGAGATGGTTCTCTTTGGACTCTTTTTTGATCTTGCTACATTACCTAAAGTTGTCCTGAGGGGTGCTATATATGGCCCAAAGGAGTGGAACCCCTATAAAATGGGCCCCAGTCTTTGAAGGTTTAACCACGCTGCCCGCCGTGATGGTTGAAGTTTGGATCTGTCTGTTTACAGCAGTATCCTGCAGTGAGGAAAATGTAAGAGAAAAGCATAGGAACTGCAAAGTCTGCCTATGACTTTTCTTTAAGATATATTGTAATGCCTTATGTACTCCTCTAGAGGGAGTTTTTTTTTTAAAAAGTGTAAATGCCTGTTTAAAAGTGCTTAAAACAGCACGTCTCAGCAAGTGGAGGGGGTGTTTCTTTCCCCCTAATGTGAAAACGAGTGGTCAACATGAAGTTAAACAACTTCGTATCCAGGACAAGGGATCCACTCGCATACAAAACATATGCGCTGGTAACCCTGTGGGCTCAGTTTTCACTGATCTATGCATTCCCCCGATTCAGTTGCTACCTCGACTTCCTTGCAGATTCAAACTTGAAAGAAAGACGGTAATTCTGGTAGCTCCAGCAGGGTCCAGAAGGTCATGGTATGCAGGAGTCATAGAGATGGCAGTGGAGGGTCCTTGGCCTCTCCCAGGAGGGGTTACAAGGGCCAGACCTGCTCTCACGGGGGACGATATTCCATCCTACTTTACGAATGCTTAATTTAACGGCTTGGCTAGTGAAACCCACATTCTGAAACGTGGATTTTCCAGGTCAGTTATCACGAGCTATATTATAGAGTTTGGAAAACTTATGTTACCTGGTGTAAAACCAAGAGTTGGCACCCTCGGAGATATATTATAGGCAGAATTCTTGCCTTTCTAATATTGGACGTATGGATGAAGTTGGCCTTAAGTACTATTAAGGGCCAGGTCTCAGCCTTATCGGTTTTATATCAAAGACCGCTTGCTATGCATGCTCTAGTCCGGGGTTTTTTTCTTGCGGGGAATCCGCCAGTTTAATCACCCTTAAAGCCCTTGGGACTTGAATTTAGTTTGTCAGTGTTACAAACAGCCATTTTGAACCTTTACAGCATATTTCACTGGTCCTCCTGACTAGGAAGCTGATATTTTTTATTGCTATCTTCAGGTAGGAGGGTATCAGATTTGCCTGCTCTTTCTTGTAAGGAGCCATATTTGAATATTTACATACAATCGCTTCTCTGCCTTTTGGCTAAGATCAAGTGTAGTATCTGTTCTTATCAGTTTAATATCTGATACGTCCCCTATTTGGGGACCATATATTAAATGGATTTTTAGAACAGGGAGATGGAAGAAGAGCTTGCTCTGTCCACTCCACGCATCGACCTGGTATTGCAGTACCTCCAGAACCGGTGCACAAAAAAAAAAAAAAAGAATATTTACAAGGACAGGGTGGTGTTATGCCCTCGTCCAGGCTTTTTGCCAAAAGTGATTTCAGACCTTCATCGGAATGAAGACATTGTCCTGCCATAATTTTCCCCAAGATCATGTTTCAGGGAAGATAAGTCACTACATGTCTTGATATAGTAAGAGCAGTGAAAATGTATTTAAAGAAGACTGCTCGGATTCGTAAGACTGATGTCTTATTTATTCTGCCAGAGGGTCAAAGGACAGGCAGCGTCAAAATCCACTATTGCTAAGTGGATTTGGCAAGTTATAATTTAAAAACTTATGATTTAAGGGGTAAGATTCCCCTATTCAGGTTAAGGCGCACTCTACCAAAGCGGTTAGTGTTTCTTGGGCAGTGCGTGACCAGGCCTCCTTTACTCAGATCTGCAAGGCCGCAACTTGGTCTTTGGTCCATACATTCACAAATTTTTATCAAGTGGATGTAAGAAAGAATGAGGATGTCGCCTTTGGGCACTGTATGCTGCAGGCAGCAGTATAAATCCTCAGGTCTGCGGGTGCCTTATGGGCTGTGTCTCCCTCCCCTCAAGTGGTATTGCTTTGGAACATCCCAGTAAGTAATTACTTGAGGCTCTGTGTCCTATGATGTACGATAAAGAAAATAGGATTTTTTATAACAGCTTACCTGTAAAATCCTTTTCTTGGAGTACATCATAGGACACAGAGGTCCCTCCCTTCTGTCTTATGGAGTATAACTATATTGCTTGGCTACAAAAACTGAGGACTCCTGGAAGGAGGAGGGGTTATATAGGGGAGTCAACTTCCTTTATTGATTGCTAGTGTCAACACCTGAAGGTAGGCTATAACCCAATAAGTAATTACTTGCAGCTCTGTGTCCTATGATGTACTCCAAGAAAAGGATTTTACAGGTAAGCTGTTATAAAAAATCCTATTTTTTGGCCTTAATTCTAAGCGGTATGTGTGGAGCAAACCAGGCACTGCTCATCACCTGTCCAATACAGTCCCAACAGTGAAGCATGGTGTTGGCAGCATCATGCCTTGGGGGATGTTTTTCAGCTGCAGGGACAGGACGACTGGTTGCAATCGAGGGAAAGATGAATGCAGCCAAGTACAGGGATATCCTGGACGAAAACCTTCTCCAGAGTGCTCAGGACATCAGACTGGGCCGAAGGTTTACCTTCCAACAAGACAATGACCTGAAGCACACAACTAAAATGATGAAGGAGTGGCTTCACAACAACTCTGTGAGTGTTCTTGAATGGCCCAGCCAGAGCCCTGACTTAAACCCAATTGAGGATCTCTGGAGAGACCTAAAAATGGCTGTCCACCAACGTTTACCATCCAAACTGACAGAACTGGAGAGGATCTGCAAGGAGGAATGGCAGAGGATCCCCAAATCCAGGTGTAAAAAACTTGTTGCATCTTTCCCAAAAACACTCAGGGCTGTATTAGATCAAAAGGGTGCTTCTACTAAATACTGATCAAAGGGTCTGAATACTTAGGACCATGTGATATTTCAGTTTTTCTTTTTTAATAAATCTGCAAAAATGTCAACAATTCTGTGTTTTTCTGTCAATATGGGGTGCTGTGTGTACATTAATGAGGAAAAAAACTCACATTTCTCCAATTTAATATGAAGTTGGTTCTTCCTTAGCCTTTCAAAGACAGTGCAAACATGTTTGCGATGTTCCTTCAGGTTATTCGAAAAGATGAAAATATCATCCAGTTAAGCAATCGCAAACTGGTCCAATAGGTCTCAAAAAGCATCATTGATGAAGTTATCATTGATGATTAATTTGGTCACAAAATATTAAAGGGAGGGGGAAAAGAAATGCAATAATTACACATTGAATACATCAATACTTGGAGTAAGTTTGTTACAGGTGAGCTTGGCTTACTGATGGAAACCCAATGAGGGTCACGGGCGGCAATATATGAGGCACCCAAATTTTGGGTAATCCCCCTACGGTGGACACGGGAGGCACTGGAAAGGTGCGATAGCTGAAAAAAATGTATACTTTATCATTGTTAATACAAGGATGATGGTACCCGCCCCTATCTTTATTTATCTATTTAGATAGAGGAGACTGCCTTAATCATTGGTGAAGTGTTGGAAAGTGGCAGGGGCGTTGCAGAGGCCAAAAGGCCAGGGACTCAAAATGGCCATATCTGGTTCTAAAGGCGGTTTTCCATTCGTCTCCTTGACGCATGCGGATGAGATCATATGCCCCTGGAAGTCTAGTTTTGTGAAAACTTTGACAGAGTGGAGTCTTTCCAAAATTTCAGAGATTAAAAGGAAGTGGATAGCGGTTTTTAATAGTGATTTTTTTTCAGGTCCCGGTAGTCAATGCATGGACGCAAGGTGGAATCTTTCTTTGCAACAAAGAACAGGGCTGCCCCTGCAGGAGACGTTGAGGGTCTAATGAAGCCCTTCTCTAAATTCTCATCAATCCATTCCCTGAGAACCTTTAATTCAGGTTCTGAAAGATTGAAAAGATGACCAAAAGGTATTTCAGCCCCTGGGAGCAGTTCAATGGGACAATCATATGGGCGATGAAGAAGTAACTGATTGGCATTCTTCTTATCACAGACAACCTGGAACTCATGATATTGTGGATACAGGTTGTCACATGACTGCATAGTAACAACATCTACCTGTGATTCCTTGACCCGCATAGAACTTGTTTGAATTCCTCACAATGGGGGGGATGTAACGTTTATAATCCGTGCTTCCCAGTTGATAGAGGGATTATGGGTGGAAAACCAAGAAGTGCCCAGGATGACAGGAAATTTGGGTGACGTAATCAGCTGAAAACTGATGGTCTCATGATGGTTAGACTCAAATTGCAGTAACAAAGGGACTGTTTCTTCGGTAACAGTTCCTGAAGTTAAGGGTGAACCATCGATCGTCTCCATATCGATAGGAGCAGACATATTTCTTGTTTGGATATTATTGCTGTGGGCAAATTCTATGTCCATAAAGTTCCCCCCAGCCCAGAGTCCAGCATAGCAGAGCAAGGAATTTCATTACCATCAGAGATTAGTTTAATAGGAATGATAAAATGAGATAGTCCAGAATTGACTGAATTGACTTTATTCTCTTCATGATTCAATGGGGAGATCTACTGGGTAATAGAGTTTATTTGTTCAGGCATGATCACATCAGTCACTGCAATTGTTCTTCTAATCTTGTTAGGACAGTTAACTGCATAATGCCCAGAGTCCCCACAATATAAACATAGGTTTTCTGAACGTCTTCTCTCTTTCTCCTGAGTAGAAATGGATCTCTTAATTGCATCAACCTGCATAGGTTCAGCTAGCTTACCTGTTCAGAAAGCCCTTGGCGGTACTGCGCTGCTGTGATCCAACATCTGAATTCAGCTGTGTACTCAGCAACAGAACATTTAACCTGCCGTAAACTATGCAACTTTGCTTCAGCAGTAGCACAGCGGTTGGGATCATCAAAAACCTGATTCATCGCAGCCTCAAAAGTCTGGAAATTATTCAGCGCGACACTGTCTTGTTCTATATAAGGGGAGGTCTAGGCTAGAGCTTCCCCAGTCAGGGGGTTGATACCGAACATTACCTTCTGTTTTTCAAAAGTTAATGCAGCGGGTCGCATTTGGAAATATATGCGACACTGGTTAAAAAAAACCTCTGTAATGGCGGTGATTTCCATTAAACTTGGGTGGGTGAGGCATATGTGCGTTAGCAACATAGGTCCAGCAATTGTTCTTGCAGAGCACGGATCTCTTTGTGTTGTCATTTCACCACACTTTCCAGTCCGGCAAATTTTTCTTGGTAGGTGACACCAAACTCCTGCAGCTCCGCAATTTGCTGCCTGAAAGGAGCCACAGCATTTGCTATAGCAGCCTCCATGTTTTTTGGCCAGGTTATTCTGTCACGATCAGGTGTTAAGCTTGAAGACCAGTTGCTATAGCATTTGCAGGACTACCACTGACCGACAATAAAGTATCAAAAATATTTATGTACAATTTTAAAGGTCAGCATAGGTAGCAACCTTACTTCCTTACTATCTATATACACACACACACACACACACACACACACACACACACACACACACAGATAATATAGAGAGTTAGTTAGTTAATATAGAGGGTTAGTGTTGATTACAGGTTAGATCCCTGTCTCTCCTTAGCCAAGGACACAGGCTCACCTGAGGTGCGGAGTCGAAGTACTAACCAGTATTCACCAGAGCTCCTGATGGTGAAGATGGATTTAGCTGCATGTTAATACCAGGTCGCAGTCCTCAGGTTTGCCCCACAAGGGTGTGAGCAAGCCGGGGGTCCAGTAGCGGATGAGCAGATAAGGATCAAACAGCAGCGTGGTCAGTAAACAAGCCAAAAGGTCGGTAACGAGTAGTTGCAGGTTGGGATCAGGCAGTAGAGTAGTCAAGAAACAAGCCAAGGGTCAATCACAAGTGGTAGCAAAATACAGAGGCAAGAGCAAGGCACTGGCTGAGAAGGCACAATAACCTGGCAAAGAGGAAGTGCTGAGACAAGGCTTATATCGGAAGTTCATGGGAGGAGCAAGGAGTTCAAAGTTCAACAGCAATCAAGACACAAGGCAGGGCTGTCCAATGGATTACGTAGGATTGTCCAGCATCCCAGATAGCTCAGTGGGAAGAGTCAACCTTGGACACAGGGGAGGTCCCAGGTTCAAGCCCAGGTCCTGACAGCCCCATCCTGCCACCTCCTTTCCGTTAATCAGCAAACTTGCACTTGACACATAATATGAACAACGTTCACTCAGGTCAGCACTGCTCACACCACCTGGTGACAACTCTAGAAACAGTTCAGATATATGCTTTAGTCCATTATTCACATAAATGATGTGAATGTATTCCTCTATTACAGCCTAGTCTAACTGACTATACACCCAGTGTCCATGATGTGTCACAGCCCACCAATTTCACTCTGGGTGGATTTTATTTCCCAGCAGTCTCCCTTCTTCAGGGACAACTCCGGGTACAAGGAGACACATTTCAGGTACAAGGGAACACACTTCAGGACATAGGTCCCCTTGCAAAGGTATTCTCAGTCTGTCCACATGACAGCCAGGGACATAGAAAAACTTTCGTCATCACTTGGGAAGCAACAACCTGCTGAAGATCACAGGTCGCTCTTCAGGGTGGATCACCCCGAACTTCACAACTTCAACTTTTTAGCCAACATGGCTCAGGTGGGCACTCCATGCAGCGCAGCCATCAGAAATTTTGGGGCCCCCTTACACCGCTTCAGGCCTGGGCCCCGGGCCAATATTAACCAGGGCCCACCCACTGGCCATCCCACCAAATCCGCCCACTGGCCATCCCACCGAGTCCTTTGGTGCACCCACTTTTATTTTAACACTCTTATCCCAATGTATCCCCATACTCACCCTGAATTATCCACATCCCTTTCCAGGAGAGGGATGGATGATTCAGGGCGGGGATAGGGATACATTGTGGAGAGGGATGGATGATTCTGGGTGGGGATGAGGATAATTGAGTTCAGTTGCGACTGGTGCTCTATCTGTAGGGGGGGCAGGAGATGGACCTGACCCCCCCATTGCTCCAGCAAACCACCACCCGCCAGTCACCACCCCCTACCCTGGCTCTCCTACCCTGTGTTGGAGATAAAGTGCAGGCTCCATGCCCAGGGATGCCAGATGAGGTCCGCATCAGGTGGGGATCGATGTCAGTGTGGATCGATGAGGTGTCCAAGGTGTCACAAGGGCGTTCGGCGTGTGCTCCTCTCTTCCCACAGGAGGAGCTGACAGCACTCTGCATGGAGGGGCCTGAGGCTCAGACTTGGCGGCTGGTGGGTCAGTCTCTCTTTCCTATGCTATGCGTCTCCTCCCTCCTCGGCCAATAGGATCGCTTCTCCTTTTGGGCAGTCGGGAAATGGGTCTCACATCCCACTTCCTGATTGGCTGGGAGGACAATCAGTGTTACAATAGCGAATATTCATTCGCTATTGTCCCACACCAGGGTGGGCTTCGGATGCAGTGCTCTGCACCCCGAGCTCACCCTATTTTGAAGCCTATTAGAGCCTCTGGCTCTAATCACGTGCTTCTGTAGTGTAACGGTCACAGCCAAATAATCAGACCAGTGGTGATGTGCAATCTCCGAACATTAACATTAATATGAACCGTAAAGAAAGAGGATATAACAATTTCACTGTCTTTCAACTAATGACCACAAGGTGGCAGCAGCGTGTTCTGAGTCCAATCTACAGATAGAAATGAAAACTTAAGAATCTCACGTGTTCCAACATTGTAATCGTTCATTCCACAGACTATGAGCTGAGTGGACCTCCTGCTGACACAAACTTCATGCTGGCACTGCTTTCTACTTGCTTTGGTCAGGGGGTTCTGGTGGCTGGAGATAGGGCCAACTCACTTCATGGACAGCTTCCACCAATGGACTGTAACAGAGTCCTCTACAGTGACTGGGGCTTGGAAAGATACTGCGTGCTCTTATGCTCACTGCTGGTGGCCCGCACACCAGACTTAACAGGGGAGGACCCAGCACCTGGGAACAGCTCACTTGCCCAGTCACTGCTGTCCCATCAGGCAGGATCTCTCTGAGCACAGGAAGCTGGGTGGAGCTGGCTTTTATATCCCCCGGGCATGTCCAGGAGCTCAGAGGATTGTGGGGAGTTGAGTTAAAGGGACCTGCACCAGAATCTGGACAAAAGGGCATCCCACTACACTTCAAAATCCCCCATTGGAATCCATGCGTCTGGCACCCTGCATGTAGATTAGGGGGCCGGGCGCATGGATAGGGGGGTCAGGCCCCTAAAGAATGGGCCGCCACTGAGAGTTACATTGTGAAAATGGATGAGGATAATTTTGGGTTACATTGTAAAGAGCCTCTCCACAATGCAACTCTCATCCCCACCCAAAATCATCCTCATCCATTTTCACTGGTCCACTATAATCTACAGACAGCAGAACACCACTGCACGCTGGTGACTTACCCTCCATGCTGCTCTCTGTCTCGCATATGCATGCAGTTGAGAGGGCTGTGTCTACTCCCACCACTGACGAGACTGACAATACCCCCTCCCTGAGTCCCACCCCGCCTAATTACAATACTAGTAACCCAGCAACAGGCTCTTCCCTTAACAGTGAAGGAAGCAGAGCGAGTGCAGGATCACCTTTGAGGAGGGAGGTATATGGAGAGGAGGAGACAGGTGGCGGCTTCTTGTGTATGTGTTATTCTCTATTACGGGCGCCTCGCGGCCAGCGGCTGCCTGCTGTGCTAAGTCTAACAGTTTTATTCATTAAGCTGCTGTACGGCGGACCCCTTGGGATGCTCGGGCCCCTTACAAGTGTGTTGCCTGTACCCCCCTGATGGCGGCCCTGACTCCATGTATCTGCTGGCAGCATCCAGTTCCGCACAGTCCGGGCAGTACAGCTCTCTGGAATGTTCTCCACTAACAACAATTTAAATGTGAGTATGAAGTGGCTGTCAGCATAGCGTCCTTGACATCACACAACACATATTTGTAATACAAGGTATTAGGGATACCATTTTAACAATGTTTACCAGTAGTACCTGGGGTCGGGTAGAATTATGGACTCTCCCTTTGCATTCACCGTGGTGACAAAGTGCTTGAGGTCCTTTTTGTAGAGTTGACACTATTTGCATTAATCTGACAAACATACGTAGGAACAGGTAACAGTGGGGCCCTTAATCCCCGACTATCTGCTGTATTCAACTGTAACAACTTACTCATGAGATTCTTAAGATGGTGCTGTTTCAGCAGTTCCGCCAACGATAGAAATACTTCTTCCCTTAAGGTTGTGAAATGAACAATATGATGTAATGGTTTTCGAGGCCCAATGCATGACAGCTAGTTTACATAACAGTCACTTTATTTGTCACATACATTCGCTATTCCTTCTTCACTTACTGGCTTCAGCTGCCGCCGGAGAGGAACACAAGATCATTCACCCTCTTAGCATGTGATGAGCGAACATACTGGGCCAGGTGGGTAATGATCATAGGGCCACAATCCTCCGTAACAGTGTCACCCAAGGTGATAGTCGAGGTAGATACTTGAATCTCCTTAGGAGGGAGACGGGTTGCTGGCACTACCTGTTCAGGGCTAACAGTCACTGTAGGTGTCTCGGAGGAAACCATGGCAGCGGGAACTGACACTTCCACTGAAAACTCACTGGACACATCTGGTTCTTCTGGGGAGGAATCTGCCCAGGCATGGCTAGGACTGCCAGAGTCAACAGCCTCGGTACTGGATGTAAGTTCCTCCACGGTGGCATATCTGTTGGCCCAATCCGCCCTCATCACCCACGACCGCAGTGGCGGTCTGGCAGCTATCAGTAGCAGTTCTCCACATCTACAGCAGCAGCTCCAAGGGCGCAAAAACAGGGCAAACCTGGAACCCTGCCGACAAATTATCCCCTAGCCACGGAGCTTTGAGAGATATATATCGTGGTTCCAGATGTGAAGAAACTGGCAATTTCCCACGGGTCATATTCAGCCGACATTGGTTGAGGGACCTCAAATCCCGGAGCTCCCAGATGCGCCATGTTTCCTCTTAGGCCGCGGGGTCTCAGCATGTGGACCCAAAATGGCGACCCAAACAGTAATACGACCTCCTCTGCAGAGCGGGAGATCCTCCCTCTGCCAACGGATTGGTGCAAATGTTCTCTGGGAACTTTGGTGCCCGCCTTCTTCATGCTGCAGTGTGCCAAAACTGTACTGGAGTCCATTTTGGAATCTTCATTAACCCTCACAGTGCTGGCGGGAAGTGTCAAAAGACCAGTCTGATCCTCTCCCCTTGTTGGTTCTTCCCCACATTGGTAGTTCACACGACACAGTCTATTAGAAGTATAGATTTTACTTGCCACCTCCCATGGAGCCAGACACGGTCATGAGGAAGCTGAGGCCGGTTGTTAAGGGCGGCTGCTGTAGAGACGCATTAGCCCCACGTTGGGTGCCAAATGTAGCAAGGTCCCAGGCTTCCTTTGGTCTAATGAGAACCTCCAGGGCCAGAGATAGCTGACATCCTTCTGTATATGGTGGGTTGTGAGGCATGGTGGGTGTAAGGTAATTAAAGTTATTGGGTGCCAGACACTTCTTGAATGCAAAAGAGAGTTTATTTCTCTTAAAAAACTTTTTGGGAGAGAAAGGATTAGGGCCGGGACACCCTTAGGTAGTTGCAAGTTCAATTGGCAGACTCTGAGACTTGATCAGGAGGACAGCCATGCAGGGAAAAGCAAGATGCCACATCTGCATGTGCAGAAATGCAGTCTCCTATGGCAATAGTCTTTAAAAGTTTCTAACACAAAGCGTAACAGTTCTTTCACTTCCACTACAATTACTCCTTGTAGTTCTTCAGCCCACTGAGCTCCCGGTCTCTCACTAGACCTGCTGATTCACTGCCACTGAATCCCTTGAGCTTCTCCAATCTTCACAGTGGTATCTTCCTCAAGCGTCACCCCTGCCTCTCTGCTGGGTCCCTAGCTTGGCACTCAAGATACCTCTCAAGCTTCACTCCACTAGCCTGCTTGGTCCCTGGCTTGACACACAAGGCTGCTCTGCAAGCTTCACCTCCGCTGGCTGGGTCCATGGCTTGATACCCACTGAAGTTTCCCGATTCTTCACCATCCCTGGTTGGTGAGAACGCTGCTCTGGTACTTGCTTCAGTTACTCACTGTGGTCCCTGGTAATAAGGCGATTGTTCCCTTAGGGGGGACAGCTTCCCCTCTACCTCCGACCACGACAGGTTCTCCGGCCGGCAGAACCGTCACTTCTGATTGGACTGCAATCCGTAATCCCAACTCTGTGCTGCTCTCTTCCTTCTGGATAGGCCCTCAGACAGCCTAGCAGCCAGATGTGTCGGGGATAGACCCAATCTCCGGCCCAGCAGCCCGGGCAATTCAACACACATCCACCCAGACAGCCATCCAGGTGGGACAGAACACAGATCACCTGACTCCACCCAAATAAATAGGTTCTTCCAGCAGGCAAAGGATTCAAGAAAACCCCTGCCTATTGGCTGAGATACCCCATATACCCATAATTTGACCCTGCATTGCGCTCTCGTATCTAGTACCACCAGGTACCCGGCCACCTAGAGAAAAGTGCAACAAGGCCAAACTTAGGGAGAAATCAATTGATCTCTAACAATTAGCCAAGATGACTATTCCTGGCAAGTACATTTTTGAGGAGCAACCCTTACTAAACTCCAGGGTGCTGCATCTAGATGTCATAAAAATATGAGATGGTTTTCTGAAAAGATGAAGGATATAGCAACATGCATCTTAAGCCCATAGTAAAACTTATCCTGGCTGTGTCTAAATAGGTGTTTCATTCTCCATGGTCCCACTGTATTTAGCAACATAAGCACTCCCTCTTTCTTGCTCCTGAGAAGGACATAGGATTATGAACTTTGGGATTTGTAACAGGATTTGTAGTGCGCATATAGCAGTGCACATGACCACAACTAACTTACATTGTTCACTCCAAACAAACTGAAGTGAGGGGGGAAAAGGAGAGGTTCCAGAGCTCATGGCACATGTTACAAGGAGGCAGAAAAACACAAACACAGTGGGGTTGATTTATTCAAGCCTGGGGAGTTCAAACACTGGTGCAGCTCTTCATAGAAACCAATTAGCTTCCAGGTTTTGGGCCAAAGTTCATTTGAACAAGCCGAAGTTAGCTGATTGACTTCTATGCAGAGCTGCACCAGATTTTACACTCTCCAGTTTTAGTAAATCAACCCCACTAAGGGCTTGTTTAGACTAGCCTCACCCTGTGAAGAGCGATCTGCTAGGGTGTTTAACAGACAGTGAGGAGGCATTATATTACCTCCTCACTTCCTGTTTTAACACCTAAAAGCCCGCACTACTACGCCCTACATTGCATGTGGTTGTGGGGTGGGTGTGGCATGGTCCATGGTCCCATTCAGTTGAATGGGTCACAGTTGGCGGGCAGTGTTGCCCAACGAATGTAACTAGGGGATCATTTGTACACCCCTGTTTGCTGCCTTTGCAGCTTAAGGGGGAGCAATTGGGGGGCAGTAAATCTGCTTAAGTGCGAAACAAATCATCATTTATAAATTGCACTGTAGGAAATCTGTTCTCAAGCCAATCTCAGATACTTCTTTAACAGTTTAAACAGTAACCCTCTGGGTGATCTATATACATAGCAAGATTTTTAACAAACATTGTTGCAGATTCCTGCTTTTTGTTACTCTTATGTGGAAAGTAAATGTGAATGGGAGAGACTTTTTCATTATTGATCAGCTGCAGCACTTCCAGGGTCCTAATAAAGAAAGTGTCAGGCTCCTTTCACAACTCGCAAATTTGAAACGCAGGCAGAATCACTGCAATTCCAAATATTGTGGTGATTGCCATTCAATGCACATTTGGGTTCCATTATACCTTAATGGTACCCCAAACGTGATGCATTTCTGCCGCAATTGTTGTGCGACAGGATCATGGCAAACCGCTCCTTTAAAAATCACGTGAAGCTTGTCACCCGAAAGGGAGCAGGAGCTCCTTGAATGCAGCCTCAGGGTCTGAATTGCTTTAGACTTGACTAGACCTTTGTGAATATTTCACCAAAACTGAAACCTTGTATACTATCTAAAAGTGGTAATAAACCCAAAACAAATATTTACTATATTGAAGCTTACCAGTTCTTAGATGTGTTGGCTGCATTTGTTTTATTTTTTAGGCTTTTTTTCCCTTTATTTTCACCTGGTGGTCTAGCCAGTTTTAACAGAACAAGCTGTTCTGCAGATGTACCAGTTAGAGGGTAGAGACAAACCATTGAACCCTTACATGAATGATTACAAAGGTCAACTTTTATTAATTTATGTAAAACCTTCTCTCTGCAACTGGCTAAAAAGTGTGAGCTGGAGTTTGGTTTCAATTTGTTAGTGTATCTAAATTTTCTAGTACATCTAAGGCCGCGTACACACGAGCGGACTTTTCGGCAACAAAAGTCCGACGGCCATTCCGGCGGACTTTTGTTAGACTTTTGACAGACTTCTGATGGACTTTTGAACGAACGGACTTGCCTACACACGATCACACCACAGTCCGACGGATTCGTACATGATTACGTACTACCGGACTAAAATAAGGAAGTTGATAGCCAGTAGCCAATAGCTGCCCTAGCGTGGGTTTTCGTCCGTCGGACTAGCATACATACGAGCGGATTTTTTGACCAGACTCGAGTCCGTTGGAAAGATTTGAAGCATGTTTCAAATCTAAAGTCCGCTGATGGTCCAATGAAGCCCACACACGATCGGATTGTCCGTCGGACCAGTCCGGTCGAAAAGTCCGCTCGTGTATAAGCTGCATAACAATCTGCTCCTCTAAGGCTGACCATGCCTCTGTCCAAAGATGTCCATGTTGCTCTTCCATCAAGAGTGTAGTAGGCACCCTAAGTCAAGAAGTGAGTTACTGGCCAGATCACCAGGTGAAAACAGAAGGAGTAAAACCTAAAAAATGAAACTAATGCAGCCACCAAATCTAAGGATTGGTAGATGCAATATGTAAAATTGTTGGTTTTGTGTTTATTACCATTTTTAGTATTGTGCAAATAAGTACACAATAGATGTTTTCCCAAAGAAGACTTAGAACGTTATATTCCTTATATCTGCAAATGCACTGTAGTTTTTTATAGGTTATCCCAAATCCTAAGAAAGTAAAAAAAAGGAAAAAAGTACTTTCTACACCTTTGATATTTATTGTATTCTGTCCTATGTATAGAAAGACCAGATAGTATTGTGACTTGTTCTTTAAATTGTGCCTAGTGTCTACTCTACATTCTAGGCTGTTTGCTGACCCATGATATTAATTAGCATTGTTTAATAAAATATGCAAGCAAAGTACTGAAAGTACAGTAACCCATAATACACAATCAAAATTCATGTCCCTTAAGTCAGGCCAGCTTAATTGAGCACTATGGCTGCTGCACTTTGGGGGTTATTTATGAAAGGCAACTCCACTTTGCACTACAAGTGCACTTGGAAGTTCAGTCGCTGTAGATCTAATGGGGACATGCAAGGAAAATAAAAAAAAACAGTATTTTAGCTTGCATGTGATTGGATGATAAAATCAGCAGAGCTTCCCCTCATTTCAGATCTTCCCCTCAGATCTACAGTGACTGCACTTCAAAGTGCACTTGTAGTGCAAAGTAAATTTGCCTTTCATAAATAACCCCCTTTGAACCTTGACAAACAATGGCGACCCTAGGGGGGGGCCAGAGGGGGCCCTGACCCCCCCCCCCAACATTATGCTGGGCCCCACCATGTGCCCCCCAAAAAAAATTTTTTTTTTTTTTTTTACCAAAAGGCAATTTCTTTTTGTTTGTATTCATATCGGATGTGCCGCATCTTACTCGGGCCACCGCTGGGGTAACACAGTCTCTATTGAGAGGGAGAATGTCCCCAGTCAGCTCCTGCGGGTGATTCCTCCCCCCTCCCTCTGCTTGCTGACACTGCATAATGCGAGCGCTCACACAACCACGGCCGCCCGATCTGCTCCTTCCCCTGCATCCTCATTGGCAGGGAGAAGAGCGAGTTGCAGGAAGGACTCCACCAGGACTCTCAGTTACTGAAAAAACAGACTGATTTCTCCCATCCTTAGGACAGGAGAACCAGCCTGTAAATTCCAAGACATGCCAGACCAGCACTGTCAATAGCAGGGGCAGGACAGCAAGAGGAGGCTGGGGAACCCCACAGTGGCAGAACACCAGGGCCCGGTGGCAAGACAATCTTTGCAACCCTGATAAATCTCCCACTGCTTTGGACCCTTATATTTTCTTGGTATGCTGGTGACATATATCTCTTGTTTTCTGCCACCCTGGGGGGCCCCAATACAGTAGGAAGAGAGCTCACTGCAGAACATGTGAAAGGGCCGTTGTGGAATCGTAGTAAAGGGGTAAAGGGCCCCAGGATAGATAGATATATCTATCTATCTATATATATTTAATCTATATCTCTATATATATATATATATATATATATATATATATATATGCATTTTATATTGCCCCCCTATTTTTGTCCCTGCCCCCCCATGTGCCCCCCCTAAATATGAAAGCTGGAGACGCTACTGTTGACAAATATTGGGATATTGAAAAAAAAGGATAAATTCTTTACTCTAGTTGAATAAGCTTGTTTAATTTCCTATTCCAGCATGGGTGCATCCTACTGTGTCTACAGTAAAGCACGTGTTTCTTCAGGTGTACTGTTCTCAGCAGGTTTTGTCCAGAAAAAATGCACTCAATATCTAGAACAGCTCAAGTTCCGACAACAATGTGCACTTTCCACTCGTGAAATAGCAAATTGCAGCGATTGAATATTTTGACATAGAGAAACCCTTGAAATAACTTCAGATCTCAGAGAACCCATTCTAATTAGTTTTAATATCCACAACTCAGTGTGAACAGTCAGTTGTAGATATATACAAATATATAAAACAATAAGGACTGTTATGTACTGTATATAGTGTATTTGCCACCCTGGTCTGCTCTGTACAAAAATAACAATGGCCAGGAAAAAAAGTGCAGTCAGTGAAAACTGTAGTGCTCCCTCACATCAGTGGTCAACAGAGGAGTGGCCCCTACAGTGGTGGCCAGTGAAGGGCTGTAGCACTCTGGTAGTCAGTTGGAAGAATGCCCCATTACAGTTACTTGAAAAGTTCATTGGTGGCAGTGGTAGCTTATCTGAGAAGTATAAATTGGTCATTTCTCAAGGAACCTCTGGCAATGTCTGCAGGTATCCTAGGGTATCACAGAACCCTGGTTGAGAAAGTCTGGTCTAGCATGTGTGTTTTGAGTAAATAAGTGAGATATTGGGGTTGATTTACGAAAGGAAAATCCACTCTGCACTACTAAGTGCACTTGAAAGTGTACTGGTAAGTGCAGTCGCTGTAGATCGCTGTAGATCTGAGGGGAAGTTCTGAAATTAGGGGAAGCTCTGCTGATTTTATTATACAATCATGTGCAAGCATAAACGCTGTTTTTTATTTTCCTTGTATGTCCCCCTCAGATCTTGCAGTGCAAAGTGGATTTGCCTTTTGTAAATAACCCTCATTGTCTCATTCTTCCAGTGGCGATTGAGTTGGGAGAAGTAGAGAAAGTGGCTGTGTGGTAGGCTGAGTATCTACATAGCACGGTGAAAGCCATAGGTTTAATGAGAGGCAGATTTAAAAAGATGGCCCAAAGTTGTAATTTCCCTCTTTTCCCACATGCAATATGTGCAATGGTCTTGGTCCTGGGGAAAACTAAGATTTTCTTTTATGGGGGGTGTCACGGAACGCCCCACACTCCGCTTGAGTGCTTCCGTCATATACCGCTTCCTAAGTTCTGGAACACGAGTCCAATGGATCTGGCTATAGGAACCCCAAGAACTAGACAACACCAGTCTTGGAGTACATCAGAACTGCCTTTTATTTTGAGATTTCACAGACCTTTATACAGCAGGGATGACTGAAAGCTAACCTAATTAACATGAGCTAATTTACTACAAAATGTACCCAGACCAGATGACAGACTTGTAGGCACCGAGCTTCACACATTAATATAAACACAATAGCTGGAGCTAATTACAACTAACAATACAAACAACAATCTCCCCCCTCCTCAGCCCAGACCATTCGTCTATTAGCCAGTGCTGGTGGCTAATGTGATCAGCTCTCTCAATTAACATAAACAACAATGGGTGAAAAGACTCTTAGAGCCACACTAAACACATTATAGCAGAATTGATGACATTAGCATTTAACAGTACGAGTCCCAATGGTATAAATCAGTCACCATTCTAATATGGCATATAAAGGGTTCCAGAGTCTGTGTGTTTTGGGGGGACATGGAGCTGAATCCATAGTAACATCAACCCCAGGGTCCCCAGGCATACAGCTCACAGAGAGCACCATTCCCCCAAATGCTAGGGCCCATAATCGGTGGGCAACAGGCTTGCATACAGTCCTCTCCAACAGCCTCCGTCCCGGCCAGGTCCGTGACATTTCTCCCCTTTCGGCAGGAGACTAACACAGGAGGAGACCCCAGACGGGTTGACTCCGAAGTTAGTAAACAGCTCCAGTCCTCTACTGCCTGTACCCACACCGTACCCCAAATAAATTATTCCAAACAGAGTATCACTCACCCAGCCAACCTCTCTGTCATGCTGTTGGGGATCGGGGCCCACTGCCCAGCATCCCTGGGGTATACAGGTGGAGACTGAAGTCCCATCCACCTTCACAGGAAATCCATCCTCTGTTAGTTGAGGGCAGAGTCCAGCAGTCCTCGGCCCTGTTGCCAGCCCTTCTGCTGGAAACTCCACACCATCTGCTCCGGCTAACTGTTGGAGAGGGAGGCCGACTGCCCCGCCTCCCTGGAACTCTGTAGTTGTTGCTGGTGCTGGGCAGAGGTTGGTAGCACTCTGCCCTGTTGCCAGCACTTCTGCTGGGGACTCCGCATCCTCTGCTCCAGCTAACTGTTGGGGCAGGCAGCTGGCTTCCTCCCCTCCCAAACTGTGTAGCTGCCATTGGGGAGGTGAGCCGGCTGCTTCCTTTTCCATTCCCTCATCTGGCTGCTGGGACGACATGTCGATGGTACTGTCTCCCAGGTACACGGATCTTTGCTGGGGAGGAAAGCCCACTTCCTCCACCCTGGCCAACTGTTGGGGAGGGACAACACACACCTCCTCTCCCTTCTCCCCCTGTATCTGCTGCTGGAAAGTGATTGCCATCTTCTCACCCTGAGCCTCCACAATTGCTGCAGATGCGGGGCAGAGGTCTTGGACCCTCTGTCCGGTTGCCAGCACTTCTGCTGGGGGTTTGCTAGGTGGTTCCTCCTCTACAGAAATGTCTATTAAATCCCCAGTCTCTGGAAGTGGTAAAAGTGTGGGACAGAGGTCTTGGACCCTCTGTTCAGTTACCAGATCTTCAGCTGGAGAAGTTTGTTTTAACTCCATAGATGCTGCTGGCAGAAAATCACATGTCCCTGTCAGTGTTGTGGGAGAAAGGCCGACTACCTCTTCTCTCAGGAAGGCCGAAGCCACTGTTGGTGCTGGGCAGAACACAGTGAACTTTGGCCCTGATAGCAGCTCTTCTGCTGGAGGCTCATCAGGTTGTTCTTCCTCAGCAGAAAAGTCTATCAAATCCCATGTCTCTGCAACTGATGTCGGGGAATAGGGGTTCACCATCTCCTGTCCATGGAACCCAGAAGATGTTATCATTTCTGGACAGAGGTTAGCAGAGCTCTGCCCTGTTGTCAGCACTTCAGGTTTGGGGACGGCAATCTCCGGATTTTCCACTGCCGATTCTCTGGCATGCTGCTGAACTTGTTCTAGCAGTTTCCTGTATGCCCTTTCCAGATGCTGTTCCTTCCTTAGCAAATGGTCCAGATCAGGTTTGAGCTCTGAGACCCCTGCAAGACCGAGCATAGACTCTCTATAGTCTCTCATGTCCTCAAGGTCAGGTTCCCCTTCATCGCCAAACATAAAAAGATCTGTAAGGTTCTCCCACAGCAATCCAGGGCCGCCAAAGTCATATCCCTCCGGAGAGCATTCTGTTGTCTCCCCTAAATATCCCTCCTCTGCGTGCCATTGCAGAGCCCGATATCGATTGTCCAGCTCTATCTCCTGCTGGACCAACCTGTCCAACTCAGTCACCCATTGCTCCTGGGGCTGCTCTCCCAGGAATGCCATCCGCAATGCCCGTTGGTCACTGGCCCGTTGCTCTTGGGTTGGAAAGCACTTGCCCTGTTTTATACCAGCGAGACGGAGGGCTGCAATCCAGAGCTCCACCCGAATCAGCTGCCTGAGCTCCAGGTATTCATCCTCAGACACAGTCCTGGTGTACGTTGAAAGGATGATCCGCAGCAGCCCCGGGAATTCTGATGCCAGGTCCATATCTCCGCTGGGGTGACTGAAGTCTGCTATGCTGATCTTGGATCCAGTTGGAGGTTTGGATGTCCCAGACTTCAGACTTCAGGAAGCTTTCCCGCTGCTTGCCACCAATGTCACGGAACGCCCCACACTCCGCTTGAGTGCTTCCGTCATATACCGCTTTCTAAGTTCTGGAACACGAGTCCAATGGATCTGGCTATAGGAACCCCAAGAACTAGACAACACCAGTCTTGGAGTACATCAGAACTGCCTTTTATTTTGAGATTTCACAGACCTTTATACAGCAGGGATGACTGAAAGCTAACCTAATTAACATGAGCTAATTTACTACAAAATGTACCCAGACCAGATGACAGACTTGTAGGCACCGAGCTTCACACATTAATATAAACACAATAGCTGGAGCTAATTACAACTAACAATACAAACAACAATCTCCCCCCTCCTCAGCCCAGACCATTCGTCTATTAGCCAGTGCTGGTGGCTAATGTGATCAGCTCTCTCAATTAACATAAACAACAATGGGTGAAAAGACTCTTAGAGCCACACTAAACACATTATAGCAGAATTGATGACATTAGCATTTAACAGTACGAGTCCCAATGGTATAAATCAGTCACCATTCTAATATGGCATATAAAGGGTTCCAGAGTCTGTGTGCTTTGGGGGGACATGGAGCTGAATCCATAGTAACATCAACCCCAGGGTCCCCAGGCATACAGCTCACAGAGAGCACCATTCCCCCAAATGCTAGGGCCCATAATCGGTGGGCAACAGGCTTGCATACAGTCCTCTCCAACAGCCTCCGTCCTGGCCAGGTCCGTGACAGGGGGAATATTGGGATATATAAGTGAGAGTCAAGGTTGCATCTGGCGTCCTTCCACGCTATGATTACATCCCTGAGATGTGAGTACTTAGTGACAGTAACATCATTGGCCCAAATCCTGGGAAAGTTAAAAAAATAAACCGTTACTTGAAAAGTTTATTGGTGACAGTGATAGCTTATCTGAATGGTATAAATTGCTCAAGGAACACCTGGCAACCTCTGGACCAACTCTAGGGTACTAAAGAACCCTGGTTGAGAAAGGCTGGTCTAGCATATGTGTTCTGAGTAAATAATTGAGGTTTGTTGTCTCATTCTTCTAGTAGTGACTGAGTTGGGAGAAGTAGAGAAAGTGGCTGTGTGGTTGTGGTTGAGTTTTCTTTATAGCATGGTGGAAGCCATAGGTTGAATGAGAGGCATATTTAAAAAGATTGTAATCTCCCTCTTCTCTCACATGGAATAGGTGCGATAGTCTTGGTTCTCCTGGGGAAAATTAAGATTTCCTTTCATGGGAAAGGGTTATTGGGATATATAAACGAGAGAGAGTCAAGTTTCAGTCTTGCTTCCTTCCACCCAACGTTTGTGTCCCTGAGATGTGAGTACTTCAGTTTAACAGTAATACGGTGTATAGCAAAGATACATCACATTATATCACTTTCCATGCAAGAAATGTAGCAATTTTTGTATCACACATCCTGTATGAGTGTGTGCCATTTAAGATTAGTGGTAAATGCTCCATTGATCATGAACCTTCAATAAATAATTTTTCTCCCTTTATTTTCAGATTGTATGTGGAGGAATCCTCCTAGAAGAGCTCAGACAGTTGTCCAGACATTCCTACTTCCTTTAGCATGTCTGTATAAATCTGGTACAGGTGAGAGGCGGTGAATAACCCTTTAATAATCATTGAAATTCTAGCTTAATGTGTTAGCACTAAGCTATCAGGGAGAGGAGAAAAGTTGTCTATGGTAGAGAAAATACATGAATTGCCCTTATGGGAAGCCTGTCAGGAAAAAAAAGTAAAGGCTGCCATTGCTGACCTATTTCTGGAAATGCTAGGCTGAAACAAGCTTGCAGATTAGAACAGTCAGAAAATAGTCCTTATCTGCATGTTTGGATTAAAGTTATTTTTATTAAAAATTGCCAACAGGTAAGATTTTATTGTGGAAGATACTATATATATATATATATCTCTTCTGCCATAAAAAGCTGCCTTATCTTCTAGCAGTATTTTACTGATTTTACACTTAAGCCCCATACACACAGGCTGAACATCAGGCAGTATCAGTCAGTTCAATAGCAACCAGCCGACATTCGGCCTGTGTGTATGGCAGCCAGTCTGACAGAAGCCAGCCAAACATCCAGCTTCTGTCAGAGGGCATCCAATGGCCAATGTGTTCTGGCATAGGAGCCGTCCCCCCTGTCAGAACACAATAGCTCAGCGGGGAGATGGCTATACTAACATTGGATAGTTAATACAGCAGCTGTTCCTGAGCCATTCAGTTTTATTTCCTTCAGCCGGCTGGGTTGAATGGTTGTGTGTACTAGGCTTTAGCTGTGCATGCGCTGCTCAGTGTACAACCTCAGCATGTCTCTGGTGCCAGGATCAATTAACTCCTGTACACATGCACAGGAGGTACAACATCCCAATCCAGCTAATCAAGATTTTCAAAGATGCCAAACCTAGACGAAGACCAGTTGAAAATTTCAATGAGGAAGTTGGGAATATCGTATTGCTGGAGGGAAGCTTTGGGGGGACATTGTATTGCTGGAGGGAGGCTTTGGGAGCTAAGTGTGCCATAATGTAGCTGTATTCAAAAAAAAAAAAAAAAAAGCCCACTCGCCATCATGATGTAAACTTTAGTTCCCCTTTAAAGTACCGTGATGGGAGGTTTAGCATGACAGCCAGGTAGCTAGCATTTTTTACATGTTTTACATGTTTTTATGAAATGTTTAATTTTAAAGGTTCTTATATACTCTAAGGCCCCATTCACACTAGCGCGTTTTTTGATGCATTTTGCATTTTGCAGAAATGCACGGGAATTTTTTAACATGGGTTCCTATGGAACATGTTCACATCAATGCTTTTTTGTATCTCCGCGTTTTTGGAAAGGGTCGGGGACTTTTTCTCATGCAAAATGCAGCGTTTTGCATGTAATGGTTTTCAATGGACAAGCATCAAAAACGCAAGTGCACCTTTTTTGCAGCGTTTTTGATGCGTTTTTGGTGCGTTTTTGGTGCGTTTTTGCCGTTTTTTTTTTTGTAATTTTTTTGTAAGACTGTAAAAAAAAATGAAAAAAAAAAAAAAAAAAAAAAACGCAAAACGCAAATCGCGGCAAAAACGCCGCTAAAACGCGGCAAAAACGCGGCTCAAAAACGCGGCAAGCATGAGAAAAAAACCTCCAAAAACGCTCAAAAGCAACATGCATAGGTGTGAATCCAGCCTTAGGCTGGATTCACACCTATGCAGTTTTAGTGCTTTTTGCATTTTGCAGATTTGCACTACAGTCCATTTCACATGGTTTCCTATGGAACACGTTCTGTAGTGCAAATCTGCAAAATGCAAAAAGCACTAAAAATGCATAGGTGTGAATCAGGCCTAAGGCTCCATTCACACTAGCGCGTTTTTTTATGCATTTTGCATTTTGCAGAAATGCACGGGAATTTTTTAACATGGGTTCCTATGGAACATGTTCACATCAATGCCTTTTTGTTTCTCTGCATTTTTGGAAAGGGTCAGGGACTTTTTTTCATGCAAAATGCAGCGTTTTGCATGTAACAGAATTCAATGGACAAGCATCAAAAACGCAAGTGCACCGTTTTTGCAGCGTTTTTGCAGCGTTTTTGCAGCGTTTTTGCCGTTTTTTTTTTTTTTATTTTTTTTTAGACTGTAAAAAAAAACTGTAAAAAAAAAAAAAAAAAAAAAACGCAAAACGCAAATCGCGGCAAAATTGCGGCAAAAACGCTGCTCAAAAACGTGGCAAGCATGAAAAAAAAAACCTCCAAAAACGCTCAAAAGCAACATGCATAGGTGTGAATCGAGCTTAAAGCAGTGGCCATCAACCCTGTCCTCAGGGCCCACTAACAGGCCAGGTTTGCAAAATAACTGAAATACATCACAGCTGATATCATTTGCTGCTCATTGATTGCAGTATTCTAATCTACATCTCCCCAAGGTAATACATAAAATCTGGCCTATTAGTGGGCCCTGAGGACAAGGTTGATGCTCTAAACGACGCCTACCACAAGTCGGTTAGTTGTCTGGCTGCCTGATTTAAAAATGATATGGATAATTCCAGGTCAGGTACTCAAAATGTATTGAAGACCGAGAATAGGCATTAAAGCCTGGAAACCAATGTTTTTCAGGAAGAAGGCAGCAATAGCAGCATACTGTATGAATCTCTGATATGGCAGGTTTACTTTGAATGCCAAAATCACCCTCTCAGGCTAAGCATTTTTTGACCAAGCGTTTTTCTATGGGGGGATGACGGATTACAATGTGGTACCTCTGTCCGGAAGCTTATTCACCCAGCGGGTTCATTTTGACTGTATAGTCATGGTAAAGACATCTGTTGACTTATAATGCACACATACATGCTTAGGGTATACAAACATAGTACTTAGGGTTGCCACCTCATCCCTTTAGGCTGGGTTCACACTGCTGCGGTGGCAGACATCGCATGTGATTCGCAGCGCACTGCTGTTCACATTACATGCAATGTCTGTGCAGTGCGATATCAGCCGTACAGATAGTATGGCTGATATCGCACCGCATTCGGTCCAAACTCGCACAGGACCCTTTTTTTTGTTCGGACCAAAATCGGATCGCATAGGTGTGAACACCCCCAAAATGTCTGAATTGTCAGTTCGCCTTGCGATATGCGGGCTGAACTGGGGGTGTCATTAACATTGTATGACACTCCCCAGCAGTTCGCATATGGCAGTGTGAACTGCCGTGCGAGTTGGTGCGATGCGGGAACCCGCAGTAAATTCGCTGCGTTCCCGCACCGCAGCAGTGTGAACCCAGCCTCAAACCCGAACACATATTAATTACGTAGGTCCTGTGGCAAATTAAGATGGTAATTAAACTACTTGGTGCCTTATCTGCATTAAATTAGCCTCAGAACCTTTGTAATTCATATGTGTTCGGGTTTAAAGGGATGAGGTGGCAACCCTAATAGTACTGCGTGTGAATAGGGGGGAAAATGTATATCTTAGGGGGTGGGTTATAAAAAAAATATATAATATTCCTGGGAGTGTGCAGTGTTAAGTTCTGGGATTTAACTCTTTCCAGACAAATGATATTGGTGAATGAGTGCTATGATCCACACACACATGCACAGATATGGATAGATACTGTTGTTCGGTGAAGTTCAATCTCTGATGGGCATCTGAATATTTTTGCTGTTGTAAACTTACAGCCCATTGTAACAAGTTGAGTCTAGTTGTCAATTTACTAGTTCAAGTTACAAAACACAACAGTGAAGTGGTGAAATGCGTGTGGATGTGGGATACAGGCTCATACACTGTGCTTGTAGAACAGAAGCCTGTTAGTGTACACAAGATCCACACTTATCTGCAGTTCTGTAGAGACACCAAATAAACACTTTGTTTCTTGCACTGTCACTCTATGCAGGGTGTGTTGTGCTCGGATACTTGCTGTACCTTAGATTCAATGACAGGTGTACAGAGTGACTATATAAAGGAATGCGTTGCTAAGTTTCTGCTTTGTTTCAAAGCTTTTTCACTGTCATTCAGCAATAAATTTTCCCCATCTTCCTAGAGCATTTAGTGTTTGACAGAATGTCCGATTTTTTTTTCCTTTCTTTTCTTTTTTATCACACTCTTCATTTGCCCCTTTTTTCTTTATTCCATACCCTCTTTCCATACCCTTCTTTCTCTTCCATACTCTGCAGGGTACTCTTGCATACTTTGCATTCAGTACATACCCTATACCCCTGTGATAGTGTTTATCCAACCATTTCAGATCTTTTCTGTAGGACACCCTTGAATCTTGTGCAATGACGCATATCACTTTATACTTTCTAGGCATTAATTCTATACATACTTCATATTTGTATATTCTATACAGTGAGTATGCCCTGCAAGATACATGGGAGCATTTTGGGTTCATGCTTTCTTTTCCTTCCGACACTGCCATGCTGACCTCCATGTCTGGCCTCGGTCCTCTTTGCTGGGTTCTCCGTCTCTTCAGCTCCCGGGGGAGATGCCCTCTGCCGACCCCCAATTGGGTTCAGTCTCTGAAGCCTTTGTCTGCCAAGTAAGTATGGGATGATCGGTTCAGGCTCCTTGCTTTTGCCCAATTATAACCAATACTTTAATATATACTTTATCTGTTTTTTACAGACAGCAGATATGCACATCAGCCCCTGATGAAGCGAGGAAAGCTCGCGAAACGCGTCGGGTTAGAGATTTACCATGCATATCTGTATCACATGTATTACTATTACTATTATATTATGGCTATGTTTTTAGGACTACTATGCAATGTTGCTGTTTTATGAATTTGTTCACCCATGCTCATGTCTTTTATTGGATGATGTTGTTATCCTTAATAAACTATTTTTTGACCTCTACACTTGTTTACCCTTTGATCACCATGAACATCTCATTTAAAGTCCCAGGGGCGACGTTCGTTTTCTCTGTTATTTAGGGATGGAGGTGTTTCATGTTAGGGGTCAGCTCTCAGATTTTTTGTTCAATTGAGTGACACATGAGTCCTTGAACATTTTGATCATATTGCTTCCCACAGGAAGACTGGATACTGGCAAAATAAAAATTCTGTAGGCCAGGCCAAAGGATATAACCCCCATGACCAGCATGCTTCAGTTTGAACGCGATTTTATGGCGTTCAGAGAACAGCCCATAAACTGTTGATAAAAGCTAAAAAACGTCCATGTGTGCCTGGACACATAGGATAACATAGAGTGGAGTTTATGGGCTGTTAAAAAAACGCCCAAACTCCAAAAAAAAGTCTTCTCTCTTGTTCATTGACGGACACAGTGATCCTTGAATGTCCAGGATGTCAAAAGCAGTCGAACAGAGGGGTGGGAAACACTGTAAACACTGGTTAACAGGCCCAACAACAAGAGCTACATAATGCATTTACAGTATGACCAGCATAGAGCAGTCCCAGCATAGAGGGATTAGATGAAGTCTGACAGGAGCAGTGCACACAACAAGGAACACTCAATCTGATTGCAAGATCCACACATGGGTGCATGGGCTCAGTGTCTCCATACACACCAGAACACAACAAACGGATGGATTGACATATTTCGGTGAGAGCCTTAGAGGCGTCGGCTTCTTTATTTTATTATCACTCTTTTGTAACCAGTGACCAATAAACTGTTATACGGATTACAGTGTTGCCGGCTCAATCCATCCATTTATAGAAGGATTAGACTCCATGACTGCACAAGGACCTGTCACAGTAAAGGCAACAAATCCCTGCTAAACATGTACACTGCGCAAGTCTAAAGGGAGAACTCCTCATTATTAAGAAAAAATATTAGATGATGTACAACTGCTACTAGAGGCATGTAGTAATTTACAGATAGCTTTCCCAATTCAAACTGCAGCTGCTAAAGTTTCCCAAGCTGTAAAAAAAGACATACAATGTAATAGCTCTTTCTGTCTGCCAGGAGAGAAAACCACCTAAAGGGTTAACCACTGCTAAAGGAATACTGACACCTCAACTTTCCAGATCAGACCACTGAGATTTCACCAAATAGTTAATGAGCAAACCCTGCCACACAGAAAGCAGGCTATGCTGAAAAAAAAATGTTATCTGCCCAGGACAGACAAAGAAAAATTAAGGAAACTGCACCAAACATTGCTAAAATGCTGCAATGCATGCCGATCATCCAGAGAGCATAGTCATCTCCATATGTTTTGTTTTATTTAACCACTTCAATACAGGGCACTTAGACACCTTCCTGCCCAGACCAATTTTCAGCTTTCAGTGCTGTCGCAGTTTGAATGACAATTGCGCGGTCATCCAACACTGTACCCAAACTAAATTTTTATCATTTTGTTCCCACAAATAGAGCTTTCTTTTGGTGGTATTTGATCACCTCTGCGGTTTTTATTTTTTGCGAAACAGATAAAAAAAGACCGAAAATTCTGAAAAAAATAAAAGTTTTGCTTTTGTTTTTGTTTAAAAATTTTGTAAATAAGTAAGTTTTCTCCTTCACTGATGGGCACTGATAAGGCGGCACTGACGGGCACTGATAAGGCGGCAGTGATGAGGTGGCACCAATGAGCGGGCACTGACGATGGGCACTGATATGCGGCACTGATGGGCACTGGTAGGCGGCACTGATGGGTGGCACTGATATGCAGCACTGATGGGCATTGATAGGCGGCACTGATGGGCACTTATGGGTGGCACTGGGTGGCACTGGTGGGCACTGATGGGCACTGTTAGGCAACACCTATGGGCACTGAAAGGCTGCACAGATGGGTTCTTATGGGTGGCACTGATGGGCACTGATAGGCGGCACTGCTGGGCACTGATAGGCGGCACTGATGGGCACTGATACATGGCACTGATGGGCACTGATACATGGCACTGATGGGCACTGATACACGCACTGATGGGCATCCCTGGTGGCACTGGCAGTGGTAGGCATGGGAGTGGGCACTGATTGGCAGCTGCCTGGGCATTGATTGGCAGCTGCCTTTGCACAGATCAGTATTTCCCTGGGGGTCTAGGGGGCATACCTGGTGGTCCAGTGTGGCTGGTTTCCCTGGTGGTCCTGGGCGGCTTCCCTGGTGGTCCTGGGTAGGATCCGAGGGGGGGCTGTGCTGATAAACAATCAGCACAGACCCCCCCCTGTCAGGAGAGCAGCCGATCAGCTCTCCTCTACTCGCGTCTGTCAGACGCGAGTGAGGAAAAGCCAATCACCGGCTCTTCCTATTTACATCGTGATCAGCCGTGATTGGACACGGCTGATCACGTGGTAAAGAGTCTCCGTCAGAGACTCTTTACCTAGATCGGTGTTGCGGGGTGTCAGACTGACACCCCGCAACAACCATCGCCGCGATGCGCGCCCCCGGGGGCGCGCAGCGGCTCAATATCCTGAGGACGTCATATGACGTCCAGTCAGGGTATTGAAACCACTTTGCCGACGTCATTCTGCTATATGGCAGGTGGCAAGTGGTTAACTTCAGTGGAGTTACCCCCTGAAATCCTGGAGGGCATCTGGTCAAGTGCCTTCTGCTGACTTCAAGCAAGGTGGTGACCAGTACTCTTTATGGAGGCATCGGGGGTCTAAAAGACCCCAAATCCCTCCTTTGCACTTCAAAGTATTCAAAACGACAAAATCGGCGTTTTTGAATACTTTGAATTTTTTTTAACCACTTGACCACTGGGCACTTAAACTCCCTTAATAACCAGACCAATTTTCAGCTTTCGGTGCTCTCACATTTTGAATGACAATTACTCAGTCATGCAACACTGTACCTATATGAAATTTTTGTCCTTTTTTCACACAAATAGAGCTTTCTTTTGGTGGTATTTAATCACCGCTGGGTTCTTTATTTTTTGCGCTATAAAAGAAAAAGACTGAAAATTCTGTAAAAAAATGCATTTTTCTTTGTTTCTGTTATAAAATTTTGCAAATTAGTAATTTTTCTTCATATATTTTGGCCAAAATTTATACCGCTACATATCTTTGGTAAAAATACCCCAAATCGGTGGATATTTGGTCTTTGTGAAAGTTATAGAGTCCAAAAGCTATGGTGCCAATATCTGAAAATTGATCACACCTGAAGTACTGACGGCCTATCTAATTTGTTGAAACCCTAACATGACAGAAAAGTACAAATACCCCCCAAATGACCCCTTTTTGGAAAGAAGGCATTCCAAGGTAATAAGAAAGATGCATGGTGAGTTTTTAGACACTGTCATTTTTTCCCACAATTCTTTGAAAAGTCAAGGTTTTTTTTTTCTTTTTTTTTTTTTTTTTTTTTTTTTACAAAATTGTCATATTGGCAGGTTATTTCTCACACACAGCATATGCATACCACAAATTACACCCCAAAACACATTCTGCTATTACTCCCGAGTACAGCAATACCACATGTGTGAGACTTTTACACAGCGTGCCACATACAGAGGACCAACATGCACGGAGCACCTTCAGGTGTTCTGGAGCACCCAGGCCAATTCTGACATTTCTCTCCTACATGTAAAAATCATCATTTATTTGCTAGAAAATTACATAGAACCCCAAAACATTATATATGTTTTTTTAGCAAAGACCCTAGAGAATACAATGGTGGTCATTGCAACTTTTTATCTCGCACGGTATTTGCGCAGCAATTTTTCGAATGCGTTTTTTTTTTTAAATTGGCCAAAATTTTTGCTCTCGCTCTACCGATCGCAGCGATACCTCACATGTGTGGTTTGAACACCGTTTTCATATGTGGGCAGGACTTATGTATGCATTCGCTTCTGCATGCGAGCACACGGGGACAGGGGCGCTTTAATTTTTTTTTTTTATTGTTCATTTTACTTTATTTATTTTAGTTTGACACTTTTTTCCCCCCCAAAAATTTTTTGATCATTTTTATTCCTATTACAAGGTAAGTAAACATCCCTTGTAATAGGAATATGGCATGACAGGTCCTCTTTATAGTGAGATATGGGGTCAATAAGGCCCCACATCTCACCTCTAGGCTGGGAAGCCTGAAATAAAAAAAAAACAAAAAACGATCCTGGCTTCGATCGTATCGGTGAGTCGGTAGAAGCACCGGAGGGGCGGCGGTAGGGGGGGATGTCCCCTCTCGCCTCCCGTAAGAACGATCAAGCAGTGGAAAAGCCGCAATGATCATTCCTATGGTGTAGGGAATTGCTGGCTGAAAAAGCTGATATCTGAATTATGCCTGTAGCTGCACCCATCATTCCGATATCTCCGCACAAAGTCAAGGACGTCGTATGACGGCGGGCGGGAAGTGGTTAAAACGCATTTTTTTCTTTAACACAAAGTTGTCCATTTATACAATATTTCTAACACATAGCATGTACATACCAAAAATTACACCCCAAAATAGATTCTCCTACTCCTCCTGAGTACGGCGATACCACATGTGTGAGACTTCCACAGCCTGGCCACATACAGAGGCCGAGTACAGCCAAGTATGGCTGAGTATGGCTGAGTATGGCAGGGTATTGCAGTACACAGTATTGCAGGTCATTGCAGAGTAGTGCAGGGTATTGCAGAGCATTGAGGGATGGCTGAGTACCGATGGATGGATGGCAGTTGTCACAGAGCAGCGATGTGGGCACTACAGATGCAGCCCACAGCGCTGCTGCCATCCAATCTCTCCCCCTCTCCGCTCACAGTGTACCGATCGGTACACAGAGGGGAGGAGAGGAACCGGCGTCATGAGATGAGACCGGTTTGTTTATATGTGATCGCTCCGTCATATGACGTCCAGTCAGGGTATTGAAACCACTTTGCCAACGTCATTCTGCTATATGGCGGGTGGCAAATGGTTAACTTCAGTGGAGTTACCCCCTGAAATCCTGGAGGGCATCTGGTCAAGTGCCTTCTGCTGACTTCAAGCAAGGTGGTGACCAGTACTCTTTATGGAGGCATCGGGGGTCTAAAAGACCCCAAATCCCTCCTTTGCACTTCAAAGTATTCAAAACGACAAAATCGGCGTTTTTGAATACTTTGAATTTTTTTAACCACTTGACCACTGGGCACTTAAACTCCCTTAATAACCAGACCAATTTTCAGCTTTCGGTGCTCTCACATTTTGAATGTCAATTACTCAGTCATGCAACACTGTACCTATATGAAATTTTTGTTCTTTTTTCACACAAATAGAGCTTTCTTTTGGTGGTATTTAATCACCGCTGGGTTCTTTATTTTTTGCGCTATAAAAGAAAAAGACTGAAAATTCTGTAAAAAAAATGCATTTTTCTTTGTTTCTGTTATAAAATTTTGCAAATTAGTAATTTTTCTTCATATATTTTGGCCAAAATTTATACTGCTACATATCTTTGGTAAAAATACCCCAAATCGGTGGATATTATTTGGTCTTTGTGAAAGTTATAGAGTCCAAAAGCTATGGTACCAATATCTGAAAATTGATCACACCTGAAGTACTGACGGCCTATCTAATTTGTTGAGACCCTAACATGCCAGAAAAGTACAAATACCCCCCAAATGACCCCTTTTTGGAAAGAAGGCATTCCAAGGTATTAAGAAAGATGCATGGTGAGTTTTTAGACGCTGTCATTTTTTCCCACAATTCTTTGAAAAGTCAAGGTTTTTTTTTTCTTTTTTTTTACAAAATTGTCATATTGGCAGGTTATTTCTCACACACAGCATATGCATACCACAAATTACACCCCAAAACACATTCTGCTATTACTCCCGAGTACGGAGTGAGACTTTTACACAGCGTGGCCACATACAGAGGACCAACATGCACGGAGCACCTTCAGGTGTTCTGGAGCACCCAGGCCAATTCTGACATTTCTCTCCTACATGTAAAAATCATCATTTATTTGCTAGAAAATTACATAGAACCCCAAAACATTATATATGTTTTTTTAGCAAAGACCCTAGAGAATACAATGGTGGTCATTGCAACTTTTTATCTCGCACGGTATTTGCGCAGCAATTTTTCGAATGCGTTTTTTTTTTTTAAATTGGCCCAAATTTTTGCTCTCGCCCTACCGATCGCAGCGATACCTCACATGTGTGGTTTGAACACCGTTTTCATATGTGGGCAGGACTTATTTATGCATTCGCTTCTGCATGTGAGCACACGGGGACAGGGGCACTTTAAATTTTTTTTTTTTTATTGTTCATTTTACATTATTTTTTTTTAGTTTGACACTTTTTTCCCCCCAAAAAATTTTTTGATCACTTTTATTCCTATTACAAGGAAAGTAAACATCCCTTGTAATAGGAATATGGCATGACAGGTCCTCTTTATAGTGAGATATGGGGTCAATAAGACCCCACATCTCACCTCTAGGCTGGGAAGCCTGAAATAAAAAAAAAAAAAAACGATCCTGGCTTCGATCGTATCGGTGAGTTGGTAGAAGCACCGGAGGGCGGCGGTAGGGGGGGACGTCCCCTCTCGCCTCCCGTAAGAACGATCAAGCAGTGGAAAAGCCGCAATGATCATTCCTATGGTGTAGGGAATTGCTGGCTGAAAAAGCTGATATCTGAATTATGCCTGTAGCTGCACCCATCATTCAGATATCTCCGCACAAAGTCAAGGACGTCGTATGACGGCGGGCGGGAAGTGGTTAAAACGCATTTTTTTCTTTAACACAAAGTTGTCCATTTATACAATATTTCTAACACATAGCATGTACATACCAAAAATTACAACCCAAAATAGATTCTCCTACTCCTCCTGAGTACGGCGATACCACATGTGCGAGACTTCCACAGCCTGGTCACATACAGAGGCCGAGTACAGCCGAGTATGGCTGAGTATGGCAGGGTATGGCTGAGTATGGCAGGGTATTGCAGGATATCGCTGAGTATGACTGGGTATGGCTGGGTATGGCAGAGTATTGCAGGGTATGGCAGAGTATTGCGGGGTATGGAAGAGTATTGCAGAGTATGGCAGGGTATGGCAGGGTATCGCCGAGTGTGGCTGAGCATTGCAGGATATGGCGGGGTATTGCAGAGTATTGAGGGGTATTGAGGGGTATTGCAGGGTATTGCGGGATATTGCAGAGTATTGCGGGGTATTGCGGGGTATTGCAGAGTATTGTGGAGTATTGTGGGATATTGCGGGGTATTGCAGGGTATTGCGGGGTATTGCAGGGTATTGCGGGGTATTGCACAGTATTGTGGGGTATTGCAGAGTATTGCGGGGTATTGCACAGTATTGTGGGGTATTACACAGTATTGTGGGGTATTGCACAGTATTGTGGGGTATTGTGGGGTATTGCAGAGTATTGTGGGGTATTGCAGAGTATTGCAGGGCATTGCAGAGTAGTACACAGTATTGCAGGGCATTGCAGAGTAGTGCAGGGTATTGCAGAGCATTGAGGGATGGCTGAGCACGGATGGATGGATGGCAGTTGTCACAGAGCAGTGATGTGGGCACTACAGATGCAGCCCACAGCGCTGCTGCCATCCAATCTCTCCCCCTCTCCGCTCACAGTGTACCGATCGGTACACAGAGGGGAGGAGAGGAACCGGCGTCATGAGATGACGCCGGTTTGTTTACATGTGATCGCTCCGTCATTTGACGGAGCGATCACATGGTAAACGGCCACGACTAGCGGCCATTTACCGGGATTCGTGATGCGCCGGGTCCAGAGGACCTGGCGGTCACGGATGTTCTCGGGTGCGCGCCCGAGCAGAATTCTGGGAGGACGTCACTGTACGCCCTCCCAGAGTTAAGAAACCGCCCTGTAGCCGTCATTCAGCTATGGACCGGTTGTTAAGTGGTTAACACACCTGCTCCCCATTCACACCTGAGACCTTGTAACACTAACCAGTCACATGACACCAGGGAGGGAAAATGGCTAGTTGGACCCAATCTGGACATTTTCACTTAGGGGTGTACTCACTTTTGTTTCCAGCGGTTTAGACATTAATGGCTGTGTGTTGAGTTATTTTGAGGGGACGGCAAATTTACGCTGTTATACAAGCTGTACACTCACTACTTTACATTGTAGCAACATGTCATTTCTTCAGTGTTGTCACATGAAAATATATAATAAAATATTTACAAAAATGTAAGGGGTGTACTCACTTTTGTGAGATACTGTGTATATATATATATATATATATATATATATATATATATATATATGTGTATGTCCATACAGTTCACATTTTAAATATTGGTATCCAGTTATATCAATCCAGAAGGAAGGCAGGACCCAAAAAAAACTGGGAAAACAGTGGTAAGACCTTAAAGTGAAGCTCCACCCAAAAAGGGAAGCTCTGCTTGTTTGCACCCTCCAATGCCACATTTGGCACTTTTTGGGTAGATGAGGGTGCAGGTACTTGGTTTTGACAGGTACCCACTCCCACTTTAGGCTCAGGTCCCAGAAGACTAAGGGACCATTCACAACTCGTGCATGTGCAATAGGAAACTGGCTGTGAAGGTGGCTTCACTTTCTGTTTCCCTTACTTCAGATGCATACTTGCCAACAGTCCTGCTTTTCATGGGAAATTGGCTTTGTCCCGGTATCCATGATGAATCGCCTGTCACCACCGCTAGAGATACGGGGTCGTTGCCATTTTTGTGAAGAGCAGCTCTCCTTGAGGCCGAGGTGGGGAAGAAACAAGAGGCGGAGCCCGGGTTGTGGGCCAGGCCGCGGGTGGCGGGTTGGTGGCAGCTCCATTTCTATTGGCAGCCGCTTTCATTGCCACCCGGGCGCCGCCTCTTGTTTGTTCCCCTCGGCCTCCACAAGAGCTGCTCTTTGCAAAAATGGAGGCGGAGACAATGTCACCATGGCCGACCCCAGACCTCTAGTGTCGGCTCTGGCAATACAGCAGCATGGAGGTCTCAGAATCTAGCGGCAAGCTGCATCCAGAGCCGTCTTTAATATTGATTGGACCTTGGGCAAACATTTTCTTGGCCACCCCCCCTTCCATGCACTTTCGTTCTCCACCGGCTCTGAGACATACAAAAAATTGCAGTTTACTGAATCACATCAGGCAGTGACTGCAATTGTTTGCCAGAGGTTACAGCGTATTATTACAGCTCACTGACTGGCTGCTAGAGGTTACAGCATACATTGTGGATCACTGATTGTTTGCTAGAGGCTACAGCACATGACTTCTGCTTGTTGATTGGTTGCTAGAGATTATTGTACATCAATACTGCTCACTGATTAGTTGCTTTACTGGACATCCTTACTACTCATGAATTGGTTGCTAGAGGTTACTACATATCCTTACCGCTCTAAAATTGGTTGAAAGAGGTTAGTGTACATCATTACTGCTCACTGATTGGTTGCTAAAGGGGACCCAGCAATAGACATAAAACTCCTAGGCATCCTAGAATTCCTGGGATCAATGGCAATGCTGAGGTGGTGGGGTGGGGGGGTTGATCAGTGGCAATGCTGGGGGGGTTGATGGGATCAGTGGCAGTGGTGGGGGGATGGGATTAGTTAGGAGGCAGTCCACTGTGGCAAATTCTGAATCATGTAGAGCAAAGCTGGAAATCTTTGGCAAGTATATATTGGTTGATTCTACACTGACCACCAATGTAATGGGGAATTTACAATGACCACGATGTGATGGGGAATTGTATGCCACCCACCAATATAAAGAGGGATTTCTACATCGATACCAATGTAATAGAAGCATTTACACCAACCACCAGTGTAAGGGGGAATATACAATCACTTCCATGTAAGGGGGAATTTACACTGACTACCATTATCAAGGAAATTTGTACTGACCACCCATGTAAGGTGACACTTCTACACCTATCATAAATGTAAAGGGGGATTTACACTGACCACCAGTGTAAGGGCAATTCTGCACTTACCACCAATGTAAAGGGAAATGTACACTGATCACCAATGTAATGAAGAATTTACACTGACAACCAATGTAATGGGGGATTTTACATCAACAGCCAATAAAGGGGGATTTCTACACTGGCCACCAATGTAAGGGGGGATTTACACTCACTGCCAATTTAAAGGGGGCTTCTACATGGACCATCAATGTAAGGGAGGATTTGAAACTGACCACAAATGCAGGTTTGATTTTTTTTTTTACTGATTACCAATATAAAGAGGAGTTTCTACAATGGCCACTAATGTAATGGGGATTTACACTGACCACTAATGTAATAGGAGCATTCACAGTAACCACCAATGTAAGGAGGGATTTACACTGACCACCAATATAAGGAGGACCTTCACACTGGCCACTAGTGTGAATGAAAGGATTGTACACCAAGTCCCAATGTAATGAGAAAATTTACACTGACCATCAATATAACTGAGACGTTTAGACTGCATTCACGTGTGTGTGTGTGTGTGTTTGTGTGTGTGTTGGGAACGCATGCAAAATCGCTTTCCTGACACCACAGAAATGTGCTGCCCTTTAGCAGATATACAGCAGTGCCATTAATTGTTAATGATATCCTCACTCATCTGCTGAGATGTGCGAATTCACATGCACCAAAATTCATGGTGCTGTGGCACCATGTTATTTTGAAAAAGGGTTCCACCTCCAATTTGCTTACCTTTGCAGAACAGGCTGATGTAAGGCTTAATGACCACAGTTAAAGGCAGAACTTTCAAGCATGCCCTTTTACCTCCCCAGTGGGCAGCATTCAGCAGAAGTTAGGGTGGATATGACCTTAGGGGGGCATGATATACATATGAATGCAGCCCCTATTTACATATCAATACCACCGTTCCGCAGCTATTTGCATATTAATGCAGCTGCTATTTACATACCAATGCAGCTTATTTACACGTAAACACAGGGTCTGCAGGTGAGTCATCTGTACATGGCAATAAGGCAGAGCTGGGCCGCATTAGTATCTGGACACAGCATGGGACTTAAACTTCAAGGGATAAGGGAATTTAAACTGGGATAGTTGGCAAGTATGAGGCAGCACAACTATGATGGGGCCCAAAGCAGCTGCCCCTTTTGCCCTGCTTTAAAGACGGCCCTGGTTGCATCTGGTGACAAGTGAGCTGCATCTCTGGTGGCAAGTAAGCTGCATCTCTGGTGACAAGTAAACTGTATCTCTGGTGACAAGTGAGCTGCATCTCTGGCAACGAGTAAGGTGCATCTCTGGTGGAAAGTAAGCTGCATCTCTGCTGGCAAGTAAGCTGCATCACTGGTAACAAGTGAGTGCTGCATCTCTAGTGACAAGTAGCAAGCTGTATCTCTGATGACAAGTAGCAAGCTGCATCTCTGGTGACAAGTAGCATGCTGCATCTGGTGGCAAGTGAGCACTGCATCTCTGGTGACAAGTAGCATGCTGCATCTAGTGGCAAGTGAGCACTGCATCTCTGGTGACAAGTGAGCACTGCATCTCTGGTGACAAGTGAGTGCTGCATCTGTGGTGACAATAAACAAAAGTGTCCCTATATTTTTTGACAATGTTGGCAACTATGCAGATGCCGACACCTGCACCTGAAGCTGATTAAAGAATCAGCACGAGTGAGGACAGGTATGTGTCCACATACTAAAACCCAGCAGCTACAGTATTTGTAGCTGCTGACTTTTAATTTGGGGGGAGCCTGGAGCTCCACTTTAACTCTTCCCTAGCCTGGCCAGCCTAAGCTCACTTGCTATTGCAGAACATTCCTCCTGTAGGCACCTGCCTACACCCCTGTCAGTGCTAAAATGTTTGTACCAAAACTCTAACTGCTACATCTGCAAGAGAGCTTGTGTTGTTAACAGGGCCAGTGCTACCAAAAGGTGGTTTAAGCAGCCGCCTTAGGGCGCCAGGATGAGGGGGGGTGGTAAAATCCGAATCCCAAACCACTTGCTGGGGATTCCAATTTTTACAGTGCTGTAGACGTGTTTTTTACACACGCCCGGCTGTTATATCAATTGATATACCAGCAGTTAAAAATTTTAGACAATATAAAATAAATCATAACCATATATAAAACCTAAAACCCTCTCACAACACCACAATCATATATACTGTATATGTATACTGTATGTGTATGTATACATATCAACTACTAAAATACACTCACATTTAAAATGACTCAGGTAATCTCATAAAACCACTGACTATCAGTATAACAGACCCTGGAACCCAGATAGAGTTGGATGTTAAAGTCTCACCTTTGGGCATAAGATACTTCAGGCAGATCTTTGAGCTCCCCCAAATCTGTTGTTTTGTTAGTGTTGCGTTGCTGTGGCCCACCCATCAGTTGGACTGCTTTTGGATGTCCCAGTTGTCTCTAAACCTTGTGTATGTCAATGAACGATAAAGAAAATAGTTTTTTTTGGCAAGTACAAAAATCTTATTTCTTGGAGTTCATTAGGGACACAGGTCCCACCTCTCTGTGTTTATGATGTTACTGCTAATACTGTCCGGAAGCATGCTTGTAATCCAAAGCACTTGTATATCAAAGTGAATTTCCCCATAAGAAATAATGGAAACTCAGATGATTTGTTCCACAACTATTTATTCATAAGTCCTTCAGTGTATAGTCCATATAAAAATATTATAGCAAGGTTGTGCTACCATAAAATGTCCATCCACAAATGGAAGCCTCCACAAGGGGATTAGAAGCAAAATCCTAGAGAGTATAAAAGAGAAGAGAGGCGCCTCTAAGTGTAGCAATCTGGTTACATTTAATGAAGTTACAACATTTAGCAACTCACATGGTTGATGATTAAAAGAGGCACATCTAAGTATGCAGGCATCCGAGGTAAAGCTGTCTGCAATCGTGACCGGGAAGACTACCCTGCAGTAGAGTGATTTGAAAACAAGGATTTGAACCATTCGTGGAGCGCAGCATGGAAGGAATGACATCAATGGCGGTGAGGAGGATGGTCCATGTAGACATCTTTACCTCGGATGCCTGCATACTTAGATGTGCCTGTTTTAATCATCAGCCATGTGAGTTTTGAAATGTTGTACCTTCATTAAATGTAACTGTATTGCTACTCTCTCTTCTCTTTTATACTCAGTGACATGACATCAAGACATCGCTTGTATATTAAGTCAAAAAAATATTTAGAAATTTAGCTTTTCTTGCAAAACGTTCTCAAACCAAATTACTCTCAAACCAAGATTTTACTGTTGTTCTGTTTAGAAAACTTGGGGCATGCATAGAGTGGAAGGGGTTCCTTACGGGTCACTGGTTTTTTTGGGGGTTTTTTGCCAATATCCAAATCCTCCTGTAGGTGGCAGTATAACTGAATTGTCTCTCAATCTTGTGTCCTTCAATGAACCCTAAGAAAAGGATTTTAGGGTAAGTACAAAAATCCTATTGTTGTTAATAGCACATGTAAAAATGCATGAAAACACACTTGGAAAGCCAAAGTCTTTGTTGAATGACAGGTAAGATGACTACCTGTCCATCTTCTCACTGCTGCAGTTTAGTTGTGGCTGTGTTGCTCTTGTGAATGGATCTGTATACTGTTATGCCGCGTACACACAGACGGACTTTTCGTCTACAAAAGTCCGACGGACGCCGACGGACTAAAGCTGGCTGACAATCCGATCGTGTGTGGGCTTCCCCGGACTATTCCAGCCGCAAATCTGACGGACTTTAGATTTGAAACATGCTTCAAATCTTTACGTCGTAACTACGCCGGACCCAGAAATCCGCTCGTCTGTGTGCTAGTCCGACGGACAAAAACCCACGCTAGGGCAGCTATTGGCTACTGGCTATCAACTTCCTTATTTTAGTCCGGTTTGCTGGTTCGCTGCGCTATCCCCCCACACTGTTCTATTAATATTTCTATATTTAATTGGGCTTGTTCTATCACGGAAGGAACGGCTGTTGTTTATCATCAGTCTTGTTCACTCCTTCCGAAGCTGTTCTAGTTCCCCTCCCATCAGATGAGGGCAAAGGATCTTTAAAAATGGCGATCAGCAACCGCACATTTAGGCAGTTTCTGACGTCTGCTATTTGTATTGGAGTGCATGCGCAGTGACACCTCACGCACGTCCGCGGAGCGGCGGTGACGTCAGACGCTGGCCGCTCCGGAGTCTAAAACTTAAACGGGGAGATTTGTTTGTGCTCCCCGTCATTCCTCTGCTGGACACCACCGAGCAAGGAGGGTAGGATCTCTCCTCCTCAGTACACTTAATCCCTGGATATCTCTCTATAAGGTAAGGGGCCCTTTTTGTGGCAGCCTTTTTATGTCCCTAAACTGTCTTATCTTGGCCAATTATACATTTAAAGTTTACATTTAACTATTTGAGTTACTGATGGGGCTATTTTTACTATTTAGGTTCTGGATTTTGGTGTAGGCTGATCCTGCCTCCTCCCTTTCCAGACCTGTTTAACATCTCCACACTGAAGCTTTTTCTCCTTACATCCCACGATGGTGCTTATGTCCAATCAACACCCAGGATGTCATTAATAACAAATATTGATTCTATTTAAAATACACCAAAGGTAAAACCAATCAAACATCTCTGTGTATATATATATGATCTCTGGATTGAAAACAATCAATCAGATTTTCTATATAAATATAATATATACATTTTTTGTCCTATTGTTTCAATTAGGACACCATAAATTTTGATCATATAAGTATTACCTCTGCAAGTTTTTCGGTGACGCAGGAACTCAGTGAGAGAGGGCTACTTTATGGAAGAATTTTTCATTGCTTGGTGATCTTCAGTCTCACTTTATAATTCTTGTTACAAAATATATGTCTAGGTAAGGTTGAGAATTTTTCTTTTGTGTCATTATTATTTTTTCTGTAGTTCTAATATTGAATTCAATTTGAACAATTGCTACATACCAATACAGATTTATATATGCTTTGTATAATGTCTTATAAACTTCAAATCTGATATATGAGCCTTTCCTATTACTAACTGTTTCATTATGATCTCACATTGTACTGATTATTTTTCTTTTCTATGCAAATTTCAGTTTTTACTAGTGGTACCACATGATCTCCTGAAGAAACTCCACAGAGCGAAGCATGTTGAGAAAACAAGTGGTATCTGTAATATAAATCGTTGTTACATTTTTTAAAATTCACCTTTTTTAAAAATACTGTACTGTATGTGGCCCTTATCAGGCTCTTTTTAATCATTTTGTAATAAAATTTCTCTTTTATTCTAACGTGGTTTCAATATATATTCTGAACACTGACACCTTTAAAGTCCCAAGGCTTTATGCCTAAAGTCCCTTCCTCCTTACTCAAGATTTTACTGTTGTTCTGTTTAGAAAACTTGGGGCATGCATAGAGTGGAAGGGGTTCCTTACTAGTCACTGTTTTTTTTTGCCAATATCCAAATCCTCCTGTAGGTGGCAGTATAACTGAATTGTCTCTCAATCTTGTGTCCTTCAATGAACCCTAAGAAAAGGATTTTAGGGTAAGTACAAAAATCCTATTGTTGTTAATAGCACATGTAAAAATGCATGAACACACACTTGGAAAGCCAAAGTCTTTGTTGAATGACAGGTAAGATGACTACCTGTCTATCTTCTCACTGCTGCAGTTTAGTTGTGGCTGTGTTGCTCTTGTGAATGGATCTGTATACTGTTATGCCGCGTACACACGGTCAGACTTTTCGTCTACAAAAGTCCGACGGACGCCGACGGACTAAAGCTGGCTGACAATCCGATCGTGTGTGGGCTTCCCCGGACTTTCAGCGGACTTTTTCAGCCACAAATCTGACGGACTTTAGATTTGAAACATGCTTCAAATCTTTACATCGTAACTACGCCGGACCCAGAAATCCGCTTGTCTGTGTGCTAGTCCGACGGACAAAAACCCACGCTAGGGCAGCTATTGGCTACTGGCTATCAACTTCCTTATTTTAGTCCGGTGTACATCATCACGTACAAATCCGTCTGACTTTTGTGTGATCGTATGTAGGCAAGTCCGTTCGTAAGAAAGTCTGCCGCAAGTCCGCCAAAAGTCCACCAAAAGTCTGACAAAAGTCCGTCGAAAGTCTGTCGGACAGGCTGTCGGACTTTTGTAGCCAAAAAGTCCGACCGTGTGTACGCGGCATTAGGCCTCATGCACACGGGGCTTTAAAAATGCTGCCTTTCCAGGCATTTGTTGTTATTTTTTTCAGCCTGTAACACCACCTCTATGTCAGCCTTTGTGTCCATGCATATTGTCCATGCACATGTGTATTAGAAGAGGAGTGTTTACAAGTTGAAAAGAAAAATCTAAAGCGCAATCAGGAGAGGAGCTGAACAAATGCGCCTAAACGTGTTTAAATGTGTCTATACACGCCTAAGACCTAGCCGCGTTTAGTCATGTTTGAGAATTATTGCATTACAATGGCCAACATAAATGAATATACTGACCAATGGAATCCATTGATGCTCCTAAACATGTGTGCAATATGCAGCTTTATGCATATTTTTTAAGCAGCTTTTCTCCTGCCAGGAGTTCTGCCGTTCAAAGGAGCAAAACCAATGTCCTGTGTGCATGAGGCCTAAGTGCTGGGAGAAAATGATAGCGCTATATAAAGGAAATTAAAAAATAAATGCATTCTTTTTTCCCAAAATGTACTGGGAGAAAAGTGTATCTATACAAAACTGAGGCTACTTTCACACTGGGGCGGGGGGACGTTTTTTGGCCGCTAACCGTATGCTTTTAACCGCCGCTAGTGGCCGAATAAAAGGTTAAAAGCAACAGCAAATCGCCACTGCCGAAACGATGTGCAGGCGCTTCGGCAGCAGTGTCCAATGGCAGGGATGGTGTATACACCACCCACCACCTGAAAGATGCTGCTTGCAGAACTTTTTCTAACCTCCTGCAAGCGCACCGCCCCAGTGTGAAAGCACTCGGGCTCTCACATTAGGGCTACAGGGGAGGCATTTTATAGGGGCTTTACAGGTGTTATTTTTAGCCTAAAAGCACCTGAAATATAGTGTAAAAGCAATTTTAATGTCTGCCTTTCTTAAACCTGTTTTAATATATTTCAGAATTAAAAGTAAAGAGAGCTTAAAGTAGAAAGATAAAACTTGATTGACAAGATTCCACTTCCTGGTTTATATACAAGTTCCAAATAGAGAAGAGGCTGTTTCTGTAGTTTACAAAAAGTTTGATGTTTAAACCAAACTGGCTAAGTAACCGGCTTACATTAAGGTGAACCCCCAACACAAAAAAAACAAGGGGAAAAAAAAAAAAGAATCTTGGAGGCTGCCATTTCCGACTTCTCATCCTGTAAATGGCTGTCATGCTGCACCTCTGCCTTCACTACTGTACTGAGATGGTACAAGCAATTCGATACAGACCCCCCCCCCCACTTTTTTCCCTTTTCCTGATCTGCACCATGTTAAGGGACTTTATGTCCCTACCTTTGGCACCTCCTCAACTATCTAAACAAGGTTTTTTCATTTTTTCCTCAGGCTCATTCAATAAAATACTACCAACATGCAATCCATCTTTAATATATACATATACCTGTAACTGTCTGTATCTTTCTATTTATAGATAGATAGATAGATAGATAGATAGATAGATAGATAGATAGATAGATAGATAGATAGATAGATAGATAGATAGATAGATCTATATTTATATATATATATATATATATATATATATATATATATATATACAGTGCCTTGCAGAAGTATTCAACCCCTTGGCATTTTTCGTGTTTTGTTGCCTCGCAATCTGGAATTAACATGGATTGTTTGAGGATTTGCATCATTTAATTTACAGAACATGCCCACAACTTTGAAGATGTTTTTTTTTTTATTATTATTATTGTGAAGCAAACAACAAATAGAACAAAAAAACAGAAAAAGTCAATGTACATAACTATCCACCCCCCTAAAGTCAATACTTTGTAGAGCCACCTTTTGCGGCTATCACAGCTCCAAGTCGCTTTGGATAAGTCTCTATGAGCTTGCCACATCTTACCACTGGGATTTTTGCCCATTCCTCCTTGCAAAACTGCTCCAGCTCCTTCAAGTTGCATGGTTTGCGCTCGTTAACAGTAATCTTTAACTCTGACCACAGATTTTTTATTGAATTGAGGTCTGGGCTTTGACTAGGTCATTCCAACACATTTACATGTTTCCCCTTAAACCACGCAAGTGTTGCTTTAGCAGTGTGTTTGGGGTCATTGTCCTGCTGGAAGGTGAACCTCCATCCTAGCCCCCAAATCACACACAGAGTGGTACAGGTTTTGCTCAAGAATATCCCTGTATTTAGCACCATCCATCCTTCTCTCTACTCTGCCAAGTTTCCCAGTCCCGACTGCTGAAAAACATCCCCACAGCATGATGCTGCCACCACCATGTTTCACTGTGGGGATGGTGTTCTTTGGGTGATGTTTTGGGTTTGCGTCAGACATAGCGTTTTATTTGATGGCCAAAAAGTTAAATTTTAGTCTCATCAGAGCACCTTCCTCCATACATTTTGGGAGTCTCCCACATGCCTTTTTTCGCAAACTCAAAACGTCCCATTTTGTTTTTTGCTGAAAGTAATGGCTTTCTTCTGGCCACTCTGCCATAAAGCCCAACTCTATCGTGCATACGGCTTATTGTCGTCCTATGTACAGATACTCCAGTCTCTGCTGTGGAACTCTGCAGCTCCTCCAGGGTTACCTTAGGTCTCTGTACTGCCTCTCTGAACAAATGCCCTCCTTGCCGGTCCGTGAGTTTTGGTGTGCAAGTCAGGGTTAGGTTATAAAAAAATATCCAAATCTTTGATGATCCCTAGGAGCACCATCAAATCTATCATAACCTAATGGAAAGAACATGGCACAACAGCAAACCTGCCAAGAGACGGTGATTTGATGTCTCTTGGCAGGTTTGCTGTTGTGCCATGTTCTTTCCATTTGGTTATGATAGATTTGATGGTGCTCCTAGGGATCATCAAAGATTTGGATATTTTTTTATAACCTAACCCTGACTTGCACTTCTCAATAACATTGTCCCTTATTAGTTTGGAGAGTTCCTTAGTCTTCATGGCAGTGTTTGGTTAGTGGTGCCTTTTGCTTAGGTGTTGCAGCCTCTGTGGCTTTTCAAAAAGGTGTGTATATGTAATGACAGATCATGTGACACTTAGATTGCAAACAGGTGGACATCATTTCACTAATTATGTGACTTCTGAAGGTAATTGGTTGCACCAGAGCTTTTTATGGGCTTCATAACAAAGGGGGTGAATATATACGCACATGCCAATTATCAGTTTTTTATTACGTAAAAATAGTTTTATGTATATATATTTCTAATTTTACCTCACCAACTTAGACTATTGTGTTCTGATCCATCACATATAATTCAGAAGGCTATATATATATATATATATATATATATATATATATATATATATATATATATATATATATGTGTAGCGCCCTTCTCCTGATGGGCAGGTGCTATCTATGTAAATTTAAGGTTGCCTGAAGCTGTAGTTTAGCTCAGACTAATTATGGTAAATTCACTGGTTTCTGTACCAGTTCAGCTGGGTTGTGTCAGTTTCCACTTGACCGTGGGTGTCGCTGTAGCCACCGGTAAGTGTTGGAAATGCAATAGGCTGGATGCATTGGGTACCCCTTTTACTCAAAAACAGCCCGGTGGGAGTGGTTCACTCGCCGTGCATTCTGGGTAAGGGTACTTAAGGTACAGGCGCCAGTTTGTCGGAGTTCGTTGTTCCCGACCTGAAGGCCCTCCTGGCCCAAGGTGTGCCGTGGCAGCTCTGCTGTCTCGGGGCCGGCTGGCCCGAGGCTTTGTATATATTCAAAATGTATAATGCGCTAATATTAACCTCCCATTATAACACGGTGTGATCTCTTAATCATTAATCAGTGAATCATGTGCAAAATAATCAAATAAAGCCTATTATAAATAACATAACATCCTTCATCATAACAAAATCCTATACCTAAATATCAATGTGATAATAAATTATTGAACACAATTAAAAAGAGAAAATTAAGATAAGATATAGTAATGTGATGAACCACAGTGCACAGTATCTGAACAGGACAGCATATTGCTGTGAAAAAATATAACGTCTTTGGTGATTTGATGAATATAGACAGGTTTCAATGAGTAATCCCCAGTGATAGCTGGCTTGCTCAAATATTCAGCTGCTCATTAGCATGGGCTGGCTTCTGGTTTGCAAAGAACTTCCGCAGTATGAAACAACAAAGAAAGAAAGACCATTGCGCAGGCAGTGTGATATGTAATCCCTATATAATAAACACTTTTCAGCAGAATAAATCGCATATGATAAGGTCAGTTGCATACAGCTAACAGCTAGGATCTCCCCACACGCCAACAGTGTACACAAAGCACTGCTCGTCACTGGCTCCTCCCGACCGGTTTCATCACTAGACACGTGATTTTTTCAAAGGTGACCATGTGACGACCTTGCTTAGTACTTATAGTGTGCATGCCGGTTGCCATAGTGACCAGGGAGTGTAATGCATCATCATGCAGCTATATGCGTTCTGCACTACATTCAAAACATAATATCCATACAAAGTAACAATTTAATACATATAGATACATTTTTACAATAAAACATATGTTTAAAAACATAGTTGCAACTCTACCCTAAGACCCATTTAAATACATGAAGTGAGCAGATATAACCTAGGAACTCCCTCCAGTGGTGAACCAATGGAATAACATCTCTACATAATCATCCTCTAATGAGCTAAGGGTAAATGGATGTGTATGAGATAGAAAGATGCTGGAAAGACGCTAAGAAAAAAAAAATCGCTAAAATTTTTTTTTGACAAAAATATTTAAAAATTATATAATAAAATTATTAAAAATATTTTAAAATATTAGAACTTGTTTTGGAGGAGCAGATGTGAAGAGATATATTAAAAATCCATAATAAAACAATTTATATCAAAATCTATATTTAAGCCAAAAGGTGCAAGGGTACCCATTTCAAAAATCCGTTTTGATTCGTTCTTACTTAATTCTCTCACTTTATTACTACCCCGCCAGTGCAGTTTATATTTTTCAATGGCCCAAAATTTCAATAACGCAGGGTCTTTGTTATGACATAGAGCAAGATGGCGTGACACACTGTGTTTTGGAAAACCTTTTTCAATATTCTGTATGTGCTCTTGAATGCGTTTCCACATAGGGCGTTTCCTTCTTCCAACATACTGTAGGGAGCACGGACAATGTAATACACACACCACCCCCTCAGTTCTACATGACACAAAATCTTTGATTTCAAAATCTTTGTTTTTACTGGTAGATGTGAAATTGATGCATTTTTTACCATTTTGCTTTGTATTTCTACAAGCATAGCATCTTTTACATGGAAAGAAACCCTTTCCTTGAAAAATGTGAACCCCTGTGAGATTTTTGAAGGGTTCAAAACATTTTTCGCTATTAAATCCCTTAAAGTTGGTGCCTTTCTATAAACAAATTTTGGTTTCTTTGGTAAGATACTACGTAATTGATGATCCGCTAAGAGTAGTGACCAATGCTTTTTAAATATATGCTCGATATGCCTATGCTGAATATTATAAACCAGAATCATAGGAATCTCTTGGTACTGTGTGGTTTTCTTTTGTTTGTCTCTAATTAATTCTTCCCTTGAGAGCTCCAATACCTCCTTGATTTTATCTTCTATAAAATCATTATTATACCCCTTTTGAACAAATCTCCTTCCAATAATATTAGCTTGTTCCAAAAAAGTGCTTTTATCAGTGCAATTTCTTCTTAGACATATTAGTTGCCCCTTCGGGATGTTAATCAGCCAGGGATCAAAGTGACAGCTGTCCACAGGGATATAACTATGCCTCTCGACTGGTTTAAAAAAAGTTTTTGTTAGGAATCCATTCTTAGTTAATTGTATATCCAGATTCAGGAAATGTATAGATGTGCTACTGATTTCATAGGTAAGCTTGATATTTTTTTGATTGTCATTCAGTTTTTCCAAAAATTCAGAGTATTTTCATCCCCATTCCATAATATTATACAATCATCTATAAATCTTCGATACATTATCAATTGTGGGGGGGGGGGGGGGTATTTGAATGCACCGCATATTCCTCCCATTCAGCCATAAAAATATTAGCCACGCTTGGGGTATATTTAGCACCCATTGCAATACCATTAAGTTGCCTATAAAATTCTGAGTTATGCCAAAAATAATTATGTTGTAAACCAAATGCCAAACCCTTTCATGACTAAGCCTATTTTTGAAATTTGGTGTTTACAAGTTAAAATCCATATTTTTTGCTAGAAAATTACTTAGAACCCCCAAATATTATATATATATTTTTTAGCAGAGAATCTAGAGAATAAAATGGAGATTGTTGCAATATTTTATATCACACGGTATTTGTGCAGCGGTGTTTTAAACGCAAATTTTTGGAAAAGGGACACTTTCATGAATTTTAAAAAATCCAAACAGTAAAGTTACCTCAATTTTTTTGTGTAATGTGAAAGATGATGTTACGCCGAGTAAATAGATACCAAACATGTCACGCTTTATAATTGCACGCACTCATGGAATGGCGACAAACTATGGTAGCTATGAATTTCCATAGGCGACGCTTTAAATTTTTTTTACGGTTACCAGGTTAGAGTTACAGAGGAGGTCTAGGGCTAGAATTATTGCTACCGCTCTGATGTTTGCGCCGATACCTCACATGTGTGATTTGAACACCGTATGCGTTTTCTTCGCTGCGCAAGCTCGCGGGGGCGGGGGCGCTTTAAAAAGATTTTTTTTTTTTATTTATTTTATTTATTTTTATACTTATAAATTGTGTTTTAAACATCCCTTGTGACAGTAATAGGTGGTGACAGGTACTCTTTATGGAGGGATCGGGGATCTAAAAGAGGCTCGTCCCCTCCCGCTCCTCCGGTATAATAGCCGAGCGGCTTTTAGCAGCATTGGTTGTTATATACGGATAGCCGATCGCTGGCTCGAAACAACGGTACCGGGATGATGCCTACAGCTGCGGGCATCATCCCAGTATAACCCCCGAAAGCCGAGTACGCACATCTGCGTACGGTCGGCGGGAAGGGGTTAAAATAAATCTTTTCTGTTTAGAAATGATATTACTATATCTATCCATGGCCCATCTTGAGACTTGTATGGCCTCCTGATGGCTTATGCTTGTATACCAGTGGTTCTCAACTCCTGTCCTCAGGACCCACTAACAGGCCAGGTTTGCAAGATAACTGAAATACATCACAGGTGATATCATTTGCTGCTCAGTGATTGCAGTATTCTAATCTGCATCTCCTCAAGGTAATACTTAAAATCTGGCCTGTTAGTGGGTCTTGAGGACAGGAGTTGAGAAACACTGTTGTATACAAAGACGAAACTTCTGCTGTGGCTAACAAATATTTTTGATCTGGCCTGATTTCAATTTTATTCAATTCCTGAATCAAGTGCTTGGTGTCCCTTAGATAAGCTGGTGTTGATGGGATTAATGGTTGCAAAAAATTGTCCACATATTCCCCTAATCTTGCATTTATGGAATGTATACCATTTATTATTGGCCATCCCGGCGGATTCTTCTGATCCTTATGGAGCTTTGGTATTGTGTAAATAATAGGCACCCTGCATGTATCTGGTATGAGATATTTTTCTTCCTTTTTGGTTAATATATTCTTTTTGCTTCTTTTTAGTATCAACTCCTGTAATTCACTTTTATATTCTCTAGTGGGACCTCCTCTCAGTTTTATATACGTATTCTGATCATTCAGTTGTCCTTGAAGTTCATTGTTGTAGTATTCTTTTGATAAAACCACAATTGCACCTCTTTTATCGGCCGGTCTCACTACCACATTGTTATTATCTTCCAATTCTTTGATTCCTTTTCTAATATCCTGCGGATCTTTCATTCTTTTGATTTTAAGTTTATCTACCTCTTGTGTCACCATTTTGTTAAAACCTTCTATATGTTGGTTGTTATGAACAGGGGGGTTGAATAAGGATTTGTTTCTTAAAGCGGAGTTCCACACCAAAATGGATCTTCCGCTTTTCGGAACCCTCCCCCCCTCCGGTGTCACATTTGGCACCTTTCAGGAGGGAGGGGGGTGCAGATACCTGTCTAAGACAGGTATTTGCATCCACTTCCGGCATAGACTCCCACTGGAGTCTATGCCTCTTCCTGTCCCTCCGCGCTGTCTCCTGGGAAACACACAGGTCCCAGGAGATAGCGGGGACCAGTTACGACGCGCAGCGCGACTCGCGCATGCGCAGTAGGGAACCGGGAAGTGAAGCCGCAACGCTTCACTTCCTGATCCCCTCACCTAGGATGGCGGCGGCAGCTGCCGAGAATCGAGCGGGTTATCGGCGTCGGCTGCCGACATCGCTGGACCCTGGGACAGGTAAGTGGCCATTTATTAAAAGTCAGCAGCTGCAGTATTTGTAGCTGCTGGCTTTTAATATTTTTTTTTTTAGGTGGATTTAGGTGGACTCCCTCTTTAAGTTGCTATGGAGAATTCTTCCAGTTGTATCAATCCTACCTCCATTTTCTACATTAGTCACAATAGTTTTGTTCAACATATATTTTTTGATATTCAATCTTCTTGTATATTTTTGGATATCCACATATAAATCAAATTTTATTGCTCAAACTGATGCTTGTGTAACCAAGCCTATAAAAAGCCCCAATAAAGAGCCGACAGGGCAGTTGACAGTACGGGACCTTTAAGGCTCGGATCTGATATACAGAAACTCTTGATTCTGTGTCTTACTTCTTTGATAGAGCTAAATTTGGCAAAGCAATATGAACTAGAGGCAATTCAGTTGAGAACTGCACCTAACATTTCTGGCGCCCGAACAGAGACTTACTGATGATACTGATGATACAAGAGGTGGATGAATGAGTACTGACGGAACAAAAGGACAGGCATTCCGGGAACCACAGATTGAAAACCTGCGCAGGTAAGAAAAAGCTTTATTTTTCTTATATTCTGTGCTCCCCTGATTTGTGCCTATCCGTTCTGTCAGTTACGGTTCTCCTGGTTTTAAAACACCAGCCTCTGTAGTGGTGAGTCTAGAATTACTGCACTTAACAATCACTTATTGTGTGATATCAATTCACATACACAATAAGAGCCCTTGCACACTGGGGCGGGGGGCGGCGTCGGCGGTAAAACGCCGCTATTATTAGCGGCGTTTTACCGTCGGTATGCGGCCGCTAGTGGGGCGGTTTTACCCCCCGCTAGCGGCCGAGAAAGGGTTAAATACCACCGCAAAGCGCCTCTGCAGAGGCGCATTGCCGGCGGTATAGCCGCGCCGTCCCATTGATTTCAATGGGCAGGAGCGGTAAAGGAGCGGTATACACACCGCTCCTTCACCGCTCTGAAGATGCTGCTGACAGGACTTTTTTTACCGTCCTGCCAGCGCATCGCTCCAGTGTGCAAGCCCTCGGGGCTTTCACACTGGGATGACAGCAGCGGCACTTTCGGGGCGGTTTGCAGGCGCTATTATTAGCGCAATAGCGCCTGCAAACCGCCCCAGTGTGCAAGGGCTCTAATTGCAGCTATATTATTTGGTCATCTTCTAGTATTTGTCACTTATTTATTTATTTACTAGTTCATATCAGCGCTTTAGTACACTCTTTACTTAACTGGCCCGAGGCTTTATTGAAGAAGTAGGCCCAGGAGTTCTGGGGCCTACTGATCCAGAGGGTGGTCCTGTGCTGTCTTGCCTGCGGAGGAAAGCCAATCGATTGAAGGAAACCAGGGGAGGACTTCTCTGGAGGTGACCGAGCAAAGTATGCTGGTATCTCAGAAATAGGGATGAGCCGAACACCCCCCAGTTCGGTTCGCACCAGAACCTGCGAACGGACCGAAAATTCGCACGAACGTTAGAACCCCATTGACGTCTATGGGACTTGAATGTTCAAAATCAAAAGTGCTCATTTTAAAGGCTAATTTGCATGGTATTGTCCTAAAAAGGGTTTGGGGACCCGGGTCCTGCCCCAGGGGACATATATCAATGCAAAAAAAGTTTTAAAAACAGCCGTTTTTTCGGGAGCAGTGATTTTAATGATGCTTAAAGTAAAAAAAAAAAAAAAAAAAAGTGAAATATTCCTTTAAATATCGTACCTGGGGGGTGTCTATAGTATGCCTGTAAAGTGGCGCGTGTTTCCCGTGCTTAGAACAGTCCCTGCACAAAATGTCATTTTTAAAGGAAAAAAAGTCATTTAAAACTGCTTGCGGCTTTAATGTAATGTCAGGTCCTGGCAATATGGATGAAAATCAGTGAGACAAACAGCATGGGTACCCCCAGTCCATTACCAGGCCCTTTGGGTCTTGTATGGATATTAAGGGGAACCCCGAACTCAAATTAAAAAAGTAAAGGTGTGGAGCCCCCAGGCCCTATATACTCTGAACAGCAGTATACAGGCGGTGCAAACAAGACAGGGACTGTAGGTTTGTTGTTAAGTAGAATCTGTTTGTAATTTTGAACTGGTACATTTTTAACGTGTTTAGCTCCAGCCAAAAAATCTATTTTAAGCTTTTTGGAAAACATAGGGAAGGATTATCACCCCTGTGACATTTGTTTTGCTGTCTGTGCTCCTCTTCAGAAGATTTCACCTAATTTTTTGTCCCAATGACAAATGTTTTTTGAAAATTTGGGGTCTTTTGTGAAACAAGGATTGGTGATAAAGCATCAGTGGAAAGGAGAAAAGTTTTTCCCATATTAACTCTTACAGGAGAGAATTTCCCTTCCTAGGGGTAGATTTCATCTCACTTCCTGTTGTCTCCTTTCGTTTGCAAGTAGGAGTTGTTTGTAAGTTGGATGTTTGAAAGTAGGGGCCTGCCCTATATACTCAGCAGAAATTTGGGCCTTAGGTGTTGTTGTGGCCACAACACTGTAAGCCCTCACAGGGCCCTGCTGTGAAATATTAGATCAAGAATTGTTATTACATGCCCCTGTTGAACAGGGGCAGAAAAATTTGGCCTTTGGTGGTGGTGGTGCTCATGCCACAACACTGTAAGTCCTCACAGATACTCTTGGTGGGCGCAGAAATGGGCCCTGCTGTGAAATATTAGATCAAGAATTGTAATTACATGCCCCTGTTGAACAGGGGCAAAAAAGTTGGGCCTTTGGTGGTGGTGGTGCTGGTGCCACAGCACTGTAAGTCCTCACAGATACCCTAGGTGGGCGCAGAAATGGGCCCTGCTGTGAAAAATTAGATCAAGAATTCTAATTACATGTCCCTGTTGAACAGGGGCTGAAAAATTGGGCCTTAGGCACTGGTGCTGGTGCCACAACACTGGAACCCCTCACAAATGCTCTAGTTGGAGCGCAGGAACTAGCCTTGCTGCAAAGAATTGCATCAAAAATTGTAATTACACGCCCCTGTTAAACAGGGGATAAAAAATTGGGCCTTAGGCACTGGTGCTGGTGCCACTGTCTTGCCGAGAAAGTTCCCTCGGCGGATAAGTTCCCCCCCTGTACTGCGCAGGCGCAGCGCCTGCGCAGTACGAACTACTATCAGCCGCCGGAGATAGCCGAAGCACAAAATCTACAATCAGCTGTACACAGCGCCTGCGCCCTGGGTCCAGGTTCCTTCCCCACCATCTAAGTGGACCTAGAGGGGGAATAAAAAAGAGCCGAGCGAAGCCAGGCCGCCAAGGGGCCCTCTTACAGGCGCCCTGTACAGCTGATTTTCCCCTATTCATCTTCGGCTATTTCTGCCGGATCCTACTGCGCAGGCGCAGCGCCTGCGCAGTAGAGGGGGGTCCTTATCCGCCGAGCGGAACTTTCTCGGCAGAACACCTGCTCTGCTGAAAGGGGGCGTGCCCATTTCCTGCATAGCACAATTCTATATCAATGGGGCAGTCGAGATAAAATACAAAGCTGCACCGCCTCCAGCCCCGAGCCTGCTCTGGTGAAGGGGGGCGGGGCCTGCTCTGGTGAAGGGGGGCGGGGCCCCGTGTTGTATATCAATGGCAGGTCGAGATAAAATATAGAGCTGTGTCTGTGGGAGGGGCCAAGCCTTTGCATAGAATACATTAGTTCATCAATATGATCATCCACACTGCATGATGTACATAATGTGATGGGCTTTGCAATCTGTTCAGGAGGGAAAACAGCAACATGACACATGGAGCCTCCGCTTACACAAATCTGTCTGTGCACAGCCCTGATAAATACATATACAGGAGGTCAAGGAAAATTATACAGCAGTGTACAGGGGCGGCTGATGCTCAAAAATTTTGGGGGGCGCAAACAAACTGAAAAATACTGAAACCACCCCCCAATCAATTGCAGCTTCACTGTGCCCGTCATATGCAACCAGGTGCGCCCCTCGGCTCGGCTGTCACTTCACCCCCCGCGCGGCCGGTCTGGCCGCACTTACCAGGAGTGATGGGGCTTCCTCCTCCTCTTCTGTAGCGGCGGCTGTGGCTCCTGTGTCCGCTCGGCTCCTCTGGTTTCTTCCACCATGTCACCTCTTCCACCGAAGCGTTAGGTATCCAAAAGCATCGCCTAATGCTTTGGCCAATCGGGAGACAGGTCTCACTGACCTGCCTGCTGATTGGCAGGGAGGAACGTTAGTGTGAAAATAGCGAAAATTCATTTGCTATGCCACACAACAGGGTGGGATCGGGACGCAGTGCTCTGCGCCCCGAGCCCGCCCTATTTTGAAGCCTATTAGAGCCTCTAATCACGTGCTTCAAAATACACCCCCCCGCCTATCCCCGCCATAGTAATTCATGTGTCCGGCATCCTGAAAGGGGCTGGGCACATGAATAGGAAGGGCGGCAGAGGTGACAGGAGGGGCGGCGCCCGTGCACCCACAAGGCATGGACCGCCACTGGTCTTTGATCTCTGTCAAGTGCTGGGGGCTGGATCGCCTCCGCTGCTTTTCCTCCAATCAGGGGCCAAAGAAGCTAAGTGCTAGTTTACCTGTAGCCCTCACACTGGCGACTTGTACACCATCATCATGGCGTCCCAGGACGGTGGGTACCGGGTCCCCCGAGGGCAGAGCACATGTGTGACCTGCTTTTGGGTCACTGGTGGCTTAGGGAGAAGGAGAGGGCCTCTGGGTGGACGTGGGAGAAGGAGATTGCTCCTGGGTGGACGTGGCAGAAGGAGAGGGCTCCTGGGTGGCCAGAGGATAGAGCCCCTGGGTGGCTTAGGGAGAAGGAGAGAGCCCCTGGGTGGCCGTGGAGAAGGAGAGGGCTCCTGGGTGGGCGTGGGAGAAGGAGAGGGCTCCTAGGTGGCCGGGAGAGAAGGAGAGAGCCCCTGGGTGGCCGGGGGAGAAGGAGAGAGCCCTTGGGTGGCTTAGGGAGAAGGAGAGAGCCCCTGGGTGGTTGGTGGAGAAGGAGAGAGCCCCTGGGTGGCCGGGGGAGAAGGAGAGGGCTCCTGGGTGGCCGGGGGAGAAGGAGAGAGCCCCTGGGTGGCCGGTAGAGAAGGAGAGAGTCCCTGGGCGGCTTAGGGAGAAGGAGAGAGACCCTGGGTGGCCGGTGGAGAGGGAGAGGGCTCCTGGGTGGCCGGTGGAGAAGGAGAGAGCACCTGGGTGTTTGGAGGAGGAGAGGGCACCTGGGTGGCCATTTAGTCAACAAGAGGGCCCCTGGGTGGCCGTGGGAGAAGGAGAGGGCACCTGGGTGTTTGGAGGAGGAGAGGGCCCCTGGGTGGCCATTTAGTGAAGAAGAGGGCCCCTGGGTGGCTAGGGGAGAAGGAGAGGGCACCTGGGTGGTTGGCAGAGAAGGAGTGGGCCCCTGGCTGTTTGAAGGAGATGGCCTCAGGGTTGGCCAAAATTGGAAGAGCCCGTCCTTGGGTGGTTGGAGGAGGAGAGGGTGCCACCCTTCTCCCCTGAGGACAGGGACACCCTTCTCTCCCCCGGAGGACGGGGACACCCTTCTCTCCCCCGGAGGACGGGGACACCCTTTTCTCCCCCGGAGGACGGGGACACCCTTCTCTCCCCCGGAGGACGGGGACACCCTTCTCTCCCCCGGAGGACGGGGACACCCTTCTCTCCCCTGGAGGACGGGGACACCCTTCTCTCCCCCGGAGGACGGGGACACCAGAGGACGGGGACACCCTTCTCTCCCCCAGAGGATTGGGACACCCTTCTCTCCCCCGGAGGACAGGGACATCGGAGGATGGGGACACCATCTTCTTCTCCTCCAGAGTTACCATGGACCACTTGGCTGCATCTCTGATAAATGCTCTCCTTGCCTGGCTGGTCAGTTTAGGTGGACGGCCATGTCTTGGTAGGTTTGCAGTTGTGCTATACTTTCCATTTTCAGATGATGGATTGAACAGAGCTCCATGAGATGTTCAAAGCTTTTGAGATTTTTTTATAACCTAACCCTGCGTTATACTTCTCCACAACTTTATCCCTGACCTGTCTGGTGTGTTCCTTGGCCTTCATGATGCTGTTTGTTCACTAAGGTTCTCCAACAAACCTCTGAGGGCTTCTCAGAACAGCTGTATTTATACTGAGATTAAATGACACACAGGTGGATTCTATTTACTAATTAGGTGACTTCTGAAGGCAATTGATTCCACTAGATTTTAGTTAGGGGTATCAGAGTAAAGGGGGCTGAATACAAATCCCCCCCCACACACTTTTCACATATTTATTTGTATCATTTATCATTTTCCTATCACTTCACAATTATGAGCCACTTTGTATTGGTCTATAACATAAAATCCCAAAAAAATACATTTATGTTTTTGGTTGTAACATGACAAAATGTGGGAAATTTCAAGGGGTATGAATACTTTTTTAAGGCACTGTATATGGGCACAATTTTCATACTTTTGGTTCTGTATGCCACCAGAATAAAATGAAAACGAAACAATCCAAAATAATTTGAATTGCAGACTTTCAGATTTAATTCAAGGGGTGGAACATAAACATTGAGTACAAATTTTAGGAACTGCAACCATTTTTTTTACACAGTCCCCCCCCCCATTTTCAGGGGCTCAAATGTAATTGGACAAATTAATATAATGATAAATAAAATGATCATTTTTAATATTTTGTTGGGAATCCTTTACTGGCAATGAGTGCCTGAAGTCTGGAACCCATGGACATCACCAAAGACTGGCTTTCCTCCTTTCTGATGCTTTGCCCGGCTCTAACTGCAGCTGTCTTTAGTTTTGCCTTCAGCAAGTGAAATGCTCAATTGGGTTGAGATCAGGTGATTGACTCGGCCATTGCAGAATATTCCACTTCTTTTCCTTCAAAAGTTCCTGGGTTGCTTTTGCAGTGCGTTTTGGATCATTGTACATCCGTACTGTGAAGCACCGCCCAATCATTGACTGAATCTGGGCTGACAGTATATCTCTAAACACCGCAGAATTCATCCGGCTGCTTCTGCCTTCTGTCACATCAGCAATAACCACCAATAACCCAGTGCCACTGGAAGCCATGCATGCCCATGCCATCATACTGCAAGCTCTACCATGTGACCACACATGACGTTGTGTGCTTTGGATCATGAGCTGTTCCAAGCCTTCTCCACACTTTCTTCTTCCCGTCATTCTGCTACAGATTAATCTTAGTTTCATCCGTCCAAAGAATGCTTTTCCTGAACTGCTCTGGCTTTTTTAGATATGTTTTGGCAAAGTCTAATCTGGCTTTTCTATTTTTCAGGCTTATGAATGGTTTGCACCTTGTGGTGAACCCTCTGTTTTTGCTCTCATGAAGTCTTCTCTTGGTTGTAGACTTTGACAATGATACGCCCACCTCCTGGAGAGTGTCCTTCACTTGTCTCCACCTCCTGGAGAGTGTCCTTCACTTGTCTCCACCTCCTGGAGAGTGTCCTTCACTTGTCTCCACCTCCTGGAGAGTGTCCTTCTCTTGTCTCCACCTCCTGGAGAGTGTCCTTCTCTTGTCTCCACCTCCTGGAGAGTGTCCTTCACTTGTCTCCACCTCCTGGAGAGCGTCCTTCACTTGTCTCCACCTCCTGGAGAGCGTCTTTCACTTGTCTCCACCTCCTGGAGAGCGTCCTTCTCTTGTCTCCACCTCCTGGAGAGCGTCCTTCTCTTGACTCCACCTCCTGGAGATTGTTCTTCACTTGTCTCCAGCTCCTGGAGAGTGTCCTTCACTTGTCTCCACCTCCTGGAGAGTGTCCTTCACTTGTCTGGATATTATGAATGGGTTTTTATGTACCATAGAGAGGATCTTGCGATTATCCACCACTGTTGTCTTCCGTGGACCTCCAGGCCTTTTTATGTTGCTGAGCTCACCAGTGTGTTCTTCTCTCAGAATGTACCAAACTGTTGATCTAGCGACTCCTAATGTTGCTGCTATCTCTCACATGGATTTGTTTAATTTTTTAAGCCTTACAATGGCTTGTTTCACTTGGACAGCCCCTTTGAACGCATGATGTAGGTTCCCAGCAATAGATTCCAAATGCAAATACCGCACTTAGCCCTGGTTCACACTTACACTGTTCACACTGTAATAAAAGCGTGTGAGTTCATCTGAATGTCATTCCCAATTTCAGCTGCGATTTCAGAGACATCTGTGTGGGTTTCTGCACAGATGTCAATGAAAACCGCACTCCGAAATCACCAAAAGTAGTACAGAAACTACATCTGGAAATTGGTGCTGCGTCGCACCGATTAGGACGGTGCCATTGGCAGCAATTGCCACCGATTTGACATGTGATTTGACATGTCAAATTGCACCAATGTGAACCAGGGCTTAGAGTCAACTCCAGACCTTTTACCTGCTTAATTGATGAAGAAATAACAAAGGAGTCACCCACACCTGACCATGAAACAGCTTTTGATTCAATTGTCCAATTACTTTTGGTCCCTTGAAAAAGGGGGTTGGCTACTCTTAAAGAGGAAGTAAACCCTGGTGGGTTTTACTTCCTCTTTGTTTCCCTGCAAAGGTAAAGCATAATGGGCTACTATGCATCGCATACCGGTAGTAGTCCACTATGTGTCACTTACCTGACACAGGAGCCTGCGATGTCCCCGATTTCCTCACTGGCAACGAGCGTCCATTGTTCACCCCTCTTCCTTTCGAGGCCGCGAACTCCGGCTCTGTGACTGGCCGGAGTCGCTTTACGTCACTCCCCCGCATGCATACTAAAATAGTGCCTGTGTCCAAATAAATATGGACTTAAAGTGGAGGGCCACCCTAAAATAAAAAATAGCCTGAAAAATCGTAAACATTTTTAAAAAAAAAACATTTGAAAAAAAAAATTTTTTAAACTTACCTGAAGCCTTGTTGCTAGGCAGTCTTCCTAATCTGCCTCTTCCTCGAGAGCGGCCCTGTTGCCTTCTGGGAACTGTGTGTTCCCAGAAAACCATGGGGCCATTCACAGAGCGCTGCACCACTCGCACGTGTGCAGTAGGAAACTGGCATTGAAGCCGCAAGGCTCCACTGCCTGTTTCCGTTAGTTAGGATGGCGGTGCCAGGACCCGAGAGCCGAGGGACGGGTCGGCCTCGGGCGGCTGACATCGCGGGCACCCAGGACAGGTAAGTGTACTCATTTAAAGTCAGCAGCTACAGTGTTTGTAGCTGCTGACTTTTAAAAAAAAATTTTAGTGGCCGGAATCCCGCTTTAACTGTGTATATATATATATATATACAGTGTCTCACAAAAGTAAGTACACCCCTCAGTCACATTTTTGTAAATATTTTATTCTATCTTTTCATGTGACAACACTGAAGAAATGACATTTTGCCACAATGTAAAGTAGTGAGTCTAATTTGGACATTTCGCTAAATATAAATAAATAATTAAATATATATATATATATATATATATATATATATATATATATATATATATATATATATATATATATATGTGTGTATATATATATATATATATATATATGTATATGTGTGTGTGTGTGTATATATATATATATATATATATATATATATATATATATATATATATATGTATGTGTATATATATATATATATATATATATATATGTGTATATGTATGTGTATATATATATATATATATATATATATATATATATATATATATATATAGTGTTTGGGGGTTTCAAGTAACTTTCCAGCCCAAAAAAATGCTGATTTCTACATTTAAACAAAATTCATAAGAATGCCTGGTCATCAAATGATTACAAATCCTTATTTTCAGCCACAGAAAGAAATTCTCATTAAAAATAAAAAAAAATCAGTAAAATGTATTTTTTCTAAAAGAAATTGTGTTTCAAAAACTCCTATGCAAATACCACGTGACATAAAACATTGCAATGACCACCATTTAATTATCTAGGGCTTCTGCTAAATATATATCTATATAGATATATATATATTAATAAATAAATTCATAAATCTATATACATCTATATATATAGATATATATAATGTTTGGAGGTTTATCTTTTATATTTTACCAAAATATTGGGAATTATATTGTGTTTTTTGCCATTAAAATGTATTAAAGCGTATTTTTTCTAGCAAACAAAATGCTGATTTCTGCATGTAAACAAAGTCCCTGGTCATCAAATGGTTAATAATCCTTATTGTAAGTCACAGAATTTCTCTCATTTAAAAAAAAAAACAAAAAACGGTTGTTTTCCTCCTGCTGGCAGATTTGAATTTTTGTCAGTTGGTGAGTCTCAACTGCTCAACTGCCGTTGCCATGGTAACATTGGCAGTTAAGTCGTGTGACCTCATTTGCATATCACTGCGATGATGTAAGAGGAGGTGTTTACCAATCGGGAGCTCAGAGAGTGTTTGTACTCTGAGAGAGAAGGAAGTGCTTTGTGTTTCTCTTCAATCTTGCAGATCGTATTGAAAATTCTGAAGTGGGTTAAACCAATCAGAGATAATTCTGTGCAAATAATGAAAGATCAGCCAGCACAGATGAGAGCCGGACTTCCAATGGAAGAGTCCCGGCCAGCCGCACTGCCCCCGGTTACTGCCCCACATAGGGGTGTGTTTGGGGCAATTAAGCGGCTTTTTAAGAAAAAGAAGACAGTTCCACCTCTGTACACCAACCAAGAGGGATCATCACAGGAACGTGGGGGGTCCTCGGCTGAGGTCCCCCAGCCAGCTGTACAGCCCCGGGTTACTGCCCCACGTAGGGGTGTCCTTGGGGCAGATAGGCAGCTTTTTAAGAAAAAGAAGAAGGTTCCCCCTCTGTACACCAACCAAGAGGCATCATTAGAGGAACGTGGGGGATCCTCGGCTGAGGTCCCCCAGACAGCTGTACAGCCCCGGGTTACTGCCCCACGTAGGGGTGTCCATTGGGCAGATAGGCAGCTTTTTACAGAAAATAGAGCTGAACCTTTGAACAGCAACCAAGAGAGATCAGCACCGGAGAGAGCAGGAAAAGAGGATTTTGGTAAGTATTATAATAGAGGAATATAATATACTGAATGCCCCCTCCCCCCACGTACTATATACACCGGGGTCACTTCATAGAGTAGGTAGATGGAACATTAAAAAAAATATATATAGTGTTTGGGGGTTTCAAATAACTTTCTACCAAAATAAAAACAAAAAATTGATTTCTACAATGCCTGGTCATCAAATGGTTGATAATCCTTATTTTCAGCCACAGAAAGAAATTTTCATTTAAAAAAAAAAAAAAAATCAATTTAAGTGTATTTAAAAATTGACCAACATTTTATTCTCTAGGGCTTCTTCTAAACAAATATATATATAGTGTTTGGAGGTCTCAAATAACTTTCTAGCGAAAACAAAATGCTGATTTCTACATGAAAAAAAAGTCCCTGGTCATCAAATGTTTAATAATCCCTATTGTAAGTCACATTAAGAAATTCACATAATAGAGGAACCTAATATACTGAATGCCCCCTCCCCCCACATACTGTATATACTATATACACCGGGGTCACTGCAAAGAGTAGGGAGATGGAACAGGAATATAGGGGAAATCTTCTGATGGGGACACGGCGTCCGGTGACAACGCTCTAGGATGGGGATGAGATCACATTGGAGAGATTTCTTCCCAAGTCTTGCTGTGATTTGAAAGATTGTGGGTGTAATTTTCCATCATCCCAATATATCATTTTTAGAGAATCTCCTCATTTGGTGGGAATTTTTAAAGCAATAAAACATTTGAATTTTATAAAAAGTCGTTTATTGAAATTTTGTATCAGTTTTTTTACTATTTTAATGATACAAAATTTCAATAAATGATTTTTATAAAATTCGAATGTTTTATTGCCTTAAAAAAACCCACCAAAAAAGTCTTGCTGTGATTACAGAACCAATAATGGGGGGAAATATCCCTTCCTGTCGGCGGGCTAAAAATAAACTAAACTGACTTGTAATTAGCAGCCAGCATGTGACAGTTGGCTGCATGTGACAGTTGGCTGCATGTGACAGTTGGCTGACTCTTCAGGTGACCGTTGGGCAGCCAATCAGGTGTGAGGTGACGGGTATGAGGTGTGGAGGAGATGCACAGACCTGACAGGCAGCCCAACTGTAAAACTAAAGGATTGCACATGGCAGGCTGGCAGAGCTCCACCCCCAATCACTGCCACCCCCATCATTGTCACTCATTGTGGACAGTCGTGTTCTGGGCTCTGTAAGAAGATTCCTTCCATTTTATCCTATAGTGACCAGGACATAGAGCTGCCCACAGGACTCACCCCCCTGCTCCTGCAGAACCCCCCCCCAAATATTTTAGTCGACAAAATGAACACTGATCCCCCACTCTATATTTTTTAACCACTTGCCGCCCGCCATATAGCAAAATGATGGCAGCAAAGTGGTTTCAATGTCCTGACCGGACATCATATGACATCCGGCAGGATATCAAGCCGCTGCCCTTCCCCGGGGGTGCGCATCGTGGCAATTGTTGTTGCGGGGTGTCAGCCTGACAACCCGCAACACCGATCTAGGTAAAGAGTCTCTGACAGAGACTCTTTACCACGTGATCAGCCGTGTCCAATCACGGCTGATCACAGTGTAAACAGGAAGAGCCGGTGAATGGCTTTTCCTCACTCACGTCTGTCAGACGCGAGTAGAGGAGAGCCGATTGGCTGCTCCTCTGACAGGGGGGTCTGTGCTGATCGATTATCAGCGCAGCCCCCCCCCGAGGATGCCCGCACTGGACCACCAGGGACGCCACTAGGACCACCAGGGATGCCACCACTAGTCACCACCATGTATGCCACCCTAGACCACAAGGGATGCCAATCAGTGCCCATAATGGATGCCAATTAGTGCCCACAATGGGCATCACTGATTGGCAGGCATTGTTTGGCACTGATTGGCATCCATCAGTAACATTTATTAGTGTACAGTGCCGCCTATCAGTGCCCATCTGTGCCGCCTATCAGTGCCCATCCGTGCCGCCTTTCAGGGCCCATCAGTGCTGCATATCAGTGCCACCTATCAGTGCCACCTATCAGTGCCCCATCAGTGCCGCATATTAGTGCCCATCATCAGTGCCCATCAGTGCCACCTCATCAGTGCCACCTCATAAGTGCCCATTAGTACTGCCTTATCAGTGCCCGTCAGTGCAGCCCCATCAGTGCCCATCAGTGAAGGAGAAAAATTACTTATTTACAAAGTTTTGTAACAGAAACAAAAAAAAAACATTTTTTTTTTCAAAATTTTCTGTGTTTTTTTTTATTTGTTTAGCAGAAAATAAAAATCCCATAGGTGATCAAATACCACCAAATGAAAGCTCTATTTGTGGGAACAAAATGATAAAAAATTTGTTTGGGTGTAGCACGACCGCGCAATTGTCAATCAAAGTGCGCTGAAAGCTGAAAATTGGTCTGGGCAGGAAGGGGGAGGGAGTGCCCGGTATTGAAGGGGTTAAGTATATAATTTTAATGAGTTCACTATACATATTTCAACCTCCAGAGCATCAGCAAAGTTCAGGTATCCCCCTTGTTGTACAACAAGGAGAAGAGATGCTTGGGAGGGGATACAATTTCAATTTATAAATACTGGACTGGTGACCCCACAATAGGGAGAAAACTTTTTCATGGAAGGGAGTTTAACAAGACACGTGGCCACTCATTAACCCCTTCAATACCGGGCACTTTCGCCCCTCTCCTTCCCCAGGCCAATTTTCAGCTTTCAGCGCTCTTGCACTTTCAATAAGAATTGCGCGGCCATGCAACACCGTACCCAAAATGGCATTTTTTTTATTTTGTTCACTCAAATAGAGATTTCTGTGGGTGGTATTTATTCACAAATCCGTTTTTTTTTTTTTGGGGATATAAGCGAAAAAAAGAGCGGAAAATTAAAAAAAAAAAAAAAAGACAATATTTTCTACTTTCTGTTTTAAAAGAATTCCAATATAATCGAATTTTGTCATAAATTTGAGCCAAAATGTATTCTGCTACATGCCTTTGGCAAAAATTGTTTTGTGTTTTTAAAAAAATGCTTGAAACTTAATAAAACAGATTCAATATATTTGGTGTGTGTGGTCACGGACATATGTACGTGGATGATCATGTACAGATGTGTACAGATGGTCATGTACAGATGTGTGCAGATGATCACGGACAGATGTGTGCAGATGGTCACGTACAGATGTGTGCAGATGATCATGGACATATGTATGCAGATGGTCATGTACAGATGTGTGCAGATGGTCATGTACAGATGTGTGCAGATGATCATGTACAGATGTGTGCAGATGATCATATACAGATGTGTGCAGATTATCATATACAGATGTGTGCAGATGGTCATGTACAGATGTGTGCAGATGGTCATGTACAGATGTGTGCAGATGATCACGGACATATGTGTGCAGATGATCATTGGGACATATGATTTTACTGTTACATATGAAGGGAACAGGTGTTTTTACTGATTCGCTCTCCTCTCCTCACTGACAACTTCTGTGTGAGGAGAGGAGAGACGATCGCCTAGCAACCAGCTCTCTATTTACATCACATGACAGCTGTGTGATCAGGAGGGCCAATCACAGAGCCCTCCTGCTGTTCGGAGATGTCCCGTGTCCGGGTGACACGAGCGCATCGGGATCGCACTGTTGGCGCGCGCGATCCCCCTCCTTCTGAGGGACATTCCTGAACGTCTACTCAGAAGGAGGAAGCGCCCACCCAGCCGTATCTGTGCAGTGGCACGGGAGGGAGGTGGTTAAAATGAGAAGAAAAGAGGTTTAACCTTAAACTACGTAGAGGGTTCTTTACTGTATGTGCGGCAAGGATGTGGAATTCCCTTCCACAGGCGGTGGTCTCAGCGGGGAGCGTCGTTAATTTAGAAAAACTATAAGATAATCACCTGAAGGACCGCAACATACAGGGATATACAATGTAATACTGACATATAATCACACATATAGGTTGGACTGGATGGACTTGTGACTTTTTTCAGCCTCGCCTACTATGTAACTGCTGAGATAAAACCAAATACAAAATGTTGAAATCTTTATTAGTTAGGATAAGCAGAACAATGAGATTGCATTGAGAGGGAGGAAGAGATAAGCTGGGTATACATGCCCAGTTTTTTTTCATTCAACACAGATGATAAAAAACGGACAGATCCCCACACCCACACAAGTGATAGAACTGTAGGGATGTCCTCTGCTTATTATAGTCCAACAGTGGGGACACCCCCAGGAATACACAGATCAGCGCTGCAGCCATTGGCTTCATGTACTGATCAATGCTGGTTCTCCAGCAGGACTGTTCGATGGAAGGCGATCATTAGACCGGACTTTGTAGAACAGACAGCGGTACATATGGACTGGGGCCCCATGATTCCTAACAGCAGCCCTGTTGGATTAAATCACAAGCACTACCAAGCAGGAAGCACAGCCTGCATATGTAATGTAGCAGATCGGCGGTCTTTATCACCAAGATCTCAGCGCAGTGAGAGATCCCATTAGGATTTCTACCTTTTGGTGGACAGAAGGTTGAAGTCTGGGTATTCGGGGTGAATAGCTGTTAGAGACTCCAACTTACACTTGTATTAGCACAGAAAGCCGTACCCTGAGAAAGGACTCCCAGGGCTGAGAACCCCCATATCCTCCATGTTTATATAGAACCCCCATATCCTCCATGTTTATATAGAACCCCCATATCCTCCATGTTTATATAGAATTCCCATAGAGAGAAACACGTCACACAAGATCATTTCCATAACTCAGATGACATTCACTTACATATGTTAAAGGAAACCCATTCAACGTCCACAGATTCTATGTGACATCAATCAATGAAGTGTAAATAGCAGGAATAGAAATAATTTTTTTTTTCTCTCCCCAGATGGATACAATGACCCAGCCCCCAATGAAATGGGATCGATTCTACTGGTTGAATCCATCAGTAAAGAAACCCAAGTGGTTCCAATCACCACAGAGGCTGGGAAATCATCACATGCTAAGACCACGGAAGAGACACATGTCATGCCATTCACCAAGGATGAGCAAAGACAAGTGACTCCATCCACCCATAACAAGAAACCACGAGTGATAGTGATTCCTTCCACCCAGAACAAGGATGCACGAGTGGTAGTGATTCCATCTTCCAGGAACCAACAAATACAAGTGATCACGATTCCATCAACCAAAGGCCAGGAAGTAGAAGTGATAATAGACACCGTCAAGAAGGAGGGAAGATATATGTCAACGTCCACCATGGAGCAGGGAACGCAGATTACAAGACCCACAATGAACAGGAGAATACTGGTGAACGGGACTCCATCCACTATGGACCAGGAAATACAGGTGACCCCATCCACTGTGGACCAGGAAATACAGGTGACCCCATTCACCAAGGAGCAGGAGACACATATGTCATTGTCCACCAAGGAGCAGGGGACACAAATGTCACTGTCCACCAAGGAGCAGGGGACACATATGTCATTGTCCACCAAGGAGCAGGGGACACAAATGTCACTGTCCACCAAGGAGCAGGAGACACATATGTCATTTTCAGCCAAGGAGCAGGGGACACAAATGTCACTGTCCACCAAGGAGCAGGGGACTCATATGTCATTGTCCACCAAGGAGCAGGGGACAAATATGTCATTGTCCACCAAGAAGCAGGGAACGCAGATTACAAGATCCATGAAGAACAGGAGAGTGCAGGTGAATGTGCCTAAATGCACTATGGACCAGGAAATACAGGTGACCCCAATCACCAAGAACAGGCAAGCACAGGTGTGTCCACGCACCAAGGATCAGTCAATTCAAGTAGGTCTCTCCTTCAAGAATCAGCATACACCGGTAACTCCTCCATACAGCGGCCATGGGGCATCTCCACTAGTTCCATCTAGAAGTGCTATGGTGGAACAGTCATGCGTACTTTCATTGGAAAGATTCACTTTCCATGGAATACTTGGAGAGGGGGCCTATGGGAAGGTGGTGTTGGCCTCCAATGCTGCCATTCCACAGAAGCTGGCTGTGAAGATTATTAATAAGCGAGAACTACTTGATCAAGATCCCAGCATGGCCACCAAAGAGCGTCAGATACTGATAAACTACAAGAGTAATCCATATATCACCCATCTATTTGGATCATTCCAGACAAAGGTAAGTCTTTCCATCTTCCGTTTTTTCATCTCTTTTCTGTACTGCGCATTACTACTGATGAGACACCTAAAACAGTGATTCAAATCACAACCTTGTTTGGAGTCGAAAGGTATACAAGGGTAAGCTTCCCCCCTTCCCCGATAATGGTCTTCAGGTCTGGCAATTAGTCCTATAGGCACTGAGTGCTGAATTGGAGGAGGAGGAAGGGAGTTTCACCTTGTGTCCCACACCAGGTTTTCTGAGGCCTCTGGCTGTAGTCGGGGAAGCAGTATAGGTAAGAGCAGAACTCTAGAGCGCCTCCTACACGGCTAGAGGCTGGTTAGGTAAACTTTACATAGTAGAGGATTTCTTTACAGAAACCATTTACTGAGAAGCTGCCATTGCTGACCTACTTTGGAAAATGCTATTAGCCTGGCTGCCTCTGGCCTCAAAACATTGCCAGCTAGGAGGACAGGAGAAGTCAGGCCTCCTGATCTACGTGGGACTTCCATGCTGGTGACCAAAGTATTGAAGTCACTGGATCACCCTAACATCCAGACAAAACTAGTATTGTGATCAGTATAGTCCAGCCATGGCTGCCTATGTATTTTCTCTGTTTGATTTTCCCAAACTCTTAAAGTAACATCTCACATTGCACTGTCTGTTAGTGTGTGTGTCTTCCTAAATTTCTCCACAAAGTGAAATTTTATTGGTCTCTAATGTAAACTTTATCTCTTATTTTCACACAGACTCATCTGTTCTTTGCCATGGAATACCTGAGTGGAGGGGATCTTGATAAACTGCTAATGACGCACAAAGCACTTGACGAGAACATCGTAAGGTAAGTCCAATGACAAGACCATTACGGAGTCGGGGGTGGCTGGCCAATGAGAATAGGCAATGACGCAGCCAGGCCCCTCCAACTGAGTCCATCCACACCCCTATGTACTATAGGGGGAAGTCACTTAGCTTTAGATTTTCTTGGTCTGTGATGATTTTGAACGCTAATTCATATTTTTCTTTCTCCTTCAGAGGTCTCACTGCGGAGATTATTTGTGAACTGCAGTGCCTGCATGCTGGTCAGGTCATCCATAGGTAAGTATTGGATTAGCTGACTAACAATCACCCCTTGGCTTCTAGTATTTTATGATGAATCAGGAAGACTTTCCACCAGAGTTCCCAGTTGTGTTGCCTCCCGTAAAGTCTCATTCCATCTGCTGCAGAAGTCTCCCTGCTCATGTCATATTCTGCTTAATGTAACTGTTCACTCTTTTTCTTCACAGAGATCTCAAACCGGGAAATATTCTACTGAACGCCGACGGTCACGTTCGGATAGCTGATTTTGGCTTGTCTGAGATGGGAGTCTCCAAATTCAATAAGATCAAAGGACGTATCGGTACAACAATGTACATGGCCCCAGAGGTAAGATTGGTGATTTCCAGATATTAGACTTATGCCCCGTACACACGGTCAGACTTTGTTCGGACATTCCGACAACAAAATCCTAGGATTTTTTCCGACGGATGTTGGCTCAAACTTGTCTTGCATACACACGGTCACACAAAGTTGTCGGAAAATCCGATCGTTTTAAACGCGGTGACATAAAACACGTACGTCGGGACTATAAACGGGGCAGTGGCCAATAGCTTTCATCTCTTTATTTATTCTGAGCATGCGTGGCACTTTGTCCGTCGGATTTGTGTACACACGATCGGAATTTCCGACAACGGATTTTGTTGTCGGAAAATTTTATCTCCTGCTCTCCAACTTTGTGTGTCGGAAAATCCGATGGAAAATGTCCGATGGAGCCCACACACGGTCGGAATTTCCGACAACACGCTCCGATCGGACATTTTCCATCGGAAAATGCGACCGTGTGTACGGGGCATTAGTTGTAATGCTTATTATGGGATATAGAGAAGAGCTAAAGGGGGCTCCTCATTCATTGAATGGAGAATTTCTCCACTGGGACCCCCGATTGCTTTCAGTGGGTCTCCAGGCTGGCTCTATATCCAACAAAAGGTGGGAAGTTCTGAGTTGCAGCGGTGTTGGAGCTTCTTTGTGGAGGACATTGAGGCCGGGTGTTGATGAATGGATCTGTCCCGCCCAATTCACACTTATAAATGGGATAAAAGCTCCTGGAGCTGCACACCTGCTGTACTCCTTCTCTTTACCATGGTGAGAGCTTGTGAACATTGAGCTATTGGAGTCAGTACACCTTTATCTGCCCCCTGTAATAGGCATAATTTAAGTGTACCTCTAGGCAAGGGTTGGACCCTCTCTTAGGTGTTTCTTGGTGTCTGAGTCCTCATTAGGGGGAGTCACACTCTTTATTTGTACTGGTGAACATCGATAGCAAGAAAATGAAGGGAAATGCAAAATGTTAGAGCTGTCCCCAGAACAGGAATAGAGGGAAAGTCTTCCAATGGTGGGTTCAAGACTGTAAGAGTAGAATGGGAGATTTCCTTTGACTTCCTCTTGCATCTCTGGAACAGGAAGTGAACTTTCCCCAATGGTACACAGACAGTAAAAATAACCTGGCAGGGGTATTAACCCTTCTGTACTCGATCCTGCTTGAGGTGATTGTAGCCGTATTAGCGCATTTGTAACAAGAACAATTGAGTACTGTCTGTGATACTTTTTTTATTTCCACCAACCTTCACACTTTCAGGGCAAGCTTTCAGGGGGTGTGACCCCTTCTTCGCCCTCTTCTTTGCCCCAAATAGTACTCTTGGACCTTTGAAGAAGGGGCCAAACCCCAAAAGCTTGTCCTGAAAATTTGGATGTTAGCATAAATTAAAGAGAAAGTATTTTGGATGTAAATGTACAATATATATGTGTAAAGCGCTGCATACAATTGATGACGCTATATAAGAACCCGTAATAAATAAATTGACAGTACTCAATTGTTTTTGTACTCTGTCCAAAACGTAAAAAAAAAGAAAGTTGTGACTATGCGTAAACTTTAAGCCCCTCCTCCAATATTCACAAGCTCCGCCTTAGTTTAATGTCAATTTTAGGACCATTTTAGTCATCTCTGTTCTCTGCCTACAAACTCGCTCATCCTTCTTTCTCTCTCTTATGTTTCTACAGGTCCTTTCAGGTAGACAATACTACACCGTGGCAGACTATTTCTCCCTGGGAGTGATCATATACGAGATGGTCACGGGAACGCATCCTTATGGTGATTACACTAGGACTGACGGAGTATATCGGAAAGCACTCCTTACCTTCACCCCTCCTTTTATACGGGACAGAACGACTCCCATCCAGGACCTCCTATCTGGGGTGAGTATTACCTTCTTCTAACACATAAAACCCTTTTCAGGTTATATACACCTTGTTAGGATTTTAGGAAACACGATTGGACATTCATGTGGGTCATAGTAGTATTTTCAGCATGCTGACTGCTTAGTGCAGGGGTGCTCAACCCGTGTCCCTCAGAGCCCTCTGATGTGGCCTCAAAACCAGGGAAGCGCATGCCTGGGGTCAGCCAACCCAATGATCGCAATGTGGACCAGCAGTGCAGGAGGCAGGCAGCCGCAGAGGGAGCCGGAGCCGCATAAGCTGATGCTTCCTCTGTAGCGCCGCCTCCTGTCCCAGGCAGGGCTGCTGTTAGAAGTCACGGGGCCCCATACAGCCTATCGGACAGGCCCCTCCCCCACCTCCAAAAATATCAAATGCTATTTTTCACTAAAGTACCATGGCTGCGATGCCATGCTTCTCAGCCCTGGCAGAAATGATACCCTTATTATAGATAAATACCTATTCAGTTGTCTATAGGGTCGCCGCCTTTTCTTCAAGTCAAACCTGAACACTTTAGCAGCGCACAGCAATTTTGTTTTGAGTATAAATTATACATATATTTTACCAATAAATAACATTTCTAATCATATGAAGTTAATAACAAGAGTCACCCTTTACATCAGAGTCCACAGAGTTCCCTTTCACTGTAAGTGATGCACCGCATACTAAAGCAGGCCATACATGGTCGAATTTCGAACAAATTTTCTTTTCAAAATCAGAAAGTTTGTTTTTTTTGTGATCCGATGATGCCACCATTGATTTTAGAAATTCGGTCGACCAAGCCTTGAATTTCGCCTCATGTTGCTACAGAAAAGAATTTTCGTGGCCGGGAATCTTCTTTTCTCTCCGTAAATTTTCTTTTCTTATTACATTTCTTGCACTATTCTCCCATCATTAATTAGAAAATCGTTAGTTTTTCTAAAAAATTTCCAACAGGTCCGATTCCTCAAATTTGATTGCCGCAGGAAAATCGGCCATTGCTGCAGCCCACTAATGGTGCGAAATTCGTACGAAAATTCTTAGATACGATTTTCGAAAGAAAATTCTTTCGAAATTCGAACCGTGTATGGCCGGCATAACTCATTATGAAATACGGCCGGTCACCGCTGAGGGAGCTGATATGTTCCCTCGGCGTTTCTTCCGGGTTCTCAGCTCTCTCGCTGTGAGTGGCCGGAGCTGCGATGGCGTCACTCCCGCGCATGCGCGCGGGAGCCCTCCGTTCCCACAAGTTCCATCACGATGCGCCAGACCTTCACTCCGCATGTGCCGCATGACGTCAGCGGCTGCATGCAAGGTGAATATCTCCTAAACCGTACCGGTTTAGGAGATATTCATTTTACCTCCAGGTAAGCCTTCTTATAGTATCTTATCATAGGCTTACCTGTAGGTAAAAATGACCAAGCGGACAATGACAACCGCTTTAATGTGTTTAATATATTAGGCATTGTGTATCATCATCCATGACCCATCTAGATACACATATTGACATTTATATTGTCCTATATACGCCACTTGCCACTCTCCAAGCACCACTGTATACCCCGATCATTCCAATATAAAACATTTGAACAAGTTCGTAATGTTTTTAAAATGATTTTTTTTAAATTCTATTTTTTATTTATTTTTTTACAATTTTTGTTAAACTGCCCTGTTGGGGGGTGGGGGAGCTTTGGTTGAAATATCAGGGGTCTAAACAGACCCCTGATGTCTCACATTTGAGATAGAGAAAAGGGACTGAGGACAGAGATTCATCCCTTTTTCTGCAGCCTCAGCTACACTAGATCCACAAGTGTCAGTGATAAGGCAGTACAGCCGGCCCTCCAGCTCAGCAGGTGCCTGGGCCCCCTTTTTTGAAGTGATGGGGCCCGGGCCCAATACAGGAGGGATGGCTGTACTGCCTTATCAGCGGCCCTGGTCCCAGGCAGAGTGATACCAAGTGCTCTCCTCCTTCCAGCAGCCTGGAGAGCGATGCCAGCAGAAGCTGGAAGAGGAAAAGGGAGGTCGGTGTATTAAACAACACATACAATGGGCATATTAGCACCTATAAAAGGGATAACAACTATAAGCTGCTATCACACTTACCCGCAGGTGCAGCGCAGTGCATGGCAGCGAAAGATCATTTTATTTATATATTCTTCATAACAATTCATTGCCAGAAATCTGTTTTATTTTTTAGTGAAATACTCAGTTTTTCTTTAAAAACTCCTGACCCAATATTAACACAATAAGGTACCACATTACAACCCGATCCAATATTACACAATAAGGTCCCAAGCTACGACCCGATCCAATATTACACAATAAGGTACCATGCTACGACCCGATCCAATATTACACAATAAGGTACCATGCTATGACCCGATCCAATATTACACAATAAGGTCCCATGCTACGACCTGATCCAATATAACACAATAAGGTCCCATGCTAGGACCCGATCCAATATTACACAATAAGGTACCACGCTACGACCCGATCCAATATTACACAATAAGGTCCCATGCTACGACCTGATCCGATATTACACAATAAGGTACCATGCTACGACCCAATCCAATATTACACAATAAGGTCCCATGCTATGACCCGATCCAATATAACACAATGAGGTCCCATGCTATGACCCGATCCAATATTACACAATAAGGTTCCATGCTATGACCCGATCCAATATTACACAATAAGGTCCCATGCTACGACCCGATCCAATATTACACAATAAGGTACCGTACTACGACCCGATCCAATATTACACAATAAGGTACCATACTACGACCCGATCCAATATTACACAATAAGGTACCACGCTACGACCCGATCCAATATTACACAATAAGGTACCATACTACGACCCGATCCAATATTACACATTAAGGTACCATACTACGACCCGATCCAATATTACACATTAAGGTACCATACTACGACCCGATCCAATATTACACAATAAGGTACCATACTACGACTCCATCCAATATTACACATTAAGGTACCATACTACGACCCGATCCAATATTACACATTAAGGTACCATACTACGACCCGATCTAATATTACACAATAAGGTACCATACTACGACCCGATCCAATATTACACATTAAGGTACCACACTACGACCCGATCCAATATTACACAATAAGGTACCATACTACGACCCGATCCAATATTACACATTAAGGTACCATGCTACAACCCGATCCAATATTACACAATAAGGTCCCATGCTAGGACCTGATCCAATATTACACAATAAGGTCCCATGCTATGACCCGATCCAATATTACATAATAAGGTCCCATGCTACGACCCGATCCAAGCATGACATAGTAGGGGGATTAAAAGCAAGATCACAGAAGTTGAAATACGTCACTGTCAGAATCCAATATTAAAATGGGGGTTGTATTCTTCACATATCGCTATTGCTCTCTTGTGGTTTCTTATCGTATTTCTTTCTCCTTTACAGCTCTTAAAGGTTGACCCGGAAAAACGTGAATTCTTCGTAAGTAACATCAGATGTCACCCATTCTTCAACACGATCAACTGGACGGAGGTAGAGAAAGGAATATCACCATCACCGCTTACACCAGATATGGTAAGTATACGAATAATGGAGGAGTCCATGTACATTGGGGGGGGTTAGCCCCAGGTTCTTCTTTACTTCACATACATATAAAACGTATGTTATGTACAGAATCCTCATATTTGTCTGTGACTTTACGGTCACTGCACAATCATATGGTCTGGGACAATTATATGGTCCAGGGACAATCACATGGTCCGGGGACAATCACATGGTCTCATGGTCTGGGTACAATCACATGGTCCAGGGACAATCACATGGTCTCATGGTCTGGGGACAATCACATGGTCCAGGGACAATCACATGGTCCGGGGTCAATCACATGGTCTCATGGTCTGGGGACAATCACATGGTCCAGGGACAATCACATGATCCGGGGACAATCACATGGTCCGGGGACAATCACATGATCCGGGGACAATCACATGGTCCGGGGACAATCACATGGTCTCATGGTCCGGGGACAATCACATGGTCCAGGAACAATCACATGGTCTCATGGTCTGGGGACAATCACATGGTCCAGGGACAATCACATGGTCCGGGGTCAATCACATGGTCTCATGGTCTGGGGACAATCACATGGTCCAGGGACAATCACATGATCCGGGGACAATCACATGATCCGGGGACAATCACATGGTCCGGGGACAATCACATAATCCGGGAACAATCACATGATCCGGGGAAAATCACATGGTCTGGGGACAATCACATGATCCGGGGACAATCACATGATCCGGGGACAATCGCACAGTCTGGAGACAATTACATGGTCTGGAGACAATCACATGGTCTGGGGACTTGTCTGAATGAATTCTGTTTATTCTTGGTGATAATGATTGTGTATGTGTCAGGCACACAGCTTAGACCTGCTTTCATTTACATGGTGATCCTGCCACTAACCCACTTCCTGTCCTGGGGTGACAACACACACTCGCTGCCTTTATGGAGAAGAAGTGTTGTCACCCTAGCCTGCCTTCCTGATTAGAACTAAAAACACCTGCACCTCTCCTTATCTCCAGTGCATAGAGGGGTGTTGTTTTGTAGTTTACAGACAAGAGATGAGAAAGCTGATAACCATTTTTGAGATCTCAGCTCAGTGCACAGGAACTTAAGCCGGCCTTAGATGGATTGAATCTCGGTCGGTTCAGCAGGGGACCAGTCGAGATTCCATCCATCTATGGGCAGGCTGGTGGTACTGACATTGATCCATCGATTGGGTACAGCCTGTCTGATATTTTGCATGCGATCACTACCAGCGGCTATAGCCACCAGCAGCGATCATTGTGTTCTGTTGGCAGGGAAGGCTCTGTATTTCTGACAGGATTAACAGGTATTGTTCTGTACCTGCACTTAGCCTGAAAGAAACAAAGAGAGTTATTGCAGCCCCCACATCTATGGACCCCACAGGAATAGGTGACATTTTGGTCCTTGGGTGTGATAATGCAGTGTAAAGCTTCCTCTGACCACTAGAGGGAGATGTGGTTGAAGGAGCCTTCTTGGGGTAATTGGCTGCCATTGGGGGTTGGGTTCACCAAGCTTTATTACCATTTCCTGTACCAATCAGAATCATTAATTAAATGTCTTTTTCCCTTTTCAGCTTCCCAAGGAACCGGAACATAGAACAATGGATATAGCGGAATGTTTGATCTGCAATGACAAAAAGATGCGGATGGCGAAGAGGGAGCAGAAGAACTTTGAAGGCTTTTCCTACATCAGCGAAAGTCTGAAGCCGCAGCCAATGGCCTCATCTCCAGTACCATCAGAGAGCCATTAAAGCATCTCCACCAACTTATAAAACAGACAGAAGGGGGGGTTGCCCCTCCTTGGTGGTGAGTGGAGAACTGAATCACCAACTATCAACGTAGCTGGACAAACAAGACAATTGACTGTTTCTAGAAGAAGACTCAAAAAGTCTGCGGAACCCTTCCAGGGACCAGGTACAGCTGTACCAACACAGATCCCTACACTGGTGGCGACTGCCAGTCCAGTAACGAGAGAGTCCTCCCATGCATCGTCTCTCCATTTTTGTTTTTGGAGCTTCTGAATCGCCAACTATCAATGTAGCTGGACAAACAAGACAATTGGCTGTTCCTAGAAGAAGACTCAACAAAAAAGTCTGAGGAACCCTCCCAGGAACCAGGTACAGCTGTACCAACACAGATCCCTGTCATGACCTTGCAGTAATACATTCATGACCTGTCTGTCTCTTACCTGGTCTGTGTATCAGCCTTGAGGCTTGTACTCTCACACCTACATGCTTAAGTAATCTTCCCTCTGTGTGGCTCCACCCTAGCCTCAACAGGAACCACTATTTAACACTGTATTCTCCAAGCCTGCCTTGCCGTGCAATATTGTGTGTTTGGCTTCCTGTTTGCCGTGTGCTACAAGTTTGTCTCTGTCACCGTTACCGATCTTAGCGTGTTCCCGACTATCCCGGTCTGCTTGTGACCTTGACCTTTGGCGCGTTCTCGACTATCCCTGTTTGCCTGTGACCCTGACATTTGGCTACCTCCTTACTATTCCTTGCTGTCCTGGGCTGCTGTTTCCTCTCCATCCTCCTGTAGCCTACCGTGAGCTGGGAGACCCTGGGGGCCGCGACCTGGAGCCAGTTGCAGCCCAGTCCATCCTCACCACTAGAGGCTCTGGTGAACACCTGCTGGCTCTTAGACTCTGCGCCCTGGGGAATCTATGCTGTAACTCACTGTGGGATCCGTGTTGGTGCTCCAGGGGACCTGCCTTCCTGAACCACCCTGAGTTCCATCTGCAGCAGTCAGCCTTGGGGTCCACTATCATAGCGGTGCACTCCTGACCCCAACGGGGTGCATCTGTCACCTGGATACAGGTGACCTAACAATTCCTACACTGGTGGCGGATGCCACTCCAGTAACGAGAAAGTCCTCCCATCCATCGGCCCTCCATTTTTGTGTTTGGAGCTTCTGAATCAACTATCAATGTAGCTGGACAAACAAGAAAATTGGCTGTTCCTGGAAGAAGACTCAACAAAAAAGTCAGAGGAACCCTCCCAGGAACCAGGTATGGCTGTACCAACACAGGTTCCTACACTGGTGGCAGCTGCCACTCCAGTAACCAGAGGGTTCTCCCATCAGCCCTCTATTTCCCTTTCTGCAGAAGCTTTAAGGTTAAGCTCTAAGGTTAATCAAAAATATCACATTCTAAAGGGAAAGGTAGAACGAGGGGGAGGGGGAGTATGGAAGAGGGAAAGAGGGAGGAAAAGAGGGGGGAAGGGGAGGTTGGAGGAATAAAGGGGGTGAGGGTTGGGGGGAACCCCCACACCCTTTCCTTTCCCCCAACCTCCCCTCCCCCCTCCTTTCCTCCCTCTCTCCCTCTTCCACACTCCCCCTCCCGCTTGCTCTACCTTTCCCTTTAGAATGTAATATTTTATATTAACCTTAAAGCTTAAGGTCTACATTTACACTCTTGGCAACTCTTGGAGATGAGGCAGCTTTTGGAGGACTTGGTTCGGTTCCCCCGGGCCTAGCAGGCTGTTTACCACCAACATCTCAGGCACTTTTTTACAGGTGATTATATTTAATCGCTGTATTGTCGATCGACATTAAGTAATTGATTATGTTGTGACGTTTGGAGGCTGGTATGTTTTTGAGGCGTGTGTTGGACCGGCTATGAGGGAAGGTTGAAGGCCGGTATGTTTTTGAAGCGTGTGGTTGACCAGCTATGAGGGGAGCTTGGAACTCCTTTTGTCTTTAGAGGTGGAAGGAGTCTTTCTAGCTTTCTTTAGGCTTTCTCTGCTGAAGAAATGAGAACTCTTCCCGCCAGTGAGGTCCTTTATGGAGAAGTCCAAGGCCTCACTCACACGGGGTGTATGAATCTGTACCCTGTGAGGGGGCTGCGTTTACCTGAAAAAGGACATCCATGTGGGTGCAGTTGTGCGGACGCACCCTGGGTGTGTTCGGGGCCGTGCACTAGTACCCACACAGATGTCACATTGGGTACAGCCACTGCACCCCAGTTGACAGCAATACGAATGCCTACATGGGATGCTGGGAACACCTGTGCATCCCAATTCCGGTAAACACAGCCCTCCCATGGGGTACGGATTCATACCCCCCGTGTGAATGAGGCCTAAGTGTGAACGGAACATTTAGCTCCATTGTGTTGCTAATTTGTGGACCTCTGTACCCCTCTTTATTGTTATTTGGGCATGTTTTATTATAGGAGTGTTATATATTGTAGATTAGGATAAGTTTGTATATGTTGTGGAGGTGTGCGTTATTCTTTGGGTGTGTGTTGGAGTGTTATATATATAGATTGAAGTTTAGGATAAGTTTGGATTTCTTCTGGAGGCACTTTGAGTGGACATAACTGATTTACTCCACTCAGCGGGGGCGGGCCTTAGAGAACAGAGGCCGCATATGGGCAGCACAGAGCCTTAGTGGTTAGCCTTGCAGCACTGGGGTTCATGGCTCAAATCCTGACCAGGATACTATCTGCATGGAGTTCGCATGTTATCCCTGTGCTTGCGTGGGTTTCCTCCGGGTACTCTGGTTTCCTCCCACACTCCAAAGACACGCTACCTTGCGTTGGCGGTGCAGTGGTGAGCATAGCTGCCTTCCAAGCAGCTGACCCGGGTTCGATTCCCGGCCAACGCCATCTCCAATACTTGGAGTCCCCATAGAGAAAAGCGCTATACAAGGTCAAGGCGGAGTATATGTTAGCGGTGGAATAAAGAATCAAGTGAATGTGTGGAATGTTTGTGGAAGAAAATGTTCCCCCAGGATCTATAGAAGGTTAACTCAGCAACTGATAGAAGACGCTTAGGCAGCGATCACACCTAGGTGTTCCGGATCGCAGGCGCTGATCCGGTGATATTAAAAGTAAAGGGATCGCAAGTGTGTCCCGCGTTTTGCGACGATTCGGGAATCCAGAACTGTAACGACACCCCGAGTATGAAAGGGGTTAAAGTCGTTTAGGACATTTCATACCCAAACACAAAGGCAGCTACCGAACACTCCAATCAGCCGAACAAGGAACCCATACAAATAATCCACCCCAAAAACGAGGCACGGCTCTGTCTTCAGGTTTCAAGCAGGAATGAATCTTTATTCAAAAAACACATGTTATACAGATCCCACTTCAAAACATTCCCCCCCCACCCTTGGAAAACAGGGCGGGTTAAACTGTCCAATGACAATGGACACACAGGTCAGGTGTGCTTAACTTCTCATCAGTAAACAGTCTTAACAGGGGGGCAGCTGGAGGAATCCCCCCTCCCTCTTTCCTCACAGCAATACACATCCTGTGATCCAAGGCAGACAAACACAATAGAACATTGGAATACAGCCCCACCCCAAACTAGCAAAGCAAACAGTACACATTCTATATACACATATATACAGCATTGAGTCTCTGACTAGCACAGATCATAGTGGGGTTCTCATTCACCCTGTGCCCCATTAGTGACTCCCGTCACAAGAACACCTAGGTGTGAACAGGTGTAGCGCCCTGTCCATCGTACAACAAGAACTTCCTGCACAGATGTTCCCCCAGCAGGAATATTACACCCATACTTCCCCCAGCAGGAATATTACACCAATACTCCCCCCGCAGGAATATTATACCCATACTCCCCCCCAGCAGGAATATTACACCCATACTCCCCCCCAGCAGGAATATTACACCCATACTCCCCCCAGCAGGAAGATTACACCCATACTTGACCCCCAGCAGGAAGATTACACTCATAATCCCCCCAGCAGGAATATTACACCCATACTCCCCCGCAGAGACCACTTTTATCTTAAAGAGAAACGCACATCGTTCCTGAAAATACTGGGGTTAGGGTAGCAGATAACCCCAGTATTTAACGTCAAAGTACCGACATACAGGTACGTTAATTTACGTGAAGTGATTTAGAGTGTCCAGGCGCCAGACAGCGATCTATGGGAAGCTTCCCAGCTTGCAATCAGCTGATTTGTCCGTGTTTAGGGAGTGTTCGGGGAGCAAGCGATGTGGCCGCAAACACTCTCACTTTCCAATGATTTGTCTCTGGCCTCCTGTGCTCTATTTTTATTGGCAGGGACCAGAGGACGGTGGGCGGTACTTTTTGTGGCACCACTTCCGGTTTCCCGGCTCACTTTGCTGTGGACTGTCTGAGTCCGACCGACTGTGCGAGTTTCCAACGCGTGGTGGATTAGGAAGGCCTGAGCTCAGCTGAGCGGTGTGATTCCAGGCAAGGTAAGGCTAATTTAGGTGTGCCGCGGGACTCAGTTTCTCTCCCCTGACTGACAATGTCCGACTCTGACAGCTGCGATCCGCCCCTCCACTCCGCACACACTTCCCTGATCGACTCGCACTCATACTCCAGTCTCCACTCAGACAGTGCACACTGAAGACTGAGCCCAGGCCAAGGAGGATGAGTGGTGCCCGGCTGGACTGGGCACTGGAGCAGCAGGGTGTTAGTGAGTACATCTGTCCTGTGTAGTGTATACAGCTATATACACACCCACCTTCTTCCTTCCTATATATAGAGACTCTCTACATACAGGAAAGAAGAAGGTGGGTGTATAAAGCTGTATACACTACACAGGACAGATGTAATCACAATTTGTAAATATCTGTGTAGCGTATACAGCTATATACACCCACCTTCTTCCTTCCTGTATATAGAGACCTTCCTCCATCACCACTGATGGCAGATATACATCATCTGTCCTGTTACTGTATATATAGCTATATACAAGACAGATGATGTATATCTGCCATCAGTGATGGAGGAAGGTCTCTACATACAGGAAGGAAGGTTGGTGTATATAGCTAGCTGTATACAGGACAGATGATGTATACCTGCATACCCTGATCTGTGAGGCTGAGCTATATATCCTGTCCTGTGATGCTGAGCAGTATACCCTGTCCTGTGATGCCGAACTGTATACCCTGTCCTGTGATGCTGAGCTGTATTCTCTGTCCTGTGATGCCGAGCCGTATACTCTGTCCTGTGATGCCGAGCCGTATACTTTGTCCTGTGATGCCGAGCTGTATACTCTGTCCTGTGATGCCGTATACTCTGTCCTGTGATCCCGTATACTCTGTCCTGTGATGCCGAGCTGTATACAATGTCCTGTAATGCTGTATACTCTGTCCTGTGATGCCGTATACTTTGTCCTGTGATGCCGAGCTGTATACTCTGTCCTGTGATGCCAAGCTGTATACTCTGTCCTGTGATGCCAAGCTGTATACTCTGTCCTGTGATGCCAAGCTGTATACTTCTGACACTATGGGTGGAAGCAAGTGGAATACAGGGGACGAAGTGGGTGGATTCTATAAGAGGTGGGGGTTATGAAAAGTGGAAAGGGCCAAAAAGGAAGGGCGGGGTCTGGCACCCCCCCCATCCTAAAACTTACCAGCTGCCACTGTGACCAGGTATTGGTACTTTTTGCAGTGTGGGAGGTGCCAAGCCCTGCTGGAAGATGAAATCAGCATCTCCATAAAGCTGGTCAGCAGAGGGAAGCATGAAGTGCTTTAGAATTTCCTGGTAGAAGGCTGCGCTGACTTTGGACTTGATAAAACAAAGAGGACCAACACCAGCAGATGGCACGGCTCCCCAAATCATCACTGACTGTGGAAACTTCACACTGGACCTCATGCAACTTGGATTCTGTGCCTCTCCACTCTTCCTCCAGAGTCAGGAAATTCTAGAGCACTTCATGCTTCCCTCTGCTGACCAGCTTTATGGAGATGCTGATTTCATTTTCCAGCAGGACTTGGCACCTGCCCAAACTGCCAAAACTACCAATACCTGGTCACATGATCATGGGATCACTGTGCTTCATTGGCCGGCAAACTCGCCTGATCTAAACCCCATAGAGAATTTGTGGGGGATTGTCAAGAGGAAGGTGAGAGACACCAGACCCAACGATGCAGATGAGATGAAGGACGCTATCAAAGCAACCTGGACTTCCACAACACCTCAGCAGTTCCACAGGCTGATCGCCTCCATGCCACGCGGCATTGATGCCGTAATTCATGCAGAGCCCCGACCAAGTACTGAGTGCATACTATACTGTACATGGACAGACTTCTCACTAAGACAACATTTCTGTATTAAAAATCCTTTTTTTTATTGGTCTTATGTAATATTCTAATTTTCTGAGATACAGAATTTTGGGGTGTCACTCGCTGTAAGCCAAAAGCCTCGAAATTTAATAATCGATCACTCTGTGTGTAACACATCTATATAAAGTATATGAGTTTCACTTTTTGAATTGAATCACTGAAATAAATTAACTTTTTGATGATATTCTCATTTTATGAGATGCACCTGTATATGTTCTCAGCACCAATCATTGCCAGTTGCTCTCACAAGGAAGGTGCCCAGGACTGGAAGAGGCACGCCCACTCCAGACAAGAGATGCTGCTGAAAGATGGGGGAGGGGGGGGACCTACCTAAAGGGAACATTTGAAAAAACACACACGAGAGCTGCCATAACCCGCTTGGTTCATAAAGATGAAACCTTCAAGAGATTTCACCTTCATCCCCAGGGAATCACTGGACGCATGCTTGTTCTGACTCGGTGACTCCAGTAATGGCAGCTCCCTATTGGAGGACCCAGCACAGATACATCCAATCAGATCAAGCAATCAGAGTACAATGGGGAAAAGAAACTTTATTCACACAAGTCAGATGTGGGAATACATAAACCAGCCTACTACAGTCAAGCGTCTTCTATATCCAATGAGATCATGCAGAGTCCTGCCCCTAGCGCATTTTCAGTCCAGTAACCCCTCCCCCCAATGCAGAATCAGTATGACCGCCTTCCAGTTGGACCCGTTCACTGCGGTTGGTTTCAGGAAGAAGCGCATTGATGGGCCCGGAGGGTTGGGAGATACCAAAAGCTCTTGTGAAAAAGGACAAGAACATCTCGCTCACATTAATCATGAATACAGCCACCTCCAACCTGGGACCCCCTACATCCCATCCCCCCCCCCCCAGGAGGGAGATCCAGGGGCATAAATACATATATGGCAGGGAGGGAGGGGGATGAACTGTAAAGGGCTGGTAGAAGTAAATGTAGCCGAGGTCTTTGGGAGGCTTCTCGGACGCACAGACCTTCTGGTCGTTGTCGATCACCCACCTGGGGAAGACAGGAAGACAGTCATACAACAAACATCAGCAGTCAATGAATGGAGAACGTGTCACAGCCGAGCAGATCTGACCCCCAAATCAGACAAATAATACAGAAAATTTCAATTTCTTCAACATTTCTTTGCATAGAGATTTTTTATTCGTTGGCAAAATACTGTGTATGTCTTTACACTTCGACTGCTAAAAAAAAAAATGGCCATTTCCTAGCACAGCCCCTCCCACCTTGCATATCATAGCCCCTCCTCTTCTGGGAGTGTCCAATTACTGTCTATACTGGGCCCAGCTCCTCCACTCCTCCAATTACTGTCTATGGTTTGTTTTTTTCTACATTAGTTAGTTCTCTGTGCAGGTTGCCCGGGCCCCTCTGCTGGCCGGGCCCGGTAACAACAGGGCCAGTTGTACTGGCCTATCAGCGGCCCTGATGCCGGCCCAGCTCCTCCGCTCCTCACCTCCCTACATAGACTTATATGGCAGCTGGGGGGGAAGAGTATTGGGGAATAATATAAATTGTCACTTCAGCTCAGAGTCCACTGACATCACATCCAAGATGGCGGCTTCCAGCAGTGGTATCGGGAATTTGGGATGATTACACAACAGAGGATATTACGAGTAAGGCCGGCCATACACGGAGCGAATTTCTTTCCTGCAACCATGGGTTGTGCGACTTGGGTTTTTTACCTTCATGCATAGAAACCTTTAGAACAACTTAAAAGACCAACTCTCTTCTGGTGTAGAAAGAGAAAGTGGCGCAGACATAGAAGTCCCTCGTTCTAAAAGTGGCGCAGAATGTAGAAATTCTATTCATGAATTGTGCCCACAATGCCCCACTTCTAGAACACGAGAGACACTTTAGTAAAATCTTTAGGAATTTCAGGGATTGTGTTCTGCACTTGCAATGTTAGTGAAGGGATACATACTGCGGACATGCCCATGTATTGCAGAGATGAGCTGATTATGGGGGTGGGGGGAGGGGAGGGGTCTATACATGAACATAAAACCCATAGAAATGAAATAAAATCCATCGGATAGGAAATCAGAGAAGGTCGGGGTGCCTCACCTTCCCTCCTTCTTCATATGACACACATTGGGGCCGCCCATGGTGGACGTGCCCATGTGACTGATGAACGCAAATAATTCATATCCTGCCGGGAAATAAAGGAGGAAACGAAATGTTAATAAATTCCTGACTTTTATTATCCTATACACACTTCCTGTCCTCCATCCAAGTCCCTGAGATCAGATACACATCATAACCAGAGAGCATTGGGGGAAATAAGATGCAGTATAATCGCTCCCTAACCTACCTGAATCACCCACTTTCTAGGATTAAGCCCATTGGGTGAAACCCTTTAGAAGGGGCGGAGTCATGTGACATGGGAAGAGCATGTCTGCCTGACCAATCTGACATTAAAAAAAAAAAAAAAAAAAAGCAAAGCGGAGTGCAAGTTGTGTGTTCGAATGTGTAGAGGGGAGGAGGAGGATTCCGGAGAACCTGTGCAACCGGCAGGGCCGTTTTTAATATTGATTGGACCCTGGGAAAACATTTTCTTGGGCCACCCCCCCCCCCCATGTAATTTTGCTTTTCAACTGCTCCAAGTCATACAATAAATAGCAGTTAGACTCAAAATCAGTTTACTGAATTAGGTCAGGCAGCTAATGCGATTGGTTGCCAGAGGTTACAGTGTATCATTACTGCTCACTGACTGGCTGCTAGAGGTTACAGCACACATTATGGCTCACTGAATATTTGCTAGAGGTTACAGCACATGATTTCTGCTTGCTGATTGGTTGCTAAAGATTACTGTACATCAATACTGCTCACTGGTTGGTTGCTAGAGGTTACTGGACATCCTTACCACTCAATGATTGGTTGCAAGAGGTTAGTACACATCATTACTGCTCCCTGATTGGTTGATAGAGATTACAGTACATCAATACCACTCAATGATTGGTTGCAAGAGGTTAGTGCACATCATTACTGCTCACTGATTGGTTGCTAAAAGTTACAGCACATCATCTCCTCACTGCTTGCACCCCATAGACTTCAGGAGGTGAGGGGACCCATCAATAGACAGAAAACTCCTAGGACTCCTGGAATCAGTGGCAATGCTGGGGGAGGGGGTGTGTGATCAGTGGCAATACTTGGGGGGGGTGATGGGATTAGTGGCAGTGTTGGGAGATTGGGATTAGTTAGGAGGCAGTACACTGTGGCAAATTCTGAATCATGTTGAGCAAAGCTGGAAATCTTTAGCAAGTATATAGTGGGGGATTCTACACTGACTACCAATGTGAGGGGGAATTTGCACTGACCACCATTTAACGGGGGGATTCTACACCACCCCCCAATATAAAGAGGGGTTTCTACACTGACAAAAATGTAATAGGAACATTTACAGCAACCACCAGTGTAAGGGGGGCTATACAATGACCTCCATGTAAGGGGGGGGATTTACACTGACCACCAATGTAATAAAGAATTTACACTGACCACAAATGTAAGGGGGACCTTCACACTGGCCACTAGTGTGAATGAAAGGATTGTACACCAAGCCCCAATGTAATGAGACAATTTACACTGACCACCAATGTAAGGAGGGATTTACACTGACCGCCAATGTGAGGGGGACCTTCACACTGGCCACTAGCATTAATAAAAGGATTGTACACCAAGCCCCAATGTAATGAGACAATTTACACTGACCACCAATGTAACTGAGACATTTAGCTTGTCGGGAACGCATGCAAACTCGCTTTCCTGGCACCACAGAAACGTGCTGTCCTTTAGCAGATACACAGCAGTGGCATTAATTGTTAATGACACCCTCACGCATCTGCTGAGATGTGCGTATTCACATGCACCAAAATTCAGGGTGCTGCGTTTTGAAAAAGTGTTACACCTCCAATTTGCTTACCTTTGCAGAACAGGCTGATGTTAGGCTTAATGACCACAGTTGTAGGTAGGACTTTCAAGCATGCCCCTTTACCCCCCCAGTGGGCAGCATTCAGCAGAAGTGATGGTGGATATGACCTCAGGGGGGAATAATATACATATGAATGCCGCCTCTATTTACATATCAATGGCACTGGTATGCCGCTATTTACATATCGCTATTTACATATTTTTAGTCCTGTGCTGTGTCTAAATATCTCAGTGTGAAGTTCTGTTACTGCCATGTACAGATGGCTCACCTGCAGACCCTGTGTTTACATGTAAATAACCTGCATTGAGCAGTTATTTATGAATTATGAATTAAATAAAAAAACAAACAAACAATAGAGTTAGCCCAATTTTTTTGTATAATGTGAAAGATGATGTTACGCGGCGAGAATCGTGATCTTGATTCTAACGCTGCGTACACGCGACCAGACTTTCCTTCAGAATGAACTCTGACAGCCTTTCCGACAGAGTCTTTTTTCTTTTTTTTGTAAAGAATAAAAAAAAAAAACCAGCAGTGATTAAATACCACTAAACGAAAGCTCTATTTGTGTGAAAAAAAATGATAAAAATTCCATATGTGTACCGTGTTACATGACCGCACAATTGTCATTCAAAGTGCGACAGCGCTGAAAGCTGAAAATTGGCCTGGGCAGGAGGGGAGTGAAAGTTCCCAGTAGGCAAGGGGTTAAGGCAGCTAAAATTAAAAATAAATCTTGTGAGCCACACTGGTCCTATGCCCAACATGTACTACCTCCAGCTGCGTGCGCTGATCACGTTTCACATAATGTGCAAAGGTATAATTAGAAAATATGCGCTGCGCTTGAGTAACCCAAAACATAAAACAATATATAAAAAAGTATATATAAAAATAAAAATCCAACTATGTGCTTGTAGATCAAATCGTACAGTACTAATACATAAAGTGCAATATACGAAATAAGTGTATGGAAATTAATATTAAACTAAACAATAAGGTGCATAAATAAGACAAGTGCTTATTGTTCCATAACAAATATCTTGAGTGCCCATAAAAAGTAAAAAAAAGTGCTTAGTGCTCCATACAAGGCATCTTGCCTGCCATGATAAATAATTAAAAATAACAATAACAAGTGAAAAAAGTTCTATTAGCACTCCAAATCAGTCCGTGCAGGTGATGTCCAACTGTGATATCAATCATCATGCCGAAGTATCCTAAGACTCGGTTCACACTGGGGCGACTTGTCAGGCGACCTAGTCGCCTGACAAGTCGCCTCCCGTTCTGTGCTATGGAACCGTTCTAATCGGAGCGACGCAAGTCGCTCCGACTTAGAAAAAGGTTCCTGTATTACTTTGGGGGCGACTTGGGGCGACTTGCATAGACTTCTATGCAGAAGTCGTCTCGCAAGTCGCCCCGGCAGTCGTTTGCAGGTCGCCTCGCTGAGGCGACCTGCAAGTCGTGCCGCCCATGTGTGAACCGAGCCTGAGTGTTGCAAACCATGCTCCGGTGTACTTCAGTGGCCCCCTTAAGCTAATATGCTCACCTCCGAGCGTGTGACCCAGCTGCTACTCTGAGTCAAAACACGCTTTGGAGCCACCCCCCGGACTCAGTATCGGCATCAGATACACTCCTCCAGCTGGAAACAATGTGGCTCCATATGTATATGGTATATGTGTATATGTGTATAAAAACTCTATAGTGTAATATAGCCAAGTAATTTATTATAAGAAAAAATGCTCCCCACACTGGGGTACTCACATGGTGCTGCTGCGTAAGTGCACCATCCTATAACAGCCTCCAAATGACAAAAAAAATCGCTGGACGTATGGTGTGGTATGCTGCGATGGAATAATGCTGTGTGTGGTCCGTGTTGCTCTCTCCGTCCTGGCCCCTCCCCTACGCATCTTCGACACAGGGATCACGTGTCTTCATCAGGGCGGGCAAGATGCCTTGTATGGAGCACTAAGCACTTTTTTTACTTTTTATGGGTACTCAGGATATTTGTTATGGAACAATAAGCACTTGTCTTATTTATGCACCTTATTGTTTAGTTTAATATTAATTTCCATATACTTATTTCAAATATTGCACTTTACGGGTTAAGGCAGCTGATTGGAAATGAAGGGGCTGCCAACGCACCGGAACACAGTGAAAATCACCCGTGGCTCTTTTTTTGTAACACAACTCACTGCAATGCGCTACGATCGTTACCATTCATCATAAGCACACATTACCACAATGCGCAAACAATGGGCTCCACTTGGGCAGCACAGTGGTGTAGTGGATAGCACTCTCGCCTAGCAGTAAGAAGGGTTGCTGGTACGAATCCCAACCACGACACTACCTGCCTGGAGTTTGCATGTTCTCCCTGTGCCTGCGTGGGTTTCCTCCCACACTCCAAAGACATGCTGGTAGGTTAATGGGCTTCTGTCCAAAATTGGCCCTAGTATATGAATATGAGTTTGGGGACCTTGGATTGTGGGCTCCTTGAGGGTAGGGATAGTGAGTGTGCGATGTGTGGACTGTGGAGCGATGCGTAAAAATTGACGGCGCTATATGGGTACCTTAAATAAATAGGGATAATTGTAGACACGCACACTCACTCAGGTTGAACTGGCGGGACTGGTGTCTTTATTTAACCTTACTAACCATGTAACCATGTAACGTCTGGGAAATCACTTACTACTGCCACCTTGTGGAGGTTTGAAGTTGTATTTTGCTATAAGGGGATCTATAATCTCCCCCCCCCCAATTATCAGGGGTCATGAGTGGGTGGAAGGAACAGACACTTAACGCTCGCTCTTACAGCCTGTTAGAATGAGGCGTAATCCATTAGCAATTACGGGCCCTGATGGTATCCAGCTGGTTGGGCCCCTGAGCCCGGGATATCCCGGCCATCGCACCCAGCAAATGGCAGATTAAGCTCCTGGTTAACAGCTGCGATTCTCTAGAATGTGGCAGCATAGTGACAAATCTGCTGCCCGGGCCAAAGCGGCTTCATGTGGCTTGTTTACCAGTCTCATGTCATGTAAGATGATCCCCATGCATGCGCGGCGCTGAGGTCACACAGAGACTCGAACAATCACAATCCAGGGATGAAAACATCAGGATATTCCATTTTATGACATTATTATTTATGGGGAGACAGACTACATGGATTGTAATAGGGCAGCTTCAGTCAGGGCCTCTTATACAGTATCTCACAAATGTAAGTACACCCCTCAGTCACATTTGTGTAAATCTTTTCTTCTCTCTTTTCATGTGACAATACTGAAGAAATGACACTTTGCTACAATGTAAAGTAGTGAGTGTACAGCTTGTATAACAGTGTAAATTTGCTGTCCCCTCAAAATAACTCAACACACAGCCATTAATGTCTAAACCGCTGGCAACAAAAGTCAGTACACCCCTAAGTGAAAATCTCCAAATTGGACCCAATTAGCCATTTTCCCTTACCTGGTGTCATGTGACTCATTAGTGTTACTAGGTCTCAGGTGTGATTGGGAAGCAGGTGTGTTAAATTTGGTGTTATCACTCTCACTCTCTCATACTGGTCACTGGAAGTTCAACTTGGCACCTCATGGCAAAGAACTCTCTGAGGATCTGAAAAAAAAGAATTGTTGCTCTACATAAAGATGGCCTAGTCTATAGGAAGATTGCCAAGATCCTGAAACTGAGCTGCAGCATGGTGGCCAAGACCATACAGCGGTATAACAGGACAGGTTCCACTCAGAACAGGCCTCGCCATGGTCCACCAAAGAAGTTGAGGTCACGTGCTCAGCGTCATATCCAGAGGTTGTCTTTGGGAAATAGACGTATGAGTGCTGCCAGCATTGCTGCAGAGCTTGTAGGGGTGGGGGGGTCAGCCTGTCAGTGCTCAGACCATACGCCGCACACTGCATCAAATTGGTCTGCATGGCTGTCATCCCAGAAGGAAGCCTCTTCTAAAGATGATGCACAAGAAAGAACACAAACAGTTTGCTGAAGACAAGCAGACTAAGGACATGGATTACTGGAACCATGTCCTGTGGTCTGATGAGACCAAGATAAACTTATTTGGTTCAGATGGTGACAAGCGTGTGTGGCGGCAACCAGGTGAGGAGTACAAAGACAAGTGTGTCATGCCTACAGTCAAGCATGGTGGTGGGAGTGTCATGGTCTGGGGCTGCATGAGTGCTGCCGGCACTGGGGGGCTACAGATCATTGAGGGAACCATGAATGCCAACATGTACTGTGACATACTGAAGAAGAGCATGATCCCCTCCCTTCAGAGACTGGGCCGCAGGGCAGTATTCCAACATGATAACCACCCCAAACACACCTCCAAGACCACCACTGCCTTGCTAAAGAAGCTGAGGGTAAAGGTGATTGACTGGCCAAGCATGTCTCCAGACCTAAACCCTATTGATCATCTGTGGGACATCCTCAAATGGAAGGTGGAGGAGCACAAGGTCTCTAACATCCACCAACTTTGTGATGTCGTCATGGAGGAGTGGAAGAGGACTCCAGTGACAACCTGTGAAGCTCTGGTGAACTCCATGCCCAAGAGGGTTAAGGCAGTGCTGGAAAATAATGGTGGCCACACAAAATATTCACACTTTGGGCCCAATTTGGACATTTTCACTTAGGGGTGTACTGACTTTTGTTGCCATCGGTTTAGACATTAATGGCTGTGTGTTGAGTTATTTTGAGGGGACAGCAAATTTACACTGTTATACAAGCTGTACACTCACTACTTTACATTGTAGCAAAGTGTCATTTCTTCAGTGTTGTCACATGAAAAGATATAATAAAATATTTACAAAAATGGGAGGGGTGTACTCACGTGTGTGTGTGTGTGTGTGTATATATATATATATATATATATATATATACACACATATATATATATGTATATATATATCAGATTTTCCGACAGGAAATGTTGGATGTCAGGCTGTTGGCGGAAAATCCGACCGTGTGTATGCTCCATTGGACAATTGTTGTCAGACTTTCCACCAACAAATGTTGGCTAGCATGTTCTCAATTGTTCTGCCAACATGTGTGTTGTCGGACTTTCCGATCGTGTGTAAACAAGTCCCTTGGACAAAAGTCCAAAGTACAAACACGCATGCTCGGAATGAAGGACGAACCGGAAGCGATCGGTCTTGTAAAACTAGCATTCGTAATGGAGATATCACATTTGTGACACGGCAAATTATGAAATCTCTCAATGCAGCACATTCTCTTCTTCTTTATAATGGCATAATAATGAAGCTGCTTTGCTGCTGATATTCACAGAGTTCTGACAAACGTTTTTTTTTTTTTCTAGTGATCTCCAGAATAATATTATTTTGTGTTTTTTTTTCTGGTGATCTCCGGAATAATTTTTTTTTCTAGTTATCTCGAGAATAATATTCTTTATTTTTTCTATTGATCTTCAGAATAATATTTTTTTTTCTAGTGATCTCCAGAATAATATGTTTTTTAGATTTTTGTGTCAAGTTACCACAACACCATTATTATCTTGTGTAGCACCCTCTACCATAGGTAGGTGCTAGAGGTGTAGTGTTGTACGTTCTGTCAGTACAGGTACATTTCAGCAGGCCTATGCTGTGAGCTAGACCTGTTTGTTTTTGATCTGGGGGCAGGGAGTAGTTAGCATAGCAGTGGGTGTGACTGACATGTACTTCAGCTTTTGGGTGACTCCCCTGCTTTCAGTGAAAATGTTCTGGAAGAGGGGCAGGGCTGAGAGCTGGAGTGGCATGGAGTACATGTGAGGAGCCCTGACCAATCCCCAACTAGGATTGGCAGGGGGCAGGCCTCCTACATATACTCATGGTCAGCCTATTGGGGAGGAGTTGTTGGCCAGGTGAACTGAAGGATGGAGTGCTAGGCTGACTGCAGGGAGAACAACCCCATCTGGGGGTGTGCGACTCTGGCGGAGGAGCTTGGGAGCTGGGAGGGAGCTTCTCTTTACACTGTCATGGGGGGGTGTCCTGGAACAGGGGCTGGAGAAGCAGTCAGTCCGCATGGTCCGGGAACATCCTTCGGGAGGGACTCAAGGCAGGAGTTGGTGAGTGAGGCACAGTGGAGATCTGGAATAGGACTTATTCAAAGGGAGGCCTAGTCATAACCATTATATTATTTCAAATACCAATTTGTTCTATGGGCATCCCATATCCCTCTACCCCAGCCAAGTTCAATTCCCCAAATAAAACAACAAAACAAAGCAAAAGACTTTTTATTGTCTACAAGTGTGATGTAGTGATGTCTGGCAGCAGGATGAATATGCGTGGATGTTAGTACCTAGTGCTACACTTGTATTTTTTAACCTCAAAGATACAACTATGTTGGTGTCCCTTGTTAATTTGACATTGTGTTTTTGAAATGTACCTGCCTACTCACAAACGGTCCTTTTTTAGGTAAAACACATAGCCAAGTAATTGTCAAAACAAAATTTTTTAATTCTATAGGGAGCACAAGGTCATATCAAAATAAAGAGGAAGGCAACGATGGAGAAACAGTTGGAATTGGTGAAGCCTTTGTACCCCAGGGCAGACATCAATTATTTGACTGTCAAAATTGGTAACCTGAGGAGTCCATTTAATAGGGAGCACAATACGGTCCAGGACTCTGAGAGATCGGGAGCAGTAGCAGATGACATATATGTCCCAAGGCTGTGGTCTTCCAACAGCCTGCGTTTTTTGCCAGACCACACCGAACCCAGGCGATCACTCTCAACACTTCCTTCCATGCTGCTGTGGTGGGTGGGTGGCTGTGTTGTTGGTGGAGGTGGTGGAGGAGCATGGTCCAACTCGCAGAGGTGCATTTGACGGGTGAGTTTGCCCCTCATCCCCTTGTTTAGGGCCTGGAGAATTATTTCCGCACATATAGTGCGCTGGTCTTAGTCCATCTGTTTTAATTTATTGCCTGTCAGGCATCCAAACGCCTCCTGGCCATCAGGGGCTGTGCTAATTGCCGCTGTAGCATGGCGAAGAAAAGAAGCCATGGCCTCTTCCAGGTTCCTGGACTTCCTGGCCCTTTTGGTTGGAGGGCGGAGGGGAGGAACCTGCGATTCGGTCAGGCTGCTTGCCACGGCCTCCTTTTGGCTGAGACTTTACTGTGTATGAAAATGGTACATAGTTTTAGGTTTTTGGTCATCAATCACACACAATTTTGAGCTCATGACTGTTGCAAATTGAATGTTAACAAATAGAAAAGACTATCATTCTGACCCCAGCATTTTTCATTCTTGTCCCAATCATTTTTGGCTACTACTGTCTATTGATATGTAAACCACTTTGTTAAATCAGAAATTTGTGATCAATAACATCTAGTTAACATCATTCAATTTTTGACAAGAAATATGTTAAACAATGCTAAAATTGGGTCAACCTGGGCTCCTCCACATCTTCTTCCTGGGTGGAAGGCCCAGGGTGGACCTCAGGAGCCTCAGCTGATGTTGAAGGAAGTGTTTAGAGTGATGGCCTGGGTTCCGTCTGGTTGGACAAAAAACGCAGGCTGTGGTAGTACCACAGCCTGGGGATATATACCTCATCTGCTGCTGCTCCGGATCTCAGGGAATCCTGGACTCTTGTGCTCCCTATTATATGTGCTCCTCAGGCTACCAATTTTGGCCTTCAAATAGTTGATGTCTGCCGTGGGATACACAGGCTTCACTAATTCCAACAGTTTCTCCATCGCTGCCTTCCTCTTTATCTTGTTTGAATAGTCGTTGCATTTTACTTGCCAGAGACATGGCAGCTCCCTGTATTTTTCAATAAAGTCTGGCAGGAAATCTGGGGCCGTAAATTTATCAACCATTTTATCTGCAGGACACAACACAAGACAAACCCTAATGTCAGGCTAAACTCTCCTAATCTTGTCCCAATATAGGCCACTAGGGATGAGCCGAACACCCCCCAGTTCGGTTCGCACTAGAACCTGCGAACGGACCGAAAATTTGCACGAACGTTAGAACCCCATTGACGTCTATGGGACTCGAACGTTCGAAATCAAAAGTGCTCATATTAAAGGCTAATTTGCACGGTATTGTCCTAAAAAGGGTTTGGGGACCCGGGTCCTGCCCCAGGGGACATGTATCAATGCAAAAAAAAGTTTTAAAAATGTTTTTTCAGGAGCAGTGATTTTAATGATGCTTAAAGTAAAAAAAAAAGGTGAAATATTCATTTAAATATCGTACATGGGGGGTGTCTATGTTTGGGGGTTCTAAGTAATTTTCTAGCAAAAAAAAAACTGGCGGTGATCAGCGATTTTTAGTGGGATTGCGATATTACGGCGGACAGATCGGACACTTTAGACACTTTTTTGGGACCATTGACATTTATACAGCGATCAGAGCTAAAAGTAGCCACTGATTACTGTATAAATGTCATTGGCAGGGAAGGGGTTAACACTAGGGGCAATTATGGGGTTAAATGTGTGTCCTAATACAGAGTTTTGCACATTGGGATTTTAGATGAAGCGCCACACAGTCAGTAATAAAAACATAGCATAGATTTATTGATTATGCCAGCAATAGAACTGGGAAAATGTTCAAAATGCCAAACAGTTGGCCCAAATGTACATATCCATTACATCATTACATGCAGTCATAAAATAATCCATAGTAGGTGTGTCATAGCATCTATGGTGACCCAACATGTTTCATGAGTTTAGTCTCACTCTTCAGGGGTTGATGCAAAGCCGTGATCTATAAAGTACAATAGTAACAAGAAATAACATAGTAAATAACATGGAAATATGTCAAATAAATTGAGTTGTGGGAATCAAACTGAGGGATCCATACTCACAAAGATGCAGGGTGCTGCGTGCCAAAGTCACACCGGCGGGCGCCGGAGACGTCTCACGTGGGAGCTGTGGATAAAGGATCCAATGATGGGCCAGCAGAGCAAAAACAGGCAGATTTAAAACAAGCAAACAAAACCATCCAGCATGGCCTGCCAGGATGGTGGCTAGAAAAAATTGTATGGAAATAATGATGTGCACTACTAATTTGAAAAATTGTAAAAATAATGGGGAGGTAAAAATTGGTGAAAAAATATTAAAATATGATAGAATGGTAAAAATAGTAGTAAAATGTAAAAATGATCTGCACAGCTGACTTTTAGTGGGACTGCGACATTACGGCGGACAGATCGGACACTTTTGACACTTTTTTGGGACCATTGACATTTATACAGCGATCAGAGCTAAAAATAGCCACTGATTACTGTATAAATGTCATTGGCAGAGGAGGGGTTAACAGGGAGTGTTTCTAACTGGGGGGGGGGAATGGGACTGCCTGGAGGAGACCAATCACTGCAACTTTGCTTTCGCTAGAGACTTGCCACGCAAATTTGCTACAAATTGGAAAAGTGTCAACTAGAACTTGTGCTTCAAGTACTCTGCAAGTGTACAACTTACCAGTGAAAATGTGCAGCAAGTTAACAGATGTACAATTCAACACTGCCACAAATTTGCGGCAAGTTATCCTTGCTATCTGGGCCAGAGTCAGCTGACAGCAGGCTATTGCTAATAATCAGTTGATAGGGTAGAGCTGCTTCAGGCTCTGAAAGATCCCAACAATATTTTTGGGATCCACCCAGTTGCCTAATTGACAGTGCATGGCGTCCCCACTCCCTTTCCTGACCGGCCAGGCTGCGTGCTCGGATAAGGGTCTGGTATGGATTTTGGGGGGGCCCCCACGCCGTTTTTTCGGCGTAGGGGGTTCCCCTTAAATTCCCTACCAGACCTAAGGGCCTAGTATGCCCCTGGAGGGGAACCCATGCCGTTTTTTTTATTTAAAATTTGGCGTGGAGTTCCCCCTCAAGATTCATACAAACACAGTGCTTGGCATTGGCGGGGATCCAAGTCGGATCCCCGCACCAGTGTCAACCCGCTCTCAAGGTGTCAATCTCGCCAATAAAAGTGGCGAGATTCACACAATATCAGACAACAATACAGAAGTTGACCAAAGGGTGGTGGTAAAGAGCTGAAAAACCACTTGATATGGTGAAAGTTGGCTGGAAAAGTCCTGTCGTCTGTATGCAAGACAAACTTTTGGGCAACGCCCTTTGTACAAAAATCCAAGGGAAAGTTTGTACAAAGTCCTATCGTGTGTATGGGGCTTTTGGAGTTTTTATGCAGATTCTGGGAGGCTGTTACTATATCAACAGTCGAGGAATTTTGCAAAAGCAGGTCCTACAGTGTTTTGTAATAATGCTGTTATCATATTTCTTGCAGTATATGTTCACCTTAACTAAACCTAAATGCATTATATTTTTACCTACAGACCTATTTTCTTATGTCAAAACACGGCATTAAAAAACTGGTCAATTTAATGTTTTGGTTTTATTTGCTTTTTATTTATTAAAAGAAGAAAAAAAAAATTTAAAGTTTTTTCCATAACATAAAAATACAAAATCTTTGACAATAGATGCAAAAAATCTAATAGGGAGGAGCAAGTGGAATAAATGGTAAAAACTGTGAGAGATGAACTGATGGGAGAAATAAAAGATTCATTTGTTATAAGGGAGCCAGAGAGCAGGAGGTCTTGAGAGGAGCGGAGAGGACGGTTTGTGTGAAATTTGGAAACAAGATTGGTGATGTAGCTCGGGACAGAGTTGTGAATGGCTTTGTATGTTATTGTTAGTATTTTGAATTTTATTTGTTGGGCAATGGAAAGTCAGTGGAGGGACTGGCAGAGAGGGGTGGTGGACACTGAGTGGTTGATAAGGTGGATGAGTCTGGCAGTAGCATTCATGATAGACTGAAGAGGGGATAGCCTGCAAAAAGATAGTTCTATGAGGAGGAAGTTACAATAATCAAGGTGAGAGATAACAATGAGTAAATAAGTTGCTTAGTGGTTTCAACTGTAAAAAAGGGGCGTATTTTGGAGATGTTACGGGGGTGAAGTCTAAAAGCTTTTGACAACGATTGGATTTGGGCAGAAAGGACATGTCGGAGTCCAGGATTACACCTAGCACCCTGGCATGAGGGGTGGGACTGACAGTTGTATTATTGATCTTGATGGAGATGTCAGGGGAGGGGGACATGGGCAGGAGGGAATATTATGAGCTCTGTTTTAGAAAGATTGAGTTTGAGCAAGTGGTGTGACATCCATGCTGATATGCCAGTTAAAAAGTTAGTAATGCGAGAGGAGACAGAAGGGGTGATGTGGGGAGTAGAGAGATAGATTTGGGTGTCATCAGCAGAGAGATGGTTTTGGGAGTTTATAAAGTGACCAAGGGAGTAGGTTTAGATGGGAAGGGGAGGGGTCTGAGAGCAGAACCTTAGGGGACCCCTACAGAAAGAGGAAGTTGAGAGGAGGAGATAGAGTTATAGGTAACACTGAAGGAGTTCTGTGAGAGGTAGGAATAGAACCAGGACAGAGCAGAGGCTTGAAGGCCAAGAGAGTCAAGTTTTTTAAAGAGGAGTGGATAGTCAACAGTAACAATGGCTGCAGAAAGGTCTAGTAGTAGATTGTAAGTTCCCAGGAGCAGGGCCCTCCTAACTTTTGAATTTAATTTTATCCCTATTTTGAGAAATAGATTGCACTGCAAATTTATATAAGTGTAAAATATTTAACTTTCTGACAAGGTGTGGTTAATTTTAAATAGATGCAAATGTTTAAATTGTGTTTTAGATCTTTCACATAAAGACATTTTTAGTTGTTTTAACATTTTCACTCCTTTTAAAAATGATTGTAAAGTATTGTAAGATTACTTTGCTCACAGAACATCCATACTTAAGCCTGGTACACACATGGTACATGGTACACATGGTGCATGGTATTTTCCATATCAAAAACGAATAGGTTACAAAAGTATGAAAATTCTTGTACGACAGAATACAAATTTGGGAAGTGATATAATGTATTTGTATTGTATTTTCGGACGGAAACTGTACTGATTAAACAAAGTTTGTTCATTCTGGTATGGTACGAGAAAAAAATTTCAGGCAAAAGCTGTGTAATAACAATCAGATTATGTTACGATCGCTTCGACAGTGGTATTTTTTATATGATATTCTGATCGTGTGTATGGGCTTTAATATGCACTGCCCACCTTTGTAGGATCTTTAGAATCAAATCAATACGTTGTTCCATTTTTTTATTTCAAAGGGCACACCAATTATTATCTTCTTGTTCAGGCATCTTTGTTCATGAGGTCCACCACCTACTGGATTAAAGTGTGCCTCTAGTTAAATCTTTTTTTATTTCCTTATTAATTGGATAGACTAGGGAAGGGTTAGAACCCCTGAGAGGTTATGTTTGCTTTCTGTGGCTCTTTAAGGAGGTTTCCCTTCATGTCTTGCCCCAGAAACACAATTGGTGAGTTACCTTAATGGTGACACAGTAATTAAAGCATGACAGGTTCCAATCATCCACTGCACAATCCTAAACAACAACACAAAAGTCATAGCTCACTATGGTATGTAACGGAAAGTCACATGACCCCCCCCCCCTCCCCAAATGTTTCAGGAAACCAGATGCCATATGATAGTTGATCATATTCTGACATTCTATTTCTTCCAAAGAGGGTTATGTAACCATGGTTGGGGTCAGAAGAGCAACTAATTCTTTCTTGCAACTGTAGCGATTAGCAGATCCATTAGCAGCTCATTTTCTTTGCTGTATTCCACTTACCTGTCTCTCTCAACTTCCACTGAGCTTTACTGTAGAGTTTCAATTTTAGTGCTTTCCCCATAAATCAGGATCAGCGATGCACTTCTAGAGAAGGTTACCAAGGAGCTCTGACGCCTAGTGGTGGACATAGCTAGAGAGAGTAAATAAGGAACCCTCTCCCCCTCAGTGATGTACAAATCTAGAGAGGGTTGCCTAGAAACCCTGACTCCCAGTGGCAGACAAATCTAGAGAGAGCAGTGAAGGAACCCTGACCCCCTTCTCCTTCCACCCCCAATCACTGATGTTCAGTGGAAGAAGACCCTATGTCATGTACCTGTTGGAGGAGCCTGACATGAGGAGGAAGGTCTTTCTTATACCTCCGGCTCACGACTCCTGGTAAAGTGACAGGAGGCACGAGGGCACAGAGTGGCATGAATGCCTTATCATTCTTCTATTAACTGATGTGGGTAGGTCGTCTGTACATCCACAAGATCAGACCAGACAACACATAGGAGAACAGCTGAAAAAGTTGACAGCAGGTTGGTGCTCCAGAGGAGCTGGCTGGACAGCAGGCAGTGGGTCAGAAGGCTGGAAGCAGGTAGTCAATCAACAGGTTATTCTCTAGCGGCAGGTAGATGATTGTCAGGCATTGGCCGGGCAGCAGGTACTGGCTGGGCAGCAGGTAGATGATCAGCAGACTCAGACAAGCCAGGTCAGTAACTGGCAGTCAGATCAGGTATAAGCATAAGACAGAAGAGTAGTTAGGGTTCAGGCCAGAGTTGACAATGGTAAGGCAAATCAGCAACAAGAAGTAGACAGAGACATATTCCAAGCACAAGCTGTGGTCGGTGCAGGCGGGGTTTAAGAGTAGACAAAGGCAGGCCTGGTCAAAAGCAGGAAGTCAGAAACAGGAACGAATTTGAGAGTACACAGAGAATTCTGTAGACCAAACAGCTGATTCTGGGCAGTAGCTCTGCTGCAGTCCCTTCGGCGCCAGCATTGGTGACAGACGCATGCGTGCACATGAAGAAAAAATGCAGCACTTATATATACTAGTGACAGTATTATATGTGTGACCAAATAAACCACAATTAAAAAAAGAAAAATGCAAATATAAATCATATAAATAATGTCCACCAAGTGAGAAAATTTGTATACAACAAGAAGAGAAGAGTTGAATCAAAAAAGTCTTGGTGTCAGTGAACACTGTAAGTAGGTTAACATCTCAGAAGCATCAGTGGATGACATCAATGAAAACATAGTGGAAAGAGAATCTTCTAAGAAGAACAGCCACCGATTGTATGAAGGCTTATCGGAAGCAGTAGACTTAAAGGGGCATATACCTCTTAAGTCAAACATCAAACAGGCTTGTGGTGATAGACACCATGTACAGTGGAGAACCATCAAGGATCCAGATCGCCTCGATCACAAGTCAGACTCTGAATGGTACTGGTCAACGGCAGGTACACAATTTACATGCGGATGAGGTTCAAATGAAGGAAAAGAGGGCCAGAGGACATCCTCGTGTTCACACGATGAAACCAAAAATTAAAGAAAGGTTCCACATAGTGTGATATCGTTTAGAAATTCATTTTAATAAAAGGAGGGTAAAATGGAACACTCACATTTCAGATATAAATAAAAACTCATGTGAGACATGGAAAGGCGCGATGATGTTGGCAGAACTCGGCTCATCACTCATGACCTTCTATAATTACAGGACATTGAAGAGGGAACAATAAAAAGATCAAAATTTCACAGAATGAAAACAAATATATTTTTATGTTAAATACCCTCCAACCAGAAGGCATAAATATAAATATAGATCTTAACTGTTTTATTTCCAATTTTAAAAAACATCCTGGTTATAGGTGACTATATGTGGCTAAATATATAAAACATAGAATTTTACGTAGACCCTCAAATCCTCTGTAGCATAATAAATTACCCGCTAATACTATAAGTTCTGTTCTTCTAGCTAGTTTTCGAATCTCTAATTTCAAACTTTTTATTAGAAAAAAACCCTCCCAACTTTAAAAGATATAGGGGTACTTGCAAGTAGTCAATAAGGAACTTGCAGCCTTAAAACAAAAGGTTTGCAAACATTTTAATTACTTTAATTTTAATAAAGTATTTATCAACATAATTTTATTTTTATTTTATCTTTATTTTTATTTTATTTTATTACTTTACTTGGAATTAATGTCTTTTTATACGTGCATACATTTCAGTAGAATTTACATAATTTTTGATGTAAATATACTTTTTTTTAAAAAATATATATACTATGTGGTGTCCCGATTATACTCTTTTGTCACATTTCCGGTCTTCATGACATGACCGAGATGTTATATATGGTGAATTTGGTTAATCCTGGCTGCTTGGGGTAATATACGAACAATTTCCAATGGATATATACCAATAAAACAATACAATATATATAAGCACTAAAAATTAGGAGTAACCTACAAAAACAGACATCACAATAACCTTACACATGGGCGGATTTGGTCTATTCAAAATGGACGCTAATTACATGGTATTAGGCTGTTTAGATACCGCATACTATATAATCCCAATAAGTGTAGCAAGATGGCATTTATATACAGTGTGCAAGAGCAGCGCCATACCCACTATCCCTTTTACCCTTTTTATATAGACTCTACTAGTAGTATTAGTGAAGGCAGCAGCTCTCATAATAGGATAATAACCACCATTTGCGCAGAAGACTCTCAAATTTATATAATGGCCCTGCATACCCGTGTATTCAGCCAGGTTGCAGGCGTCTAGCAAAACCTGGATTGACTGTTCCAATCCAGAACTACAGAATACGGAGAAAGAAACTCAGAAATGATCGTTCTGAACCTCGCATTAACCTTAAATGGGAATCCTGCATCACACTTTTCTATACTCTTACAGTGACAGGACCTCCCTCTGTCACATTACATATTGTGTGCTAAAATGTGTCCCTCTGTATCATTTCTGAAAGTTGAGAGGTATGTGTATGTAGAAAAAGCACATACTTTTGCCACACTCCCAGTTATGCAGACTTTGAGCTGGTGCACAAAAATGATTGCTTAAACTCACAAATGTTTTTTTCCCCACTACTATTTTAAAAAGTGATGTTTAAATTTGAGATATGCAAAAAATAAGAGATATCAGTTAGTATAACACTTTTGGTGGTTAATTATTACATTTTGTTACAATGGTCTAGACCAGTGTTTCTCACCTCCAGTCCTCAAGGCACCCCAACAGGTCATGTTTTCAGGCTTTCCATTATTTTGCACAGGTGATTTGATCAATTTTACTGCCTTAGTAATTACCACAGCCGTTTCATCTGAGGGAAATCCTGAAAAGGTGACATGTTGGGGCGCCTTGAGGACTGGAGTTGAAACACTTGTCTATACATCAGTTCAAACAAGGGGGACAACTGAAGGTGAAAGAAGCACAGAGGAATTTGGTCCCAAAAAGTGACAATCCCGCCAAATCAAGGACAGTTGGGAGAGCTATGCGCTTGTTGATCTGAACTGAAGATAATGTAAACAATGTGACTTAGTTACAAACCATATGACTGTTAAGCCGGTCACAGGTCAACAGGGACCGGCCTAGATTCAAACCATGTAGGGGCTGGCTGAAGGTACCAAGTTGATTGATCAATCAACTTGGGTACAACCAGCCTGTCGGATTTCACATGCAATTATTGCTAGCGGCTGTTAAAGCCGCTAGCAATAATCACTGTGTTCTCAAAGTGGGGACGCTAAACCCCCAACACCCCCCCCTTTCCCCGCCAGAGAACGCAATAGCTCAGTGGGAGGGATTCTCCCTATCAATACAGACTGCGAAAGGAAATTGTTCCATCTTAGGCCGGCCTTATGCATCCTAACGGCTTGGGTATTCAGCACTTTTAGGGTGAATATTAAGATAAGTAGCACCTGCATTTTGCTAATAATTTTGAATACCATACATACAGTTGTATCTACACTACAGACTACAAAGAAAGCAGATTTTTTTTAGACTGACAACGGTACTAATCATACGTTTGATTTTAAAATGGTTGGTGAAATGTTTTGGGCACCCCAAAGGGATCCACTATTTGGGCAAAGTATCATACCACGTACACCAGAGCCCTTTCTTATATCTAGGTTGCAATGCATTGTTTCCCCACAAGGTGGGGAGCTTACACAAATTACCAATAATACAAAAATTAGGTCTGTCGCTATTACTGTACACTACAGGCATACCCCACTTTTGTACAAAATATAGTGAGATGGGACTAAAGAAAAAAGCCTTTAAATCAAATCAGTGTGTGTGTCATTCTTAGAGCAGAAGGTATTCACATTTCTCATTCCAATAGCCATGCAAATCATTGCTTTATGCCTCATCAGTCAAATACACATACACATAGGAACCACTAAAACCGACATTGTTATTATTATTATTATACAGGATTTATATAGCGCCAACAGTTTGCGCAGAGCTTTACAACATGGGGGCAGACAGTACAGTTACAATACAATAGAGGAGGGATCAGAGGGCCCTGCTCCTTAGAGCTTACAATCTAGAAGACCAGGGACTACATATCCTGATCTCAAATATCACTCAAAGATCTGCAGTCCCTATTGGTATAATAGGCTTTAAAGCTGTATCAAACCTCAATGCAAACATTTATTATATTGCAGCATAACAATTCTTAGATATGATTGCTGTATTATTTTTTAGGCTTTTTATTTTTATTTTCACCTGGTGATCTGACCAGCAAGTTGTTTGTCAAGAGACCAAGCTGTCCTGCAGATGTAGCAGTTAGAGGTATGAGACAACCACCGGGCAGGGGTACTTACAGTGATCAGCATTTATTCATTTATGTAAAACCTTTATCCAAAATAGAAAAAAACTGTTTTTGCAAAGCAGGGATGAGAAACTTAAGAGATCTCTTAGTAAAAGCAGCACACTGTACACACATTACACATAGTTAGTTACTGTGCTGCACAGTGCTACCCTGACCTGTGGAGAGGTGAAAGGGGCACAGAAGGATGACACAGCACACTGATGTGGACTGGAGAAGTAATATGATGGTGGACAGAGAAGGAAGCTACTGTGAGAGGGTGAGGAGGACACTATCATGTCCGCAGCCTCTATCCACCTCCTGTAGTATGCCTGCAGCCTCTATCCACCTGCTGTAGTATGTCCGCAGCCTCTATCCACCTCCTGTAGTATGCCTGCAGCCTCTATCCACCTCCTGTAGTATGTCCACAGCCTCTGTCCACCTCCTGTAGTATGTCCGCAGCCTCTGTCCACCTCCTGTAGTATGTCCGCAGCCTCTGTCCACCTCCTGTAGTATGTCCGCAGCCTCTGTCCTTCTCCTGTAGTATGTCCGCAGCCTCTGTCCACCTCCTGTAGTATGTTCGCAGCCTCTGTCCACCTCCTGTAGTATGTCCGCAGCCTCTGTCCACCTCTTGTAGTATGTCCGCAGCCTCTGTCCACCTCCTGTAGTATGTCCGCAGCCTCTGTCCACCTCCTGTAGTATGTTCGCAGCCTCTGTCCACCTCCTGTAGTATGTCCGCAGCCTCTGTCCACCTCCTGTAGTATGTCCGCAGCCTCTGTCCACCTCCTGTAGTATGTCCGCAGCCTCTGTCCACCTCCTGTAGTATGCCTGCAGCCTCTGTCCACCTCCTGTAGTATGTCCACAGCCTCTGTCCACCTCCTGTAGTATGTCCGCAGCCTCTGTCCACCTCCTGTAGTATGTCCGCAGCCTCTGTCCACCTCCTGTAGTATGACCGCAGCCTCTGTCCACCTCCTGTATTATGTCCGCAGCCTCTGTCCACCTCCAGTAGTATGTCCGCAGCCTCTGTCCACCTCCTGTAGTATGTCCGCAGCCTCTGTTCACCTCCTGTAGTATGTCTGCAGCCTCTGTCCACCTCCTGTAGTATGTCCGCAGCCTCTGTCCACCTCCTGTATCATGTCCGCAGCTTCTGTCCACCTCCTGTATCATGTCCGCAGCCTCTGATCATCTCTTGTCTTTTATCATGTCTGCAGTCTCTGAGGGGATCCTAAAAAGGAGTCAAGAGTGGGAGTGCCGCCGGAATACGGGTTACGGGAAGAGACAGATTGTGTGGACTGTGGAGTGGAGACTATAGAATAAAACCAGAGCTGTCTGATTGAGCCCTGCACGGTGCACCTGAGAGGAGGTCAGTGATAGCACCGCCAGGCCAGTCTGAGGGGGGTCACTGATGTAAGGGGGAGTGAATACAATAATATAAGGGGGCACTGATATAAAGGTTCCCCCCTATATTAGTAATCCCCCCCCTTACCTTAGTGTATTTACTCTGCGGAATGTGGAGACTCTGATGTAAGGGAAAACTCTGTGCTGGCTGGGTTATAGTATCCTGACCTTCATATAAAATGAGAAATATGTTTTTTGACTTTTGTTTAACTTAAACACATTGCTATTAGCACTAGCTATGTGTTTATAGTTCAAATATTGATATTTGCACTGTTTAGCACTAAAAACAGTCATTTTAGGTACTTTTTTTGCAGTGTCAGTAAAGAATGTGGATCTGTTAGTAAATTTCATGAATTTTTTACAGTAAAAAATTGGTGCTGTTTGTAAATTTTGGCGTTCTGCCAGTAAATTTCACTTCGGCGGGTTGGCAACACTGCTGTGCAGGCGGATCGGCAGCGGTGTCCAATGGCAGGGGCGGTGTATACACCACTCCTCCACCACCTGAAAGATGCTGCTTGCAGAACTTTTTCTAACCTTCTGCAAGCGTACCGCCCCAGTGTGAAAGCACTCGGGCTCTCACATTGGGGCTGTAGGGGAGGCATTTTTCAAGCGCTTTACAGGTGCTATTTTTAGCCCAAAAGCGCCTGAAAAATGCCTCAGTGTAAAAGGGGTCTTAATGTCTGCCTTTCTTGATAAACCTGTTTTAATATATTTCAGAATTAATAGTAAAGAGAGCTTAAAGTAGAGAGATAAAACTTGATTGACAAGATTCCACTTCATGGTTTATATTTAAGTTCCAAATAAGAAAGAAGAGGCTGTTATTTTGTTTCCATTTTGCATATACTTGAGTCTTTTATAAAACCAAAACATGATAACTGCATTTTCTGTAGTTTACAAAAAGTTTGATGTTTAAAGCAAACTGGCTAAGTAACTGGCTTACATTAAGGTGAACCCCCAACACAAAAAAAACAAGAAAAAAAAAAAGACAACCAGAGTGAATCTTGGAGGCTGCCATTGCTGACTTCTCATCCTGTAAATGTTAATTTACTGGCTGTCATGCTGCACCTCGGCCTTCACTACTGAGATGGTACAAGCAATTCGATACAGACCCCCCCCCCTCCTTTTTTTTTCCCTTTTCCTGATCTGCACCCTGTTGAGGGACTTTAAGCCCCTACCTCCGGCAACTCCTCAACTATCTAAACAAGGTTTTTTTAATTTTTCCCTCAGGCTCATTCAATTTTTTTAAAATGTATTTCGCTGTCATTCTTACTTAAGAATTATGTTTACTACTTCTGCGGCCTCTGGATATCCCCTCCACGTATCCCAGGAGGCTGTAGGTACCCATTCACAGGGCAGGGGTTGGGTGGAGCTGGTACAGGTCTTTGTGGACCTGGCTGCCTGAATTCAGAAGAGACAGCTGGGCTCCTGATGACTGACTGAGTGCACCAAGATGATGGTGGAGGACATAGACTGGTTCTGCTGAGCAGGTGAGTATGCTTTCTGATGAGAACCCATTGTCACAGGTAAGAGGGGATGGGTGGGGGAAAAAAACAGTAGGAATCAAGTTGCTGTTTAATTAAGGTCAATAACTCAAGTAAACGAATGAAACCGACACAATAGCAAGACACCCGGTATTTTCAAAAGGATGTCAGCAATGGCAGCCTTCATATTTCTCTGAAAAAAGGTTTACTTTAACCATAGGACAGTGGCTACAATTCTAAAGTATCTTCTGGTCTTTATTTTAAATTTCATGATTTCTCTGTTCTAGTATGGGGTGATTCATCAACTTCAAACAGTTCAAGGTTGGGCTTGTTCTAACATTTCTTGTGTAAACTTGAGATATTCAGCTTGCTAATCTCTTCTAAGTCTTTAACAATTAATTATACTGTAGTACAGCTGCCACCCCCTAGTCCTGTCAATGCATGGAAATGAGTATAGTCAGGTTGTTTTGAACAACACACATAAATTTCTGTTCATAGTTTCTTCCAAATAAGAATGGATGTTTTCACAGTAGAATGGAAAAGGCTCTAAGAGCCCTTTCACACTGTGCCGCCTAGGGCGTCAGCGGGGTAAAGCGGCGTTATTTTTAGCTGTTTTATTGTTGTTTTAGCGGCGCTATTCGGCCACTAACGGGGGGCAGTTTTAACCCCCGCTAATGGGCGAAAAGGGGTTAAATCTGCCCACAAAACGCCACCGCAGTAGCGTTTTGCCGGCGGTATAGCAGAGCTGCCCCATTGATTTCAATGAAAGAAAGGAGATTAAGGTCTGGTGTGACCCCTCTGAAAAATTGATTTCAATGGGGAGGAGTGGTGGAGGAGCGGTGAGTTCACCGCTCCTTCACCGCTCCAAAGAAGCTGCTGGCAGGACTTTTTCTGACGCCCTGCCAGCACACTGCTGCAGTGTGAAAGCCCTCGGGCTTTCACACTGGAGTGAATGGAGCCGCTGTTTTAGGGCAGTTTGCAGGCGCTATTTTTAACGCTATAGCACCTGCAAAACACCCCAGTGTGAAAGGGGTCTAAAGCCAGAAAGTTCAACTAGTTGTTCCCCCCACCCCCTCCCTAAATACTTACCTGATTCCTTTATCAATCCAGCGCTGTGCCCGTCTGCAGCAGCACTGGTTCTTTCTCTTCCCTCTCACAGCTCAGCTCAAGACATCAGTCGAGCCACTGACTCCTGCTGCTATCAATCAAATGCTGTGAGGAGGTAACGAGGGACAAGGCTAATGACACACAGTGTGTGTCATTAGACACACACAGCCCAGCCTGGGAGCAAGCCCAGGTGCAACACCATAGGAAGTGGCTTCCTATAAGGGTTCCCCCTAAGAAGAGGAGGAGCCAAGAGCACTGGTGGGGTACCCCAGAAGAGGAGGTTAGTGGCCGCTCTGTGCAATATCATTGCACACAGAGCCGGTAAATATAACAGTTTTTTGTTTTTAACAAAACATACAGTATACTGTGTGCCTTTACAACCACTTTAAGGATGAGTTTATTTATGGAATATTCATAGTTATTGTTGTATTCATGATGCAGCTTGTTAGGAAAAGTTAGTGCGGATAGAATGTTCTTGCCTTTAACAGCCAATCCAACTAAATTGTGAGGACACTTGTGCTGAGGTATGTGGCTGTTTAGGGCTGCACACAACAACATTACCTAAACTGATTGATGCTAATTACAGGTAGGTATCCACAGCTTCTGTCTTAGTAGCTGATTCTGTCTCAAATGACTTTCCCTTTCACAATGAAAACATTAGGGGAATTAACAAGGCTTCCTAAACCATTATAATGAAGCAGCAACCTGTCTTGGGTGGTGCGTACCACATTGTTTCAGGTCTGTCTGTGCTAGGGTGACCACATTTCCAAACTGCCATTCAGGGACACCCCCCTGCCCCCCCTTCCCAAAAAAAGATGGGAGGGTTGGGGGAATGTATTCTCGGGGTTGACTAGGAATTCGGCGGCAGGGGTGATTTGTCGGGTGAATGGCTGGTGTTGTACTACATTGTAATATATAATTAAATTGTTCAACTCGCCATAATGCAGAATCAGTGGGGACCCTGAGCTTGTCACTTGCCACCTGATGCAGTGTGCCACTTGCCACAGTTGCCTGCCACTAGATGCAGCTTGTTACTTGCCACAGTTGCCTGCCCCCAGATGCAGCTTGTCACTTGCCACCATTGCCTGCTGCCAGATGCAGCATGTCACTTGCCACCAGATGCAGTGTGCCAATTGTAACTCACTGCCTGCCACCAGACGCAGCGTTCCACTTGCCACCGTTGCCTGACGCCAGATGCAGTGTGCCACTTTCCACCCATAGCCTGCCACCAGATGCAGTGTGCCACTTGTCACCTATAGCCTGCCACCAGTCTGATACAACGGAACCCCGGGAAAGTGAACGCCCCTCCCGCCGCTGGCTGCTGATGTTACTTCTCCCATGCGGGGGCCAGGGGGGTGTCACATCTTCAGCTCTGGGGGGTTCATGCTGTGACCCCCCAAATGTGAAGGACTACCAGGGGACCACAGGCTGTCAGTGAGTGACAGCAGTGATGTGAGGGATATTTTAGAGGGCATCAGAATGGTCCAGGGCCAGGGGGCAATTCCGGGACACTGTATTGCCCCGGAATGAGGGTGCCCGAGACCCGGGACAGACCTGCTAATTGCGGGATTGTCCCGGGCAATCTGGGACACGTGGGCACCCTAGTCTGTGCCACCCACACCATTTAAAGAGTGAACAGAGAACTAGTGCGTGTTCCACATCTGATTAGCAAAGTGATTGCAGCAATCTTTAATATAGAAAACTGTTACAGATCCCTGCCAGACTGGACCCAGCGTATGGGATATAAACTCTCTGCCGGTAACATAGCAGACAGCTCACATAGCTCCCTCTGTCCATGCAGTGAACACACTACGTGGGCAGAGCCTGCATACAGGCAGGGAAATCTGCTTTCCCTGCCTATATGCCCAGCTGCTAACCCCAGCAAATGCAGGGTTAACAGCCTTTATGCTCCCTCTTGCTTCTAGGCGACGGGGGACGTGGGCAGCTCTAGCCCTCCTGCCAGACAGCATAGAAAATGGAGCAGTTTTCTTCTAATTATCAAAGGGACGTGTGTTCCCATAATCTGCTCCTTTTTTCAACTTAAAAAAGCAGCGCAGGATTTATTCCTGCGCCATACTTTGGTAATTCCCCCAATTGTTTTTAACATTTTCTGCTTTGTCATTGAATAATTTCTTGAGATTGTTTTCATGCTGTGAGTGGTTTGTTAAAAATGCAATTTTAGCTTGTTGCAGGCACTCTTCACCATTTCTGCAAGCTTTAGTTAAAGTGGAACTAAAGTCACGTCATACTGCAGCAGGAGTTACATCATCCTGCGCCGGCCAATGTAGATGGCTGAAGACCAACACACAGCAGAAGATTCCAGCGAAGGACAGGATCGTTGAAGCAAAGGTAAGTTTAGTTCCTCTTTTAGCCAAGAAAAATTAAATCTTTACTGTATTTTATTTTAGTAGTAAACAATTTCAACTAGTGCTATATTGGCAATTGCTGCTGCCTCCTCCTTGCACATGGTCCATCGACCTTATCTGATGATTTTGTGCTTGGACACAAAGCCAGATGGCAACCCATCCCAAACACATCTGCAACCCAATTTAAGTTACAACCCAGAAACACTGCAATAAAGGGTACCACTTACAGTGGATATAAAAAGTCTACACACCCCTGTTAAAATGTCAGGTTTCTGTGATGCAAAAAAATGAGACAAAGATAAATAATTTGAGAGCTTTTTCCACCTTTTAATGTGACCTATAAACTGTACAAGTTGGTTGAACAACACACTGAAATCTTTTAGGTGGAGGGAAGTAAAAATAAAAAAATACAATTATATGGTTGCATAAGTGTGCACACCCCTAAACTTATACTTTCCGTCACGAATGTTACGTCTACCCCAACACAGGTGGTCAGGCACTATAACTAGCTACTGTGTGCTTCACCTATAGCAGCCCCCTTTCTCTTAAGGCAAGCAGGCCTAACGGTACTTGGTTGCTCCCAGGACTTATACACAATGCTATAGTGCCTGGCCACCACGCCAGGGCATATGCGAACAGAGCAAACAAACAGACTACTTGCAGTTAGCGGACAGATAGCATGGTTCTATGACAGTCCAGGTAAAAGGCAGGCTGAGTTCAGTGAATAGTCCAACATCCAATCCAGGTCATACACAGGGAAATCCAGACTAGCAAAGCAGGGCAGAGAAAAGGGAGGCTTGAACAGCAACAATGCAGGTGTACTGTCTCTATAAAAAGCAAGGGATAGAGTGTTCAGTTTGCCTATAACAGGTGACCAGAGCCTATCCGCCCTATACGCACACTACGCAAGCTGCGTAGGGCCCCGCAAATTATCTCCGGGCATAGTGGCCGCTTCAGTTCCTCCTGCATCTTAGTGACATGATCAAAACTGTCGGCTGCTGTCCCTGCCCACTATCAGCAAGGCTTAGCTCTGCTCGGGTTGAGTTCTGCATCTTCTGTCAGCCCGCTCACCATTTACATTGCTTTAGAATACTTAGCTCTGTCTAGTTTGAGTCCCGGCATTTTCGGCATCTTCTGTCCCCGCTCACTGGCCCGCCCACCTTCTATCAGACTTGTAGAATATAGTCTAGGGAAGTGCTACAGGTGGTGGGCGGGCCAGTGGGCGGGGATAGAAGCCGGCAGGAAATGCAGAAAATGTCGGGACTGCATCCCTGACAGAGCTAAGAATACCAAAGCAATGCATGTGGTGGGCGGGCTGACAGACTGGGACAGAAGCAGACTGAAGATGCAGAGACTAAACCCAAGAACACAGAAGAACTACAGGTACAAAGCAACTATGTTCTGCACTTTTCAGCTGAGCACTGTGGATAAGTTTGCTAAATAGGAGAGTACTCAGTGAAAATATTTGTAAAGTGACTTTGTGCTATTAGGTGAATTATGTTGGAGGCACTGTGCTATATGTATTTCCTTTTAGTTGACTATTATGTCAAGTTCACACCAATCAGTGTTGCTAACCGCCCGTAGATTTACGGGCAGCCCGTAAAAAAAGCAGTTTTTCCTGTGCCAGTGAAAGCCCGTAGTAAGGAAAAAGTGCCCGTAAAAATGGCGGCAATCGGCTCGGGTCAGAACTGCACATGCGCAATGCCGGAAATCCCCGAGAAGATCCGATCTTGTTGAGCCGCCGAGCGAGTTTCCTGCTGCACAGCCTCTGCCCAGCCCATCACCGCCGCGGCCCGCTCAGCCAATTATATAAGCACATTTTTTCCTGCCAACCCTGCCGCCAGCCTATCAACAGGCACAGGCAGGAGGCGACTGAGAGGAGTCATCGTGGACTGGAGAGCAGAGATCTGAGCGGCGGGTTGGGGTCTCGGGAAGAGGAGACGTGTCACGCGATGCAGGGGACTCTGGTGACTGGTCTCTGGAGTGGACGAACTGGCACTGATACAAATAATTGGACCAGAGCACAGCCACAGCACACCCGGGAGCCTACACGTAGGCTTAAATGGCTGCTTGAAGCTCCGCCCACCACACTGCTGTCTTGCCTTCTGTGAGTTAAAACTCCGCCCACCGCCGGGACTGCAACAGCTTCTGCAAACTAAAGCTCCGCCCACTACACGGCCTGCACTGCCTTCAGTGAATTAGCACCGCCCCCCCTTCCCGGCCGTTACCCAGGAGACGCGTCCTCTAGTCAAATGTGCTACACAGAGACTTCCATAGAGAGCGCATGAGAGATTTCCATCCAGAGAGGCCAGGGTGAGTATGATATATGGGGGGGGGGAATGGTATACAGCTGTGTGCTATGATCACCCCCCTCCCCCTTCTAATTCTGTGTTGGGGGGGATCACCTTACTTTTTTATGGAAACCCAAAAATTCCCAGTTGTCACCAGAACAGGAAGTGAAGGCAAATCTCCCATTGGGAACACCTACCTTATAGGGGATTCCCCTCACTTCCTGTGATGTCCTGTGCCATCTGTAATATGTAGAGATCAGCTAAGGGGTGTTATCCCCATCCTACCATGTCCGCAGCTTCTGTCCTCCCTCCACCTCCTGTACCATGTCCGCAGCTTCTGTCCTCCTCCACCTTCTGTACCATGTCCGCAGCTTCTGTCCTCCTCCACCTCCTGTACCATGTCCGCAGCTTCTGTCCTCCTCCACCTCCTGTACCATGTCTGCAGTCTCTGAGGGTTTGGAGAGGAGTTAAGAGTGGGAACACCGCCAGGATGGGGGTCACAAGAGAAATCAGACGTGTGGACTATGGAGAGGAGACTATAGGATAAAACCAGAGCCGCCAAGCTGGAGCCATCTGACTGAGCCCTACACGGTGCACCTGAGCGGAGGTCAGTGACAGCGCCGCCAGGCCAGTCTGAGGGGGGTTGCTGATGTAAGGGGGGAGTAAATACAATAATGTAAGGGGGCACTGATACAAAGGTTCCCCCCTATATTAGTAACACCCCCTTTACCATAGTGTATTCACGCTGCAGAAGGTGGTCTCTGGTCACTAGAGCCCCGCCCTTACATCAGAGTTCCCCCCTTAGATCATGATCTGCAGTGTTCCCCTTTACATAAGAGTTCCCTTTCACTGTAAGGGGGAATCCTGCAGACTCTGATGTAAGGGGGAACTCTGTGTTGGCCGGGTTATGGTAACCTGACCTTCATGTAAATGGAGAAAGTTGTTTTTTGACTTTTGTTTAACTTAAACACATTGCTAATAGCACTAGCTATATGTTTATAGTTAAAATATTGATATTTGCACTGTTTAGCAGTGAAAACAGTCATTTTAGGTACTTTTTTTCAGCGCCAGTAAAAAAATATGGCTCTGCCAGTAAATGTCAGAATTTTTGTCAGTAAAAAATGTGTGCTGTTTGTATATTTTGGCATCCTGCCACTAAATTTCATTTCAGGGGGTTGGCAACACTGACACCAATGTGTTTGCTGTGACTTGCATTTGTGTGGGTACAGTAGCCCATTCATTTAAATGGGCTGCTGTACCTGCAGGAAACACAGGAAAAAGGTCCCTGCACCTCCATGAAAACACAGCCGCAGGGAAATCGCATGGTGCTTTTGCACCATGCGATTTCCCACATCTGAAAATGTGCTGCATCTTCAGAGGCGTGGGGGTGCCAATAAGAATAAATGGCAGCCTTGCGTGTCTGTAAAAAAACAGGGAATTTTGCCTACAGGTGGTTGTTGGTGTGGAAATAGGTGCCATTTACACGCTGTCCTGCACATGCAAACACCCGCAACAGTATGAACCTAGTCCTGGGTCGTTTACACTTGCGGTTGTAATGTAAAGAAGGGGCCCTCTGGGGACACTAATGTAAGGACGGGGCCCTCTGGGGACACTAATGTAAGGATGGGCCCTCTGGGGACACTAATGTAAAGACGAGGCCCTCTGGGGACACTGATGTAAGGGGGGGCCTCTGGGGACACCAATGTAAGAGGGGGGCTCTCTGGGGACACTAATGTAAGGACGGGGCCCTCTGGGGACTCTGATGTAAGAGGGGGCCCTCTGGGGAAACTAATGTAAGAGGGGGGGCTCTCTGGGGACCCTGGTGTAAGGGGGGCTCTCTGAGGACCCTGGTGTAAGGAGGGGCTCTCTGGGGACCCTGGTGTAAAGAGGGGCTCTCTGGGGACCCTGGTGTAAGGGGAGGCTCTCTGGGGACCCTGGTGTAAGTAGGGAGGCTCTCTGGGGACCCTGATGTAAGGAGGGGATCTCTGGGGACCCTGATGTAAGGAGGGCTCTCTGGGGACCCTGATGTAAGGAGGGGCTTTCTGGGGACCCTGATGTAAGGGGAGGCTCTCTGGGGACCCTGATGTAAGGAGAGGCTCTCTGGGGACCCTAATGTAGGAGGAGGCTCTCTGGGGACCCTGATGTAGGGGGAGATTCTCTGAGGACACTGATTTAAGGGGGGCTCTCTGGGGACCCTGATGTAAGGGGAGGCTCTCTAGGGATCATGGCATCACGGGTCAGGTAGAGGGCCCCTTAGCAGAATTTTGCTTGGGGCCCCAGGGAGGTCAGGATCGGCACTGCAGGTGACTGACCATATCAATCACCTTGCAGGTGAACACAGGCAGGGAGGATGCAACAGCCAACACCCGGATGCTGGAATGAGGAGCAGGAGCACAAAAGTAATCCTGACACTTTGTTGAAGCACCTTTTTGATTTTACTACAGTACTTAGTGTTTTTGGGTATGAGTCTATCAGCATTGCACATCTTGACTTGCCAATATTTGCCCACACTTCAGATCGTGAGGACATCTCCTGTGCACAGCCCTTTTCACATGACCCCACAAACTTTCAATCGGATTCGGGTCTTGGCTTTGGCCGGGCCATTCCAAAACTTTAATCTTCTTCTGGTGAAGCCATTCCGTTGTTGATTTGGATGTATGCTTTGGGTCTTCAAAACCAGGTACCCCCCCCAAAAAAAGTGCCAAATGTGGTAGCGGAGGGTGGGAGGGTGCAAACAAGTGGAGCTTCCCATTTTGGATGAAGCTTTGCTTTAACAAATTCTAGGTAATGTATTGTGAAAAATAACTACTTTAGCAAACCAGCGGTACAAGCGGTGAATTACCGTCGTTTTTAGAGGTGCTTTTCGGCCGCTAGCCTGCACACAACAACACCTCAAAGAAGCTGCTTGCAGGACTTTTTTTGACGTCCTGCCAGCGCAGTGCCCCATTGTGAAAGCACTCAGGCTTTCACACTGGGATTGCAGATGAGGCATTTTTCAGGCGCTTTACATGTGCTATTTTTAGGGAAGGGGGTCTAAAGGGGTCTAAGGCTGTTAACATTGGTATGCACATATTACATGTGGTAGTAGGTGTGCTCCTATTGACTTCTATTAAACCATGCGTTTTCTGAAAATGCATCTAAGATGCAGCATGCAGGACTTTGATGTTCCTCAATGAAAATGCACGGTCTAATATAACTCAATGGGAACGCACCTAAAACCATTTGTAAAACGCACATATAATCGTGCTGCACCCAAACCGCATCGCATCGGTGTGACCTTGGCTTAATTGTGAATAATGTAACAATTTGTGTATCACATTCATATCACATGAACATCAGCAACAAGCAGGACATGTGATAAGAAACAAACAACTCAAAGTTTGCCTCTTTATGAAAGAAATTCAATTAAACAAATACATAATTTCTTTTGGAAAAATAATTGTTAAATGTTAGGCTTTCACTTCACTTTCATAGCTTTTTTTTAATCTGCTTTGCTATAAAGCTTTCAGTCAACATAAATTCAGAATATGTCAATCTGTATGTTTACCTAAATTGGAAGACCATCTCTCATTCATATCTGATACCTGCAGACAGCCTTGCCTGAGAATTCTAGGGAAGATATGACCATTTAAGCTGGCCATACACAAACTGCCCGCAGGCTCAATGAAAAAAAAATTAACCCCTGTGTGCCGACTGCCTCCCGGTCCTTTAAGAGTTCTAAAAGCCGGGAGGAGGAGGCGGGCATTCAGGTCATGTGACTGCTGTGATTGGGATCGGTAGCTTACCGATCCCCGCCGGATACTGTGCTGGGAGCGAGCAGGGAGTGTGCTCTCAGCACGGTAAGTTGTTTTAACAGGGCCACATATACTGTATGTGACCACTTAAAGTTAAAGGATAGGTTCACCTTTTCTTTTTTTTCCAAATTCCTCATCAATGTTTCCAAACATATCCATTAGTTTTGCCTCACTTCCTGGTCAGACTTTAGGTCATGACACAGGAAGGAGTTGACCAGCTGACCTCAAGGAGTTGACCAGCTGACCTCATTAGCACACACCCCGCATCATCCACCCTCCTACCTACCCACCCGTTCCCAGCTGCACTTTTTTTTAAATGAAATGGATACGTTTGGAAACATTGATGAGGACAATGTAAGTGTCTGTAGATTTATTGGAAAGCTTTGATCTTTTTGCAAAAAAGGTACATTATTGCTATATTGGTACATAGAGGAGCTGGAATTTAGAAAAAAAAGGTGAACTTATCCTTTAAGGCCCACCTGCTTAGCGGCTGCATATATAAATATATATATATATATGTGCAGCTGGTGACAAGATGTTAATCAATTCCTCCATCCATGCTATACAGTGAAGATGGACAAATATCCAGCTACAGCTAACTCAGGTAACTCAGGGCTGGCTATCAAAATATCCTGGACATTGGCTACAACTGATTGGATGCAGGTGCTGTTTGATGGACAATTTTCCACCTGGCTCCTTTCAATTGAGGGATGTCAGGCAGGAGACAGCCAACAGGGCTACTCACTGAACAAATTTCAGCTGCTTCACCAAGTCTGAGTGCTACACTTTCCATAGGGCCTGAGTGTGGGAGAAAACCAGGGGCTGACTGATAACTCATGGGGCCCCCAGGCAATCAGAGATTATGGGGCCACGCAGTATACACACACAGTATACAATCACACAGTATACACATACATGTACACACAGTATACACAGACAGATGTAAAAAAAACACAGATTTATACATACTGTCCCTGGTTTTACTGAGGCTGGCAACCCTGCTGGGGCCCCCTAGTGACCCAGGGCCCTCGGGCAGTGCCCGAGTCGCTCAATGGTCAGTCCGCCCCTGGAGGAAACTATGTGTGCATATGAAGATAATATGGATCTAGGACTGTATCATTTTTGTTTAGTGAGGTTGCAATTCACAACAACCTAGATCAGTGTTTCTCAACTCCAGTCCTCAAGGCGCACCAACAGGTCATGTTTTCAGGATTTCCACAGGTGATTTGATCAGTTTTCACTGCCTTAGTAATTACCACAGCCGTTTCATCTGAGGGAAATCCTGAAAACATGACCTGTTGGTGCGCCTTGAGGACTGGAGTTGAGAAACACTGACCTAGATACCCTGTTTTAAGTCTAGAGGAACTGGTTATATTTTGACTTTCTTGGTTCTTCCTTTCCCCTTCTAATCAACATACTAGAGCTGCACGATTCTGACTAAAATGAGAATCGCAATTTTTTTGCTTAGAAGATAGATCATGATTTTCTCAAGATTCTCACGGCGTAACATCAACTTTCACATTAAACAAAATAATTGGGCTAACTTTACTGTTTTTTTTTTTTGTGTTTTTTATTCATTGAAGTGTATTTTTCCCAAAAAATTGCGTTTAAAGACCACTATGCAAATACAGTGTGACATAAAAAATATATATAATGTTTGGGGGTTCCAAGTAATTTTCTAGCAAAAAAAAATCTGATTTTAACTGTAAGAAACAAGTGTCAGAAAAATTTTTAGACTTTAAGTGGTTAAACTTCCTGCATATTCACAAAGTTTTATCCCTTTGATCTAAGCCAGAAGAGTTACAATGTTGTTAAAAACTTGGTAGACTGCCCAGTTTGGCAGACTGCCAGAGTGAGCAGAGAACTCTATACTTGTTACATGAAAGAATCGGGAAACACTGCAATAGAGATCATCAGAGGGGGTGAATCGCGATCTTTTAACGATTAATTGTGCAGATCTACAACACACTAATAAAATATTTTTTTTTAAAACGTTCAATTTTCATGACATATCGTATTTTAGTCCCGGTGATGTCTATGCAATGTCAGCAGATCATGATTGGTGGGAGGGGCCAGCAGGATTCTGCGTATAGCTTCCTGAAAACATAACCACCCTGTATCAGTACTTCTTTAAGGAATCTTCATCGCAAATGCAGGCAGTGGGCTGGCTCTCGGGAGGAGTTATGCAAATATCAAAATGCCTTGATGGGTGGATGTTAGTTTGGAGGTGTGGGAGTTCCTAGGTGGACTGTAATTGCTCGCAGACCACCCACATGTGATTCTGAGCCCCCATGAACTGAAATGCAGTGAATGAAAGGGGCGGGCCAGTAAAGCTCTGCAGGAAAGGACTAGGTAAAAGCAATAAAGTTAAGTTAAAAGGAAAAAATATTTAAATAATAAACATTTATTTATTAAAAAAGTTTGAACAATCATTAAACTTTGCTTGTCACGCATACAGAAATGATAATTGTCACATATTGGACTGCATTTCATAGTTAAGGCATTCATGGTTAACTCTATGGCCTGTAAAGTGTCACCTATGGACCATTTTGGGCCGTGTAGTTTTTCATAGTTTTACAGGAGCATGAATATGTTGGGGCTTTTCATATTTGGTATCGATTTAAAATTCAAAGCAATCTTATTGTTTATATTTTGAAACAAAATTGGGATTATAAAAATAAACAAAATAAGGCAGCGCTACATAAAAATAAACATAACATCAATGCATATATCAGTGCAAAAATGACAGTGGTATTAAAGTGATATTAAAGAGAAGAGCAGGTGATAAATTAATCAGTCCATATACAGTGAAAAAGTCCTGTCTGGATAAAGATCCCAATCACTTATGTTCAACGGTAATCTACCACCATCACCTCCACTCGTGAGTAAAGTCGGGGGGACAAATCACCCCTATAGGAAATACTCTTACCAGACTAAGCTGGAAAATAGGCATCAATCAATAGTCACAGGTGTCACTTAATGAGTGGGTATCTCCCTTCCATACTGAGGCTCAGAAGTTGGATCCTACACTGATACTCTCATGCAAAGACAAAAAGAAATATCTATAGCATAATTCCGTTTAAAAAACTTTAATTTCAACATCCAAACCCCCTCTTAAGAATTGCACTTACAATGTAGACAATAAAATCAAGCAATGAATCACACTGACATCATCCGCGTCCGGGAAGGATCAGTTACCAGGTCGGCATCTCCTACCTCACTCTACAATGCTCACTAGCGAGCACCCGTCCCGATCAGCATGATGACGTCACTATTGGCAGTCGCTTGGCCCAACACTGACGCGTTTTGTCATCAACGACATCATCTGAGGGTGTGGCCAAATGACGCGACGTACCAGGTAATATACGGCCGTAATCCCAGCCAAATGACTCTATCTGAGCCTCGTTAGTGGACGACCGCCATGGTAACTCCCACTTGGCTCACACTTCCTGGCTAGCTGTGAGCGGACATCTCTAAATCTGTCTGTCAGTGTCCAAAAAGACACCGACCAAAGTTATCTGTGATATTGTACGGGGAACTATCGAAGAGAGAAACTCTGTGGATTTTTTTAATGGATACACTGACACCAAGGGGAATGAACATTGAACTCAATGTAAATTGCTTTATTAGTGACTTTTAGCTAAGTACCATATATACATTAATCAATTAATTTTTTATTATATGCATTTTTCATAATCTTTTTAATGTATAGTAATTGCTATTTTATTGATTTATCATATATTAATTTTTATAGATTGATTTTATATATTGATTTTTTACATATTGATGTTTTATATATATCGATTAGTATGATGGCATCTTTTTTGTTTATATTAATTTAGGATACATATAGACCCACCATTGGTTCTTAATAAGCAGTATTGTATTTTATCCTCATTTAATTCTCTAGTTATTTGATTCATGCAAATGGATGAGTTAACATATGATTAATTACACCCTGTAATGTTGTAGTTTACGGACTCTATATCACAGATAACTTTGGTCGGTGTCTTTTTGGGCACTGACAGACAGATTTAGAGATGTCCACTCACAGCTAGCCAGGAAGTGTGAGCCGAGTGGGAGTTACCATGGCGGCCGTCCACTAACGAGGCTCAGACAGAGTCAATTGGCTGGGATTAGGGCGGTATATTAACTGGTACGTCGTGTCGTTTGGCCACACCCTCAGATGATGTCATCGATGACGAAACGCGTCAGTGTTGGGCCAAGTGACTGCCAATAGTGACGTCATCACGCTGATCAGGACGGGAGCTCACTAGTGGGCATTGCAGGGCGAGGTAGGAGACGCCGCCTGGTATCTGATCCTTCCCGGACGCGGATGATGTCAGTGTGATTCATTGCTCGATTTTATTGTCTACATTGTAAGTGCAATTCTTAAGAGGGGGTTTGGATGTTGAAATTAACGTTTTTAAAACGGAATTATGCTATGGATATTTCTTTTTGCCTTTGCATGAGAGTATCAGTGTAGGATCCAACTTCTGAGCCTCAGTATGGGGGGAAGATACCCACTCATTAACCACTTGCCGACCGCCTCATGATGATATACGTTGGCAGAATGGCACGGACAGGCAGAATCACGTACCCGTACATGATCTGCCTCCCGCGGGCGGGGGGGTCCGATCGGACCCCCCCCCGGTGCCCGAGGCGGTCGGCTTTTGTCCAGCGGCGATCGGAGGTGAGGGGGAGGCCATCCATTCGTGGCCCCCCCCTCGCGATCGCCGCCGGCCAATGAAATCATTCCTATGCTGCTGTATGGTAAACAGCTGCAAAGGAAATGATGTCATCTCTCCTCGGCTCGGCAGTTTCCGTTCCGGCGCCGAGGAGAGAAGACTGTAATGTGAGTGAAAACACACACACACAGTAGAACATGCCAGGCACACAAAACACCCCCGATCACCCCCCAATCACCCCCCCCCCCCCCCCGTCACACTGACACCAAGCAATTTTTGGGGTTTTTTTTTCTGATTACTGCATGGTGTCAGTTTGTGACAGTTAGTGTGTTAGGGCAGTTAGTATTAGCCCCCTTTAGGTCTACGGTACCCCACTAACCCCCCTAATAAAGTTTTAACCCCTTGATCACCCCCCGTCGCCAGTGTACTAAGCGATTATTTTTCTGATCGCTGTATTAGTGTCGCTGGTGACGCTAGTTAGGGAGGTAAATATTTAGGTTCACCGTCAGCGTTTTATAGCGTCAGGGACCCCCATATACTACCTAATAAAGGTTTTAACCCCTTGATTGCCCCCTAGTTAACCCTTTCACCACTGATCACCGTATAACTGTTACGGGTGACGCTGGTTAGTTCGTTTATTTTTTATAGTGTCAGGGCACCCGCCGTTTATTACCGAATAAAAGTTTAGCCCCCTGATCGCCCGGCGGTGATATGCGTCGCCCCAGGCAGCGTCAGATTAGCACCAGTACCACTAACACCCACGCACGCAGCATACGCCTCCGAAGTGGTATAGTATCTGAACGGATCAATATCTGATTCGATCAGATCTATACTAGCGTCCCCAGCAGTTTAGGGTTCCCAAAAACGCAGTGTTAGCGGAATCAGCCCAGATACCTGCTAGCACCTGCGTTTTGCCCCTCCTCCTGGCCCAGCCCACCCAAGTGCAGTATCGATCGATCACTGACACTTACAAAACACTAAACGCATAACTGCAGCGTTCGCAGTGTCAGGCCTGATCCCTGCGATCGCTAACAGTTTTTTTGGTAGCGTTTTGGTGAACTGGCAAGCACCAGCCCCAGGCAGTGTCAGGTTAGCGCCAGTACCGCTAACACCCACGCACACACCGTACACCTCCCTTAGTGGTATAGTATCTGAACGGATCAATATCTGATCCGATCAGATCTATACTAGCGTCCCCAGCAGTTTAGGGTTCCCAAAAACGCAGTGTTAGCGGGATCAGCCCAGATACCCGCTAGCACCTGCGTTTTGCCCCTCCGCCCGGCCCAGCCCAACCAAGTGCAGTATCGATCGATCACTGACACTTACAAAACACTAAACGCATAACTGCAGCGTTCGCAGAGTCAGGCCTGATCCCTGCGATTGCTAACAGTTTTTTTGGTAGCGTTTTGGTGAACTGGCAAGCACCAGCGGCCTAGTACACCCCGGTCATAGTCAAACCAGCACTGCAGTAACACTTGGTGACGTGGCGAGTCCCATAAGTGCAGTTCAAGCTGGTGAGGTGGCAAGCACAAGTAGTGTCCCGCTGCCACCAAGAAGAAGACAAACAGGCCCGTCGTGCCCATAATGCCCTTCCTGCTGCATTCGCTAATCCTAATTGGGAACCACCACTTCTGCAGCGCCCGTAATTCCCCCATTCACATCCCCAACCAAATGCAGTCAGCTGCATGAGAGGCATTTTCTTTATGTCCTCCCGAGTACCCCTACCCAGCGAACCCCCCCCAAAAAAGATGTAGTGTCTGCAGCAAGCGCGGATATAGGCGTGACACCCACTATTATTGTCCCTCCTGTCCTGACAATCCTGGTCTTTGCATTGGTGAATGTTTTGAACGCTACCATTCACTAGTTGAGTATTAGCGTAAGGTACAGCATTCCACAGACTAGGCACACTAACACAGGGTCTCCCAAGATGCCATCGCATTTTGAGAGACCCGAACCTGGAACCGGTTACAGTTATAAAAGTTAGTTACAAAAAAAAGTGTAAAAAAAAAAAAAAAAAATATATATATATATATATATATATATATATATATATATATATATATATATATATATATATATAAAATTTTAAAAAATAGTTGTCGTTTTATTGTTCTCTCTCTCTCTATTCTCTCTCTATTGTTCTGCTCTTTTTTACTGTATTCTATTCTGCAATGTTTTATTGTTATTATGTTTTATCATGTTTGCTTTTCAGGCATGCAATTACTTTACCGTTTACTGTGTTTTATTGTTAACCATTTTTTTGTCTTCAGGTACGCCATTCACGACTTTGAGTGGTTATACCAGAATGATGCCTGTAGGTTTAGGCATCATCTTGGTATCATTCTTTTCAGCCAGCGGTCGGCTTTCATGTAAAAGCAATCCTAGCGGCTAATTAGCCTCTAGACTGCTTTTACAAGCAGTGGGAGGGAATGCCCCCCCCCCGTCTTCCGTGTTTTTCTCTGGCTCTCCTGTCTCAACAGGGAACCTGAGAATGCAGCCGGTGATTCAGCCAGCTGACCATAGAGCTGATCAGAGACCAGAGTGACTCCAAACATCTCTATGGCCTAAGAAACCGGAAGCTACGAGCATTTCATGACTTAGATTTCGCCGGATGTAAACAGCGTCATTGGGAAATTGGGAAAGCATTTTATCACACTGATCTTGGTGTCGTCAGATGCTTTGAGGGCAGAGGAGAGATCTAGGGTCTAATAGACCCCAATTTTTTCAAAAAAGAGTACCTGTCACTACCTATTGCTATCATAGGGGATATTTACATTCCCTGAGATAACAATAAAAATGATTAAAAAAAAAAGTGAAAGGAACAGTTTAAAAATAAGATAAAAAAGCAAAAAAATAATAAAGAAAAAAAAAAAAAAAAGCACCCCTGTCGCCCCCTGCTCTCGCGCTAAGGCGAACGCAAGCGTCGGTCTGGCGTCAAATGTAAACAGCAATTGCACCATGCATGTGAGGTATCACCGCGAAGGTCAGATCAAGGGCAGTAATTTTAGCAGTAGACCTCCTCTGTAAATCTAAAGTGGTAACCTGTAAAGGCTTTTAAAGGCTTTTAAAAATGTATTTATTTTGTTGCCACTGCACGTTTGTGCACAATTGTAAAGTATGTCATGTTTGGTATCCATGTACTCGGCCTAAGATCATCTTTTTTATTTCATCAAACATTTTGGCAATATAGTGTGTTTTAGTGCATTAAAATTTTAAAAAGTGTGTTTTTTCCCCAAAAAATATGTTTGAAAAATCGCTGCGCAAATACTGTGTGAAAAAAAAAAAAAGAAACACCCACCATTTTAATCTGTAGGGCATTTGCTTTAAAAAATATATAATGTTTGGGGGTTCAAAGTAATTTTGCAAAAAAAAATAATTTTTTCATGTAAACAAAAAGTGTCAGAAAGGGCTTTGTCTTCAAGTGGTTAGAAGAGTGGGTAATGTGTGACATAAGCTTCTAAATGTTGTGCATAAAATGCCAGGACAGTTCAAAACCCCCCCAAATGACCCCATTTTGGAAAGTAGACACCCCAAGCTATTTGCTGAGAGGCATGTCGAGTCCATGGAATATTTTATATTTTGACACAAGTTGCTTTGAAAGGTTTTTTATGGGAGTAGAAAATACACTTTATTGAATTTAAATGCAAAAAAAGACAATATATAACACATTTTTTTTTTGTAAAATATAAAAGATTATGTTACACTGAGTAAATAGATACCAAACATATCACGCTTTAAAACTGCGCACGCTCGTGGAATGGCGACAAACTATGTTACTTAAAAATCTCCATAGGCGACGCTTTGAACATTTTTAACAGGTTACCAGTTTAATTAAATAGCCCAGGAGTGACTCAACAGCGCTGACTTACCAAACTTAACTGTGAAGTCACATTCCCTGAGGTTAGGATAACACCACGGATGGGGGAACGTGAGAGTGGTGGCACATATATTATGTTTGGAGCACCTTCACAAGGATACTATTCATATCAATAACAAATAAAATTTATGAGCACAATATTGCACGTACTGAAAAGAAATTTATAATCAATATATTTGTCATTTTTTGGTTTTAAAGTATTATGAACTTATGTAAGTTGTTTTGCATTAACAAATTGGATGTACTGTATGCAAAGCAGAGCGCAACACTTTTATTGTTTTAAGTATCATTTTGTGCTACCAAGTGATTAGCATAGAATTTGTTAATGAGAAAGACGGTAAAATAAATCTCCTGCAGTGAGCAACAATAGACCCCACTACAGCAATGGTAGACCCCCCCACACAACAATAGACTCCCTCCTTTAAGCAACAATGGACCTCCAGCAGCAACAGCAGATCTTCAAGCAGCCAGCATCAATAGATCTTCAAGCAGCCAGCATCAATAGACCTCTCTCTCAACAGTAGATTCCTCCCGGCAACAATTGACAGCACCCTCCAGTAACATAGGACCCCCACCAGCAGCAATAGACCTCCCCAGCAACAATAGACCTCCACACAAAAATAGATCCCCACCAGCGACAATAGATCCCCAAGCAGCCAGCATCCATAGACCCTCCAGCACACCTTACCATTACATACTGTACATTAATTGCTGGAGGTGCTGGAACTGTGTTCCCCCACTTTCCAGCTGAGAAAAGCCCTGGTCCTGCCACTGCAGGGCTTCCAAACATGTGATTTATAGTCAGGAAACTAGATACCTAACTTATGCCCCTTAAAAGTTTGAAGGTACTCCCTGGCCCATCTATACAGATAAGCTATAAAAACGTCTTGCGCATGTGGTATCCCCATGCTCAGGAGGCATATCAGAGAGTGTTTTGGGGTGCAATTCTAAGTATGCCCATGCTGTGTGTGTGTGAAAAATATCTTATAAACTGACAGCTGTGTGTAAAATGTTAATATAGATCTCAAAAGACTAACCATGAGTCTAATTAAATATATTGTGAGCTAAAGGGGAGTTAATTAGGACTTTAAATGAAATGTATAGAAACATACGCCTCCATCCCTATATCTATATGCAAAGAGAGGGGTTTGGGACTTTAGATGAGGCACATGGGGCACAAGGAAATATTAGTCAATGTAAAAAAGACATATTTGTTTATTCACACATTGCAGTTTGTACATACATGAGTATATGAATATACCAATAACGTGTTGTGATTCATATACATATACATAAAAATAACAACATAGCACACTGCAGTATATGGTGTAAGTCGATTGTTTTCCACGTCATATGATCGATTAAATTTGCAGAATTCTATTGTATGATCTGAATAAAAAATATTGAACTTGTTAGGAACCATGAATCAGACTGAGACAGAAGTGCAGTAAAAATCACATTATTTAATAAAATGGTAAAATGGTATAAACAGAGCAAACGTAGCCAAAACATAGCCAGTGTTCGGTACCCAGGATGGGTAGTCAGAACAAGCCAGAGAAACAGGAGTCCAGAGATCAGCTAAGTCGGGTGCAGCAAACAGGATCAGGAACCAGAAGGGAAGTCAGCCAAGCAAAAGTCTTTCACAGGAAAACACAGCAGAGAGAGTCTGGATATGTTGACCAAGGCGAAGGCACAGAAGATCTGATCCATGCAGTTTAAATAACTAGAAGAGCTAGCTGAGGAGCAGGAAATGCAGACCAGGTGAGTCACTGTGGAAAGAAGAGTGCTGGCAATTAACCGACAGCTAAGCACAAAGCTCTGAGAAGGAAGGGCTGAGCCAAGCCCTGACAGAACCCTCTATAAAAGACATGATTGCATCCAAAACAGCTTGATGCGTTTTGTGGATTCACTCCACTTCCTCAGGAGCAGATTCATCAAATATATATATCTACTAGAGTACAAAGCATGCGATACTGCAAACTGAGGGCTGCTTGAAATGTTTGTTCTGGGAGCTGTGGTGATAGAGGCCCGCGGAATAACACATCTAGAATATTCATGTGATGGTCTGTATGAGCTCCAAATTCTATGAAATTAAAAAAATTGTGTATAACTATGGGTATATAATGATAATGCTATCAAAATTAAGTAGAGCCCATGACCAATCTGACATTGGAGAAACAAAAAAGAAGTGTGAACTAAAGAATATGTCCAATGGAACATAACCTCAATGTGAAAAAAGGAAAGAAAACATAGAACAAGCATGTAAAGTATTATATGGAACCAACCATACATATCACCAAAGGGGAAAAAATAAATAAAATGAAGACTTGCTGCTGAAAGAACCTGAGAATAAAGAAACTCCCAAAGTGATTACCTTGTGTTATTACAAAGAGCCATGATCCAAAATGGAATGTGCAGTGTGCCCGGGATGTACTATATGCACCCAGCATGACCACGGGTCCTTCCCAGTGTCACGCTGGTGTGATTTTCTTTTTTCCCCTTTGGTGATATGTATGGTTGGTTCCATACAATACTTTACACACTTGTTCTATGTTTTTTTCCCCTTTTTTCACATTGAGGTTATGTATTATTGTATATTATTTATTTCACACTTCTTTTTTTGTTTTTCCAATGTCACATTAGTCATTGCCTTTACTCACTTTTGATAGCAATATCATTATATACCCATAGTTAAACCCAATTTTTTAAATTTCATAGAATTTGGAGCTCATACAGACCATCACATGGATACTCTTTTCCTTTTGGGGATCTAGATGTGTGCGCCCAGTTTTTCCGCGGGCCTCTATTACCACAGCTCCCAGAACAGACATTTCAAGCAGCCCTTAGTTTGCAATATTGTATGCTTTGTACTCTAGCCGATATATATTTGATGCATCCGCTCTTGAGGAAGTGGAGCAAATCCACGAAACGCGTCAAGATTTTTTGGATGCAGTCATGTCTTTTATAAATGGTTCAATGTTTTTTATTTAGATCATACCATACAAATCTGCAATTGGCCAATCATAGTCGATCATATGACTTGGAGGACAATTGGCTTACACCATATACTGCAGTGTGCTATCTTGTTATCTTTATGCATATATGAATCGCAACACGTTATTGCTATATTCATACACTCATGTATGTACAAACTGCAATGTGTCATGCTACTTTTTGTTCAAGAGAATAAACAAATATGTATTTTTTCATTGACGAAAATTTACTTGTGTCCCACGTGCCTCATCAAAAGTCCCAAACCCTTCTCTTTGCAATTAAATATATTGAGGGTCTACAGTACTTTGGGGTCATTTTGTGGGTGTTTCTCCTGTCCTGGCATTTCCGGGTCTCGTATGACCATGCAATTTGAAAAAATAAGTTGCTAAGATGACAAAATAGTGAGATAAAATCAAATTTTACTTAATTTTCCCAAAAATTCTGGCAAAAAATTTTACAACTTCAAAAAACTCATCATGCTTATTACTAAATACCTTGGAGTGTCTACTTTCTAAAAATGGGTCATTATGGGGGGGTGCTTGTACTGTCCTGGCATTTTAGGACATCAACAAATGAGAGAGGCAATCCGTACATCAAGGTTAAAAAATTAAAATAATTTTTCCTATAGTTTTTTAGACTCTATACCTCTATAACTTTCACACAGTCTAAACAACAAACACTCATTAATTTTTTTTTCCTACCAAAGAAATGTAGCAGAATACATTTTAGCCCAAGTTTATAAAGAGATTATTTATTTGAAAATTTTTATAGCAGAAGCTAAGGGAAACAGTTTTTCTTTTTTTTTAATTTCCAGTACTTTTTATTATATATAGTAAAAATTAAAAAAACACAGTGGTGATTAAATATCGCCAAAAGAAAGCTTTATCTGATATAAAATACATGTTACAGTTAGGGCTGTAGATAATAGGGGAACCACCAGTCCTTCTGTATGGGGGCCCAGGCCAACAGGGGGGCCCAGGCAGCAGGATGAATTGGATGTGGGCAGGAAGGGTTTTCGGTGCGGCAGCGAGGCAATTACTGGAACCAATCTCTTGTATGGCTCTCTCTGCAGCAGCTGAAAGCCAGCTTCTTATCTTCTCCCTCTGGTTGGCTTTCAGCTGCTGCAGAGAGAGCCATACAAAGGATCGGTTCCAGTAATTGCCCACCACCACATCGATCTCCCTCCCATACGTTTTCCCCTGCTGCCCAGACCCCTCCCCGTGTGTCCCCCTACACCGCAGTGCTGCTGGCTTCCCTCCTCTCCTTCCCGCCAGAAGCTGCAAGCACACAATAGGATCCTGCAAGATTGAGAGTGGGGGAATGGTTTGGTAAATATCTCATATTTACCAGCCCCTTACTTTTCTTAAGGAACACAATGAGTTTTTTCATTGTATTGGCTTTCTCCAGAAACTGTTGTGTCACTTCACGTAGTGCATGACACAATGCGTAGAGCAGAGCCTGAAGGATCAGGGACTGGAAGTGACATCATACCAGGAAGAACGGTACCCCTATGAATGCCTGATGTTTTTTTATTGATGTAAGCAGCATTTTTAAGCATAATAAAACGTTTTTTTTTACATACTACACTATTGGGCCATCATCTTTGTTTTTGATATCTGAGCATCAAACAGTGCATGGGTAAGACGCTCCTAAAGGGACCATAACCCCATTACTCGGGAGGAACATCTAAGTGGGTAAGAATATCCTAGTGCAGTGATGGCGAGCTTTGGCACCCCAGATGTTTTGGAACTACATCTTCCATGATGCTCATGCACTTTGACGTGGGGTTGAGCATCATGAGAAATGTAGTTTCAAATCATCTGGGGTGCCAAGGTTCGCAATCACTGCCCTAGTAAGTGGAAGGCCACGCTACAGATGCATTGAGGATCCTGACATGAAACACTGATTGGAGAGAAGAAAGCTGGATGTGATTATACATGTGTGAACATCACACCATTAAGGTGAGGCCATTGAGAGCACAGTTGTGATTGGGAAGATTTGGTTTGAAGATTTATTGGGGGTGGATGTCCCAATCATTCACTTTTGATGAACTGTCAATATTTTCATATGTTTTAGTAACATTGGACTATATTTTATTAAAGTGGAGTTCCACCCAAAAATGGAACTTCCGCTTTTCGGAAACCTCCCCCCTCCGGTGTCACATTTGGCATCTTTCATGCTCCCACTTCCGGGCAAAGATAGCCGAGCCACCCACGGGAATCTACACCACTTCCGGCGCCTTCTCCGTCCCCCCCACTTCCGCTGTCTTCTGGGAGACACACAGGTCCCAGAAGACAGCAGGGACCAGTGGGATCGTGCATTGTGAGTCGCGCATGCACAGTAGGGAACCAGGAAGTGAAAACGCAAGGCTTCACTTCCTGATTTCCTTACCGAAGATGGCATCGCCTCCACCCGAGAGCCGAGGGACGGGTCGGCTTCAGGTGCCAACATCGTGGGCGCCCTGGACAGGTAAGTGTCCTTATTTTAAAAGTATACTGTAGCTGCTGACTTAAAAAAAAAAAAATTAGGCGGAATTCCACTTTAAGTGGCAATTTTATTTCAAATGTATTTATCTATGAGATGTAATCTTTCAGTATGTGGCGACATACTGTATTTACAGTATATGTTTGAGGAGTGGTAGTGCAGCATTTATTTTTATTTACACTTTATGAACAACAAACATTACTAAGAGACAGCAAACCTGCTATATGTAATAGAGTGGTTTCTTTTATAGTTCTTTTATAGTTTAAAAAACATTTTTATATTTTTATATCGCAAGCTTTACAAGGCCAACACATATAATTATGCTTATAAAAATACCTTGTTAATAAACTGATTTATTGTATCCATTTCAATAGTCACATTAAACAGAGTCAGTGTTGATGGGGCAATCCCTCTCACAGAGCTATTGTGTTCTCCCAATGGGGAAAAGGGGGGGGGGGTGGCATGGGGAGCCATCTCTGTCGGGAGAACACAGTGATTATTGCTAGCAGCTATAGCTCTTTACTTTTCTGGGATTGTCTAATTACTGTGCTGGCCCAGCTCCTCCACCTCTCCCCTCCCCACCCTACTTAACCTTTTAGGAAGCAGCTGAGGGAGGAGTGTAGAGGAATATATGTATTGTCACTTGAGTGTGAGATCTGAGTCTGCTGGGTTGATAGACATGTCATCCAAGATAGTGGTGTCCATCAGCAGTCTCAGGGCTTTTGGATGTCTACTCCTCAATGGATGTTTTTATGAGTAAATACCGCACATAACATATGTTAAAATAGAAGTAAAGGTTTTCATCCCCCCTCATTAATACTTACCTAGGTTCATGCAGCATTGGTCAGATGCTGCATCTGTCCCCCGGCGCCTCTTAACTAAAAACCGAGCGATCAAACACTGCCGATCCCTCTGTTTTCAGAGCTCAGTGAGCAGAGAGCTGCAGACTGTCAGTCACAGCTCTTTGCTCATCTCCCTCCGCGCTCATTGGAACGCTGGGCTGTGGGGGGGCGGAGCAGGCCATATCAAGCTCTCAGCAGCTCGCTGAGAGGCTGAGACAGGTGTACGCCCAGGCACCTGGCAGATCCAGACGTTATTGTCATGATGACACGGTGCCTGGACTGAAATCTGTGACGTCAGCAGTGAGCGGACCTCAGCCCACTCTCTGCTGAAAATGGATCACAGGAGTGCAAAACTAATTGCACTCTTGTGATCCATTGGAGAAGCCCAGCCAAATGAGCTTTGGTTGGACTTCTCCTTTAAATGCACATCGAATCTTAGTTTGTTGAACTATATGGTCTTGCAACAGAGTCTCTTAATTTTCTACTTTGTCCTAAAGACATGCGAGGTAGAACCTGATTGTAAGGGAAAATACCCCCATTTTCTTTTTGTTTTTTTCATCCTAAAGCATGGCCCGGCATGTATCTCAGGTACAAGTAATATGTCAGTTGAAAGAAATGTTTTTCAGAAAACACAACCTGTAAATGTCAAAGATATAGGTATCTTTCACATGTGGAGCATGCTACGTGCAAATACACATCTAAGCAGTACTAATCACATTGTATCTACCAGAGTGCTATATCCTGTAGATAAGATTGACAGTAAAGATACTTGCCTGTATATATCACAATCTCCCCAGAAGAAATGATTGACAGTATGACTCAAAATAGGCAGGAAGCTTTGTCTAGACTGATAAAAACAGCTATTCAGAGGAGGGATAACACTAATTCTACAAATCACTTCAACGCTGATCTGTCTGTATCTTTATAAAAAAAGAAAAAAACACCCCAAGCACAAGTTCTGTCTACTAGGGTAAAAAATGCTGTTTGTGTATACCTAACATGAACGTGTGATCCGGGCCATTGTCATAAAAGGTCATAGGGAGCTCATCTACAGAAAGGATGTAATACTGACAAAGGTCACTGACAAGACAGGCGTTATGTGTGAACGCAGGTTAAACATAAAGAGCGACATCACTTTAGGGTTCAGGCTGGGTTCACACTGGTACGACACGACAGTCGTACCACTTTGGATCCGACTTTACCCTGCGACTTGACGTCCGACATGCGTCCAACTTTCAATGAACAGGGATCCAACTTTGATCCCCGACAATACCAGGTACTGTGCCTGGTATTAATCTTTAGGGGGTACTCCATGCAAAATGTTAAAAAAAAACCCGGCATGGGTTACCCCTCAAAGAGCATACCAGGCCCTTCGGTCTGGTATGCATTTTAAGGTGAACGCCCACGCCGTTTCTTCCCCCTCAAAATCCATACCAGACCCTTATCTGTGCACACAGCCCAGCAGGTCAGGAAAGGGGAGTGGGGACGAGCGACGCCCCCCTCCCTTCTGAACCGTACCAGGCCACATGCCCTCAACATGGAGGTGGGTGCTTTGGGGCAGGGGGGCCCTGTGCCTCCCCACCCCAAAGCACCTTGTCCCCATGTTGATAAGGACAAGGGTCTTTTCCCGACAACCCTGGCCGTTGGTTGTCGGGGTCTGCGGGCGTGGGGGGTTCCCCTTAAAATCCATACCAGACCAAAGGGTATGCTCTTGGAGGGGGAACCCATGTTGTTTTTTTTTTTAATTTCACAAGTCGCATGCCAAAGTCGGATCAGTTAAGACGGCGATCCGACTTTGATCTGACTTCAGATATATTCAATGGGCTGAAGTAGGTTCAAAGTCGGACCAAAGTAGACCGTCTTGTGTCGGACCAGTTAAGACGACTCCCATGGGGAAACATTGATTTTCACACGTCATGCGACATGAGCTCCCAATGTCGGAGCCTTTGTCGTACCAGTGTGAACCCAGCGTCTGGCACACTGCATTTCTAAGAAGCGGCTCCTACAGGCTTTTGAGCTTTTTGGAGCTCTCATTTTTTTCTGCCTGGAAACTCCCTTCCATGTTAGCCAATGTGTCCATGCACACTTTGGCTTTTTCAGGAGTTTAGAGGCATGTGAGTGCCCAAAAACAAGCAAAAAAGCGCAAAAACGCACAACAAAAAGAAAAAATAAGAGGGGAAAAAAGTTTGTGAAAAAATACGCTTATGCTCCAAAAAGCTCAAATAAGCTCAATAAAAGAGCACCAAAAAAAGCACAAAAAAGCACACTATTCTTCAAGCTTTTAGGAATAAGAGCTCAAATGCCTGCAAAAGCAGCTTTTTTTTGAGCTGCAGTGTGCATGAGCCCTTAGACCACTTTCACACTGAAGAGTTTTTTGGGCTAAAAATAGCACCTGTAAAGTGCCTGAAAAATGACTCCCCTGCAGCCCCAATGTGAGAGCCCGAGTGCTTTCACACTGGGGTGGTGCGCTTGCAGGATGTTAGAAAAAGTCCTGCAAACAGCATCTGTATAGACCGCTCCTCCACTGCTCCTGCACATTGAAATCATGATCCATGTATGGCCGGCTTTAAAAATAGAACTGAATTGCAATAAGTGAAAGCGGCCAATCAGGGAAAGTAAGGCTCAAAAGGAAAGTGCTAGATGATGCTGGGTGTTCTCTAGTCAGGAAATGAGACAGACTATCTAACTTGATGGGACGTGACATCCGCCCTGTTTTGCTTTGATTCAGCAGGAGATATGTTCATGGACCCCTTGCTGAATGGACTGGACTTAGCTCTTGAGAAAGGATCCTGACTGTGTGAATTGATGTTTTTATACGAGCCTAGAAATCAATTTTAACCTCTTCCCCACTACGTAACACATAAACGCAATGGCAGGAAATGTAGACCTCATTTCCCATTTGAAACATATGCATCCATGGTGGTCTGAGGTTGTGTGCTGAAAGCACGCTTATTGCACACTAGCAGCACAGTGACCGAGCTGTCTCTGACAGCTCTTGGTCACAGCTTCTGGTTGGGAGCCAGGTGTTTTGGACTCCCGATCATGGGACTGCTGTGACAACCACTCACAGTGATCACATGATTGGGAAGCCACTCTGCCTCCATGCATTCGTTGATTTACTCCTGCAGTGCTGTCCAAAAATAGCAGCCTTTATATACAGTAATAGGAAAAAAGATAAATATATATGCAATATACATACAATAGATTACCAAAAGTATTGGGACACCTGCCTTTACATGCACATGAACTTTAATGGCATCCCAGTCTTAGTCCGTAGGGTTCGATATTGAGTTGGCCCACCCTTTGCAGCTATAACAGCTTCAACTCTTCTGGGAAGGCTGTCCACAACGTTTAGGTGTGTCTATATAAATGTTTGATCATTCTTCCAGAAGCGTGTTTGTGAGATCAGGCACTGATGTGGACAAGAAGGCCTGGCTCGCAGTCTCCGCTCTAATTCATCCCAAAGGTGTTCTATCGGGTTGAGGTCAGGACTGTGCAGGCCAGTCAATTTCCTCTACCCCAAATTCGCTCATCCATGTCAATTTCCCCTACCCCAAATTCGCTCATCCATGACCTTGTTTTGTGCATTGGTCCAAATCAATTGGTGGAGGGGGGATTATGGTGTGGGGTTGTTTTTTAGGGGTTGAGCTTGGCCCCTTAGTTTCAGTGAAGGGAACTCTTAAGGCGTCAGCATACCAAGACATTTTGGACAATTTCATGCTCCCAACTTTATGGGAACAGTTTGGGGATGGCCCCTTCCTGTTCCAACATGACTGCGCACCAGTGCACAAAACAAGGTCCATAAAGACATGGATGAGCAAGTTTGGGATGGAAGAACTTAACTGGCATGCACAGAGTCCTGACCTCAATCCCATAGAACAACTTTGGGATGAATTAGAGCGGAGACTGCGAGCCAGGCCTTCTCGTCCAACATCAGTGCCTGACCTCACAAATGTGCTTCTGGAAGAATGGTCAAACCTTCTCATAGACACACTCCTGGACCATGAGGACAGCTTTCCCAGAAGAGTTGAAGCTGTTATAGCTGCAAAGGGTGGGCCAACTCAATATTGAACACTACAGACTAAGACTGGTGTAGCACCCTCTACTTTTAAGTAGGTGCTAGAATAGGATTTTTCTGGGTCTCGGGTGTCAGTGTAGGCAAATTTAGTCAGGCCTGTGCTTTGGGTTTAGGCCTGTTTGTTTTGATTTGAGATTGGGGGTGTTTAGTGTAGTGGTGGGTGTGACCACCAGTGCTCTGACTCAGAAGCGCCTCCCTTGCTTTCAGGAAGATTGTTCTGGAACAGAGGTTGGACCTGAGGTTTGAGTGGCAGGCAGCTCATGTGAGGAGCTCTGACCAATTACCATTCGGTATTGGCAGGGGGCAGGCCTCCCATATAAGCTGGGGTCACATGCTGCCCGGGAGTTCTAACGGTGCAGGAGAAAAGGAGAATGGAGTTATAGGTAGCTGCCGCAGGGCGTCCCCACGTGGGGGGGCGCGCCGAGTGTGGAGGAGGAATGGAGGAGCTGCTAGGATATATTCCTGGATAAAGATCTTCATCATGAAGTTGGTATAAAACTGCTGTGACCAGGGAACACAGAACTTTTACACAGGAGAAGATCGGTGAAGGAGAAGCAACAGTAGGACTGAGGAGAGAAGAACAGATTTCTGTGACCGGGGAACACAGAGTTTGTCCTTTGGAGAAGGTCAGTATGAAAGAAGCAAAAGGAGAATTGTTAAAAGTAGTGCAGAATGCTATGGCCGGGGAACACAGCGTTTGCAGTTATGGACTGACGGGAACAGTAGTCCGCCTATTACCGTATGCTAGGCCGTCGGGGAGAGGTACCGAGCATCTCTGGCCTGATAAAGCACTCCGGTAATACCTTCCAAGAGACTGTGTAGCTACCAATTCACTGAGCCACCGGGGAGAGGTATTGTATGCCTCTGGCTTGCTGATTTGCTGAAGCAACACCATTAAAGCACAGCCAGCAAACTGGGGTTATTCAGAGTGATCCCTTTTTGTATAACTGGAAGTGATGATACAGGAGTCTAACAGTTTTGCAGTAGAGGATTATGTACAAGAAGAGAGGAATCTAGAGGAGTGATAATCTGCAGGAGTGAGAGCAAAGGAAGAGGAGCAATAGTCTGCAGTGGAGATATGCAGAGGAAATAGACTGTGAATGTTAGAAGTGCATCATTTTCAGGGCCAAAGCTGCTAATCAACGTTATACAAATGTGATGACAATTCAATAAGTGCTATGGGCATCCCATATCTTCCTATACCCCAACCAAGTTATATCCCACAATAAACGCAACAAAACTACGCAAATGCCTGCTCATTGTCTCAGAGGTGATAGATGGGGGTCTGGCAGCAGGGTGATTTGGTGGATGTTAATAACTAGTGGTAACTAACCGCTACACTGGTATGCCATTAAAGTTCATGTGCGTGTAAAGGCAGGTGTCACAATACTTTTGGTAATATAGTGTAGATATATAGCCTGAAGCTGGCTAATATTGCCTTCATTATCAGGAGACACTTTGCAGCATTTGCTGCAGTGAGACTGTTCTCTCCTAGTGCTTTGCCTGGACTTTGTCATCACATCCTTAAAGCAGAGTGAATGAGAACTAAGAGTGGAGCAAAGCATCTTGGGACCTGTAGTCCAAAGAGCCAGGTTTTGCATTCAAGTCGGACTGTTATTGAGTAGAGAACAGAATACTGGGAGAGGTAATAAAAAGCCTGGGTGGGGACAGAATCCTTGCTACACTTCAATTCATACTGAGAGAATCTAGTGACCAACTTATTTGCCAGGACACTATTTGCCCATCTTAACCGCTTCCCGACCGCCTCAGGCAGATATACTGCGGCAGAAGGGCACGTACAGGCAGATAAATGGAAAGAGAGGAGGTTTCCACCATATCAAAATGGTCAGTGTAATGGCCACATCCCTAAAACATGTGAGACAAAAGGACTATTCCCTCTTGGGTGGGACTTTAAAGGCCACAAACACTGACATGCGTGAGAAAATAATTTTTTATTACATAAAACAAGATGGTTCCAGATCAAACAAATAATCAAGCATTAAAAGACGTCTAGCATCAAATACAGTATGCATGTAACCAATCTAACAAAACAGAAAAAAACAAAATACAACCATGCAAGTGTGCTAACACTAATACTCTCCAGTGGATGGTAATCCCTGGTACCCGACGTGTTTCAAGTTTGACATCTTCATCAGGGGTAGAGAGTAGAAATAAGTGCGATCAAAAATAGTTTAATTCAAGCAAAGTGATTCCATATCAAAAACACGAGGCAACTGTCAGGATGGGGGTGCAGGTAAATGCCAGCCTAGGATCAATATGAGTTTGGAATAAAGGGTTCCCAGATCTGTTTAATAGCAGGTAAGCAGCAGCAACTGAATTCCAGTGGTTGTGTCCGGACGGTGTGTGCTCTGCCTGGGTCAAGGCAGGAGCTAGCTTAAGCCTTAAATAAAGCTCCAAACTCTGTGAATCACACCAGGACGGTCCCTGTCTTCATGTGTGCGCCATGTATCCTATGATTGTGTTAGTCTGAATGGCGTCTCCCCTTTCTCTGCAATGCCTGGCTAGCTATTATGAAAAATAAACTGACATGGATCATGCTCAAGGAAAAACTGGTCAGTATCTTGCAGGATAACTGCTAAGTTTGACCGTGTTTTGGATACTTGGATTAAGTATCTCCAACTTCCAGCTTTTTGAGGAGTGGAGGCGGCCGTTCGGACAGTCCTTCTTTCTCCTTTTACCCTTTCTTCTTCCCCTTTTTCTTTTCTTTTGTTCCTTTCCTTTCCCTGTCTTTTCTTCCTTTTAATTCCCCCTTCTCCCCCCTCTTCCCCCTTTTCCTTCTTGGATTCGCACTTCCCTTTTCATTTAGTTGTGTTACTTCCACATGTGGTTGCACATTATGTATACTCACGGCCAATGCCGGCAAGTCAGTGGGTGGTGGCGAAGTATGGGTTCTAATTTTGCCCCTGGTGGGGGGTTTTCTGAGTAGGATTGCTGTTTGTTCTATGAGAACCTTTTTTCTTTATGTTGAATTTCTAATTTATATGGCATCCCTTTGTGTCAAAAATAACTGGTGGTATAATATTTGATTCCTCTTTTATACCTATTCTTAATGTTTTGATATGGTCAACCTGCGTTGTGGGCCTTAGTCTTGAAAATGTTCAATAAAAATATTGAAACAGAATATTTTCCCAACAAGGGATAAGAACATTTGGTGCCTATCTAGGCCCCTACAGTACGGGGGCGGATCCAGAGTCAAGTCTCGGGAGGGGCACTGCCGGAAAATACCTTTTTTTTGCAGGCAATTTATCGGGGAAACGGCTGGTGTTGGTGCTTCAATCATCACGGCACCGTGGTTATTATGGTGTCAGGATAATTGAAGCGCATTATTTATATTCTTACATTGTAATATAAAATGATATAGTTCAACTCACCATAATGCAGAATCAGTGGGAGCCCTGAGTGTGTCACTTTCCACGTCGCCTGCCACCAAATGCGGATTGTCACTTGCCACGTCACCTGTCACCAGATGTGGATTGTCACTTGCCATGTCACCTGCCAAACGCTGTGAATTGTCACTTGTCACGTCACCTGCTACACGTTGCGGATTGTCACTTGCCACGTCACCTGCCACATGTTGTGAATTGTCACTTGCCAAGTCACCTGTCACTAGATGAGGATTGTCACTTGCCACGTCACCTTCCACAAGCTGCGAATTGTCAGGTCACCTGCTACACGTTGCGGATTGTCACTTGCAATGTTACCTGCCACATGCTGCGAATTGTCACTTGCCACGTCACCTGCCACCAAATGCGGATTGTCACTTGCCACGTCACCTGTCACCAGATGCGGATTGTCACTTGCCACGTCACCTGCCACACGTTGTGAATTGTCACTTGCCACGTCACCTGCCACACGTTGTGGATTGTCACTTGCTACGTCACCTGCCACACGTTGTGGATTATCACTTGCCACGTCACCTGCTACACGTTGTGGATTGTCACCTGCCACGTCACCTGCCACACGTTGCGGATTGTCACTTGTCATGTCACCTGCCACACGTTGTGGATTGTCACTTGCCACACGTTGCGGATTGTCACTTGCCACGTCGCCTGTCACCAGATGCGGATTGTCACCTGCCGTGTCACTTTCCTGCTAAGGTGGTCTCTTGCTATGTCCCAGAGTCAGGCAGCAGAGAGATGATGTAATCTCTCTGCTGCCCACAGCTGCCTTCACAGTGAGGGCGGAACTGCAGGGATGCAGGGCGGGTGCAGGGTGGTGAGAGATGATGTCATCTCTCTGCTCCCCTGCCTGCTGGCTCTAACCCGTCCACTCACTGACCAGGCCTCCTGCACTGTCACCCGCGGCGGAGCCGCCTGCACTGTCACCCGCAGCAGAGCCGCCTGCACTGTCACCTGCTCCCCTGCCTGCCGGCTCTAACCCGCCCACTCACCGACCAGGCCGCCTGCACTGTCACCCGCGGCGGAGCCACCTGCACTGTCACCCGCGGCGGAGCCACCCGCACTGTCACCCGCAGCGGAGCCGCCTGCACTGTCACCTGCGGAGCCGCCTGCACTGTCACCTGCATTCTTAGAGGGGGCAATTGCCCCGTTGCCCCCCCCCTGGATCCGCCCCTGCTACAGTATCCAAAGACTCTACTGGTTAGAGAATAGTAATAAGCACTTTAGAGTATTTGTTTATTGTGATTTTAGAGTTTTTACATTGCTAGGACTATGGTGTCAGGAGAGGGTCTGACAGAGGCCTAGTCATTCCTCTAGCCTTTTTGGCCCGTAGCCATAGATTCCATACAGGGTTAAATGCTGCTGATTATATATATTCTTGAAGTGTTATAATTACTAATTTCTTAATTGGCTTTGCCACCAAGTTTATTGACGGTGTCCTATCTTACTGTATATTCCAGTGAAAACATGAATTCTAAAAGATTTTTCCTATTTATGAAGCTGCTCTGGGCAAATTCTGAAATTCTGCACCTTTATTTAGATTGTACTCTTAATATGAAGTAGAATTATTCCATTACAAAGCTCCAGACATATATAAATTAAGTAAATTAATTCAAGTCTTAGTTCCTTAATACATCCCTACAAGCCCACTTAAAGGGCCACAAGGACATGCTGTCAAGGGTTAAAGAATGTCCCACTGCCACATGAACAGCATAATTCTAGGCACGTCTCTACACTATTCGATTCTCACCCCAGAGAGTTTAATAAACACTGTATACAGCACTGGCTTGGATCCATTCATTCTGTGGTGAACAGAACTTCATGCCAATTGCAGCAAACTTTTTCTGTGCTATTGTGGAAAATATCTTCCACCACTCTAATAGGCTTTTACATTGTGTCAAATAATCGTCAGCTTCTATTGTTTTCTATGCAAGCTGGAGATCTTCAGTATCTGTCGTGTGGGCTTTGAAGAAGTATTGTGCAAAGAAAATTGAAAGCATTAACCGATCCTTAGGAGTTCATGACTCACAAAACACGTTAGCAAGGTGAAATAAAACATGATACGCCAAGGCCGGGTGTTCCAAATAAGATTTAATAGTCTATTTGTGCTGAGTTTTATTGCATGCATGAAAGGCATTCACTGACTGACTATTCCTTTGTATTTAAAACAAGGTAACAGAAAACAGAAAAAAAGAATCACATGACAAAAGCACTGCTTTGTATGGCAGTTGGAAGTTAGGGGCTTGCCAGATAATTTTGCTTCTGATACTACGGGTTCCATGGATGGATATCCCATATCCATAGGTTTGATTACTTTGTCCAGTTACTACTCTCCCCATAGCATAGAGCAGGGATTTGCAAACAGCGGACCTCCAGCTGTTGCAAAACTACAAGTCCCATCATGCCTCTGCCTCCTGGGTGTCATGCTTGTGGCTGTCAGAGTCTTGCAATGCCTCATGGGACTTGTAGTTCTGCAACAGCTGGAGGTCCACTAATTGTATACCCCTGGCATAGAGCACTGGAACCTATCCTCCTGCTTATCCCAACCCCTCTACATTCAGTTAAACATGTATGATCAGATTAGCCACATTGGGGTACATTGACTAACGCTTATCTCATGCAACATTTGTGTTTTATACAGTGTGTCAAGTCACTCAGGTAAATACCACATTTGTGGTAGATGCTGCAAATTTGGTAATTACATTGCTGCTGGGAAATAAAGCTTTTGCTATGAAAATATAATACATCCGCTATAAAGTGATATTAAATGTATTTTTTTTTTTTTTAATAACATATGTTAGTTATTTTGCACAAAGCAGCACTGATTCTCCTCTTCTCAAGTCCCCCACTTAAAAGAACTTTGAGCCTTTACAAGCAATGTAAAGCGGAGTTCCAGACGTTTCTGTGTTTATTAAAAGTCAGCAGCTACAAAAAGTGTAGCTGCTGACTTTTAATAAACACACACACCTGTCCCGCTATCCAGCGATGCAGCCGCCCAAAGCCTCGAATCTCTCCCCCCGCCTCTCCCCGTCGCCGGCATCACTAGTGTGGGCACCCGGCAGTGCCAGCTTGCGGCTTTACAGCCGGGTGCACACTGCACATGCGCGAGTCATGCTGCATATCCTGAATGGCCAGGCAAACTTCTGGGACTTGTGACGTGTCCCAGAAGATTGCAGGAAGGGAGGGGGGGAGGAGAACTTCTGCTCAAGTCGCCTAGGTGGCCCGACCGGAAGTAGGAGCTGGGTACCTGTCAAAACTAGATACCCCCTAAAAAAAAAATTACATGCCAAATGTGGCATGTCAGGGGTCAGGAGTCCTTAAAGTTGAACTCCGCTTTAAGCTGCTTGCCTATACCAGTTTTAATATGAAAACACTCCTAATAAAGAAATTAGATAAGGCAGCAAATGGATAGCTGGATTTCATTTCTAAAAAAAAAATTATAATGGTCCTATGAGAGTGGTATGAGGGCCATACCGAGTGGGGTCCCAAAAACAGAACTGAGCGTCTGACAAATAATAGAAACTCTCCACAAGCTTCTTTTACTTTACTTTTTTTTTTTAGATTAGTTTATTCAAAGCAGAAATTAACCTGGTATACTCCTGTTAACCCTTTAATGCCTAAGCCTATTTCTTAAATGCCTAAGCCTATGTCACATTGTATTTGCGCAGCAGTCTTTCAAACGCAATTTTTTAGGAAAAAATACACTTTCATGAATTAAAAATATTCTAAACAGTAAAGTCAGCCCAATTTTTTTGTATAATGTGAAAGATGATGTTACACTGAGTAAATAAATACCTAACATGTCATGCTTTGAAATTGCGCACACTCGTGGAATGGCGACAAACTACGGTACCTAAAAATCTCCATAGGTGACGCTTTAAAAAAAAATAACGGTTACCAGGTTAGAGTTACAGAGGTGGTATAGTGCTAGAATTATTGCTCTCGCTCTGATGATCGCGGCGATACCTGACATGTGTGATTTGAACATCGTTTACATATGCGGGCGCGACTACGATACGTGTGCGTTTTCTTTACTGCGTGAGCTCTCGGGGATGGGGGTGCTTTAAAAAAAAAAACGTATTTATTTTATTTATTTTTATTTTTTTACATTGTCACTTTTAAAAGAAAAAAAAATGTGATCACTTTTATTGCTGTCACAAGGAATGTAAACATCCCTTGTGACAGTAATAGGTGGTGACAGGTACTCTTTATGGAGGGATCGGGGATCTAAAAGACCCCCAATCCCTCCTTTGCACTTCAAAGTATTCAGATCGCCAAAAACGGTGATTCTGAATACTGTATTTTTTTTAAAATCGCCTCCACCGACAGTAAATTGTGTTTACTCAAAGGAGACTGGAAGGAAGGCATTTCCAGCTTCCTTCCGTTCTCACTCTAGCAGGCGGAAGTGCCCGCTCGTGGCTCGGGTCTCCCAGTGGAACGGGAGGCCCGGGAAGAGCGGCGGAAGGCAGCGACGTCCCCTCCCGCTCCTCTGTGATAACAGCCGAGCGGCTTTTAGCCGCATCGGTTGTTATCCCTGAAGAGCGACCGCCCGCTCTAAAAAACGGTGCACCATCCCGGTATAACCCCTTAAAGCCGAGGCCGCATATGTGCGTATGGTTGGTGGAAAGGAATACTCTTTATTATTCGTATGCTATGAGAACGGGCTGTAATAGCCGAAACACATTAGCGTTTATTTTTTTTTATGCTATGTGGCCAATAAAGATTATTAACAGGAGTATACCGGGTGGCCAGCTAAATTTCAGGTTTGGATTTTCTGCGTGGGGAGTTGGACATCCCAGCTTGTTAGCACAGCAAGCACATCTAATGGCCAGCAGTTGAGCTTGGGTATAATCTTGTCTGTGTTTATTTATTGCTTAGTATTTATATTAGATATGAAACTTAGCTATGCATTTTAAAGCTTTTGCTATACTTCCAGTCCTCTGAAAGGTTATATGCAACTCTCGAACATGGCAGTCATCCCGTTGTTTGCCCACCCCTCTTTTCCTCTTGTCCAATCACAGAACACAGAACACTTTGTAAACCCTGTTTGTTTTGTAAATTGACAGATTTAACCTATTACCTACCATTTTATAGAAGTTTGCTTTTTTTGCAATTTGCATAACATATTCGCTATGGTACACACATGAAAAAACATACAAAACATGGAACTGTTGCTGAAGCACATCCAGTACACCAAGTACAACCGGAATATCTGTGGAGCTCTAAAAGTAGTGGCTCTGCTACTTGGAATGCAGTCCTAATATACAAAGTACCTTTGATACATATGCAAATGGTACAGCCATGCAAGAGAGCCGTATTACATAAAAAGAAATGGTTAGAAATGGCAATTTTCCAAACAGAAAAATGTGGCACATGAATCACTTGTTGACCTGATAAAATAGATTTTTGCCTCCACTTTACATAAACTCCAACTGATGAAAGATTTTGTGAAAGAGCTCAACAAGTTAGGAGAAGGTTTTTGTTAATTAGGACAGATGTTTCCAGGAATAACTGATGTCAAGATTAATTGCTTTTATCATTTTTGTTGGTCCACAAATCAGATACATCATCAATAATAAGCGCTCCAAAGATCTTAGTGGGGCCAGAGAAAATAGCCTGGAAAGCATTCAAGGATGTCTTTAAGAATTTTTTTTGTCACCTACAGAGCACCAAACTACATTCAACGTGTTGACAAACTTCTTGCAGCATACAAGACCATGAAGTGCAACATGTCCTTAAAGATACATTTTCTGCTTTTACACTTCTTTCCTGAAAATCTAGGTGCAGTCAGTGATGAACATGGTGAAAAGTTTCATCGGGACATTGCCACAATGGAAAAGCTCTATCAGGTCAAATGGAATACAGTGGGGCAAAAAAGTATTTAGTCAGCCACCAATTGTGTAAGTTTTCCCACTTAAAAAGATGAGAGAGGCCTGTAATTGTCATCATAGGTATACCTCAACTATGAGAGACAAAATGTGGAAACAAATCCAGACAATCACATTGTCTGATTTTTGAAATAATTTATTTGCAAATTATGGTGGAAAATAAGTATTTTGTCAATATCAAACATTCATCACAATACTTTGTTATATATCCTTTGTTGGCAATGACAGAGGTGAGATCATTATCAGTGGTCTTGTATGTCTTCCATTTTCTAATTATTGCTCCCACAGTTGATTTCTTCACACCAAGCTGCTTGCCTATTGCAGATTCAGCCTTCCTAGCCTGGTGCAGGTCTACAATTTTGTTTCTGGTGTCCTTCGACAGCTCTTTGGTCTTCACCATAGTGGAGTTTGAAGTGTGACTGTTTGAGGTTGTGGGCAAGTGTCTTTTATACAGATAACAAGTTCAAACAGATGCCATTAATACAGGTAATGAGTGGAGGACAGAGGAGCCTCTTAAAGAAGAAGATACAGGTCTGTGAGAGCCAGAAATCTTGCTTGTTTGTAGGTGACCAAATACTTATTTTCCACCATAATTTTCAAATAAATTCTTTCAAAAATCAGACAATGTGATTGTCTGGATTTGTTTCCACATTTTGTCTCTCATAGTTGAGGTATACCTATGATGACAATTACAGGCCTCTCTCATCTTTTTAAGTGGGAGAACTTGCAGAATTGGTGGCTGACTAAATACTTTTTTGCCCCACTGTATCAATGATGGCTGACTATTGGAAACTGCAGTGAGATGCACTGGACACTGAATATCTAAATAAGAGCTGTGAGATTGGGGTGATTAAGCTCAAGCAATAGGTGCGTTTACAATGAGTTGCGCCAGTCCCTTTGACTGTGTTGTCCAACTCTCCTAGAACACTTGGCTCTCTTAGCCAATAGTCGCAGCTCCCTGCTGCATGGCCCACCTCTAGCCTACAGATTGAGGTTCTCCTGACACCCCCAATAAGAGCCGACCTCCTGAAACTGAGACCTGCTGTATCCTGGCTTCTGGCTGGGGCCTCTCTGACCCCTCAATGAGACCCTCTGTCTTGTGGCTTCTCGCTGGGCCCTCTGACCCCTCGATGAGACCTCTGTCAGGTGGCTTTTGGCTGGACCCTCTGACCCCTCCATGAGGCCCTGTCTTGTGGCTTCTGGCTGGGGCCCCCTGACCCCTGGTGAGACCTTCTATCTCCCACACTGGGAGCGGCCTTCAAAATGGAAGCTGTCCCCAAAACTGGAAGCTCTAAGCTATCCCCAGACCTGAGTATATAATGACCCTGCACACCTGTGTAGTTAGCCAGGTTCCAGGCGTCTAGCAAAACCCAGACACAGGATTGACTGTTGCAATCTAGAGCTACAGAGTCTGGACAAAGCCAAAAAACACAGTTACTCCACTCAGAAATGATAGTTTCGAACCTCTCATTAACCCTTAATATAAATCTTGTGTCACATTTTACTGAATTCTTCCAGTGACAGAGCCTCCCTCTGTCACAGAGCTTACAATTGATTCACCCACATTGTGGCACCGTCCCAAGATGCTGCATATGCAAAAAAGGAGAAAAAGTGGGTTACTACACCTACATGCAGTGTGGATTCCCCACTAACAAGGGACTTTACATATGCCTAACAATGGAAGATACAAAAAAAAACAAATATGTATAAAAGGATATATATTTATTATTGATTATATTAATGCACTGGACACTAAGTATAAATGAAAAGCAACAAAACACTTTTATCCCTGTTAAATTCATGCATTATCTCATTAAATACATTATAGTCATTAAAAGTTAATTTCTCTCAAGATTCCTATATAATACAGACACTCTGAAATTCTATTTGTGTTCATTTTAAAGGGGTCTATCATAAACACCCAACTTTTTTGAGGAAGCAACTGTAACATTCAGTTAGAGCTGAACTCCGTCCAAAAACTATTTTTTGACATGTGAACAGCGATGGCCACTCGATGAATAAAGGATCCCAAGCTGTTACTAGCAATATAAGGGAAGGGGTGGGGATAGTAGTGACATCATTGCCCCATAGAGTCCCAGCCATGTAAGTGAATGGGCTAGGTGATATCAGTGGTTCCTAATGACGCTGCGGGTTAAGTTGCCCACTGCATCTTCAGCAGCCACTGACATTGTATGGCCCAGCAGGAGTATGTCATGATTGTCTACACCAGTGGTTCTCAACCCTGTCCAAGTACCCCCAACAGGCCATATTTGCAGGTTTTCCTTTATCTTGCTCAGGTGCTTTAAATCAAAGTCTATGGCTTGGTCATTTGGACAGATATTTTATCTAAGAGAAATTCCCAAAACATGGCCCGTTGGGGGTACTTGAAGACAGGGTTGAGAACCACATGTGTTAAACACAAGGCCTGCGGGCCGAATCCGTCCCTCCTGGTCATTTCATGTGGCCCTCACACCTCTCCTGCAGCTGCAGCACCCCCGTTATTTCCAGCTCCCCTTGTCTCAGCAGTCAGCAGCAGAGAGGAGGACAGAACTCCTCCTCCTACTAGATCCTGCGCCCCTCTGTGCAGCCGTAGCACCCCCTCATCTCCTCCCCTGATCTCAGCAGACTCCAGCAGCTGACTCCAGCCTTCCTCTCATCCTCCTCCAGACCCTGCAATTTCTACTTTCCAGCTCCACCCCCAGCAGCAGCATATGGTAAAGGGGTGCACTGTGATGTAAGGAAGGGTGGGGAACTCTCGAATTGGTGGTGGTGGTGGGGGGGATGCTCTAAACATCTAGTCTTATAGATACAACCTGCCCTTTGAGGGCCACCATAATGCTGATGCGGCCCATGATAAAATCGTGTTTCACACCCCTTGTCTACAGTGAATGCCCTAAATGTTCAGTATTCGGACTGAACATTCACTATTTGAACTGAACACTCAGCTCACCCCTATTTGCATCACTTGCTGTTCCTCTTACAATGGTCACCAGGACAAGCAGGGAATGTAAATCCCTCCAGCAGGAACAAAGACAAAATAAAACATTGGAAAAAGTTTTAAACACTTGCCAGCTCTTTAAAAAAAAGCTTTTTTTACTCACTAACAGTGGTGGCCCATCCGTTAGGGGCGAAGGAGCGCCACCCTCCCTGATCCATGCGTCCGGCCCCTAATCTCCATGCCGGGTGCCGGATGCATGGATTTCTAATTTCTAGTCGGAGTTTCTAATTGGCTTCAGAGGGGGTGGCACAAGTGCGAGAGGATTGCGGCCGAGGGGGTTTGTGTAGTGCCAGTGGATCGCCCCTTTTGGATTGATTGGGAGCCACGGTTGGAGGGGTTGTTGCCTCGGCTGCCCGGGACTCTCCCTCCTCATTGGCTGAGACAGAAGTGCAGTGCCATTGGCTCCCGCTGCTGTCAATCAAAGTTAGTGAGCCCATGAGGAGAGAGGGGGCGGGACTGAACCGCGGCTCGACACAGGTGCCCCCAAAGAAATCTGTTTGCTGTAGGTGCACTCAGAAAGAGGGAGGGACCAGGAGCACTGACGAGGGATCCAAGAAGAAGAGGTTTGGGGCTGCTCAGTGCAAAGCCACTGCACAGAGCAGGTAAGTATAACATGTTTGTTATTTTTAAAGAAAAAAAATGAGACTTTAGTATCACTTTAAGATTTTCTTTCAGTTCTTCCATTCCTAACTATCCATATGGGATTAGTGATGATTTTGACAGTCTCGCAAAGGGGATGTTGGAATATATTAGGCAATTCAATATGGTCTGTAATAGTGAAAAGGAAGAATCTACAAATCCGATGTGAAACACAATCATCAAAATATCGAACAGAAAAAATGTAGTAACTATTATTAGTGCTTCCTTATTATAATGGTGTAATCATTTAAAATACACTCTAGGTAGTTTATTAAATACCTTAAAGTAGGTGAGCTCAGCAAAATACTATTGCACAAAAAAGAAGGGATTTGCAGAAAATAGCATTCACAGAAGAAGGCCATTTACTCCATTAACAGGTTTCAGTGTGACTGGAAATGTACTGCTCTGAAAACGAATGTAACTGTATCCTGTCTTGTGGTTGAGCTCTATTCAGAGGGGCTCACTGAGGGGAACTAATACAAGACCCCCTGCAGAGTGCCCATGGGCTGCTGCTGCACTTGAATTGGTCAATCAGCTTTTGTTTTCCCAAATGTCCTTCCTTTTTCAAAAAAACACTAAACTGCTTTACAGTGAAATGGGCAGAGTTGTAGCCTGGTAGGAGGGGAATTTAATGAAGCCGCTGTGGCAGGCTGCTGTTTTAATTTAGGAAACAGCCACAACAAACTCTCTTTGTTTAGAGCAAGAGCCATGCAGCCAAAAAACATCTGCTGTGGTGTATTTAATTAAATGGCTCTTTGTTCATTAACCCTCTAATCCTCATAAATACATTTAAATGATATGCAAACAAAAATGCCAAGGAAACTGAGTGCCAGAAAAGCGAAAATGTTTCTGAAACTGTGCCAGCTGAAAAATCTTGGTATTTCATGACAGCCAATGTTTGGTCCATGGGTTTAAAGGGCAATGCTGTGTGTAGCCATATTACAGCCCAGACAACGGCCAGAAAACAGATGATGAGTTGGCAGTGCCAATTCTCCATGTCACATTGTGCTTCACACTGCCTTATGCTGGCTGTATAGAATACAAACAGATACATTATTCTCAGTTCTGTCCACTGGTTGAAGAATTTTACAGAACAATCTGTGAAAAGAACACAAAAGATATCCCCAGCTGTAACACTTATACAATAACTTCTAAACCAGAACAATATGACAGTTTCTCTGCCTACTTAGCTGGTCCCCAATGTCACTTTACAGGCCCCAACACAGTGGTGGCACGTGCACTGTGGGCGCACGGGTGCCGCCCCCCTATCCATGTGCCCGACCCCTTTCAGCACGCCGGAAGCATGGATTCCTATGGCGGGGGCGGGAGGGGGTGGTACTTTTTGAAGCGCCTTATTAGAGCCAGAGACTCTAATAGGCTTCAAAATAGGGTGGGCTCTGGGCGCAGAGAGTGCGCCCTGATTCCACCCAATTGTGTGACGATAGCGAATTCATTTTCGCTATTTTCACACTAACCTTCCTCCCCGCCAATCAGGAGGCAGGGCATCAGACCTTTTTCCTAAATAGCGAAAGCACCAGGCCACCCTATTGGATGCCTGGCGCTTAGGAAAAGGAGCGGACTCAGCAGAGGAGACACACGCTGGAGCGGAGGTCGCCGCTACTCTGGTGCACTCACTGCACCGAGAGGAGCTGCTGCCTGGTGGTAAGTGCCAGGGGGGTCTGTCAGAGCTGCGCAGGGTGTGGGGTTGGTGGTGCTGCCAGAGCTGCAAGCCCTGTGAGTGGGGGGGTCGGTGGGCACAGTGGCTGCATATGATGGGCACAAGTGGCTGCATATACTGGGCACAAGTGGCTGCATATACTGGGCACAAGTGGCTGCATATCCTGGGCACAATAAAAATTGTTAGGAGAAACCACTATTGAGAATGAAAGCTGGAGGCCCAAGCCACATCCCATCTCCAAAAGAAGAGTACCCCAGGGATTGTACGGGCATGGGAAGTAAACCAAATAATATAGAAAGTGTAATATAGTAAAAAAGTGCAAAATGTTTTTTGAAATTCATATAGTCAATGAACTTGATATACAAAAATAGAATATCTATAAAAACGATGATGTATAACAAACTAAATAAACGGCAAAATATCACTGATATACACACATGGTCTAAGCATAAAGTCGACAAGTGTGTTTGCAAGATACCCCACGTTTCGGAAAAATGACCGTACAATCCCTGGGGCACTCTACTTTTGCATATACTGGGCTCAAGTGGCTGCATTTGACGGGCACAAGTGGCTGCATATGATGGGCATAAGTGGCTGCGTTTGACGGGCACAATGGCTGCATATGATGGGCACAAGTGGCTACATTTGATGGGCACAAGTGGCTACATTTGATGGGCACAGTGGCTGTGTTTGAGCACAATGGCTGCATATGATGGGCACAATGGCTGCATATGATGGGCACAAGTGGCTGCATTTGACGGGCACAAGTGGCTGCATTTGACGGGCACAAGTGGCAGCATTTGACAGGTACAAGTGGTTGCATATGATGGGCACAAGTGGCTGCATATACTGGGCACAAGTGGCTGCATTTGACGGGCACAAGTGGCTGCATTTGACGGGCACATGTGGCTGCATTTGACGGGCACAAGTGGCTGCATTTGACGGGCACAAGTGGCTGCATTTGACAGGCACAAGTGGCTGCATTTGATGGGCACAAGTGGCTGCATATTTTTTTTTTTTTTTTCCACTTCAGCGAAAATTTTCTGAGAGACGTTGTATCAACTTTGGAGATCAAATTTGTCCCCTCTCATTTTTCACATCATTGTGGATTTATTCAAGATTATCTTTGTTAATTTTCCAAACAAATATTTAATTTATTTAATTACAAAAAGTTAAAAATATATAACTACCACAATTCCTCTATCCCTTCCTTGTCACTCAATCAGTTTTCCCCGACTTCCTGCCCTCCCCCCCACACTTCTATCTGGTTTGCTTCTTCCCAAGTTATTTATCATTCTAGCTCAATACCTACTCCTTCCTTCATCTTGTCTAAGTATATGTCCGAGGTTTTATATAATTTCCATCCCTCCCAGTGACTATTATACTTGTTATCTCTTCTCTCCCTGTTTCTCAGCAAATCCATTTTACAGTAATAGTCTATTTTTTTCATACCACTCTCTTATATCTGGTTTTCCACCTTTTAGCCAATATTTTGGGATCAGGCCCTTTGCGGCATTCAGGAGTTTTTGGACCATTGATCTCATATATTGTTTCTTTGGTATTTTATGATCGTGAAACAAGCAGGTCCATATATTTTGTTCCATTCTCTCACCAGTTATCTCCCCTATATTTTTTAGAACTTCTTGCCAGTAATCCGTTATTATTGGACACTCCTACCATAAATGTGTCAACGTTGCTCTTTGACCATATTTTCTCAAACACAAGGGTGTTTTTTCTTGTTGATATCTGTGGGTTCTTACTGGTGTCAGGTACCACCTTGCTAACAGCTTATAGTTCATTTCAATGGTCTTAATATCCCAGGCATTATTGTATCCCATTTCTATCATCTTTTCCACCTTCTGGTCTTCAAATTTTAAATTCATTTCTCTCTCCCATTGTTTAATGTACTCAGGTCTTCCTTGTCCATCTAAGTCAGCCAGTATTCCATAGATTCTTGATATTCCATTTTTCAGTGGCGTTTTGGTGAAACAAAGTTTTTCCATGGGGCTTAATTTCTCTTTTTCTCTGAGTGGATGTGGTATTGTATTTACTAGGTGTCTTAATTGGCGATAATTCCATTCACTCATCTTCCACCCATTAATTTCTTCTAATTCTAGTTGTGTTTTAATCCTACCTTTTGTGGTGATATCTTTCAGTTGTGGATTTCTTATTTCTCGTCCTACAAATATTTCTTTCCCTGGAGTAAAAAAAATTAGTTCCTGTGAGTGCTAATAATGGTGAATTGTATCTGCATTCATTCTTCATGTGTACTATATCACAAATTTTGAAAACGTTTTTAGTTATTTCGTGAGTTTCCGAATCCATTAATCTAAACTTTCGTGGTATCCATATATTTTTGTGCAATGTGGTTTTACTTATTGTGTTTTCCTTCGTGCTCCCTTTTCCTTGTGATTTGTGCAAATTTAATTCTCTTTTTTTATTTTGCCAAATGTATTTTAACAATATTGTTTTTATTATTTTGAAAAAACTCTGTGGAATCCTTACTGGCAACATCTGAAATTTGTAAATTATTTTTGGAAGTACCATCATTTTAAACATATTTATTCTTCCGATCCATGAAAGTGGTTGTATACTTAATTTTTTTGTTTCTTCCTTGACCTCATTAATTAATGGGATATAATTTTCCGGGAAGATTTTTTCAACCTTTGAGGTTAATTTAATTCCAAGGTATTTAATTCTTTTACCCATGTGAATGGAAATTCTTTTTGAAGAGACAGATCTTCCCTTTTCCCTATTCCAATATTTAATATCTCTGTTTTTATCGGGTTTATTTTGAAGTTTGACAGTTTCCCATATTCTTTTATTTCTTTCAGTATATTTGGCAGAGTCACTCTTGGGTTAGTTACATACATCAGGATGTCATCCGCGTATTCGGCTACGATTTTGAGCTCTTTTTCTCCAACTCTCACCCCTCTCACATCCTGATTGTTTTGAAGTGTCGCCAGGAATCGTTCCAATGCCAATACATAAAGTAGTGGGGAAAGCGGACAACCTTGCCGTGTTCCATTCTGCATCGCGATCAAAGGTGAGAGTCTGCCATTCACCTTTACCATTGCTGTTGGACCGTTATATAGATTTGTTTCCCACTTCATCATTTTTGGTCCCAATCCCAAATGCCGCAACGTATACATCATAAATCCCCAGTCTACCCTGTCAAATGCTTTCTCTGCATCTATTGACAGGAAAAGAGCTGGGGATTCACTTTGTTTACTCCTGTGTAACATCAATATTGTTTTTAAGCTATTGTCCCTTCCTTCTCTCCCTGGTACAAATCCAGTCTGATCAGGATTTATCCAAAGTGGAATTAATTTTTTTAGTCTAGTAGCTAAAATTTTAGCATAGAGTTTTGTGTCCACATTCAACAGGGCAATCGGTCTGTAGCTTGAACAATTGGTTCTATCTTTCCCTTCCTTGGATAATATTGTAATGTGGGCTAATAGCGATTCTCCTCTTACTTCTTCTTCGTCTCCTATATTGTTCAGAAATTCTTGTAACTTAGGGATCAGTTGTTCTTGAAATCTTTTTATAATATTTGACCGTGAACTCGTCTGGTCCTGGGCTTTTTCCTGCAGGAGTTTCTTTTAATGCCTGTTTTATCTCCTCTTGCGTTATTTTTTTTCCAGCTCTTTTAATTGCTCAAGTTTTATTTTTGGTAAATTAGCTTTTTTTAAGTAGTCTTGTATCTTCTTTTTTCTTGTATCTTCTTCAAGATGTATTTCCTGCTTTTTTTATCGCGTATAATGAGCTGAAGTATTTTTGAAATGCTAATGCAATATCCGTTGTCTTGTTTACCACTTCTCCTTTCTCATTTTTAATCTTCTCAATATAATTTAAAGACTTCTTTTTTTTATCATATTTGCAAGGTATTTTCCTGGCTTGTTATCCCATTTAAATCTCTCCTGCAGTACTCTGTTATAGTCCCTGCTCTCTTCTTCCATCCATTCCTTTAATTGTATTCTTTTTTGAATTAAGATCCGGTATGTTTCTTTGTCTGATTGCTTTTTATGACTTTGCTCCAGATCATATATTTCCTTTATAATTTTCAGCGTATTTTTTCTTCTTTCCTTCTTTTTTCCTGCCCCAATAGATATTAATTTACCCTGAATGACAGCCTTATGTGCCTCCCAAATTGTTGCTTTTGATAATTCTGGGGTATCATTCTCCTTAAAATATCTTTTGATCTCTTCTATTATAATTTTTTCTGTCTCCCTGTCTTCAATTATATCTTCATTTATTCTCCATGTACCTTTCTCAAAGAATTCTCCTTGCAATTAAATTTTCAGCATTACTGGACTATGATCCGAGGCTGTTATTATTCCTATTTTTGTTTCTGCTATTTCTTCCAAGCTTCTATGTTCAACCATGATGTAATCCAGCCTGGAGTATGTTCCATGTGCGGTTGAATAAAAGGTGTAATCTTTTGTACTTGGGTGTTGTATTGGCAAAGGATCAACTAACTGATATTCATATAATTTTCCTTTTTAATTTCTTTAATTGTCTTACTTCTCTGTCTATTGCCATGGAGGTACTATCTAATCTATCGTCCATGGTGAAATTGAAGTCTCCAGCCAGTATTAATTTGCCTTGTTTAAATTGCATTAAAACTTTTAGTATTTCCATCAGATATTTTTTGGGGTTTGTATTGGGACAGTATACATTGGTGAATGTATATTTTACCCCCTGTATGGAACCTATAAGAAAGAGGAAGCGTCCTTCTGGGTCCACTTTTCTTTGTTCTATTAGAAAACGTATATTTTTCCCTATTCCAATAGCCACTCCTTTAGCCCTTCTTATTGGTGAGTCTCCGTAGTACCATGTTGGAATATTTCTTGAATATATTTTAGTATTTGAGTTTTGAGTGATATGTGTCTCCTGTAGGAATATTATTTCAGCCTTGCTTTTATCTAGTTCTCAAAGTATTATGTTTCTCTTCCCTGTTTAATCCTCGGACATTATAAGACAAAATTTTTATACTATTCGTATTTTCCATTCCTTTTTAATCCCCGCGCGTCCTCCCGCAGTCCCCCCCCCGCTGGTCTGAACAAAGGACCGGGAGGGGGGACCCCCGAGCCGACGCGTGAGGGATCCCTAACTTGTTCCAAGACAGTTGATCACTATATCGACTTATGCAAACCAAACCCCTCCCTCCCTCTCCCCTCCCCATCCCCTCCAAACCCCTTCCTTGCTATCAGGCATGCAGGGAAACCCCAGTTGTATTGTATTTCCTGCTCTTGGAGAATTGCCAATAAGGGTCTTAACATCCCTCTTCTTCTTAACGTTTCTTGAGACAAGTCTTGAAAAATTTGTATCCTAGCTTCTGCATTTTCAATCGGTGGTTTTCTCTTCAGGTTCATCCAAATTTGATTTTTTTCCTCCCAATTTTTAAATTGAACTATTATATCTCTTGGTGTCTCCATTGAGAGCTCTTGGGGTCTTCTTATTCGATGTACTCTTTCTATTCTTATTATATTGGATTCCTCCTTTCCTAGGATAGGGTTGAAAACACTGTTCATTTTTTCTATTACATTTTCTGCTTGTTCAGATTCAAGAAGGCCGCGGATCCTCAGATTTTTCCTTTGTTCTCTGTTTTCTTGATCCTCTATTTTATAGGATTGTTCTTGTTGTTCTTTTTTTAATGTATTTATTTCCCCTTTCAACTCTTTTATCATTTTTAAGTGAGAGTCTACTTTAGTCTCCACTTCTTCTACTCTTGAGAGGATATGTCTCATATCTTTATGTAATGTTGTCATCTCTGCCTTCAGGGAGTTTTCAAGTGCCGCAAACATTTTTTCCATGTCAGATTTTGTTGTTAGTTGAGGTGCGTGTTGGTCTTCCTCCCTTCCTCCTTCTTCACCCTCCACTTCTAGTTCTTGTTCCATTCTGGGTTCTGAAAGTAGGCTAGTTTCCACTACTGTCTTATTCTGACCCTTTTTCTCTTTTTTCTCCTTTTCCTTTGTATCTGTCTGTCGGCCCTTTATACCTGGTTGTCTTTCTCCTTCCCCATTTCCTTGCAATAAATATCTATTCATGGGACCAGGGCTAGGGCCTAAACTGACCCGGGGTGATTTGGCTACCGCACCCGCACTTCTTGTCATTTTACCCCTCATCACCACAGTCAAACAAGAAGCAGACCTCCAACCGCCTCTCCGGGTATATTTTAGAATTATATCCCAGGGACTGTATATCCCTTCTCCTTGTAAACCTAATTTTCCTAGACTACTAATTGGGGGGAAAGCAAAAAAAAAAAATATTTTCAACCCTGAGTAGCCTGATCAATTTTTTTAAACGACAGCCTCTGATCTATATCCTTAGGTCACTCTATTGCAAGAAACAGTTCTTTACACAAAAGAGAAAAATATCACGGCATTCCACAACAAACCACATAATATCCTTAACTTATGCATTTTATGATAATATACGATGGTATATGTACATCTCTTTCCTTTTATATCAACTTATTTTCTTTTGATGTATTACATAAACCTTTTTTCTTCCTTCCCTCCTCTTCTTCTCCCTCCTTCTTTCTCGATCCTTCTTCTATAGACTCTTCCTTTTCAGTATTGCAAAGTTACAATATTACCATCTCCCAGTCTCTTTTATAGTTTCTCTTTTCTCTACTTTTTCTTTCTCTCTCAATTTTCTCCTCCACTTTTTTCTGCCCTCTCACTTCCTCTTCTCCTTCAAGCGCAGGTGCTTTATTCACTTAATATTTATTTGATTCTTTACTCTTGCTCCCCATTTTTTGTTTTGTTTTTCACCACTTTTTCACCACTTACTTGTTTTCCTTCCCCTTTTTCTTTTCAAGCAAAGACCAGAAAAAGGAAACAATGAGAGCATACTTATCTGTGGAGGGCAGGGGAGATTCAAAGGAGATATAGGAAAAAGTCCATCCACTGACACTTGCCGTCCTCGGTCTCGCTGCCTCCTCCGTGTGCTCATTCGGGTGTTTCCGGATCTGTTTGGTTCCTCTCGGAGCTACTCACTGTCCTCTCTCGCTCCCAGTTAGACTCCGACCGCCAAATGCCTCAGGTCGCCACGAGCGCCACGGAACCCAGCACAGCTCCACAGCCGGCAGCCGAGGACAGGATCAACGGACAGTCAGCGTCTCAAGCCACCGCCGATGAGAAACGGGACCACCGTCCCTCTCTCGTCGTGAAGGTAGGGATGTCTGGATGACCGTATGATGGGTAGACGGGAGCTAGTACAGCAAAAACTGTAGGGGGGGAGTAGGCGGGGGAGAAGGCTGCTAGCTATCCTTCATTGGCTGTCTTCCATTGCTGAGGCTGGGGGAGAGACCGTGAACTCCTCACGGCGTGCGGCGCAGCGCCATTACCAGACTCCTCCCTCTCCTCTAAAAACACCTAAGTGGCTGCATATGATGGGCAAAGTGGCTGTGTTTGATGGGCACAATGGCTGCATATTATGTGCACAAGTGGCTGCATATGATGGGCACAAGTGGCTGCATTTGATGGGCATTAGTGGCTGCATTTGATGGGCACAAGTGGCTACATTTGATGGGCACAAGTGGCTGCATATGATGGGCACAAGTGGCTGCATATGATGGGCACAGTGGCTGCATATGATGGGCACAGTGGCTGCATATGTTGGGCACAGTAGCTGCATTTGATAGGTGCAATGGCTGCAATTGATGGGCACGGTGACTGCTTTTGATGGGCAGAGTGAGGCTGCAATTGATGGGCAGAGTGAGGCTGCAATTGATGGGGGGTTCAGTATTTTTCAGTTTGTTTGTGCCCCCAAAAAATGTTAAGCACCAGCCGCCACTGCCCCAACATTTAGATGAACTTGTAGGCAGGTACAGTCTACTTTCTCCACTGCAGGTGGCATTCTTCTGCAGATGGAGAGGAAGTCAAGAGGAACATGGTACCTCTATGGTTTTCTGTGTTCCCGGAGAAGCTATCCAATTGGATGCTGCCCCATATGTCTCTAGCAGCCATCTTGGGTCAGGCAGAGCCTATGTAAGACCCTCGCTCCCAGGCTTGGCACGCATTTTGTGTGTGGGTAGAGTAGGGACAGGTACCCCGCCTGATAGGGACAGAGCTAACGGCAGGGAAAGGTTCCTAATGAGTAAGAAAAGTGCAGGCCTCACAATATTTCTGGACACCTTCCCGCTTGGGCATGTGACGGCCAGGCCGCATTTTGCCCCGCCGAACAGTTGCTGTCAGTTCGGCTGAAACCTGCTCTCTACATACTGCTGAGTGTTCCCATTTGGTTTGTTTTCCCACTGGCTTAATTGTGAACTGTCTTTGTATTATTTCAATACAAGTTCTTTCATCGCACTAGACTGTGTGTTATTGCTGCTGCACTACGTTGCACCACACCTACAAACTCTTTATACACCTTGACAGTGGATCCTTCTGAAGGATACCAATACTGAAAGAAATTCCATCACTGACCTTTTGCTGAAAACGCTGCTTGTGTGGCCTTTTTTGGCTTTAATACTTGATTCACTTACAAAATATAAATAGGCAAGCAATGAAGTCAAAACACTTGATCTGTTTTAGGTCTGTGAATCAGACAGAGTTGAAGCCAAGTAATAGGCATGACAGCCAGATAAGTAGCATTTCCAGAAGGAGACGTTAGTAATGGCAACATTTCTTTCAGAATAGGTCTCCTTGAAGACCTGAATAGGCACACCGCCTCCCAGCTTTCTGCAGCATTTCACTACGACTCAATCTTGTACATCACATGTTCTTGTTTCATCTAGTTGCAGGTCAGATAATATAAGCTACGTGTTATGCTATAAGCCTCGTACACACGATCGGATTGTTTGCCAACAAAACCGTGGACTTTTGTGTGAAGGGCGTTGGCCCAAACTTGTCTTGCATACACACAATTGTTGGCCAACAAATACAAACGTAGTGATGTACTACATTGTTTTTCAGCTCTTTAGTGCCACCCTTTGGGCTCCTTCTGCTAATTTCGTGTTAGTAGGAGTTTGGTGAGTGTTGATTCGCGCTTTTCATTTCACGCTTTTCAGTTCGCGCTTTTCAGTTCGTTTCTGGATGGCCGTTTGTCAACCAGCCATGTTGCGGAATCGGAGGAGATAACGTGTTATTGATTATTGGCCTTGGAGTTATTGATGATAATGATTTGGTTTGGTATATTTTCTATATTTTTGGATGCATAGAATGCACTTTTTGGTTAAGTTCTATTGGCCGATAGCATGTCTAATTTTATTTGTTTTCTTTTTTTAATGCACAATAAAAAAATTGTGTAGAATAATACTTGGCTATGTGTTTTACTTCAAATTACAGTTTGGGAGTAGGCAGCTAAATTTAAAAAAATACAATGTAAAATTGACAAGGGACACCAACATAGTTGTATCTTTGATCTTAAAAAATACAGGATAATGGTGTTGTGGTAACTTGCCTAAATAATAAAAAAAAAGCATAATAATATTATTCTTGATATCACTAGAAAAAAAAGCCTTTGAAACTTAGTTTGCAATAACTCCATCAGTATTACCAGCAAAGCAGCTTCATTATTATCCCATTAAAGAAGAAGAGAATTGTGCGCTGCATTTAGAGATTTCATAATTTGCCACGTCACAAATGTTAATTCTCCATGACGAACGCTAGTTTACAAGACCGACCGCTTCTGGCTCGTCCTTGCTTCCGAGCATGCGTGTTTGTACTTTGAACTTTTGTCCGACGGACTTGTGTACACACGCTCGGAAAATCCGACAACACACATTTGTCCACAGAAAATTTTAAAACCTGCTAGCCAACATTTGTCCGCGGAAAATCCGACAACAATTGTCCGATGGAGCGTACACACGGTCGAATTTACCGCCAACAGCCTGTCTTCGAACATTTCCCGTCGGAAATTCCAATCGTGTGTACGAGGCTTTACTGTTATGCAGTGGGTTGGACTTCTCTTGTTTTGGTGAAGTCCATGCCTCATGGCCACATACCATCACTCTTTAATTGGGGATGAGCAGCCCATTATGTCAAATTTCCCAGGAAAAATAAGAAATTTCTTCACAGACAAAATAAAGTCAAAATTAGCCTCTAAAAAAAAAAATTTTTAAAAATAAAAATAATAATGAGCAGTAATGCAAGCTGTGACACCTTGGCAGTGTGTGATATGCTTTGTTGATAAACAAAGCCACTTTGGGCCATGCCAGAACTTACATGGTGATCACATGGTTTTGTGACAAGGTCAATTTACAAAAGAAGTTGAGAATCTTCATCCAATAAACTGTAGCTGTGTTCACTTTCAATACCCAATCATGTGCAGATTAAATAGTCAAACAGCAATTTGCGTTGCATGTGATTGAAGAACTGAATTGGGGGTTTTTGCCTTTAGTGAATCAACCTCAAAGTGTTAAAGGTTAGCACTAGGGCTGGGTTAGTTAGGTTAGTTCTAGGGATGAGGTTGCTGCGCTGGGTTAGTAGTGGTGTTAAGGTCACTATTAAGCTTAGTGTTGAGGTCAGGGTTATTGGAGTTAGCACTAGGGTAAGGACACTGGTGTGCGTAGTCTATTGCATTAGGGTGTGCACCCCAGAGCACAAACACACATGCATGTATATCAGCAGAGCAGTGGACGGTGTCGGTAGAGCAGAGATTGATGTCAGTAGGGCAGTGAATGGTGTCAGTAGTTTTTATTTACTTCTATTTTTTTATTTGTTTTTTCAATTTTATTTTTTTTTATTATTTTTTACAATATTATGTTTTATTTATTTATTTTTACAGTTTTTTTCCTTTTGGGGGCTTTGGTAAAATATAAAGGGTCTAAACAGAGAGAAAGGGACTGGGGACAGAGCTTTCCCAGTCCCTTTCCCTGCAGCCTCAGCTGCACTGGACAGTGAACAAATAGGACGTGCTCTGTGCTGAGCGGCTTCCTGTTCATTCACAAACTGAAGCATAGTAAACATAGTTTACTAAGCTTCAGTTAAGAATGGACACAGGAGCGATCAAGACAGAGCACTCACTGTGTTCATTCATTCATTCATTCATCCTGAAACACCCCCCGCAGCAGCTGGTGGGAGAGGAGACGGGGAAGCTGGCAGCACTGCAGGAAGGAGACGGGGGAAATTGGTACCGCACAGGGTGATTAGGGTGTGCCCAAGCACACCCAGAACACCCTGTGCACACACCTATGGGTAAGGATTACTATAAGGGTTAGCAGTTTGTGTGCCACAAACAGTTCTAGGATAGTTGAAAGAAACTTCCCTAACCCTCAGAGTCCCATATGCACCCTTTAAAACCACCTTAATTTTCACCCTCCCAATTTCTCTAATGCATTTAGCAGCGTGAAGAACTTCATTGAAATGTCATGATTTTTGCCAAAACTTTGGAACAGCAAATCGTAAGATAATTGGAGCGTTAGTACAGAGCCTTCGAGAGCCGATCATGACAGTTCATCCGATGTCATTGTATCGCATGTGCAAGAAAAAATTTTTTGTACAATGCCAGATCATACAATTTTCGTTCAATCAGCACAGCTATCGCAGATCTATCACAGAGACTTTCCAATGTGTCAAATAAATCTCTGCGTGCAATAGGCATGTGCGATTAGTTTCGTACGAATCGAAAATTCATACGAATTTCCGTAAATTTGTACATTCGGGAAGATCCGAAATATGAATTGCTATGCTTCTGAATTTTGCACGAAATACGAAATTTAGTTTATGATTTTCGGATCCAAATTCCTAACGAACATTCGTAATTATTACGAAAAGTTAATGAACCTAAAAGTTAAAAACCCAGGAAGTCAGCACAGCACAGGGATGGTGGGAGCCCCTCATAATGATAAATTCATCATAACAAACATTCGTAATTGTTACGAAAAGTTAACTAACCTACAAAAATTCGTATTTCATACGAAATTTTCGGACACGAATTACGAAATACAAATTTATTCTAATACGAAACCGAATGGAACGAAACAAAACAAATTTATTGACAGCGCACATGTCTAGCGTGCAATAGCCAGAACATGTTTATAAGTCCTAATTATCACTGTACCCTACTCAGCTTATGTATAACAAATGGCTTGCATTTCTTGCATGTATAAGAACTGTCTGGTACAGTAAACTATACGACCATGGAGCTCACTGGTAAATGAGTGAAACAAACTGACCCAATTAAACTTTCCTTTTAATCCATTCAGGATCACAAAATGTAATTTTAGGCTTTTGTCTTCCTAAGGCTATTTGTGTGACAGGTAATTTATCCTGAAATACAATAAATTTCACAGCTGAGTCATTATTCATTTTCCTGGCAAAACTTCAGTGGTGTCAGGGCTAATACGAAAAGCCATTAAGAAATCTTTTGCCCTGGCATCAGCCATCATCTCTCACATTTCTCAAGCTTATTCACTGCCTGGGCTCTTGGACAATGCCAGCCGAGGAAACAGCAGATCATATTTCCCACCCGCCAATAATCTGCATACTGAAAATACAATGTACACCAAATTCGGAGCCCAGCGTATGTACCTCACAGCCATAGGTCGGATTTATGGCACTGGGACATGCACTTCTCAGCCAGCTAGGATAAAAATACTTTCCAATGGACCATAAGGGACAGTAACTGAACTACTCCACAAGTAACTAGGCTATGTACATATATTTATTAATTGTTGTCAATAGAATCAGCTGACTTTTCACTAGAAAAAAAGTACTTATGAAAATTTAAAGTGGTTGTAAACTCTTATGCCACGTACACACGAGCGGACTTTTCGACGGACTAGGTCCGGCGGACCGGACACCGTCGGACAATCCGACCGTGTGTGGGCTCCAGCGGACTTTTTTTCTCAAAAGTCCGACGTTCCTAGAAATAAAACACGTTTCAAATCTTTCCGACGGACTCGAGCCTGTCAATCACAGGCTATGTGTTGTAGCTCCCTCCCCTGTCACCTTTTCATCTTTTGGTGTCAGGAAAACTTGTCAGAAGTGACTCATGCAGATAGCACAGGAACAAGACTGCAGGGAGAAATGACACTTAGGGCTCTGGATTGAAAAAAGTGCACACTATAAAGGGAAATGCTTTGTTAATATTTAATGTCAGAGGTTTACAACCACGTAAATATGTATCACAGCTGGAGAAGGAAGAGAATATGACAAGAACCACAGACAGGTTACATTAGGGCTTATTCACACTTTTGTGCACTGCAGTAACCAGGGCTTTTTTTTCTCAGAGAAAAGGTGCAGAAACTCCTTCTTTCTGAGTCAATTTCTGTCTCCGCCACCATCCCCTTTTAGAACCGCCCATTTTAGAGAATACAGAGCCAAGTATCATTTTGTGTTGCTAAGTAGTTTGTATGGAATTTGATAAAGTTAACAAAAAAAGCAGTTAAATAGATTCCCTGCAGCCAGTAACAATAGACCCTCCCCAGCAACAATAGATTTCCACCAGCAACTATGGAAGCCTGCAAAAAAATTCCAACCCAGCAACAATAGACCTTGAGCAGCAACAACAGATCTCCCAGCAGCCAGCCCAGACCCCTGCCTCAACAGCAGATCCCTTCCAGCAACAATTGACTACACACCAACATAAGCCCCCCCCCAGCAAATCAACAACAATAGCATACCTCCCAACCATCCCTGATTCGCCGGGACTGTCCCGAAATGTGATCCATGTCCCGGAGTCCCAGTGAATCAGGTCTGAGACCCGGAATGCCCGCGGCTGTGCATTGCAGCTGGCATCTCTCACTGGCTGCCTTTGACACACACAGTGCACTGCAGAGCGGAGCGCACTGAACCCGCCCCTCCTCCTCCTGCTGTGATCAGAGCTGGTGCCAGAGGTGTAAATAGAGCTAGTTTCTTCCTCCCACCACCAGAGTGTCCTGTGTCCTTGCCGACGCAGCCACGCTGATTGGCTTCAGCAACAGCGCGAGCTGCATGCAAAGACACCGCTATCAGTGCAAATATGCCAGCAAACAGCATTCACCCCACCCACTACCGCTGCCCACTGTCTGTGATAGTGAAAGGTTGTTAGGATCATGCCAGTGTCCAAGCAACCAATCACATGTTTGTCCCACCCCCAGGTTTCAGAGGAGAAGGGGAACTGAACTTTCTCCCACAGACCCGGTCGGTCCCCATACCTGAGCTTCCACCTGCCAGTCCTGTAATAGAAGAGAAGTAACGGGCCATGATGTACAGTAAGTGAAATCTGTGGAGACCATGATCTAATGGGGACCTCTGGGGACCCTGATGTAACAGGGACTTTGGGGACCCTAATAGAAGGGGAAAACTCTTGGGACCCTGATATCAGGAGGGTGGCTCTGGGTACCCTGATGTAAGTGGGGGACTCTGGGGGCCCTGATGTAAGGAGGGCAGGGGAACTTTGGGGACCCTAGTAAAAGGGGGGTGACACTGGGGCCTTGATATAAGGAAGTTGGACTCTGATATAAGGGGGGACTCTTTGGGCCCTGATGTGAGGTGAGGGGGACATTTGGGAACCCTAGTGAAAAGGGGGGTTTGATGTAAAGGAGGAACTCTGGGGACCCTAATGAAAGGCAGGACTCTGATGTAAGAGGGAGGGACTCTAAGGACCCTGATTTAAGGTGGGATGCGTGGGACCCTTATGTAAGATGGTGGGGGAGATTCTGGGGACCCTGATCTAAGAGGGGATTTGTGCTACAAGGGGGGTTGAATATGAAATCCATCCCCCTCACCCCCTCTCTTCAGCACAAGTTATCCCCCCTCCCAAAGCACCCCCTAGCACATATCCCTCCCCCTTCCCAAATCAAAGAGATGCTGGCTGCAACAGAGGAGGTGGCCCTAGGCACCCCACAAGATATGTGGTACAATTGCTCCAGGTGCCCAAGCTATTGCCCCCCTTCCAGGCAAGTTAGTGGAGCCAAGTGTGGGTTCCAGGACACAGAACTTGTTCATACCATGAATCGCACAGGAACGTATTGTGCATTCTGTGTGATTCACATGTGACCCGGGTGCAGTGCAATTTCAGCTGGGTACACACAATTCATCTTTTTTCATTCAACCCAGCAGGTTGTGCAGTATTTATGCTGTGAGGGGAAACTGAGGGGATGGGGATAAGTGCTAGGATAGGGAAGAAGGGAGAATTGTGCTGGGACTAGGGATTTGGAGAGGGTGGAGGAGGACTTGTGCTGGGGAAGGGGGAGGAAAAGCAATCAAAGCATATTTTATAGGTACAAATCAACCTGGGTTTTGTTTAACCACATCCCTTAAGCCCCTCCCACTGCTAAGCGGTTGGCCACACCCACATTTTACCACGTGCTGCAGGTCTTATCCCTCCTCCAATGTCCCTCATTCTGAAGTTCAAAAGTTGGGAGGTATGCAATAGACCACCATGCAACAATAGATCCTCTAACAGCGAGCATAAATAAACCCTCCAGCACATCCCAGCACCCCTTGTCACTACGTTCCCCTGCGTTCCCGCTGAAAAAAAGCCCTGGCAGTAACACATGCACTGCAGCCTGCTTTCCTGGTGCCTCCATGGCAGCATACTAGTGATAGAGCTCCGCCTCGACTCCTCCCTCAGGACCAGTGAATAGCATAAATTAAAGGCATAGTCCCTCCCCCAACATTCTCCTTTTTTTCCTCATACCTCTTGTGCTGGTGAAGAGTACCAGTATGTCCATACCTCTGCATTCGGCAGCGTCCGCCGGGTTTAGCCTTTCCCGTGCGCAGTCCCTGTTCTTGGGCCGCTCACAGCGCTGATAAGACTGGGAACCCCTCTGTGGATCTGTTGGGGTCTTCTTGCAGAGTTTCCTCACTGGAACGCAGTCTGCCACCATATCCTATGATGAAGGCAAAGGAGTCGCAAAAGGATCAGCTCCATTCTGCCAGGCTTGTGATTTTACATTTTTTGTTTCCATTTAAAAAAAAAAAAAAAAAAAAAGAGAAGAAAGTTGCATTTGTATTCCCCCCCCCCTCTTTTCCTTCTGCTTCATTCCTTTTTCCTCCCTTTCAAAGAAAGTATAAATATAAGAGGCTGTAAGACATTTGTTAAATACCTGTAGGTTTACAGGCTGCTGTATCAGGAGAGACATCCATCGCCCTGTTACTGTGGGAGCTGTGTTGTTTTCTTTCCTTTCCCTTGTAGGTAGCGTGGCTCGGCGTCCCCTTCGTCCTACTGCGCATGCGCAATCCGGGAAGCTAACAGCCGTCGCTTGACGAGTGTTTTCTCGGCTTCCCGGCGTCGGCTCTACTGCGCATGCGCGGGCTCTCGAGGCTGCGGCGGCCATCTTTGTTTCTGGAAAAAGGGCCAATTTTTGCCCTTTTTTCTCTAAAAATTAAAAAAAAAAAAAAAGGGGGCAGAGTGACTGGGGGTTCATGGGTTCTACCCCACCCACCCTTAGGCTATTTAGGATCGGCCTTGAGGGCTGGTGGTCAGAGTTTCCTCAGCTGTGCCCTGCTAAGGTCTCTCTAAGCTGCTCTGTGGTAAGCATTCCAAAAAAAAAAAAAGGAACAAAGTGAATTATGTGCCTCTTAAAAAAAATAAATAATAATAATAACATTCTTTTCTTTCCTTATCTTTCTTGCTATTTTTTCCCGCAGCTGATCCTTATGCCCAACTCCGAAATGAGCCATTCATCTCGCAACAAAGATCCTCACACCTCCGTTAGGTATGTGACCACCTATACGTGAGTATAAAAAAAAAAAAGAAAAAAAAGTGCGCTCGCTGGCCTGACATGATTTTTCTTAAAATCATAGCCCTGCCCACTCCAAGAGGACCGAAAAATCTTCAAGGCACCACGATGACGACAGCCCAAGTCGCAGATGATCTATCTAGGTGCGATGTTCGACACCCGGGAGGGGACAGTGTCATTACCATCCCTGAAGATGAGGATTATTATCCAGAAGATGGTCAAAACCATCGCGAGCCGGTATCTAACGGCATCGCAATGCCTGAGCCTCATTGGCACAATGTCTGCTTGTATACCGGTGATTCCTTGAACCCATTGGCATTTGAGATATTTTCAGATGGGTTTCTTGGCGCAGTGGAAGAGACAGCGACTCTCTCAGACAATTCTGCTGACGGGAGCAATGCGCAGGAGCCTTCATTGGTGGACTCTTCTGGAAAACCTCTCCAAACCCCGTCATCTGGGTTCCCTCTTCTGGATCACAGTTACATCTGACGCAAGTGGACAGGGCTGGGGAGCCCATTGCGGGGAAACCAGGATACAGGGGAGATGGTCCTGTTCCACCCAGGGAGTAGTATCCAACATACTGGAGATGAGAGCAGCGTTCTTGGCACTAACTTCATTGGCTTCTCAGATCAGGGGCCAGAGAGTACTTTTATGCCTGGACAACAGGGCAGCTGTCGCGTACCTACAGAGGCAGGGGGGCACTCGCAGCACATCACTCCTCAGGGAAGTAGAGCCGATTATGCTCTGGGCAAAAAAGAACGTCCTAGACCTCAGGGCGATGTATCTCCCGGGAAGATTGAACACGGAAGCAGACACGTTGTCGAGGAAATTCTTGGACAACAACGAGTGGGCTCTTCATCCCCAGGTTTTCCATCAGATTGCCAACCTCTGGGATCCTCCTCAAGTAGACCTATTTGCCACTCCGGGGAATGCCAAACTGACCAGATTCGTCTCTCGCCTTCCGTATACACAAGCGGAGGAAGTAGATGCCCTGTCATGCCCCTGGAGGTTCACCACCGCATATGCCTTTCCCCCCCGGCCATTAATATTCAAGTTCCTCCTGAGACTTCTCAGAGAAACAGTCCAGATACTGGCAGTACTCCCATATTGGCCGAAGAGACCCTGGTTTCCTCTAGCTATGCGCCTCAGTGTGAGCTCTCCAATCAGGATCCATCCTTTCCCTCAACTTCTGACGCAGGGCAGTTTAGTTCATCCAGACCCTCAGAAGCTGAACCTTCGAATCTGGAGGTTGAGAGGCAAAGGTTTGAGTCCCTAGGATGCTCCCCAGGGGTCATAACAACCCTCCTGGGAGCCAGGAAGCCAGCAACCAATGCTATATATTCAAGAATATGGGACAAGTTCTTGTCATTTGCTGCCTCAAATGAGTTTAATCCAATCTCTCCTTCTACATCAGGTGTTCTCGGTTTCCTCCAGTCAGGACTTGATCTGGGTCTTGGCCTAAGTTCCCTCAAAGTCCAAGTAGCAGCAATTTCTGCCGCAACAAATAAAAGATGGGCAGAAGAGCCCTTAGTAGTCACTTTCCTCAGAGGAGTATTAAAGATTCGTCCACCTGTCAGACGTTCTTTTACCAAGCGGGATTTATCCCTGGTCCTTGAAGTCCTCTCTGACCATCCGTTTGCCCCAGTGGAGCAACTGACAATATGGAACATAACACTAAAAACGGTTTTCCTGCTAGCCATTACATCTGGTAGAAGGATCTCAGAACTCCACTCGTTAGGGATAGGTGATGACCACATCTCTTTCTTTCATGATAGAGTGGAGCTTCGTCCCCTTCGGGGGTTCACACCTAAGGTCACTACTCCAAGCCACCTTTTGGAGCCCTGGGCACTACCAGTATTTACTGAAGCAGATTCGGAATCTTGTCACGAGCTGGACATATCCAGAGTGCTCAGAGCCTACCTAGAGGCCACCAGATCCTTCAGGTGCTCGGAAAGACTCTTTATTGTTCCATTCGGTAAATACAGGGGCAAGGAAGCTTCCATCAGAACCCTGGCATCTTGGGTGGTAAAACTAATCCAGAAGGTCTACAGGATGAAGAATATGGAACCTCCATCCCGAGTGAATGCTCATTCTACAAGGGCAGTCTCAACCTCCTGGGCAGCAAGGGCTAACGTGTCACTAGAGACGGTGTGCAGGGCCGCCACCTGGTCTTCTCGCAATACTTTCCTCAGACACTACCATATCGACGCAGGAGCTCTCACAACGGTTGAGTTCGGGAGAAGGACAGTTCAGGCTGCAATGTCCCATTCCAATTAAAACATTTATTGTTAAGCATTATCCCACCCGTGTCAGCTAGTTATTTATCACTAGTATACTGCCATGGAGGCACCAGGAAAACGGAAAATTGTATCATACTTACCGTAATTTTCCTTTCCTGGTGCCTATCCATGGCAGCATACGCTCCCACCCTCGGTATTCTATTTAACGGAGAATGTTGGGGGAGGGACTACGTCTTTAATTTATGCTATTCACTGGTCCTGAGGGAGGAGTCGAGGCGGAGCTCTATCACTAGTATGCTGCCATGGATAGGCACCAGGAAAGGAAAATTACGGTAAGTATGATACAATTTTCCGTTTTTTTTGTGTGTTGAGGCATGCTGTGGTAAGGCAGCCTATTTGTTTTGAATGAGACTCATAGCAGCAAAAATCACTCCTGCAATAATTTTACACCTCAGTGCATCATCACATGTGTTGCAGTGCACTGTAGCACATGCGTGCTGTGTATGTGCATTGGGGCACTAAGCTAAATTTATGGAAAAAGTGCCAAACACACTCATATGAGTAAAATGTATACTTTCATATATTGTAAAGTCACAAAACAATGGAATCGGAGTGGTTACTGTTGTTCTTGCACTGGTCAGTAACAAGTAAATGCTCCATTCTGAGCACTCCAAACTTTAAAAAAATGTAAAAGGCTATCAATTAAAAAAAAAAAAAGAAACAAACACCCAAAAACACCGCACTGAAAAAAGCCTTTCTAAAGGGAAGTTTACAGCAAAAATAAAGAAAGAGAAAAAAAAATAAGCAATTGCCCACAAAGTTAGTGAATCAGCACACAAATACTCCTCATGCCTCAAATGCATCAAACCTTTGGCAGTGGCGAACCCAAACCTGATCTTTGTGAATTTTAGCATAATTTTTCCATCAAAATGTCCAGCTGAGACAAACATAAATATATAATAATTATTTGGTTTGCACAAAACAGCTATTTAAAGCAAATGTAAACTTGAACTGAATGACATGTAGTTTGCTAAAGCATTGTCCCTCTAAACAGTCCATCTCAGAGAAGCTGTTCTTCTGCAGCCTCTTTGCAGCCACTTCCTCTCTATATGATCTTCATTAATGGCTGTATGGCATTTCTTAGGGTGGGTTTCTTGATAGTAGGCCATGTAGTTGCCACCAAAACCCATGTGACAACAGGAGGCCATGTAGTCTCTATCAGAAGACCATGTGATAGAGTGACAACGCAGGAGCACAATTGAGAGACAGGGACAGAGCGTTGTCACCCTATAACAGGAAGTTCCTAAACAAAGACCTTGAAGGCAGGACCACCAGACATTATTTTAATGAAGCTACAGGTTTAAACATAATAAAAATGGCTTTTGAAATAACATTAACATGTTAAAGTCTATATGGGATTTCAGTGATTGGGTTTACATATACTTTAAATAGTTTATTGTATGTAGGAAAAACTTCTATAACAGATATGTGACTTGGTGAATATATTTGCCAGCACACCTCAGAGATTTGTGACTTGACCCCATTTCAGTTATGTAGCCACTAAATATACATGGCTGACAGGAGGTATCTTGACGTCATGGAAGAGCGGGCCTGAATTGAGGATTTGCTGCCTTATATTGCCTATTTTTTCAGGTCAAATCTTATAATCCAGCAACTCACTAACTAGCTATTTTTCGGCAACAATGTTTTTCTTGACTTCTTTTCTGTGAGCGCATCTAAAATCTCTTCTGTTGTCTTCAGTGTGTGTTTTCAGCAGAAGATCTGTGGCCGCCCACTTTGAAGCAGATCATCAAGGGAGCTACCTGTCATCGCAGTCTTAATAAGTTTCTGTGACTTTACATTGCACAAATTTTAACATCTTACATAAGAGTGACTTGTGAAACTTCAGGATGTCTTGCGTGTTTTGCAGGAGTTTTTCAAAGCTTGTTCCATTAACGCCTTAGTCTGGTGAATGCCATTTGTTTCAAGGATACTGATAATGAGAGTACATGTATAGTATCTTACAAAAGTGAGTACACCCCTTATATTCCTTTAAATATTTTATTATATTTTTTTATGTGACAACACTGAAGAAATGTCACTAATGCCGCGTACACACGACCGGACTTTCTGGGAAACTAGGTCCGACGGTCTTCCTGACGGACTTCCGGCGGACTTCCAATGGACTTTCTGAACGGACGCACTTGCCTACACACGACCGGACTTTCCGGCAGACTAGGTCCGCCGGCCTTCCCGACGGAGTTACAGCGGACTTTCCGAATGAATGGACTTGCCCACACACGGACAAGTCCGTTCCTTTTTGAACGTGACTCGGGTACGACGGGACTAGAAAGGAAGTCAATCTCGCCGCTTTTATCGGCGAGATTGACACCTTGCAAGCCCCGTCGTGGGGCATACCAGGCCCTTAGGTCTGGTATGGATTTTAGGGGTACCCCCTACGCCAAAAAAAGGCGTGGGGTCCCCCCCAAAATCCATACCAGATCCCTATCCGAGCATGCAGCCCGGCCAGTCAGGAAAGGGGGGTGGGGACGAGCGAGCGGGGGCGTTCACCGGGTGATGTTGACCACGCCTCCTTAAAACGTCATAGTCCCAGCATACCCAGGGATTGTGACGTCTTAAGGGGGCGTGGTCACCGCCTATATAAGTCATAGCGGAGTGCCCAGAGAGCATTACAGGCGGAGAGAGCGTCGTGTCAACATCAGAAGAAGAGAAGAGGGAAGAAGACAAGAAGGCAAAAGGCAGAAGTCCAGGCCACCGCTAGCAAAAGATCGGCAGAAGATAGCCAAGGAGCCGGCAGAAGAACCGGACGCCGGGAGAAGAGGCCGGAGAGACCCCTGAAGTTGGAAGAAGACCCCCAAAGTCGGAAGAAGACCCCCGGAGCTTTCTAATAAATTACTTTAAAAACCTGTCTAGTGTGTTTTTTTATTGACACTTTTTCCCTAGGTGAATGGGTAGGGGTACCATGTACCCCATACTCATTCACATAGGGTGGGGGGCCGGGATCTGGGGGCCCCCTTATTAAAAGGGGGCTCCCAGATTCCGATAAGCCTCCCACCCGCAGACCCCGACAACCAACGGCCAGGGTTGTGGGGAAGAGGCCCTTGTCCTCATCAACAGGGCCCCCCCCTCCCCCAAAGCACCCACCCCCCCCATGTTGAGGGCATGCGGCCTAGTACGGTTTAGGAGGGGGGCGCTCGCTCGTCCCCACCCCCCTTTCCTGACTGGCCGGGCTGCGTGCTCGGATAGGGGTCTGGTATGGATTTTGGTGGGGACCCCACACGGTTTTTCGGCGTAGGGGGTTCCCCTTAAAATCCATACCAGACCTAAGGGCCTGGTATGCCCCACGCTCGGCGCAATAGGAAAATTTGTTTTTCCTATTGCGGCCAGCGCGAGATGCAGTACCCTGCCCTTGAGTTGTATCTGGTCCGTCGGACCAGCATACAGACGAACAGGCTTTCCATCAGGAACTGAGACCAGCGGAGTTACAATGTAAAGATTTGAAGCAAGTTTCAAATTTAAGTCTGTCGGATTTCCGACCGAAACGGTCCGTCGGAAGTCCGATGCAGCCCACACACGGTTGGATTGTCCGCCGGAGTCGGTCCGTCGGACCAGTCCGGTCGCAAAGTCCACCTGTGTGTACGTGGCATTAGCTATAATGTAAAGTAGTGAGTGTACAGCTTGTATAACAGTATAAATTTGCTGTCCCCTCAAAATAACTCAACACACAGCCATTAATGTCTAAACCGCTGGCAATAAAAGTGAGTACACCCCTAAGTGAAAAAGTCCAAATTGGGCCCAAAGTGTCAATATTTTGTGTGACCACCATTATTTTCCAGCACTGCCTTAACCCTCTTGGGCATGGAGTTCACCAGAGCTTCACAGGTTGCCACTGGAGTCCTCTTCCACTCCTCCATGATGACATCACAGAGCTGGTGGATGTTAGAAACCTTGTGCTCCTCCACCTTCTGTTTGAGGATGCCCCACAGATGCTCAATAGGGTTTAGGTTTGAAGACATGCTTGGCTAGTCCATCACCTTTACCCTCAGCAGGATTTGCATCATAGATGTGCAGCCGACAAATCTCCAACACCTTGTTGAATCTATGCAACAAAGAATTAAGGCAGTTCTGAAGGCAAAAAGGGGTCCAACCCAGTATTAGCAAGGTGTACCTAATAAAGTGGCCAATGAATGTAGATCTATAAGCACAAGGCCTCATGCACACTGAACATTAAAAACGCTGTTTTAGGGGCATCTAGCATTTTTTTCCTCCCTCTAAACGCCCCTCTATGTTAGCTTATGTGTTCATGCACACATAGACATTTAGAGGAGTTTCAAGGCAGAAAAAAAAAAACGCACTGCTAGCACACCCAGGAGCAGCAGCATTTTGGCAGAAAAAATGCTTGATGCGTGCAAATGCCTCTAAACGTGCGTCAACGCTAGATGCATTTGACACTTGAGCCAGAATGGCCAGAATTAAATATTATTCTGATCAATTAACTACTTCCCACCTGGCCACTGTACATAAACGGCCAGGTGGGCGCTCTCTTATTCTGAGTGGATGTTCAGGAACGTCCCTCAAAAGGAGCAGGATCGCGTGCCCGCGCAGCGGCGCGATCCTGATGCGCTCATGTCACCCAGACACGGCGCATCTCTGATCGGCAGAAGGGCTCTGTGATTGGCCCTCCTGATCACATGATGGCCGTGTCCAATCACAGCCGTCATGTGATGTAAATACAGAGCCGGTTGCTAGGCAATCGGCTCTCCTCACACAGAAGTTGTCAGTGAGAAGAGCAGATCTCTGCAGCCGGATGGGGATCAGTGAGTATGAGCTGTTTTTTACAGCTTTTTACTCACTGATCACCAGTCTAGTGTCCCCATAGTGTAAACACACAAAGTTAACACACATGCATTCCCCACATAGTAAAAACACCTGTCCCCCACATATGTAACAATAAAATCACATGTCCTAATGATTATCTGCACACATATGTCCGTGATCACCTGCGCACATCTGTACATTATCATTTGCGTACATCTGTCCGTTATCACACAAACCAATTATTATACACTTAACAGGATTTTTTTTTACCAAAAACATGTAGCAGAATACATTCTGGCTTAAATTTATGACAAAATTCGATTTTATTGGATTTTGTTTTACAATAGAAAAAAGAAAATATTGGGTTTTTTTCCAAATTTCTGCTCTTTTTTCGCTTATATCGCAAAAAATAAAAAACGGAGTCGTGAATAAATACCATCAAAAGAAAGCTCTATTTGTGTGAACAAAATGATAAAAATTTCATTTGGGTACAGCATTACATGATCGCGCAATTGTCATTGAAAATGTGAGAGCGCTGAAAGCTGAAAACTGGTCTGGGAAGGAAGGGGGTGAAAGTGCCCAGTATTGATGTGGTTAAATTAATTAATGCCCAAGTGTCTGACACGCCTAAATGTGTCTAGACACATTTACACATGTCAAGCATTTTTCTGCCAACCTGCGGCTGACAGGAGGAAAGGCATTTGGGAGAGCTGAGCAAATGCCCTGTGTGCATAGTGCCTAAATGGGTATGATTGGCCAAGCTGAACATACATGTTTATGAGTGCACAGGCTACAGCTGACCATACACATATATACTATATTACCATATGTATTGGGACACCTGCCTTTACACACACATGAACTTTAATGGCATCCAAGTCTTAGTCCGTAAGGTTCAATATTGACACCCTTAGCAGCTATAACAGCTTCAACTCTTCTGAGAAGGCTGTCCTCTGGGAATGTTTGACCATTTTTTCAGAAGCGTATTTGTGAGGCACTGATGTGGTTGAGAAGGCCTGGCTCTCAGTCTCCGCTCTAATTCATCCCAAAGGTGTTCTATCTGGTTGAGGTCAGGTCTCTGTGCAGGCCAGTCAAGTTCCTCCACCCCAAACTTGCTCATTCATGTCTTTTTGGACCCTGGTTTGTGCACTGGTGCGCAGTCATGTTGGAACATCATCAAACTGCATAAAAATTGTCCAAAATGTCTTGGTATGAGGACGCCTTAAGAGTTCCCTTCATTGAAACTAAGGGACTAAGCTCAACCCTGAAAAACAACCCCACATCATAATACCCCCTCCACCAAATGATTTGGACCAGTGCATAAAGCAAGGTCCATAAAGACATTAATGAGCAAGTTTAGGGTGGAGGAACTTGACTGGCCTGCATAGATTCCTGACCTCGACCCGATAGAACACCTTTGGGATGAATTTGAGCGGAGATAGAAAGCCAGGCCTTTTTGTCCACATCAGTGCCTGACCTCACAAATGCGCTTTGGAAGAATGGTCAAACATTCCCATAGACACACTCCTAAACCTTGTGGACAGCCTTCCCAGAAGAGTTGAAGCTGTTATAACTGCAAAGGGTGGGCCAACTCAATATCGAACCCTACAGACTAAGACTTGGGTGCCATTAAAGTTCATGTGCGTGTAAAGGTGTCCCAGACCTAAAGCCAATTGAGAATCTGTGGCAAAACTTGAAAATTGCTGTTCAGACGCTCTCCATCCATCTGACAGAGCTTGAGCTATTTTGCAAAGAATAATGGGCAAAAATGTCACTCCCTAGATGTGCAAAGCTGGTAGAGACATCCCCAAAAAGACTTGCAGCTGTAATTGCAGAGAAAGATGGTGCTACAAAGTATTGACCCAGGGGGGCTGAATACAAATGGACGCCACACTTTTCACATACAGTAATACCTCGAGTAATACCATTTACGAGCGTTTCACAATATGAGCTATTATTTTTTAAAAATCCTGACTCAGTTTGCGAGTGTTGTCTTGCAAGACGAGCAGGATTCAAGCCAATGGGGTGTGCAGTACCGCATTTGGCCAGAGGTGCGGGGGCGCCAGTGACACTCAAAAACACTCAGTTTCTGAATGTCTCCGGATGCATTCGAGCAGCTCAGTGTTATTTGCAGCCTTGTCAGTGATATTGCAGCCTTGTCCGTGTCATTTGCAGCCTTGTCAGTGTCATTTGCAGCCTTGCCCAGTGACATTACAGCCTTGTCAGTGTCACTGCAGTTTTAATATGGCGCCGCCGAGATACACAGAGCCGGTCCTGTGTATCTCGGCTCCTCTTGGATGTGTTATACTCCGATAAATACGGTATCTGAGTTTCCATTGACTCCTTTGGGGAAACTAGCTTTTGATATACGAGTGCTTTGGATTACAAGCATTCTTCTGGAACAAATTATGCTCGTAATCCAAGGTACCACTGTATTTATTTGTAAAAAAAATTATTATCATTTATCATTTTCCTTCCACTTCACAATTATGTGCCACTGTGTGTTGGTCTATCACAAAAAATCTCAATAAAATACATTTACGTTTTTGGTTATAACATGACAAAATGTGGAAAATTTCAAGGTTTATGAATACTTTTTCAACGCACTGTAAGTGGCCCTTTCTCTTCAAAAGGTTGGGCACCCCTGGTTAAGATACATTTTAAAAGAATTAGCAATCAAGGATAGGCGCTTTTTATTAAATAAGGCAGCAGATCTGCTAAAAAGCCATTAAAACTATATACTGTAAGGCAATTTAGTCTGAATATAGTACGCCACAGAAAATATTTTTAATAATGTGTTTTGAATGGATACAACATCATAGTTGATGTCATTTTAAAATATTGTCAACTATTTATTGAATGAGGCTTATTATAAAAGATGACTCTTTATTATGGAGATACAGGTGAAGGTCAAACTGTCATAAGCAGCATCAACAATTTTATATAGTAACAGTTAATAAATCACAGAAGCAGCATATGATGACAAACTGTTGGAAATGTTAGACATTTCTGCCCAACTTTCTTAATACAGGGGGCCTCAAAGTGAGCCCTGACATTACCAAATGGATGCACATGAAATTTAGTCAACGTAATCTGTCATGTCACTGCAGACAAGCAACAGGAGATGATCAGAGATTGCAGACATGCTTCAGGAGATGATCAGAGACTGCAGACATACTTCGGGAGATGATCAGAGATTGTAGACATGCTTCAGGAGATGAATAGAGACTGCAGACATGCTTCAGGAGATGATCAGAAACTGCAGACATGCTTCGGGAGATGATCAGAGACTGCAGACATGCTTCGGGAGATGATCAGAAACTGCAGACATGCTTCGGGAGATGATCAGAGACTGCAGACATGCTTCGGGAGATGATCAGAGACTGCAGACATGCTGCGGGAGATGATCAGAGACTGCAGACATGCTTCGGGAGATGATCAGAGACTGCAGACATGCTTTGGGAGATGATCAGAAACTGCAGACATTCTTCAGGAGATGATCAGAGACTGCAGACATGCTTCGGGAGATGATCAGAGATTGCAGATATGCTTTGGGAGATGATCAGAGACTGCAGACATGCTATGGGAGATGATCGGAGACTGCAGACATGCTTCAGGAGATGATCAGAGACTGCAGACATGTTTCAGGAGATGATCAGAGATTGCAGACATGCTTTGGGAGATGATCAGAGACTGCAGACATGCTTCTGGAGATGATCAGAGACTGCAGTCATGCTTCAGGAGATGATCAGAGACTACAAACATGCTTCGGGAGATGATCAGAGACTGCAGACATGCTTCAGGAGATGATCAGAGACTGCAGACATGCTTCAGGATGGGGATCAGCAACCCATTGATCGCGATCTACCCATCGACCTCGGGCAGCTGATGGATAGATTGCGAACCCGTCCCTGCTTCGCCGGTCCTTCCCCTCAGCCTCTGCTGCTCTAATTTTCACAGCAGTAAAGATAGTGGAGAGCAGGAGGCAGAACAGTACTGGACGGAAGGCAGGAGCAGTAGCTGTTTCAGTTAACCAGCAGGTGATTGGTTGTTAGGACACCGGCATGTCCTAGCATTCAATCATTAAGTTGTTAATATGATAGTTAACTCCGGCAGCTCCCACCTTCTGACCTTCTGTCCAGTACTGTGCCTGCCTCCCACTCTCTGGTCTGCTATACACCCCTTGTAAACTGCTGTTTGCTTGTGTCGGGAGGATGATGTAAAGGGGGCAGAAGACACTGCTTTGGGAGGGGGTCAGAGGGACCGAGAACATTATAGTGGCGGGGAAGAGGGGCAGAGGACACTCCTTTGGGGGGCACAGGACACTAATGGGGGGGGTAGAGGTTACTTATATTGGGTGGCAGAGAACATTACAGCAGGGGGGTGATGTGAAGGGGCAGAGGACACTGCTATGGGGGGTGGAGGGCAAAAGACACTACAGTGGAGGGTGGGGTGATGTGAAGGGGGCTGAGAACACTGCTATGGGGGGCAGAGGATACTACTGTGTGTGTGTGTGGGGGGGGGGGGGGGGGGGTGATGTGAAGGGGGGAAGAAGACCCTACAGTGACACACTATGTGTTCTCCATGCCATCTTTTATTGGGGGGCTTGATTGTTTTTTTTGTTTTTTGTTTTTTAAAGAGATGGATTGGAAACACAGTACACGAGACTGCAATACATCACTGCTATTACAGCTTCTTTACAAATCAATGCTTCCACTGCCCCCAGCACACAAATGCCTCATACACACTGGGTATCAGCTCCTCTGAACGCCAATCACACAGAACCCGACATGCGGATGTTTATTGGGGAACTTGACTGTCCAGGAGGGGCAGCAATAGGATATGATATAGCACATAGAAATAGTCCACAGGGCAATAATATATTACATCACCGATACCCAGTCCATAGAATAGCCATAGGGCAGCGCACCGATAAACAGTCCATGGAAAAGCATTGTGGCACAGCACAGGAGGATGATCCTCAGGGCGGTAGTATGGCACAGCAAAGATAATTAGTGCAGGAAATGGCAATAAGTTGTAGCACAGGAAGATAGTCCACGAGGCAGAGATAAAGCACAGCAAGGAGTAACGATCCTCATAGTGGTAATATGGCACAGCAAAGGGTGATGATCATCCGGGCTGTAATATAGTGCAACATGGGTTAACAGTCCAGGGAATGACAATAGGGCACAGCAAAAGGGGACGGGGGGTTCATGAGACTCATACTTAGGACGCCTGATGGCCTGAAGATTCTGGTGAGGTGGTTTGGGTGACGGATGGCTTGTCCCAGAGGGGTCCATATAGGCAGGGTCTCGGGCCAGTGCTGGCAGAGAGGCAGCTGAACAAGTTGAGGCAGAGGGTCACTCCTGGAGACCCGACCTCAGTCTTGGGTCCTCACAGGCACAGGTATCATGCAGGGGGCTGGCAACAAGAGTCTGGGGCTATTTACCCCAGTCCAGGTAGATATAGCAAGGGCCAGGGCACGATACGGTGATCCAAGCAATCTGATGTTTAGCCCCAGATTGCCCCGGCAACAGGGTGCACCCCTTCCTGAGCAGCTAGGGGCAAGCTTTTTGTCTTCCAACAGGCATAGTGCATGAAAAAAGTGACCGCTGTGCCCGCCTGCCAGCTCCTGGAGGAAGGAAGTTTGCAACTGATGTGATGCGGCCACAGCAGAGGATCTGATAGCCTGGCGCCACGCACACAGATGTGGAGTGACGGCCATTGTGTGTGAGGGGCCAGGTGTTGGAGCAGAAGGGGAAACGGGTGCTGTGACAACCTGTAAATGCCTATGTATGCATACAGTAGATACATAGACTAACAGACAGGAGTGTTTAGAGGCAGAAAAAAAATGCCAAACACCCGTAAGAGCGGCAGAAAGAAATGAGAAATCCAAACGGTTACAGTTGTCACTGATACAGGAATAAAGGGGAAAGCTTTCAATAGGAACACCTACTTTGATGACAACTGTTTAAGATTTGATTTCCATTCATTTTGGAAAGACAACTTCTCACTCCCTTTTGTGTCTCTGGGATAGAGATACAGTATTTGAAGAGAAGTCTCCCTAGCAGGACAGGGATAGACAACAAGAACAAAAACAAAAATGTTTTAAAACAGTTGTAGGCTCCATTCACACATGTGCGACTTGTCATGTAACTTTGGACATCAAAGTCGCATGACAAATTGCAGCCCATTCTTTTCAATGGCCCCTGTTCAAATTGGTGCGACCAAGGCCCCTTGCACATGGGCATCATAATTTACTGATGTTTGCTCAAGAACTTGTGCAAGGGGCCAAAAACTGTGTGTAAAGACCTGAGTAATGTTGAGTATAGACGAGTATAGGTGAGTAAAGGTGTATAGACGAGTAAAGTTATTTTTCATTGGCAGTATAGTAATATACTTACTTATACTCATTTATGCTTGTGTAAACATTAAAGCGGAGCTCCACCCAAAAGGGGTCGTTCCCCTTGCACAATTGCCACTTTAGATGGGCAGGGGGGGCAGAGCAGGTACTCACTGTGCACTTCCGTACCGTGCTTGGAAACTGAAGTTCTGAAAGGTCCCAGAAGATTGCATCCACCATTCACAATGCGCAGCGTGCACCCGGCTGTGAAGCCACAAGCTGTCACAGCCAGGTGCCCATAGTGCCCATGGTGAAGATGCCGCTGGGGACCGAAGACAGCGGGTGAGACCGACTGGGGTGAGCACACCGCTGGATCGTGGAACAGGTGAGTGGCTGTTTTTTAAAAGTCAGCAGCTACAGTTTTTGTAGCTGCTGACTTTTATTTTTTCCACAGGTGACTGGAACTCCGCTTTAAACAAGTAAACACACAGGTAGATTACTGCACTCAAAATGGAAAATGTTGTCGTTTTGTTTTACTGCTCTGTACTCCACGCTGTGTGTAATGTCCCATAGACAACAATGCATCTCATTTCAGGTCAGTAAAAAACTTAGCATATTTTACTCTTGTGTACAACAGGCCTTAAAGTCACAGAGACTTTAACCACTTCAGCCCCAGAAGGATTTTCCTCCTTCCTGACCGGGCCACTTTTTTTTTTGCGATACGGCACTGCATCGCTTTAACTGACAATTGCGCGGTCGTGCAACACTGTACCCAAACAAGATTGATGTCCCTTTTTGCCCACAAATGGTGGTATTTGATCACCTCTGCGTTTTTTTTTTTTTTTTTGCACTATAAACAAAAAAAGAGCAATAATTTTGAAAAAAACACAATATTTTTTACTTTTTGCTATAATAAATATCCCCCAATTTAAAAAAAATACATATATAGTTTTTCCTCAGTTTAGGCCGATATGTAATATTCTACAAATTTTGGTAAAAAAAAAATCGCAATAAGAGTATATTGATTGGTTTGTGCAAAAGTTTACAAAATAGGGGATACATTTATGGCATTTTTATTATTATTTTTTTTTACTAGTAATGGCGGGGATCTGCGATTTTTATTGGGACTGTGACATTGCGGCGGACAGATCGGACACTTTTGACACTTTTTTGGGACCACCGACATTTATACTGACCTAAAACTAGCCACTGATTACTGTATAATTGTCATTGGCAGGGAAGGGGTTAACACTAGGGGGCGATCAAGGGGTTAACTGTGTTCCCTCAGTGTGTTCTAACTGTGGGGGGGATGAAACTGCCTGGGGAAGGAGACTGATCGGTGTTCCTATATACTAGGAACACACAACCTGTCTCCTCTCCCCTGTCAGATCCTCATTCTGGCTCTGGTGGACTTTGCGGCCGCCGGGCATGCTCATATGCTCCACAGCACCGCGGAGGGCACGCGCACCACCCATACCCCTTAAGGAAGCTGCCGTACAGCTATGGCATTTCACGTAGGGGAGCCATTCTGCTCCTGTCAAACGACGGCGGGCAGTTGGCAAGTGGATAAAATGGTGCCTGCTCTACTTTGGTTTGATGCAACTTTGGTCTAGAGAATGTAAAGTCGGATCTAATTCACGAAGGTCGCATCAAAGTCACACTGGAAATTGTGCGACTTTGGAGATGCGCTAATGTGAATGGAGCCTTAAACCCGTCCCAACTCTATCCAAAACAAAAAAACACAATTTTGACTTTAGAAATACTTCAATTATTATTTTTAATAAAAATATAACTAGATTATACAGTATGTTGTTTTAAATCTACTTGAATTTCAGCATTAATTTTTAATATTTACCTTTTTTGCCGTAAATAGAATTATATCTATATGGTAATTGTACAGTATATTTCAGCGGCTATAAAATTGCATTTTCAGAATTTTATTTATGTAAAGGACTTCTATCAGATGGGTCCATGACCTTTAAAATGTTGGAAGAACAACATGTAGTGTAAAGTACTGTGAACTATATATATCTATCTATAGATATAGAGATATATATATATAGATATATAGATAGATATATATATCTATCTATATATCTATATATAGTGTACACATTATACCTATCTATCCAGCAGGTGGCACTGTAGTGTGTATCTATCCCCGATAGCGGCCGAATACCACCGCTAAAGCGGCGCAAAAAATAGCGACGTTTTACCGCCAATGCCCCCCCACCTCAGTGTGAAAGGGGCTTAATGCCACGTACACACGAGTGGACTTTTCGACTGGACTGGTCCGACGGACCGAGTCCGGCAGACAATTCAACTGCGTGTGGGCTTCATCGGACCTGCAGCGCACTTTTTCGGTTGAAAATCTGACGGACTTTAGATTTGGATCATGTTTCAAATCTTTCCGACGGACTCGAGTCCGGTCGAAAAGTCCACTCGTCTGTATGCTAGTCCGACAGACGGAAACCGACGTTAGGGCAGCGTTTGGCTACTGGCTATCAACTTCCTTATTTTAGTCCAGTCGTACGTCATCACGTACAAATCCATCGGACTTTGGTGTTATCGTGTGTAGGTAAATCCTTTTGTTCGGAAAGTCCATTGGAAGTCCGCCGAAAGTCCGTTGGATAGACTGTCGGACCAGTCCGGTCGAAAAGTCAGCTCGTGTGTACGCGGCATAAGTGTATGTGGTTGTATACTCCTTGTTCCTGTTAATGTCTCCATAATGTTCTGATATTTCTCCATAAAAGTAAAGTCGTTTGCTGTATCCAAGAAGCTTCCAGCGCTTCATTGCAATATCCTGCATAGTACCCGTTTGATCTGTCAATCTGCCATCCTGCTGCACGCACTTCTGGGTTCTGATCTGCACCTACATCTGTCTTTAGGGATAAAACTAAAGCCTGCCATACACTATCCGATATTTCAGCCTATGGGCTGTATGAAAAAAATCCAACAGATTCCTTCATCCAGGATATACAGTGCAAATAGATGAATTTCAGTTGCAGCTATTGTGGCTTTCAGAATACCTGAACAGCAGCTGGCTCTGATTGGATGCAGCCACTGTTCAACTGACAATTTATTGCCTGGCCCATCGATTTCTTTTTTCTCAGTCACAAGATGCTGGGCTGGAGGGGTATAGATGAATAAACAACTGTATCTGTATGAAACTTCTGACAGACAGGGAGATAAAAGCATAGACCATTCATGTTATCAGTTCAAACACCTACTGTCAGAGAAATAGTGTCAGGGAATAGGCTGTGGAAGTACTGGCAATCTTGCCAGGAAAAGAAATGGGCACCATAGGCACATCACGTGACAGATGGTTCCCCCGGCTGGCCTATATAAGGCTGCTTCTGTCTGACCCAAGTTGCTGGATTGTCTTCAGCTTTTTCCTTGTTCCTGTGTTATACTTCCAAGTGATTCCTGTTGTGACCTCGGCTTGCCTCCTGACCTGCTCTGATCTCCTCTCCAGTGTTTGACCCCTGGCTTGGCTCATGAACTTTGCTATACTTGCACCTGCCTGATTACCAGTGTTTGACCCGCGGCTTGGCTCACAGACATTGTTATACTTGCACCTGCTTGATTACCAGTGTTTGACCCCCGGCTTGGCTCACGGATTTTGCTTATCACTTACCTGTGATTGACCCTCAGCTGGCCTCACCACAGCCTCCAATCTGCTCTCCTGTGTTCTACCCTCAGCCAGGCTTTTACTAAGTGTCCGGCATACTCCTTGGCGTCTTCTCAAGCAAAGTCTCCAAGTGATCATCAGTTCAAGCCTTCTCAACCTGCTGGCAACCCATGCGTCTTTGAGCCCTATACCTCCTATACCACATTCAGTGGTATACTGCAGTAAATATCATTGCAGTAAATGGACCTCAGATACTGTAAGATTCTGGATCCCTTGGCACTGTTAATTCAATCATTTTTTATTAACCAGTTTGACTGTAGAGAATTTTTTTTTATTTTTTGCACACATGCAAAAATCTAATAAAATGAATTTTAGTGCAAACCTAATATCATACCCAATTTTTGGTAAAATATAAAAGATGAGGTTGCATTGAGTAAAATAAAAAAACGGGTATATTGCGCTTAGCCTCAAGGGGAGCCTCTCTCAGCATCTTGGCCTCGGAAAAGGTACCTGACACCTACGCAGGACTGTTCCTTATTTGTGTGTCTGGTTTGTTTGCACATATAAGAACAAGAGGATGGTAAACATTACATCTAGGCAGGAGGTCACATTTCAGGTTGCCGTGCAAATAGCACCATATTCATTGCATATTCAGTAATAAAACCTGTAATACAGTGCTGAGAGCTGGAGACATGTGCTCGCTAGCAAGGAAGTCATCTCCTTGCTAGCTGAAGTTTTGAACAGCCGTGTGCATGTGTCTGTGACATCACAGCTAGAGTTACAGGACACCTAGTAAGAAGGGACGTACTTTGTCCCATCGCGACCTGAATACTCTAAAAAACGGATACTTCTTTAAGAGCATAGCCCACTTTTACCAAAAAAATACCTATGGAGAATAGGGACATACAGTATCTCACAAAAGTGAGTACACCCCTCACATGTTTGTAATTGTTTTATTATATCTTTTCATGTAAAAACACTGAAGAAATGACACTTTGCTAGAATGTAAAGTAGTGATTGTGAAGCTTGTATAACAGTGTAAAATTGCTGTTCCCTCAAAATAACTCAACACACAGCCATTAATGTCTAAACTGCTGGCAACAAAAGTGAGTACACCCCTAAGTGAAAATGTCCAAATTGGGCCCAATTAGCCATTTTCCCTCCCCGGTGTCATGTGACTTGTTAGTGTTACAAGGTCTCAGGTGTGAATGAGGAGCAGGTGTGTTAAATTGAATGTTATCGCTCTCACGCTCTTATACTGGTCACTAGAAGTTGCTTCAACTTCAACATGGCACCTCATGGCAAAGAACTCTCTGAGGATCTGAACAAAAAAAATCATTGCGCTATATAAAGATGGCCTAGGCTATAACAAGATTGCCAAGACCCTGAAACTGAGCTGCAGCATGGTGGCCAAGTCCATACAGTGGTTTAACAGGACAGGTTCCACTCAGAACAGGCCTCGCCATGGTCAACCAAAGAAGTTGAGTGAACGTGCTCAGCGTCATATCCAGAGGTTGTCTTTGGGAAATAGAGGTATGAGTGCTGCTTGCTACAGAGGTTAAAGAGGTGGGGGGTCAGCCTGTCAGTGCTCGAACCATAAGCCTCTTCTAAAGATGATGCACAAGAAAGCCTGCACACAGTTGGTTAAAGACAAGGAGACTAAGGACATGGATTACTGGAATCATGTCCTGTGGTCTGATGAGACCAAGACAAACGTATTTGGTTCAGATGGTGTCAAGTGTGTGTGGCAGCAACCAGGTGAGGAGTACAAAGACAAGTGTGTCTTGCCTACAGTCAAGCATGGTGGTGGGAGTGTCATGGTCTGGGGCTGCATGAATGCTGCTGGCACTGGGGAGCTTCAGTTCATTGAGGGAACCATTAATGCCAACATGTACTGTGACATACTGAAGCAGAGCATGATCCTCTCCCTTCGGAGACTGGGGCGCAGGGCAGTATTACAACATGATAATGACCCCAAACACATCTCCAAGACGACCGCTGCCTTGCTAAAGAAGCTGAGGGTAAAGGTGATGGACTGGCCAAGCATGTCTCCAGATCTAAACCCTATTTAGCATCTGTGGGGCATCCTCCAACGGAAGGTGGAGGAGCGCAAGGTCTCTAATATCCACCAGCTCTGTGATGTCATCATGAAGGAGTGAAAGAAGACTCCAGTGGCAACCTGTGAAGCTCTGGTGAACTCCATGCCCGAGAGGGTTAAGGCAGTACTGGAAAATAACGGTGGCCACAGAAAATATTGATGCTTTGGGCCCAATTTGGACATTTTCACTTAGGGGTGTAATCACTTTTTTGCCAGTGGTTTAGACATTAATGGCTGTGTGTTGAGTTATTTTGAGGGGACAGCAAATTTACACTGTTATACAAGCAGTACACTCACTACTTTACATTGTAGCAAAGTGTCATTTCTTCAGTGTTGTCACATGAAAAGATATCAGAAAATATTTACAAAAATGTGAGGGGTGTACTCACTTTTGTGAGATACTGTATATAGATGAAAACAAGATGTGCAGCTTTGACCAAAATTAAATAATGCCCCAGTACATCTGTACCTCATCGACTACCTGACTGGAAAAATCCCAGAATGTTGCTAGGACATTGCTAAGAGAGGCCCAGCTATTATTGTTCACCTTTACCCTCTCAGGAGTGAGCTGGTTCTCTGATTCAAACCTCCTCAAATACTCTTTCTCTCCCCTCATGCAGCTGCTCTGATCTGAGCATCTGTGAGCTCACTCCTGTGATGGTGAAGGTGAACAGTAACAGCTGGTCCTCTCTTAGAAACATCCTAGCAACATCCTGGGAGTTTCCAGTCAGGCTTCATGAGGTATGTACTGTAAATGGTTTACACCTATAGCAATGGAATTATTTAACTTTAGTCAAAGCTACAATGTTTTGTTTTTATCTACAGACACCTCTTATCTGCATAGGCAGTTTTTTGGCGAACCTAGGCAGGCCATAGATTACTTGATTTTCTTTCCTTCAAGCATGGGTGGAAGAAAAGAAAATTACTTAATTCCCCTATTAACACGTTCAGTGTTGATGGGGGAACGCCTCCCACAGCGCTATTGTGTTCTGCCAGCAGGGGGTATGGGGAGCCAGAATACAATGGTTACTACTAGCGGCTATAGTGGCTGGCAATAATTGTATGTAGAAAAATCCGACAGGCTGATTGTATCCAAGTTGATCAATGGATTGACTTGGGTACAATTAGCCTGCCCATACATGGGTCACCTGCTGAATGAATTTTGATCTATGTAAAGGTGGCTCAACATTTTTTTAAAGATAACAGAAATAATAATGTGCAGCTTTCTTGCAGTGCTTGCATGTATATGCCTTTGTCTTCAGTTTGACTGATTATTCACCTGTGGTTCCCTGGTTCCTAGGCTCAGGCTGTAATTGAGGCCTTGACTTCTGCTTGAGACGACATTAGGCTCTGCCACCGGTAGGCTTGTACTGACAGATGTATGGAGGCTTGCTTCTATAATGTATGCTTCTTCTTCTGTGAATGCTAGTTGCATAGCTGTCTTGCTGGTCCAATATCTTCAATATCTTCTGAACAATTATTGATAATTTCTTAATCATGGACACACCACAACATTTAGCACTATATCCCTCAGATAAAGAAGTATTTATGGGATTTTTAAGGTGCAGATACTAATAAATAAATCCAAGGAGTTACATTTAAAAGAAAAACATTTTATTTTAACATTGGTAAAAACATGTTTAAAAACAGTTTTACAGAAAGTACATGTAGTACAGTCCTTATGGATATAGCAAGATTGATGTGGTTCCCAACATGTTTTACCCTCAACCTGGGCTTCTTCAGGGTAAGCTGTTCCCTTAGAAACAAAAGAACAAATAGGGTTGCTACCCTTTCTTTAGGCCAAACCCAAACACTTCAGCGGTGTACGGCAATTTTTTTTTTTAAGGGGGAATGGTGTGTTTTCTGGTCTAAAGGGGAACTTTGATGTAAGGGAGTGTCTGCTCACCAAAGTCCCCACTTACATCTGGGTTCCCCTAAATAGGGGGTTCCCAAAGCACCCCCTTACATTAGAGTCCACAGAGCAATCCTTACATCTGAGTCTCCCTTACCTTAGCATGCTCAGGGGCAGGAGAGAGAAGGGGGGGTGGGCTTCTACAGATAGTGAGTGGTGAGCTCACTCACCTCAGGCATTGGCACCTTTTATCCATAATGCATTTACCAGCTGCTGGGCTTAGAATTTACCACCCACACATACCTTTTCTGACAGACACAAAGGGTTAGGGGCAGGAAGAGGTAGAGCAGATTGAGTCCTCTCTCCTCTCCCGTTCATTGGGGGGAGCTGTGCTGGCCCTGGTCAGTGTGAGAGAAAGGCTCTTGCTCAGGCTTAGCTAACTGCAGCCAGCTCTATGGGCAATTGGCAACCTTGGTGATTAGGGTGTGCCCAGGCACACCTGGCCTGTGCGCACACCTATGCACTCGGCACTTGTGGTGCTTAGTTACATGGCAAGCCACAGTCCGGTCTGAATAATGCGTCAGAGTTACAGATGGTCTGAAACCCAAACACATGATTCAAAACCCGGACTGTCTGGGTGAATCCCGGTCAAGTGGAAATCCTATAAACAATGGATTTGGGTTGTTTTAGTTTACTGGCTCAGAAAGTACAAAGGCCAAAGACAGGTAGGTGAGAAACATTTTTAGGAGGTCAGCAATGGCAGTCATCTCCCTTTCGAATCAATTCTCCCACCATGCCCAGGCCAGTGTACATGCACTTCAAGTGGACCCTTACCACTGCCACAGTACAGAAAAGGTTTTACAAAAGAAAGTATAAGACATGGATTCTATATAGGAAGCAAACATGGATATCACCGTCTCCACTTTAATTTAAAAACATAAACTATGGTTTTCTTAATTTTCTTCTGTTTTCAACGGTAAAGTGTCAGGAAGGAAACGTTAAAAAAATTTTACAGTTGCGTTTTCAGCTTCACAGTCTTCATGATTGGCAATCATTGCAGGAAATGGACCTCAGATACTGTAAGATTCTGTATCCCTTGGCACTGTTAATTTAATCATTTTTTATTAGCCAATTTGGCTCTAGGGCAATTTTTTAATTTTTTGCACACATGCAAAAATCTAATAAAATGAATTTTAGTGCAAACCTAATATAATACCCAATTTTTGGTAAAATATAAAAGATGAGGTTGTCTTGAGTAAAAAAAACAAACATGCCAAGTCTTAAAATTGCGTGACATGGCAAAAGCTATAGCACCCAAAAACGTCCATAGGCCAGCACTTTAACCACCAGCCTCGGAAGATTTTCCTGCTTAAAGACCGGGCCATTTTTTGTGATACGGCATTATTTATTTATTTCAGGTACTTATATAGCGCCGTCAATTTACGCAGTGCTTTACATATACATTGTACATTCACATCAGTCCCTACCCTCAGGGAGCTTACAATCTAAGGTCCCTAACTCACATTCATACATACTAGGGACAATTTAGACAGGATCCAATTAACCTACCAGCATGTCTTTGGACATTGCTTCGCTTTAACTGACAATTGCACGGTCGTGCGACGTTGTATCCAAAATTGACGTCCTTTTTTTCACACAAATAGAGCTTTCTTTTGGTGGTATTTGATCACCTCTGTGGTTTTTATTTTTTGCTCTAAAAACAAAAAAAGAGTGACAATTTTGAAAAAAAAGCAATATTTTTTACTTTTTGCTATAATAAATATCCCCTAAAAATATATAAAAAAACTAATTTTTTCCTCAGTGTAGGCCGATATGTATTCGTCTACATATTTTTGGTAAAAAAAATTGCAATAAGCGTATATTGATTGGTTTGCGCAAAAGTTTTAGTGTCTACAAAATAGAAGATAGGATTTATGGCATTTTTATTATTTTTTTTACTAGTAATGACGGTGATCTGCGATTTTTATCAGGACTGCGACATTATGGCAGACACATCAGACACTTTTGACACTATTTTGGGACCATTGTCATTTATACAGCGATCAATGCTTTTTACTGTATATACCACTGACATGACAGCGATCACTGCTTCCGATGACTGGGAGCAGTAGATCCCTGTCATGTCACTAGGCAGAACAGGGAAAAGACTTGTTTACATAGGCATCTGCCTGTTCTGCCTCTTCGTCTCACGATCGCGGGCCCGCCGGCGAACATCGAGTTCGCGGGACCCGCGGGCATGCACCCGCAAGGCGTCAAATCCAAAGGGAAGTACAGGTACGCCCATTTGCCTGTACGAGCCATTCTGCCGACCTATATGTGTGTGCGGCACTCGGCAAGTAGTTAAATAAAAAAAAAAAACAATATTTTTTACTTTCTGCTATAAAACATACCCAATAAAATTTCTTAAAAAATTTAGGCCAATATGTATTCTGATGCATATTATTGGTAAAAAAAAAATCCCAATAAGCGTATATTGATTGATTTGCACAAAAGTTATAACGTCTACAAACTATGGGATATATATATATATATATATATATATATATATATATATATATATATATATATATATGTATATGTATATATATATATATATATATATATTTTTTTTTTTTACTAGTAATGGTGGCAATCAGCGACTGAAAGTGGGACTGACCATTTTGACGCTTTTTGGGGACCAGTGACACTAGTACTGGTGCTAAAAAATATGCACTGTCACTGTGCTAATGACGCTGGGAAGGGGTAAACATCAGGGGCGATCAAAATGTTAACTGTGTGCCTAGCCTGTGCTTTCTCACTGTGTGGGAGGTGCTTTGACTAGGGGAAGGCATTAATCCATGTTCCTGTTTTACAGGAACACAGGATCAATACCTTCCTTTCTGACAAAACGGCAATTTGCCTTGTTTACATAGACAGACTGCGATTCTGCCTGTGTACTGTCTAATCGGCGGGTTATGATGGACCTCGAGTCCACGGCATGTGCCGCTGGGCTCCTGCTGTGTGTGATCACAGCGGGAGCAGGTCGCCGGCAGTGTGCGTGCGCCCCAGAACCTCGAAGTGTCAGATCACATACTAGGAACATGATCTGGCATAGAGCAGCCGTCCTGCCGCAGTATATGTACGGTGGGTGGTCCGCAAGTGGTTAATATTAGGTGGTCATACATTTATGGCTGATCGTGTATATCCTGGGGTATATTCCTGATACTCATTCAAACAGTAAAAGTGGCTTGGATAAGCTATAAAAAGTCTTCAAGATTTACAGAACAAGAAGCTTTGAATGTGAATTTCCAGCTATATCATAAATGAGAACCTTCACAGACTTCAGGCCATCCAGTTCCTTGGAGGTTTCAATGCCTAGAAGCTACAGCTAGGAATGTATCCTGTGGGAGAGATTTACTAAAACTGGAGCACTAAGAACCTGATGCAGCTCTGCATGATTGCCAATCAGCAAACTTCAGCTTGTTCATTAAAAGTAATACTATAGTCTTGTTTTTTTTTTTTTTCTTTAAAAATAACAAACATGTTATACTTACCTGCTCTGTGTAATGGTTTTGCACAGAGCAGTCCCGATCCTCCTCTTCTCGGGTCTCTCGCCGATGCTCCTGGCCCCTGCCTCCTGCTGAGTGCACCCGAGCCATTCAGACACGGAGCCGCAGTTCAGCCCCACCCTCTTCTCATTGGCTAACAGACTTTGATTGACAGCAGCCAGAGCCAATGGCAGAAGGAGAGTCCCGGATGGCCGAGGCACTCATGCAACATCGCTGGATCGAGATGGGGGTCTCATAAGTATTAGGAGGACTGCTGCACACAGAAGGTTTTTTGTCTTAATGCATTAAGATAAAAAAAAACCTTCTGCCTTTACAACCACTTTAAGCTTTGACAATAAAATCTGGAAGCTGATTGGTTTCTATGCAGAGCTGCACCAGTTTTGCACCATGCAGTTTTGGTAAATAAACCAGTATGTAAAATACCTTACATCAGGGGTCAGCACATCTCCACTTAAGGGCTGGATTCAATGTATGTGAATGCATGGAGGGCTGCATTCACCTGCTATTAAATGAAGATAATAATAACTCTAACATAAACAGTACAGGTTTACCTCACTTTTCGGTTCACTAATACAAAGCCAGTTTGCCCTGAGGGAGCATGCAAGTTCACTGCCTCAAGGCTTTGGCATCACTGCAGGGTCTCCCATTACCCCCCCCCCCCCCCCCCCCTTACATTTCACAGCCCTGCACCTCTGATTCCCTTTACATTACACAGCCCCTGCACCTCTGGACCCCTTTACATTACACAGCCCCTGCACCTCTGGACCCCTTTACATTACACAGCTAGGGTTGCCACCTCATCCCTCTAAACCCGAACACATATGAATTACACAGGTTCTGAGGCTAATTTAATGCAGATAAGGCACCAAGTGAGTTTAATTACCACCTTAATCAGCCACAGAACTTGTGTAATTAACCACTTCCCGACCAGCCGCCGCAGTTATACTGAGTCAGGTTGGCACAGTGAGCACAGAGTGTAGCTGTACGTTGGCTCTTTAAGATGCTGTAGCAGGAGCGATGACCGCCGGGCACCCGTGATCACTCATGACAGAGCGAGAACCGGGATCTGTGTGTGTAAATCAGCAGGGAGGAGAGAGATCATGCGTTCCTACTAATTAAAGTGGTGTTCCGGCCAAAATTATACTTTTTAAATAAAAATACCCATATAATACACAAGCTTAATGTATTCTAGTAAAGTTAGTCTGTAAACTAAGGTCTGTTTTGTTTGTTTATAGCAATAGTTTGTTATTTTATAAACTTACAGCAGGCCGTGGCCATCTTAAGTGTGGGCATCTGAAGCCAGACTGTATTTCTTCCTGGATCTCATCCATGCAGATCTCGCATATGCTCAGTGCAGCACAAGCAGTGTAATAGGTTTCAGGTCAGGTTTCCATAGCAACGGCAGTGTCAGAGGAAGTTGCCGCCCCTTCCCAGAAGACATTGCAAACAGGAAATGATGCGATGAGCCACGGCTAGGGAGGAGGAAGTGAAAAATGAATACAGCAGATATACAGTAAGTGCTGAGAAAAAAAATTAAAAATATCCAATTCGTTTACCGTGTACAGTTTAGTGAGGGATGCTGAAGAGTTGTAAAAGTGGGTGGAACTCCACTTTAAGAACAACAATCTCTCTCCTCCTCTAGTCAGCCACATTCCCACCACAGTTAGAAATACATATAGGGAACACAGTTAACCCCTTGATCGCCTCCTAGTGTTAACCCCTTCCCTGCCAGTGACATTTATGCAGTAATCAGTGGCTATTTTTAGCTCTGATCGCTGTATAAATGTCACTGGTCCCAAAAAAGTGTCAAAAGTGTCAAAAGTGTCCGTCGCAATGTTGCAGTCCCGATAAAAATCGCAGATCACCGCCATTACTAGTTAAAAAATAATAATAAAAATGCCATAAATCTATCCCTTATTTTGTAGACGCTATAATTTGTATGTAGAAGAATACATATTGGCCTAAACTGATGAAAATTGTTTTTTTTTTAATTTTTGGGGATATTTATTATAGCAAAAAGTACAAAATATTGTGTTTTTTTTCAAAATTGTTGCTCTTTTTTTGTTTATAGCGCAAAAAATAAAAAAATCAGAGGTGATCAAATACCACCAAAAGAAAGCTCTATTTGTGGGGAAAGAAGGACATCAATTTTGTTTGGGTACAACATCGCACCACCGCGCAATTGTCCGTTAAAAGCAGTGCCGTATCGCAAAAAATGGCCTGTTCAGGAAGGGGGCAAATCCTTCCGGGGCTGAAGTGGTTAATATGTGTTCAGTTTTAAAAGTATAAGGTGACAACCCTATACACAGCGCCCGTACCTCTGGACCCCCTTACATTACACAGCCCCGCACCTCTGGACCCCTTTATATTACAGAGCCCCGCACCTCTGGACCCCTTTATATTACACAGCCCTGCACCTCTGGACCCCTTTACATTACATAGCCCCCCTGCACATCACACATTGTCCCTCCCCTACCCAGCCCCCCTGCATATTACACAGCCCCCCCCCATAGTTCTGCCCTTTCCTACCTTGCCCAATGAGAGGGAGACAGAGCAGAGCGGAGCAGGGAGCTAAATGAGAACACGCAGGAGTGCTGATAAGACAGCGGGAGCTTCCGGGGTTAATTTTTCATATTAACAAGCTGGTGATTGGTTGCTAGGACCACCTAGCAACCAATCACCTGGAAATTTAACTCTGGTAGCTCCCGCTGTCTTATCAGCGTTGCTGTGTGTCTCTCCCGTGTTCTCATTCAACTCCCTGCTCCGCTCTTACTTTAAATGCTTGCGGGCCGGGTGCATGTAAATTCATCTGGCTGGACATTTAGTGGCCGTGGGCTGGGTGAGGCCCGCGGGCTGTAGGTTGCCGAGTCCTGGCTTATATGTTCTCACAAAACTATGAGCAGATGGGATTGATTTATTAAAGGAAAATAGACTGCTCACTGTGTAAGTGTAGCGGTACCCCCATAGGGGCTGCTGAACGTTGTGGCCCACCTGTCACCCTGCCCAGGCCTGCATTCACTTCCCAACCACCTTGAGTCCATATGCTTGTTTTTGTATTTTTATTGAGGGATTTGAACTTGAATAGGGATGGGAATATATGGGATGCCCAGTAGAATTATAGAACACAATACTTCTTCAAACTCCTCCTGCACAACACTTGCTTGAGACTATCACTATCTCTCTCCTGCACAACACTTGACTCCAGCTAGCACATGGTTAGGCCCAACACTGACTCAGTCAGGCCCTAGAAGTTGCCATTTGCAGGCAAGGACCGTGGGTCCCTTTTTGTGTAGTAAAATTAGAAAGTCTTTTGTGCTAGCTGTCCTATGGGGGACTACTGCTCACAGCAATCCCTCTTCAGGCCCTGCCAGCCCTCCTGGCTGCAGCTGCCTGACTCCACTGCCCATGACATTGCAATCCTCACTGGTTCCACACCCGGCTCTGACTGTTGCCTCTCAGTCCTCTCTGGCATGCCTCTTCAGCACACCCGATAGCACATGTTACTCACCATCCCTCCTGGCTGCGCACACAACGGTGGTTCCCTCCTGAAGACTTGCCTGGCAGCATTAGCTCCTGCTGTCCTCTCTGACTCCTGTCTGTGCCTCCTGTCCAGATCTTTGATGCGTTCTTGAAGGGATCTGTCCTGCACCTGAGTCCCAGGCCCAAGGACACCCCCTCCCAGAATGGGGAGTGCCCTCAAAGGCCCTGACAGCAGAGCACTCCATCCTCAGTTCTTCCACCCGACAACTCCTTCCCAGCTACACTGACTCTAGGGATTTAAGGAGGCCTGCCCCCCTGCCAATCCAAGTTGGGGATTGGTTAGGGCTCCTTAGAACACCCCAGGCAGCTCCACCTCTCTTCCCCTCCCCTCTTCTAGAATTCTCTAGAAGACAGAGGGAGGTTACCAAGAAATGATGCTGTCTGTGAGTCACCAGCCTACTTTGAGCCACTCCCAGCCCACACAAATCAGAACAAACAGGTCTAGCTTCCAGCTAGGCCTGCCTAAATTTACCTGCACTCACAAAAATCCTAACTCTAAAGCCTCGTACACATGATCGGATTTTCCGCCGACAAAGCAACAGACTTTTGTCCGAAAGGCGTGTGCCATGAACTTGTCTTGCATACAGACGGTACACAATTGTCTGCCAACAAACACAAACGTAGTGACGTACTAGATGTACTACGAGCCGATAAAGTTCAATTGTCAGGTGCCACCCTTTGGGCTCCTTCTGATAATTTCGTATTAGCAGAAGTTTGGTGAGTATTGATTCGCGCTTTTAATTTTGCGCTTTTCATTTCACGCTTTTCAGCTAATTTCTGAACAGCCGTTCGTCAACCAGACATGTTGGCGGAATCGGAGGAGATAACGTGTTATTTATTATTGGCTTTGGAGTTATTGTTTTGACCCAAGTCCAGGAACAGGAGGAGGAGGATTTCTTGGACCAAAAATTGGTTGCTTTATTAATTATGACCAATTATGTCATATGCCTTTGCTGGGGGAGCTCCAGGAGAATAATCCGGATGATTTTCGAAATTATCTCCATATGACGGACCCCTGCTTTCACCAACTCTTGGCATTGTTGACCCCCTATATTAAGAAGCAGGACACATGCATGAGGCTTTTATTTTATTTTTTGGTTGAATAATAATGATTTGATTTGGTATATTATCTATATTTTTGGATGCATAGAATGCACTTTGTGGTTAAGTTCTATTGGCAGATAGCATGTCTAATTGTATTTGTTTTCTTTTTTAATGCACAATTAACAAATTGTGGAGAATAATACTTGGCTATGTGTTTTACTTCAAATGACAGTTTGGGAGTAGGCGGTTACATTTAAAAAATAAGATGTAAAATTGACAAGGGACACCAACATAGTTGTATTTTTGATCTTAAAAACTACGGGATAATGGTGTTGTGTTAACTTGCCCAAAAAAACCCAAAAAAAACCAAGCATAATAATAATATTCTTGATATCACTAGAAAATAAAAGCCTTATAAAATCCCCCTCCCGCCGAGCGTACGCAGATGTGCGTACTCGGCTTTCGGGGGTTATACCGGGATGATGCCCGCAGCTGCAGGCATCATCCCGGTACTGTTTTTTAGAGCCGGCGATGTGTGCAATTATAAAGTGTGACATGTTTGGTATCTATTTACTCGGCGTAACATCTTTTTTCACATTATACAAAAAAATGGGCTAACTTCACTGTTTGTTTTTTTAATTCATGAAAGTGTCCCTTTTCCCAAAAAGTTGAAACACCACTGCACAAATACCGTGTGATATAAAATATTGCAACAATCACCATTTTATTCTTTAGATTCTCTGCTAAAAAATATATATAATGTTTGGGGGCTCTAAGTAATTTTCTAGCAAAAAATACGGATTTTAACTTGTAAACACCAAATGTCATAAATAGGCTTAGTCATGAAAGGGTTAAAATACGTTTGGCAGAACTCCATTAGTATCACCAGCAAAGCAGCTTCATTATGATCCTATTAAAGAAGGAGAGAATTGTGCGCTGCATTTTGAGATTTCATAATTTGCTGCGTCATGAAAGTCAATTCTTCATTACGAACGCTGGTTTACAAGACCGACCTCTTCTAGCTCATCCTTGCTTCCGATCATGCGTGTTTGTACTTTGGACTTTTGTCCGGACTTGTGTACACACGATTGGAAAATCCGACAACAGACATTTGTCCGCGGAAAATTTATAAGCCTGCCATCCAACATTTGTTTGCAGAAAATCCGACAACAATTGTCCGATGAAGCGTAGAAACGGTCGGATTTACCGCCAACAGCCTGACATCGCACACTTCCCGTCGGAAAATCCGATTGTGTATACGAGGCTTAAGCACCTACATAAGTAGAGGGTGCTACATAAGCAAATTTTCACTTTGCAAGAGAATGTTCCCCAGAGCTTAAAGCAGAGTTCTAACTGTGAAAAAAAAAATTTTTTTTGGATGAATATCTTCATTTTAAAAGACTTATTACTAGCACTCACATTTCTTTTGTAATCGCTGCCGTTTTAATTGAGCAAGTCATGTTATATTCCTTGTTCTTGGCACTTTCCATCTTGCTTGTGGGCATGTGAAGCCCACAAGCACTATCTTCCGGACTCTGGTGCAGTTGAGCGACCAGCATGCACTGCCCGTTCTTGCGCATGCGCAGTATGTACAGCGCAGCGCTGTACACTTCTGATGTTGCCATTACAACGGGCGGTGGTGGCAGCGGCAGAAGTGCCCACCCCCGTTGTGATGGCAACGAAGCCCTTGCCGCTGCCCACTGACTCCTGGGAAATGATGACAAGCATCTCCCAGGAGCACTAGCGAGCACGGGCACCGAGAGAAATGACGTCAGGCGCTAGGGAGAGGAAGAGGCAGATTCCAAGGCAGCCCTTAGCAACAGACATCAAAAAGTGAGTAAAAAATCATTTTTTTTTCCAAATGTATATTAGGTTTAATGCTGCTGAGTAATGCAAACGTAATTTTATGGGTGGAAGTCTGCTTTAATGAATGTGGGGAAAATAATGCAAATAATACCTAATCAGGTTCAAGGAAAATAATAATAAAAACATAAATAATTTTTTTCGTTTGCCATGATTGGATGATGGAGGTCAGCAGAGCTTCACCTCATTTCCTAAACCTATGCCCCGTACACACGATGCGAAAATCGTACAAAAAATGCTGCATTCGAATCAATCATGCGATAATCGGATCGTTAGTACAGGGCTTTCGAGAGCCGATCAGGACGGTTCATCCGGACATGCACGGAAATTTTTTTCAGATCGTACGGTTTTCGTTTAATTGGTACTGCTATCGTTCGAAAATGCAATACAAATGCATTACAACACATGACATCACTTTTGAATTTTTATTCTGTCGTACGGGAATTTTCAGGACTTTAGTAAACTCATCAGATTTGATCTGAGAGTAGTAGCATGCAAAAAAAACCGGACGTTTATTCGTCCGATAATCGGATCGTGTGTATGGGGCTTTAGGGCAACGTGAGAAATCCCCATTCACAGTGAACAGCCGATTTTCCTTTAATAAATCATCCCTATTGCATAGGGAGCCGTTCCATGCTGAACACACAGGAGAGCCATGCACCTCCTTGGTCTACTTCCCATCTATGTGTTCCAGCAGTACGCGGACTCGGCCACTAGGCGGCGAGGCTCTACCTGTGTGCTGATGATGTGTGCTGGGCTCACTTCCTAGCAGCGCGTTGTCTTTGTGAGTCCGGAGGAACCTTCGTATATGTTGGAGCTGATCGGGCAGGAGACAGCAGGGAGCCCTCGTGGGGTGACAGATCGGGAGTAGTGCTGTGATTGTATAGTGGGGAGGTGATCGGTGAGGATCCAGCTGCCTGCACTGACCCGGTAAGGACAGGTGCTGATCTGCCCCTATATGGGGGAAGGGAGCTGTGCCCATTGATTCCAGCACACACACACACACACATATATATATATATATATATATATATATATATATATATATATATATATATATATATATATATATATATATATATATATATATATATATATATATATATATATACCTGGCTGCCTCTGTATACTGGCAGCTGTTATCCAGGATCATGTTGCTGGGTAGAGGGGGGGGGAGATCTGCAGTACAAGGGGGGTGCACTGAGCCAGGTCCCCCCAGAATCATTAGAAGAGGGGGGTGTACTCAGTATTGTGATCAGCTGTGCTTTGTATGATCTCTGAATACAGGTGACCCCCAACTCCCCCCCCCACCCCAATCTGTTTTACTTGCCCAGCATATAGATGGTAAAAGGCTTGTGTTGATTTATAAAGCAACATTATTATTATAATGTATCCCCTGTACCATGCATCGTACAACTCAGTTGAAGTGAACCCCAGCGATGATCTGCGAATGACGCACGCTGCAACCTTTAATTAACCCCTGACTCTCCAGGAAAATAGTATTCCCCCCCCCCCCTCCTTCCCAACGGTGACCTCGTCATTTCATTGCGCAGCATACAGATGTCAACCTTTCCTTTCGTGGTAGCCCCAATTTTATCCCCATTATTTTTAGGACCCCCCCCCCCCAAAAAAAGAAAAGCCAGGTAAAGGTAATGAATGAGATCAGCGTCCTCTCTGTTAGTTCACAGACCCCCCAAAAACTCCATGTATTGCTTATTGGCTGCGAAGGGGTTAAGGTGGATGGCGGTGGGTTGTTGCGTTGACGGTAATGACTTTAATGAACAGATCTCTGCTAGGTGTTTCATACTTCTGTAGTAATTACGCTCCGTGTATTCGCACCTTTTCCTTTTTGTTTAATGTAAATAATTGTGTGATGTGACCTGTTACGTGGCCGTGTGATTGCTGGATTAGTATCCACCGGAGCTCCATTCTTCGCTTCTCAGCACCATCGTTCGTTTTTTTATACTACTTGTATGTATTTAGTTGATATTTTGTGATCTGTGTATTAAGAGCTGTGTAGGAGTAAATCTTTTTATAAGTGACTAGTGGACGTCACGCCAAGGTCGATTTATGAAAATGGAGCAAAAGCGGTCTTTGTTCTTGTAGCAGTCCATTAGGAGTCATCTTTTTATTTCCCGGAGAGGAGAAAAATATTAAAAATCTGCATGCAGCTCCTATTTTATACCAGTTTTATGTATCGGCCCCAGAATTCGGGGAAGCTGATGTTAACATGGTGCTAGCTGTGGTTTGGAGATGAGGGTCAGTGCTGAGAACTAATGCTGGCCATACACGATATGAAGAATCGTCCCGAACCCATTTTAGATAAAACGAACATTCGGCCCGTGAGCGCAAACAATTCATGTAATGACCGATAAATCGTTCAGTGGACATAATCGAATGCTTTTTTTTGTTAGTTTTTTTTACATATACCTAGTGCAGACAGTTCGGACAGAAAACACAACCTTTCAATTTATTGTTTGTTCGGCAGAAAATTTCCAAACTTGTCCTTTTGTTTTTTTTCAGCTCAAAAATGTCCTAACGATTATCGATTTTGTGCCCATTAACTGGCCGAAAAACTTACAAACTGTCGAAATGACCGAATTTCGGACGATTTTTCGTATAATGTATGACCAGCATAACTGTCTTTCTTTAGATCCAAATATTGACTCTTGTAGTGAGTATGCAATGGTATGGTGGACTAGTGTGTGTGTGTGTGTCTGTGTGTCTGTGTGTGTGTGTGTACAACAGAGGATCATGCACACCAACGTAACAGACACTGCGTTCAGATCCATAAGTTGTATTGTTTGTTTCAGGGATCTGAATGCAGCAGTGTTCTATGCAGGGGTCTCAAACTGGCCTCCAGCTCTTGTGAAACTACAAGTCCCATGAGGCATTGCAAGGCTGACAGTTACAAGCATGACTCCCACAGGCAGAGGCATGATGGGACTTGTAGTTTCACAGCAGCTGGAGGGCCGCCAGTTTGAGAGGCCCTTGCACACAGCTGCATTTACATCTGTAAAACTGCGATGCGTAAAGATCCGTAAAATCAAAATAGAAAAAATTTTGCTGGATCTTGTTGGCAGAAAGTTCCTGAGTAAAAAACATGAATGTGGTCTGAGAAATGAGATATAAACGTCTATACGTGTAAATGCGCATAAAAATTACAGAAGGCTTCCAGCTCCCAGAATGGAAAGAGGGATTTGAAATATGCATGTGTAAAATACTGACCAGTAAGGCCTCTTACACTTGGTACTGATGTTTGAGCATCTGCTTTTTGGACCTAATTGCAGGCGTTTGTTTTGCACGTATATGTGCATTCATACATTCGAACGGTCAATAAATTCCCAGGGAAAATTCGATAATAATTCTGCTCATATGCGCGTACCAGCGCAAAATACTACCTGGGGGGGCGCAGATTTTTATTTATTTATTTATTTATTATTATTATTATTATTATTATTATTATTACTGTTATTATTATTATTATTATTATTATTATTATTATTTATTTATTTATTTTTTACCCAAGGATATGCAGCGCTTGATTACACCGATGTGTGTACAGGTACATTGTAAACAATAGGCTGCATTTCAGATCAGAAAAAAAGACAGCTGTACTGAGCTTTTTCAAGCTGCAGTGTGCAAGATGTCTAACAGTTTTTTATTGTTTTTTTTTTTTTTTGGTTTTGTTTTTTTCAGGCTCAGTTCACATTGTTGCAAAGCAGGAAGCCCTGCAAATCCATTGCAGGTTCCCATATCGCACCCGACTCGAAGACAGTTCACACTGCCATATGCAAACCGCTGGAAGTGTCAATACAAAGTTAATGACACCCCCAGATGCATATTGCAGTGCGAACTGTCAATTCAGACATGAATCGGATCGCATGGGTGTGAACACCCATGCGATCTGATTCTGGTGCTAACCAAAAAAAGGGTCCTGCGCGACTTTGGTCCGAATGTGATGCAAATTCAGCCATACAATCTGTATGGCTGAATTTGCATCGCACACACATCGCATGTGATGTCGCACAGCGCACTAATGTGAACCCAGCCTCAATCTGATTGTGGCACTAGTTTACTACCATTATGTGTACAGGCCCATAGAAAACAATGGGCTGCATTAAGATCCATAAACAAATAAGAAATGCCTGAGCCCTGGTTCACACATATGCGATGCGGGAACCAGCGCGATTCCACTGCCGGTTCCTGCATCGCATCTCCCTTGTAGGCAGTTCACACAATTCCCCCATCAACACAGACACTAATCAGCAATTGTCTAGGGGGGAAGGGGAAGCTGTTCCTGCCGTATGACAAAAGTGATTATTGCTAGCGGCTGTAGCACCCACTAGTGATGATCGCAAGAGAATCCGGCAGGCTGGTTGTACCCTAGTTGATTGATCGATCAGCTTGGTACGTTCATCCAACTGAACCAGCCGAGATTCGAAACGTGTATGGCTGCTTGCCAGCCTAAGGCTTTTTGCCTTCTCTATATGTTAGGACGTGCATGTGGTGTGAACAATACCTATGATTAAAGTTCTTGTTGGAGTAGGGACACCCACCACCCACCCTCCTCTAAAAATGTCCCAATTATGTTTAAAAAAAATAAAATGTAAGCTAAATTCCAAAAATATGTACCTAAATCCACGTTCAGCTGACATGCTGGATTTACAACCTCTGTTCTTTTTCACTTTAGCGCTGCGCAAACTGTTGGCGCTATATAAACCCTGTATAATAATAATAACTTTAGGCTGGGTTCACAGTTATGCGAATTGGATGTGGATTTCCCCATATCCAGTTCACATGACAGAGTGTGATCGTCTCTCAATGGAGCTGGTTCACACATCTCCGGGGCGGCCATGGTCTGCACTGCAGAAGGGTCCTGTGTGTCTTTGGCTCTGTTTGAGGTCTGAATTCAGGCAAAAATTTGGACCTTATTCACCCCTGAAACGTTGAACAGGGACGCACCGAATACCCTGCTGTGAGCCGCTCCGCAAATGGTGTGAACCCAGCCCTAAAGTGACAGGGTCCTTTGGGTGTCCTATCCATGTCACTCCCTACTGAGGTGGGCACTTCCCTTTGTGTCCATCAGTCAGGACCATACCTGTGACTTCAGTGACGACATACTGAGGTGGAGGTGGATCACCAGCTTCACTAGTTGAAAAGACTCTGTAGAGGTGGGGATGGTGGTGGAATTTACTATTGCCCAGAGAAACAAAACAAGTACAAATAAATATGTAATTGTGTGACAGTCACATCAAAAATGCCTTGAAGATGAACATATCAAAGATAACACAAAAATAGGTCACGAAAACACAATTCACTTTCTCTTTAAATTGCTTAGCCAAGAACAGAAGGAATTATGTATGAAAATAAGAAGCAAGAATCTCTGGTTGGTATGGGTGACACTTTTCAGAAATCAGTCCCATAGTCAGCCTGACGATTGAAGAGAGTACTGGGGTCCATCAGAAAACAGAACCATTATTATACCCATCATGGTTGCTCACCCTGATTCAGTTGATGGCACTTGAGTTGTGAAAGTTTTTTTCCTTTTCTAGCCCAGGTTCACACTGAACTTCGGGAATGAAGCTGTGCGAGTTCAGCTGAACTCGCACGATTTCACTCCCGCATGTCAGTCCAGATTTCGGCCACGATTTCAGAGACATCTGTGCAGGTCTCTGAACAGATGTCAAAGTAAATCGCAGCCTGAAATTGCAAAAAGTAGTACAGAAACTACTCTTTGAAATCAGTGCAGCGCCGCAAATGCGGCGTCGCACCGATTAAGATGGTGCCATTGACGGCAATTGCCGCCGATTTGACATGTCAAATCGCATGTCAAAACGCTCCAGTGTGAACCTGGGTCTATAGAGAAAAGAGTGACCGCAAAACCTTTTCTCACAAACTGTATAATTTATTTGAATGTAATAATGAGCACTTCTGATAATTGGAAGAGTGAATTGTGGCCCTTTAGCAGAGCCCTGTATGGTTGATATTCTCGGTTGGACAGAGTTTTGGTTGCCCTGAGGTATCATAGTGGAAGATGAGGTATTACAGGATGCCTAAACTTAGTTAGGGCTAGATAACTGCTTGTGACATTTGTACATGCTCGTCTTATTTAGGTACATCACATTGACAACTCTTGCGTCACTCTATTTGTCCATCAGGCATGCAATTTCATGTGACAAACTTAATTGTTTAAGTTATTACTTTCAGGATTGCTTCAGTAGTGATGTAAGTTCATACTATGACACAGTGCTTATCAGTGTGATGCAACAAATGGTCACTCAGTGCTGTATCAGTTGTGAATAATTGGTTGAATCATTCATTGGTGTCTTTTTATTCAAAAGCGAGATCTCCCAATCCAACTTCCTAAATCTGACCACCTGACACAGATATTTCAAGGAAGCATTTCTCCCTGGATTCTTTATTATTTTTTTACATTATGGAACATGCAGCTAGCTAGAACAACCTACTCTCTTGGTAAATCTTTCCACCAAAGTTCCTGGAAGATATAATGGGGGAGATTTACTAAAACGGGTGCCCACAGAATCTGGTGCAGCTGTGCATGGTAATCGGCTTCTAACTTCAGCTTGTTCAGTTAAGCTTTGACAGTTAAACCTGGTGGACCAGTTTTAGTAAATATTTTCCAAAAAGTCATTGGGATAGTCAACCAGATGTGTTTAGTTTGGATTGTCATATTGTGTTTACAGGGGTAAACAAGTAACAGAAGCATCTAGCAATACCTAGGACCTTTCGAGAAGTAGACAAACCCTTGGTAAATCTGGACTATGCGCATGTAGGTCAAATTAACATACCTTGGGCTTGCCTGCTCTTGGTTTTACTGTGCATCTTCCACCTTCCTGATAGTCACCCTGGAGAAAAAAAAACAAAAACTTGAACTTCAGGTTCATCTTCTCCCCCACCCTACAAACCAGTGACCGGTGTATCATCAAAGACTGAAGTGTGTGTATATACCATATCATTTGAGGATGGGCTTGGGGAAGGGGGATATGGTAAGATAGGTGTCTACTGTACAGTGTTACTTTGCCTTATGTATTCATAAAATAGATTTACATTCACTGCTGTGGGTGCAGACATATAAGTCCTAAATCTTGTAAATCTGTTGAAATTAAACAGAAAATCTACTGTATAATTTTTGGAAGGAAGAAAAGTTTAGTGCTTTTTAAATCTGGAGGTTATGGATAGCACCTCTAAGATAATGCTGGCAGCTTCTAATGACATGGACAGGCCCACCAGCAGATATACTAGCCATCTACAGTCCAGGTGATTGGAAGGACAATTTTTGCTGCCACTAAATATGAACCCATCCTGATGTAGGAGTAAAGGCGAAGGATTAATACCCTATTTTACCCATAGCTTAGGGCTCCAGGTTTTGTGCTTCTTACACAAGGTTATGCCTCTTTGTGTGTTGACCTTGACTACAAATACGTTTCCACTGGCAGCCCTGCCATCTATCTTTGGAAAGATTGTGAAGTGAAAAAGAAAGCATTCCTGATTATTCGGGGTCATTGACTCTAGTTTGATCTAGGGAGGAGTTAGCACCTCTGTCAGGTTTCTTGCTGAGTGTCCCTGTGGAGATTCATTCTCACTTTCTGTTCTGATGATTGTTGCCCTCATGAAACCTCTTCCACTTCTTTCAGTAAGAGCTGTCAAAGTTGGAATTTTTTGGGGAGATTTCTTTATCACTTCCTATTGAGTCTTTGAGCTAGAATTAGTGACAGTATTTTCCAGTGGGGACTCAGACGGCGATAAGAATTGGAGAGATGTACTAATGCTTTCCCACAATTTGTAGAACTAAAAACGGTTGGAGCTTCACTGGAGGCAAACCATAATGTTAATCCTCCAACTAGCTCCATACAGTATTTGTTGTACCGTTCGTTTGGAATGGCATCCCAATGCACATCCCCAGTGCATGATGACAGATCTGCATTTTAGCACGCCACAACCATCTGAATCTTCTGTGTCTTGTGTTATACTCTGGGTAAAAAAAAAGGTGCATTTGTAGCCAATTTTAATCTAACCCTGTAGGCTGGCCATACATACAGTAATACAATTTGCTTATTAAATTTTCTTTTACATTTATCTTCAGCTATGTAGTGCAAGGGCCTGCTTGATTGCATACAAATTGAAAGTGTTTAGGTTTGACCTCATATTATATGGTTTTGGTAAATCCAAGGAAAAGTTGTACAAGAAAAGTGTACTATGTATGGCCACTCTAAAGCCTCGTACACACGATCGGATTTTCTGCAGGGAATTGTGTGATGACAGACTGTTGGCCTAAAATCCGACCGTTAGTACGCTCCATCAGACAATTGTTGTCCAACTCTTGGCTAACAAATGTTGGATGGCAGGCTAGTAAATTTTCGGCGGACAACGGTCTGTTGTCAGATTTTCGTATCGTGTGTACACAAGTCTGTCACACAAAAGTCCAAAGTGCAAACAGGCATGCTCAGAATCAATGCTCACCAAACACAACATTAGCAGAAGGTGCCCAAAGGGTGGCACTCAAGAGCTGAAATTTCACGTAGTACGTCACTACGTTCATGTTTGTTGGCCGACAATTGTGTGCTGTTAGTATGCAAGACAAGTTCCTGGCACATGCCCTTCAGACAAAAGTCTGATGCACTGTTGGCCAACAATCCGATCGTGTGTACGAGGCTTTAGTTAACAATATCACTTAATTCTTAACCTCAGCCTAACCCTAATTTAAAAATAAATCCTAAAAGGTAAAGATAACATGTCTCCTCCATTTGCTTACCATCTCACTCCCACGGAGCATAGTAGTTACCCTCCTAATTACCTCTCCAATCCATGGGCATACCTAGTTTCTCTAGGGGCTTGTTACAGTAAAAATCATGACTTTTACGCTGTTTACTATAAGGCTGCTTTCGTGCCACTCAGGTGTGAATTCCACCTAAATGCAAGGAAAGAAAAAAACATTTTCAATCAGAAATCCCATTCTTTGCTATGTGTGCTGTGTGACATTGAAGTGCTGCAATGTAATGTTTTCAAAGAGACATATATGAGGCTTTAAATGTTAGGACATTGACGGATGTCTGCTGTGCTCTGGTTGGGGACATATTTTAGTTTGTAAACCTAGGTGACCTTCAGTTTGAGTGAGATTATTTTAGTTTGCAAACTGAGTTGTCAGGTTTGCTTTAAAATTTTGCTTAAAGTGGAGCTTCAGCCCCCCCACCAAAAAATTTAAAGTCAGCAGCTACAAATACTGTAGCTGCTGATTTTTATTAGGGCACTTACCTGTCCAGGGATCCCGTAGTGTCCTCACTCAAGCCGATTCTTGAATCGACTCTCGGGTGCTGGCGCCTCCGTCTTGGGTAAAGAAAACTTGCAGTGAAGCCTCGCGGCTTCACAGCCGGTTTCCTACTGCGCATGCGTGCATCAATGGGCCGGGTGCAGCGAGGGCCAAACTTGCAGGTGAGTTTGTTGTGGCGAACCCCTGTCAAAACCCCTTTTGGGTGGAGCTCCGTTTTAAACTCCTTACCTTTGTCCCAAACTTTAACCCAGACCTTCAATCCTAATCACCTCTAAAAGATTCTACCTTCTGAATACCCTAAATTGCACTGAAGAAGGCCTTTAAATTTACTAGCTTAAATTTTTCCTCAATTGAACACATTGAGGGTTATTTACTAAAGGCAAATCCACTTTGCACTACAAGTGCAAAGTGCACTTGAAATTGCACTGAAAGTGCACTTGGAAGTGCAGTCGCTGTAAATCTGAGGGGTAGATCTGAAATGAGGGGAAGCTCTGCTTATTTTATTATCCAATCATGTGCAAGCTAAAATGCTGTTTTTCATTTTCCTTGCATGTCCCCCTCGGATCTACAGCGACTGCACTTCCAAGTGCACTTTGCACTTGTTGTTTGCACTTGTAGTGCAAAGTGGATTTGCCTTTAGTAAATAACCCCCAGTGATACTAAGAAAGGATAAAACATCCATGATGTCTGGACAGCTTTTTTTTAATTGATAATTTTCTGTTGACGTTGCAGCTTTATAAATTAAGCAGACAGTTTGTTGGATATATTTTTTGCGCAGTAAGCAGATAAACTGGAATGACTCGGCACTGGGTCATCAAATTAGTGATTGTAGATCCCTTTTATTAACAGTTTACTTTGCATACAACTGAATCAGAAGGCCTTGGTTGTGTTTTGCCCCTGGCTGTGAAATGGGTTGTGCAGAACGCCCTTGCACTGTAAAATTTTATGAGCTCAGCAAGTCACTTATTCCACACCTCAAACCGACCTAGCTTTTGTAAACAGAAGCTTTTTTTAATTCATTTGTTTTATTCTCTGTAGTTGGGGGGGGACAGTACTTGGAACCATATTGTTTTCTCATTTTCCTAGCAGTGAAATGCTTTGCTTGGATGTACAATGTAGCTAGGCAATAAATATAAAAATCTGTTTCACTTTCAACATAGTTCTTGTTGCATAAGGGATAATTTGTTTCACAGTAGACCACTAAGAAAGTCAAGAGTATTTAAAGTGTCTAGAAAACGTAACAAAAACATATGCAGTATATCTAAATATGCACATTTTCCATATGTATATTTTTCCTTAAAGTGTTACTAAACCCAGGACTCTGCATTCACTATATCTGGTCTCCCACAGTACACAAAACATGGGCATGCAATAGTTTTAGTAAATTCAAACTTTTCTCATCAGCAGTTAGAGCAGTCTTGTGACTTCTATCAGTGCCTGGTTAAAGTGTGTAGGCAGAGTTTTCATTCTCCCATGATTGTCCTATGAGGATGCAGGACCTTGACCCTCTGGACAGTGCTGATTGTCCCTGTGCTGAACACATGCACTCCCAAAAAAAAACTTTCTAGCAATACACACCAAACTGAGCATGTGCAGCCTGTCCCCTAGCCTCTGTACTATCTGGAGATGGTTTGGGGGACTCTGGGGGGAAAAGGGGAAAATCAGAGGAGACCGGATCAAACAGCCTTTTTACACAATGGACCTTTGGGTTCCACAGTGGATATAAAAAGCATGCTTTATGGCATATACAGAGTGATTTTACTGTTGTGGGTTTAGTAACACTTTAATGCTGAAAAACTGTTACCTGTTGATCCCTTTGGAAATGTAGTAAGCTCTTACTGTCTGATCTGACAACTCTGCCTTTGCTGCACTAAAATCCTAGTTGGTGTTGTCATCCCTGCTTATTGTGCCCACCCTTACCCCCTTGTCTCTCTTCCCATGCATTCCTTGTTTTCTTTCTCGGTAAGGTAAAACTACTCTTCTGTGGTCACGTCTACTTCATTGGGAGCTGCTGATCATTCCTGCAGCTGTCCCTGTAAAGCGTTACAAACCTTTTGATGTCATATGGGGGTAAAAAAGCAGTTTCGCTACAAGAACAAATTTAGAAGTAAAAATGAATGCTGACACATACTGTAAAGAGACGGGGAGGTTTGGGGGCGAGGGTCATTTATTTCTCCAAGCAGCTATAGAAAAGTTAGTGTACTGCAGATGACTGTTTACTGTGTAATATATATACAGTATTACTGGCTTCACCTTCCTTGCTAATGCTTTAATTATATAGAGTGCAGGATTTATTGGGTGCTGGTCATTTGGTTGATGCATTATAAAGCAACTCAGCAGTGAGTTCCCTTATAATCTGTAACTGGTCGGTACAAAGACTTGTGGCATGCAGAATAGCCAGAAAAACCAGCCCATTTGCCTTCTCTTTAAGTTTATATTGAGGTTTACGTGGTGAAGTAAAATTTGTGAGTTACTGTTTAAAGGAACTGCTAACTATTGCTTCTGCAAGTGCTAGATGTAGTCACAGATACAGTTACATCCATTATTTTGCTTTAATACCTTTCTGGATTTCAGGCTTGAAGAGGAATACAGATAATGAGTTCTGAATTTCATTTGCAACATTCAGGAAGAGGTATACAGATAAGGAATTGTAATGGCAAAAAAAAACTGATAGAGGCTTTAGCACTTCTTTATACAAAATAAAATATTGGTTGGATTAGGCTTTATTAAGTCAGTGCCATTGTACATGTGATATAGTGATATGATTTTGATGGTATATCTTCTCTCTGCTAGGTTCAGAGTAAAAATTGTAGGTAGCAAAGGAGGGCCCAAATATTTCCCTTGTCCTCTTCTGGGCACCTCTGGGAGTTGGCATTATGTGCAATCCTCCATAATCTTCAGGCTCTCCTCTCAGCACTTCATTTTCCAAGGTCATGGAACTTCACAGCTATGTGTTTAGCTACAGGTCCCCTGATGACGTCACCTTATGACGAAATGCGTAGGAGCGTGGCGTCAGCATGCACAATCTGGTTTCTGTTCCGATGCTGGCTGATGTTTGATGCTTTTTGCTTTTATTCTGACGATCTATGTAAGTGCAATACTTTACTCACTTTAAACCTGCCTAAAGGAGCCTCACGATTGTACATATGCTCATGATGACTGCTCTTAAAGCAGAGTTCCACCCTTATAAAAGTCAGCAGCTACAAAAAGTATAGCTGCTGACTTTTAATAATCGGACACTCACCTGTCCCACGGTCCAGCGATGCGGGCGAACGAAGCTCCTCTCCTCGGCGCTGGCATTGTGACTGTGGGCGCTCAGCATGTGTGAGCCGCGCTGCGTACTATGATTGACTGGGCAATCTTCTGGGACCTGTGACATGTCCCAGAAGATTGCATGGAGGGGGGGAGAGGTGAACTTCCTTCCGGCTCCGCGGAGCCAGAGGAAGAAGTGGGAGCTGGATGCCCCTAAAAAGAGGGTATCCGCCTCCCCCCCCCCAGAAAAAAATTACATGCCAAATGTGGCATGTCAGGGGGTCACCTTCACTTAAAGCAGAAGTTCCATTTTTGGGTGGAACTCTGCTTTAATCAGAGGATCATAGCCTTTTGGCAAGCTGCTCTGGAGCTCTCTCACACACGGTGGATATTTACAGTGGACTTTTTTTCTGGGAGACACGTTCTGTTTCAACTCTATTTGGACATTCCCTATCTGTTTTTTTGCAGCATTACTTATTTATCAGATGAACTGCGAGCACTTTTTTATATGGACTAATATTTCATGTTTGCATATTATGTGAATATACTGTATATACATTTTTTTTATTTGGATTGGTGATTATTACAAGTTTTAATATTGGTGGATGTACCTTCACTGGATTTTAGTGCTGCCTTTATATTTTTGTTATATGTTTAGCTAGACGTAAAGAGGAAGATGACTTCTGACATTTGCCCTATGTCTGTGGCACTGGGCCACACACAGTAACACCATATTGCCCTTTCTCATTGAGAAGAGGGATAGATCAACCTGATTCAAGTGGAAAAAAATCTGTGCAATTGTGGATAAGGAAACACGTTTTATCGCCTCATTAGGGTAACTCTAAATCGGCCTGTTCTGTGCCCAAGCCTTGTATCAGGTCTGCATAGACTGTTGTGGCGGCGCTGTATGCGTTTGGTCCTGATCTTGTGTCTGATGTGATCTATTTATTCTCTAAGCTGTTCCTACTGTGCATTTGTAAAGAGCCATCAGCGCAGCCTGCTGGAAACAGGCAGGGAATGAATGACAGCTTACACATTTGTAGATGATACCACGCTGAGCAGAATCAGAATGTGTTTGGAATGGTTTTATTATCCTTACTGGATAAATTCTAGTAGAGAGAAGAGAAAGGGCCACATGCAGCAAGTATCATATATCACTAAGAACATGACTGTCCAATATGAAAACTAAAGACTAAAAGAGTGGACTTTAAAGGCACACAGGTAGGTCGTCTAAAAATGATTAGATTAGTTTATTGGGTACAAAATTACCGTATTTATCTGCACATAACACGCACAGGCTTATAACGCGCACCTTCATTTTAGGAGGGAAGTTTCAGGAAAAAAACTTAAATTTTAAATAAAGAACTTTGAAGCAAAATAAGGGTCAGTGCCCATCAATGTAGCCTGATCAATGCAGCCTGATCAATGCCATCTGCAGCCTCACAATTGCTCATCAATGCAGCCTGATCAATGCCCATCTGCAGCCTGATCAATGCCCATATCCGGCCTCACCATTGCCATGAATGCAGCCTGATCAGTGCCCATCTGCAGCCTGATCAATGCCCATCTGCAGCCTCATCAATGCCCATATCCAGCCTCACCATTGCCATGAATGCAGCCTGATCAATGCCCATCTGCAGCCTCTTCTCAGATTACTGCAGCCTCAGAGGGGACAGGGAGAGGGGCGGGACGAGCGCCGTCAGATTACATACAGCGAGAATCTCCTGTTTACTCGGCGGCCTCTTTAATACAGTATAAGTCCTGCCTCCTAGACCGGCTCTATGATAGACAGAACAGTGGTCCAATGCCGGCCCAGGAGACGGGACTTCCTATTACAGAGTCCGCTGAGGAGATTCTCGCTGTATGTAATCTGATGGTGCTCATCCCGCCCCCCCCCCCTTCCCTCCTAGGCAGCCCAAATTGCAGTATTGGCGTATAACACGCATGCACTATTTGCACCTGATTTTCAGGGTGAAAAAGTGCGTGTTATACGCCAATAAATACAGTAGTTAAGTGAAAAAGTTATTGCATATAAAAGTTCATGAAACTGATATTGTATACCCCACATATAAACGCTGACACCACTTAATACAATAGAGAAATACAATAATACATCTAAAAGAGCGGAAATTCGAATTCCCCTGGTATTGTCCAAATAAGGATGTAAGTAAGAAGGGCTGTGGGCCAGGATGTGGATCCGGGCACAAGTATTCTTTTAATCGTGCGACATGTTGCGCGTAGAGGTATGCTTCTTCAGGGGCATAGAAAATTCTTTTATAGTCCTTTGGAATGAAGCCCTCCACCTCTATAGAGTGACCGGGTTTGAGGCTGAAGTTATACAAGAAAAAAAGTATTCCACGGGAATTCGAATTTCTGCTATTTTGGATGTATTATTGTATTTCTCTATTGTATTAAGTGGTGTCAGAGTTTATGTGTGGGGTATACAATATCAGTTTCATTAACTTTTATATGCATTTATATGTAATAACTTTTTCACATAACTCATTCTGTACCCAATAAACTAATCTAATCATTTTTAGATGGCCTACTTGTGTGCCTTTAAAGTCCACTCTTTTAGTCTTTAGTTTTCATATGTCCATTAATGGGACGTCGGCACACTGCTACTTGTGTACCCACAGTGTCACCCTGTGAAAGTACACTCAAAATCTGGAATTTTTCTCAATGATTGTCAAATAAATAATGCAACACCATTGAGGACATGAACTTTCATTAATCAATAATTATAAAAATTGTTTTGTTTTTTTGTTTTTTGTTTAACTTTGAACTGGCTGCTTGGCAGTTTGTCTATAAATGTTGAGTGGAGTGTGTGTGTGTGTGTGTGTGTGTGTGTGTGTGTGTGTGTATAGATGCACACAGCCCACCTCTGGATCAAACCTGCAGGTGTGCCACCATAGCAAGATAGCAAGCAGCTTCTTTTGGTGGAAAACCAAGAAGAGAAGGAGCCAAAAGTGCTGGTGGAGGACTCCAGAAGGAAAGGTTCTGAGCTGCTCTGTACAGAGAAAGAATAATATGTTTGTCATTTTAATTAATTAAAAAAAAAAACAACTCTTACAAAGGCTTTAAGCAGATCCTTTAAAAATAATGGTAAATGCATGTATTATGCATTTGTGAATGTAATGCACAATTGAAGAAACCCTCTTGTGAATGATTGTAACTGATATTGCCCAAAAGAATAATCAAAGTGAATTAAGTGCACAAAAACCTACATTAATGCAGGTAAAAAGAAGCAAAAAAAAACAAGGAAAAAACTGCCCTATACCATGAAAATATATGAGTGCATAGAAGTCAATTAATGCATATCAAAGTGAATAAAAACAGAAAATATTGTGAGAAAATATCATGATATATGAATACATGAGATCATGGGTGCACAAAATGAATAATGTATGGCAAAGTTCATAAAGATGAGCGTTAAAAAATTCTTCTATGGAAGTGAGCAAAGTCCCCTGATACTTCTCAATGAAAGTCAGTGTGAAAAGGTAGGAAATAAAACACTGCTCACAGTGATCCTCCACCACATAAAATCCATGCTTACCAGAATGCAAGCAAAACAAGCTTGTATGTGGACACAATTCCGGGTGTCCAGCTAGCAATGAAGCTTCTCTGTGTGCAGCGTGACTGCGGACGTGTAAATGGATGGTGCACCAACCCGAACTCGACGTAGAGGTCCAAACCTTGGTCACCAGATTTCAGCTCTTTCAGTAACAAAACCCTCATTGCACAGGAGGAGTCCATACATGACCCGGCCTCTGTAGGTCTATGGGGAAGGAGGGGGAGGGTGACCTCTATTAGTAGTACAGTCCGTGTCCTGTCCGGTTAGAAGGTCGGTTCTGTGACGGTTTGGACCTCTACGTCGAGTTCGGGTTGGTGCACCATCCATTTACAAGTCCGCAGTCACGCTGCACACAGAGAAGCTTCATTGCTAGCTGGACACCCGGAATTGGGTCCACATACAAGCTTGTTTTGCTTGCATTCTGGTAAGCATGGATTTTATGTGGTGGAGGATCACTGTGAGCAGTGTTTTATTTCCTACCTTTTCACACTGACTTTCATTGAGAAGTATCAGGGGACCTTTCTCACTTCCATAGAAGAATTTTTGAACTCTCATCTTTATGAACTTTGCCATACATTATTCATTTTGTGCACCCATGATCTCATGTATTCATATATCATGATATTTTCTCACAATATTTTCTGTTTTTATTCACTTTGATATGCATTAATTGACTTCTATGCACTCATATATTTTCATGGTATAGCGCAGTTTTTATCCTTGTTTTTTTCATACTGTTGTGTATATCTCACAGTTGAACTGCTGCTTCTTAAGGGTTTTTTCTGCGTTAAGCGCGGTGATTTTCTGTTTTATAAAAAAAAGCAAAAGATGGTTAAAACAGCTGTTACTGCCTTTTTGGGATTGTGAAGGGGCTCTTTGTGCCCATGATGGGAGTTGTTCTTGCGCACTGCTGATGACACACCTTTGGGTATTTTTAAATTTAGCAGGTTGGAATGAGAAGTGGGTCTGATCTGCATCTGACGCCTATGAACTTTTCTGTATTTTTGTACGAATGAATACAATTCTGATGTGTCAAAATATAGAGCAACAGAATTTAAAAAAAAATCCATATCTCTTTTTAATTAAAAGCAGTCTTTTGAGCCCCAGGCTTGATTTTGTGAATGGCCAGGAGGAGAGGGATCAGAATGCTGAGGTCAGTGAAACCTGCAGTGTGTGCTTCCGAGCTGGCATGGAAGTACAGCAGGAGCTGTGCTTCCCCCTCTGCATGTAAAAAACTGATTTGACAGCTGTAGAATAAAGGCAGCATGATGGGGGGTTTCTTTTCTGCCAACGGAATGTATAACCAATGTAATACTGGTGAAATCTTTGTGTCCAGAGTTGGGCTTTAACAGCTGATCTTTGTGTAATTATGTATTGGATTCGGCCACTCGTATAGGCTGAAAGTTTTGCAAGTTATTTGATGTACTAATTAAATGGAAATCTCCTTTGCTGGGTCTCGCAGGACTTGCTTGAATTGGATGTGAAAGTCTTGGCCAGGATCCTGGAATCTTATGCAGTTATTATATTGCCTACATTCAGCAATGCCCAGTTACAAAACCGCTCAGTGAAGCCTTTTGTGCAGTTGAGTTTTATATTTGGTGAATGTTTATACAACTTGTTCTTTATGTTATTAAAATGCTTTTCAATTATTTAATTGTTTAACATTTTGTACTAACTTTGATGACGCTTTGCAGGACTCCCATTTATGTCTATTTTTCATTATTGTCCAGTTTTCTGGTCCATGGATTAGTGGAGTAAAACAAAATAAACAGCGCAGCCCCATAGTGTAGCATAAAATAAATGACAATTTATTGAAAAATAGAAATGCACTCATAAAAGTACGCATGTGTAGGGCATTGCAGCCAAAAATATTTGAAGGGCAGCCAGAGAAACACCAGCCTTGGCCACCAGCTGGAGATGAAGCTTGCTGAAGATGGAGAAAGCTGCTGTCAGGGCAACTGTAATCGGTGTTCAACCCAGGAATGGAATCTCTGTTACTGAAGATACATGTATTGTAGACACGGAACGCATTTCTAAGCCGATTGGCTTCGTCATCAGCCTGTCTATGCTGGGCTATCCTCTACATGTCTACAATGCATGTGTTTACAGTGACGGGGATTCCAGTCCCGGGTTGAACACCAATTGCAGTTGCCGTATCGGTGGATTTCTCCATCTCCAGCACGCTTCATCCCCAGCCTGTGGCCAAGGCTGGTGTTTCTCTGGCTGCCCAAAGTTACCTTTATGTCATGCTCAACACATGCGTACCTTTGTGAGTGCACTTCTATTTTTCAATAAAATTGTCATTTATTTTATTTTTTTATGCTACACTATGGGGATTGCACTGTTTCTTTTGTTTTTTCCAGTGGTTGGAAAGTGAGCACCCTCTCTGGTCTTCTAGCTGCAGCTCCTAGTTTTAGCTATACTTAGCAATCTGGGCTATCCAACACAAACCTTTCAATACTGTTGATACATATTATTGGTATTGTCATTTACTAATCATTTTCCACAATTTTCATCCCTTATTTGGTATTTTCAATTTTCCACCCATTTTGTATGATCCATCCATTATGTAGATTCATTGCAATTACCATCCACGTTATGCCTGGTTTATCAGACCACTGCTGAGCTCTGTAGTTTGTATGGGCTTGACAAGCTCATTCATTCACATATTTTACTCTTAGATTGTAAGCTCTAAGGAGCAGGGCCCTCTGATTCCTACTGTATTAAAGTGTATTGTATTTGTACTATCTACCCTCAAGTTGTAAAGCGCTACGTAAACTGTTGGCGCTATATAAATCCTGTATAATAATAATAATATTTATTTCATGGGTTAGTGGAGCATAGCCAAGGCTTAGTGGTTGTCCCCTGTATGGTGATCTGTTTAGTTTGAACCTTTTTCCCTGCACATGTAAAAGGGTCACTTTGCTTCTTCCTGCCTAGACCCTTGCACAGATCCATTTAGTCACTTGAACTGTTATTTATTACAAGTATTTTTATAGCTGCAATAATTGACGCAGCTATATAAATACCTCTGTATTGTACATTCACATCAGTCCCTGCCCTCAGGGAGCTTACAATTCAGAGTCACATTTTATTTATATATATATATATATATATATATATATATATATATATATATATATATATATATATATATATATATATATATATATATATATATATTTATATATATATATTTATATATATATATATATATATATATATATATATATATATATATGTATGTGTGTGTGTGTGTGTATGTATATATGTATATGTATGTGTGTATGTACATACTAGGGCCAACTTAGGAGCCTTAACCTCCCAGCATGTCTTTGGACTGTGGGAGGAAACCTGCGTACCTGGAGGAAACCCAAGCAGGCACAAGAGACCATGCAAACTCCATGCAGGTGGTGCTGTGGTTGGGATGTTCTGCTCTCTAGGCCCTAGGTAACCCGCAGACTGACCTGTTGGAGCCATGTACTTCTTTCCCATGTGACTGTGTTGGGCCAATCAGTAGGCGCCTAGTGTTGTCACATGCCTAAAAATGTTCAAAAATTACAGGTGTTTCACTTTGCTTCCGGGGGATGAACAGTTTGGGAACAAAAAAAGGTTACTTTATCTGGTAGGGGATTAGCGGGCGACAGTTCTCTTTTGCTGTTGGCACAAAAACCCCCAGTGTTAGCTGGTGTCAGACACTAGGGGGAGCAGTGGTGGCATTCCCTCTGTCATGTGACAGTGCACCTAAAGCCTCGTACACACAATGACAATATCAGAGAAATGAACCTCTGTGTTTTTTTTTTTGTTTTTGTTTTTTGCATGCTAGTCTCATATCAAAAACCAATAGGTTACTAAAGTTATGAAAATTCTCATAGAACAGAAGACAACTTTGGAAGTGATGTAATGTGTTGTATTGTAATGTATTCTTTCATTTCCGAACATGTGTGGTCTTGCGATTTTTATTTATTTTTTTCGTTTGAATACTGTACAGATTAACTTAAAGGGGTTGTAAAGGTAATTTTTTTTTTTTTTTTAAATAACAAACATGTTATACTTACCGTCACTGTGCAGCTCGTTCTGCACAGAGTGGCCCCGAACCTGCTCTTCTGGGGTCCCTCGGCGGCTGTCTCAGCTCCTCCCCGCAATAACTAACCACCTTAATGCGAGCTCTCTCGCATGGTGGTTAGTTATTGCGGGCGCGCTCCCGTGATACAGCCGGCGGCTATAGCCGCTCACTGTATCACTCGGCCCCGCCCCCGGCGCGCCGCGTCATTGGCTGTGATTGACAGCAGCGCGTGCCAATGGCTGCGCTGCTTTCAATCCATCCACTATAGCCAATCAGCGACCAGGCTGATCGGCTGAATGGAGGTCGGGAGCGAGCGGCCGAGTTTCGAGGTGTCAGGTAAGTAAAACGGGGGGGCTGGGGGCGGCGGTATTTTCAAAAGTCTTTTCACCTTAATGCATAGAATGCATTAAGGTGAAAAAATTTATACCTTTACAACCCCTTTAAAATCGTTCATTCTGGTAATGTGCGAGAATTTTTTTTTGCGTTTTTGTTCCTTCGGATAATTTCACATGAACTGTCGCGATTGGTTGTCGAAGGCTGTGTACTAACAATCAGATTATCGTACCATTGCTTATAAAGTGGTATATTTCATCGGATTTTCCCATCGTGTATACTAGGCATTCATATTGTTACTTGGGAGGAGGTCATATGCTGTCCCATACCCAGAATCACTAAGTATTGTTGACAGCTGTTACAGAGGAAAAAGATAGTGGGGGACCCCTGGAAAGATGAGTATCAGTGGGTTGGGTGGCATCTGTGCAAAATTACTGCCACATTGTCCCGAATTACCTGTATTTTACCTTACAGCACTTTTTAAGGAAGTTCTACATATTATGTAAAGTGGAGAAACTAGCATATGGTGTGCTGGACCAATACAGGTGGTAGGTGGCTTCGGATTAGCATAAAGGATAAGGTTAGAAGGTTAATCTTCTGTATTTTAATTTATACAATGCTGTGAAAAAGTATTTGCTCCTTTCTGATTTTTTATTTTTTTATTTTTGCATATTTGTCGCACTTAAATGACTCAGATCATCAAACAAATTTTATTATTACACAAAGATAACCCGAGTAAATACAAAATGCAGTTTTTACATGATGGCTTAATTTATTAAGGCAAAAAAGCTGTCCAAACCTGCTTGGCTTTATGTGAAAAAGTAATTGCCTCCTAAACCTAATAACTGGTTGTGCCACCCTTGGCAGCAACAACTTGTTTTAATTCAGCCACATTGGAGGGTTTTCCAGCATGAACGGCCTGTGTAAGGTCACGATATAGCATCCCAATTGGATTTAAGTCCGGGCTTTGACTAGGCCACTCCAAAACCTAAATTTTGCTTTGTTTCCACCATTTGGAGGTGGACTTACTGTTGTGTTTCGGATCATTGTCCTGCTGCATAACCCAAGTGCACTTGAGCTTCAGGTCACGAACTGATGGCTGGACATTCTTCTTTAGGATTTTCTGGTAGAGCTCAGAATTCATGGTTCCATCAATTATGGTAAGTTGTCCAGGTCCTGAAGCTGCTAAGCACCCCGAGACCATCACGCTACCACCACCATGTCTGACTGTTGGTATGATGCTCTTGTTATGAAATGCTGTATTAGTTTTATGCCAGATGTAATAGGACGCACACCTTCCAAAAAGTTACATTTTTGTCTCATCAGTCCACAGAATATTTACCTAAAAGTCTTGGGGATAATCAAGATGTTTTTTGGTAAATGTGTTCTTTTTGGTCAGCAGTGGCTTTGGCCTTGGAATTCTCCCATGGATGCCATTTTTGACCAGTCTCTTTCTTATTGTTGAATCATGAACACTGACCTTACCTGAGGCAAGTGAGGCTTGCAGTTCTTTTAGATGTTGTTCTGGGTTCTTTTATGACCTCCTGGATGAATCGTCATTATGCTCTGGAGTAATTTTTGTAGGCCGGCCACTCCTGGGAAGGTTCACCACTGTTCCACGTTATCTCCATTTGTGGATAATGGCTCTCACCGTGGTTCACTGGAGTTCCAAAGCCTTAGAAATGGCTTTAAAACCCTTCCTAGACCGATACATGTACATTACTTTGTAATCTGTTCTTGATTTTTTTTTAATTGTGGCATGATGTATGGCTTTTTGTGATCTGTTAGCGTGCTTCACTTTGTCAGACAGCTTCTATTTATGTGATTTCTTGATTCAACAGGTCTGGCAGTAATCAGGCCTGGGTGTGGCAAGTGAAATTTATCTCAGCTTTCCAAAAAATTGTGGTTAATCACAGTTCATTCATGATTCAGCATGGGAGGGGGCAATTACTTTTTCAAATAGGGCCAGGCAGGTTTGAACAGTTTTTTCCCTTAATAAATTTAAATCGTAATTTAAAAACTGCATCTTGGATTTACTCGGGTTATCTTTGTGTAATATTAAAATTTGTTTGATGATCTGAATCTTTTAAGTGTGAGAAATGTGCAAAAAAATAAAAAATCAGGAAGGGGGCAAATACTTTTTCACAGCACCGTAAATTGCACTTCTTTTTAAATTTACATAGTGCTTTAGCAAGCAGCATGCTTGAAGTGGTAAATTAATGGCCCTGGAATCTTAAAGTGTTACTAAACCCACAATAGTAAAATCAGTCTGTATATACAGTAAAGCATGCTTGTTATACTCACTGTGGAACCTAAGGGGTTAATCCTCCGCATTGTGTAAAAAGGCTGTTTGATCCCGTCTTCTCTGATCCTCCCATTCTTTTACTGGCCCCAATCCATTTGCTGGTAGTACATAGCGTTGGAGGCATGCTGCACATGCTCAGTTTGGTGTGTATTGCTAGAGTTTTTTCTTTTGATGGGTGCATGTGATCAGCACAGGGCCAATCAGCAATCTCCAGACAGAGACACCTCCTCCTACAAGCTTTAACCAGTGCTCGTCCAGACACTAATGGAAGTCACAAGACTACTATATACTGCTGATGAGAAAAGGTATTTATCAGTTTATATTTCATAAATAATTGCATTTCCATGTTCTGTGTACTGCAGGAGACCAGACATAGTGAATGCAGGGTGCTGGGTTTAGTAACACTTTAAATGAAATTTCTTGTTTGAAATTGGTTTTATCAAAACTATACCCATGGTGACCCACTAAGACAGAGTGTAGGCTGCTTCCAAACATCAAGGAGCTGTCACTGAAACCTCGGGATGTCTAGTCAAAGTTTGAGTCCAAAAAATCGAATTGCCACTTTGGGGTTTTAGGGTCCAAAGAGTAGGATTTTGTTCCAAAAGTAAAGAGTGCATAAGCCAATGTGTTCAAGGGGCCACACAGCTCCCCCTTTATCAAGGCTTTAGAAATGATCATGTAGCTGCTGAATGGGACCAAATTACATTTAGGCCCTATTCACATCTCAGCAACACTCCTGCATCACGTTTTTCGCATGTCTTTGTAGCAGCTCTATTCATTTGAATGGGCCTCCCTCCACTCCAAATATGCGCCAAAGAAGCTCATGTACCAAATTTTGGCACTGAGTGAAGCGCTTTTTGTGCAATAAGATGGGCGATTGCTACCTGCATTTGGGGTGCCATTAAGAAATGGGGGCAAGTGTTTTGTGCATTTTGGCTTTTTTTTTTTTTACGTATTTATGCAAATGCCAACAGAAACCCATGTTTCTGCTCCCATTTCCGCTATGCCCAGATGTGAACAGGGCCTAAATGTTGTATATTGGAGTTATTGTTCTCCTGATTATTTTATTTATATTGAGAGGGTATGCAGCAAATGCAGAAAACATGTTACCAATATCAGCATTCTCTTAATAGTCATTGAGTTCACAGCTGCCTCTGGATATGAGTAGTGTTTTAAGGCAGAGGCTGTCGGAACATTTTAAAGGCCCTTCCTTGAAAAGCAGCTTGTTCCTTTGAGTGAAGAATGTCGTCTATGATGAGGTTCACCAGGAAAGTGAAATAATACTTGTTGCGTTAAACCTGACCTTCTTTTAGACTGAACAACAGGGTGGAGCAGATCTGCCACTTCTGATTGGCTGACACTTTGTCCCATATTACCTAATATTTAACAATGCTGAACAAAGAGCAACTTTAGAAAACCAACACAGCCTTGAAATGGTCGATTTTATTTTTATTTTTTTCTTTGGGCATAGTCCTATTAACAGTTTGTGTGTTTTTTTTTTTTTTTTTTTTTTCGTTTTTTTTTTTATGTCAGGTGCTATAAAGATATGCACATCCTGTGTGCACCCAGTAAAGGTTACATGTTCAGGTGTACTCCTATGTGCTTAGATTACAGGCAAGTGTGCGTGTGTGTGTATATATATATATATATATATATATATATATATATATATATTCAATGAAAGTGGAAATACCTCTCATTGTACATAAATATCACCCCTGAAAATGGTGTGCTTTTTAAGATTTCATTGCTAAAGTTTATTTTACATGGAACAAAGTGAAATCCAGTAGCTTCAATGCTTTGGGTTGCAAATTGGGAGTTCAGACTACACTCTGACTTCCCTTGTTATGTGACTTGACGGTTTTGAAGCCAGAGAACAGCGAGCCAACTAGTCTCTTTTAAATCAGCGGTGGCAGTCTATATACTGTACTTCTTTCAGTGTAGGATGTTTTTTGTACAATGAAAAATCTATATTGCTTGGGTGAGGATCCAAAACAGCTTTATAATGCTTACTATTCACTGTAATAAAGGTTAATTATTTTACCAAAAAAGCCTAAAGCCTAGTACGCAGCGGGCTGAATGTGAAAAAAACTAAATTGCTCGGGAGGAGCTGCTGTACTAACTATGCACTGTCAGTACAGAAATCTCCCCCCCCGCCAGAACGGTGAGGGAAATTTGATATTAGGCCCTGCCAGAGGCTACTTGCATCTTCTGCGAAGGGCACGCCCTCCTTGTAGCTGTTATGCAGGGGTTTTCCAACAACAAAACCGTGGAATTTTGTCCGAAGGGTGTTGGCTCAAACTTGTCTTGCATACACACGGTCACACAAATGTTGGCCAACAATTTGGAACGTAGTGACGTACGTGACATACTAGACATGCTACGTGGTTTTTCAGGTCTTTAGCGCCACCCTTTGGGCTCCTTCTGATAATTTTGTGTTAGTAGAAGTTTGGTGAGTGTTGATTTGTGCTTTTGTGCTTTTTTTTTCCGCGTTTTTCATTTAGCGCTTTTCAGTTTGTTTCAGAACAGCCGTTCGTCAACCAGACATGTTGCGGAATCAGAGGAGATAACGTGTTATTTATTATTGGCCTTGGAGTTATAGCTTTGACATAATTTTTTGGGTTGAATAATGATTTGATTTGATATATTTTCTATATTTTTGGATACATAGAATGTTAAGTTCTATTGGCAGATAGAACGTCTAATTTTATTTGTTTTCTTTTTTTAATGCACAATAAAAAAAATTGTGGAGAATAATACTTGGCTATGTGTTTTACTTCAAATGACCGTTTGGAAGTAGGCAGTTACATTTAAGAAAGTACAATGTAAAATTGACAAGGGACACCAACATAGTTGTATCTTTGATCTTAAAAACTACGGGATAATGGTGTTGTGGTAACTTGCACAAATAAAATAAAAAAAAAAAACCATAATAATATTATTCTTGTTATCACTAGAAAAAAAAAAGCCTGTGAAAATTTGTTTGCAATAACTCCATCAGTATCACCAGCAAAGCAGCTTCATTATTATCCCATTAAAGAAGAAGAGAATTGTGCGCTGCATTTGGAGATTTCATAATTTGCCACATCACAAATGTTAATTCTCCATTATGAACGCTAGTTTACAAGACCGACCTCTTCTGCTTCTGAGCATGCGTGTTTGTACTTTGGACTTTAGTCCGATGGACTTGTGTACCCACGATCGGAAAGTCCGACAACACACATTTGTTGGCGGAAAATTGGAGAACATGCTAGTCAACATTTGTTGGCGGAAAGCCCGACAACAATTGTCCGATGGAGCATACACACGGTCGGACTTACCGCCAGCAACCTCACATCCAACATTTCCCATCGGAAAGTCCGATCGTGTGTATGGGGCTTTACTCTTGTCTGCCTGGGCTAGGAGGATGGGAACTGAACCCACTGGACCTGAACTGACCCACCGGAGCTCTCCTTCCCCCTCAGGGTTATGGTGGGGAACCCTGGGGCACCCTGCCCTTCCCCCTGAAATGAGAAGAGCAGGAGCACAGCTGCTAGATGTTGCTTCTTCTCCTTCCTCACCAGTCTGACCCTCCTCCCTCCCTGGTCCTGCTTAAACTCCCAACCTTCTCCAAGATGGAGAAGGCATCTTAAAGGGGACCTTAAGCAACAATGAGTTAGTTAGGCCATTTAGATCACTCCACTTACTGTATCTAAAGCTAAAAACAAAAATACTAAAAGACTAAACTTGCATGCGCACTTGGTGTTCTGCAAATGTGCAAAAATACTTGACGTGATTGTGTTGCCATTCATTGTTAATAATGCAGCACCTTAAATGCAGTCAAATGTTCAAATCTTGATGTTAAAATAGGTGCATAAGCTACTTTGCCATGTGTTACAACAGCCCGTTCAAAATGAATAGGCTGCCCTGTGCGTGTGATGCAAAAATGCACAAAAACATGCATATGTGCACGACTTTGTGTACATTCGCAAAACGCAAAGTGTGAATTCAGGCTAACTGCCAGAATCAAGAGGGATTTAAACTGTTATGTAGGAGGGGAGCTCAGCTCCCTGACCCTAAACAAGCTTGAAGTCAGAATTTTTTTCGTCTTTTAATTTTTATTAGCTTTATAAGGAGCAATCCAAGGAGGGTGAACATTCTTAGTTACAGTAAGTATGTTATGGTTAACATTATTTAACAACAAACATCCGTAAAATAGTAAACCATTGTACGGTACAAGATCTTGCAGTGAAATAAGTTTGTATAGTATATATCCTTTTGATCCGTCTACCCCACTGGGTGCTAATTGTAGATGGATCCAATTCCACTCTTTATAAAGGTGACAGGTACAATAAGAATAGATCGGTAGTATCCAACCTGGTATTAATTATACATCACAACCTTTTAAATAGTTAGAGGCTCTTTGATTTTTAAGCCATTCTTGAAGTCAGAATTTTTGATCTTCTATACTTTTTTCATTGGCATTACCAAAAGCATTGGATCCAAAGGATAAGAATAAAGGAGAAGTCGGCAATGCTAGTTTACATACATCTTTTCATGCTCATTTTCTTCAGTAAACCATGGAAATGATGATGCATATGCATGCATACCCCAGATTACACTCAACATAATGAAATAGAGGTGGCGGACATTGTTCTTTCTATACTAAATACAGAGAGAGACCTTTTTGTTATAGAAGATGAATCAGAGAGAGAAGTAGCGAAATCTGTTGTTTATTAATCCATTCTTTTCTCTGGTCTGTTATTTGTTCTAATATTTGTGCGTTCTATTTACATGTTACTGTTATGGTGTAATTGAATTGTTGGATAGTTGCAGCCTTGTCACTGTAACGCTAAGAAGATTAAAGAGTCATGAATGTTTGATTGGCATGCTGTGTGAAGCTCAGGATTTGTTGACGCAATAAAGAACATCACAAATTTATTAGAGACATCAAGTGTGAAGCCGTACGATGCATGTTCAGCTGGCGGAAAATCTTGGCATTACTTATGTATTTTTATTCTGTTTTATATGTCTGCTGTTTGCTTTCCTGAAGATCAAGACATTTCTTCACTTATTTTTTCCTTTGCCCCCTGCTAAAACCATAGATAGTAATAATGGTCTTTTAATATTACAATTTATTAGAGCTTCAAGAATTTTTCATGATATGATTACTTGGATAAAAACCTGCTGTGTTAATCCTGTAGCTGCAATTATCTGACCTTCCATAGAAGATTATTTCCATACATTTTCTAGGCAGTGTTTCCTGAAAGGCATTTTAAAAAACTATGGCAAACATGTTATACTTACCTGCTCCGTGCAGTGGTTTTGCACACAGCAGCCCCGATCCTCCTCTTCTCGGATCCCCCACTAGCGCTCCGGGCCCCACCCCTGGCTGAGTGCCCCATTGCAAGCCGCTTGCTATGGGGGCACTCATGCATGCTTGCTCTCAAGCCCCGCTCTCTGTGCCCATTTTCATTGGCTGTTATTGACAGCAGTAGGAGCCAATGGTTCCTGCTGCTGCATCTCAGCCAATGTGGAGGGAGAGACCTCAGGCACATCACTGTTTCTAGATCGGGCTTACTGTAGGTAAGTATTGGGGGAGCTGAGGGGCGAGCAGCACATGCATTAAATGCATAAAGGTAAAGAAAAAAAAAACTTTCATCCTTTACAACCACTTGAAGTCTCTTTACTTGTACTCAATATTCTAGCCCAGTCACTGTTGCTGAGCTTCATCTGTTGAATGGGACCACCTATAGGCTGATGAGAGCCAGGAGACTGAAACATTACTGTGCTGGTTAGTTTTCGGGTTGAGCTAAGGATTTGTGAGGCTTTACATATCCAGTGGATGGATAATTTACCTGAAGGCCCAGCAGGCAAAAATGAGGTTTGTTTGTATACTGAACTTCTACTTGTATTACATCCAGGTGCATTAAAACAAAGGGGGTGCAAAGTCACCCATCCATTCATGTCTCCATATTTTATTTTGTTGTCAAATTAGCGCTGGGGAAAAAATCGATCTGAATCTTGAGGTCAAATTGATTCAAATTTTCAGCAAATCGATTTTTTAGATTTTTTTTTTTCACCAGGACCGGCGCTGACACCGCGCCAGTCCTGAGGAGCTGCGGGCAGGAGTTTTTAGGTGAGGCCACAGACTAGGCCAAAGACTTGCCTAAAAACTCCTGCCCGCAGCTCCTCAGGACTGGTGCGGTGTCCATCAAAAAAAAAAAAAAAAAAAACTCTATTTGAATCGTGAATCGAGTTTTTTTTTTTTTTTTAACCTCCCTGGCGGTATGATTATTTCAGATTTTAGGTGCTGAAAGCGGTACCATTATTTTGCACAGAAATTTGGCGTTTTATATTGTAGACCTGTAATTCTTAGGAATAGTTCACTTAAATCTGTCCAAACAAGAGTCTAGTAGACATCCCGGGTATGATAAAGTTTGAAAAACGAAATAAAAAATTATAATATAATAAATAACTATAAATAATTATAACAAATAATAATATAATAATAATAAAAATTATTCAATAATGTAATCAAATCAAAAACACTGAAATTTGCTCAGTTGCAGAATTGTCGCTTTCGTTACTTTTAGTGCTTGATGATGGATCTCCCCACAAATCACTATCGCTCAATTCTGTGAGTGATTCTATTTTATTATCGCTGTTTTCTAGCTGGTCTAAAGCCACTTTTGATGTAAAGAGACAGTTTTGGTTGCTATGGACAATCTCCAGTTTCCAGGCAGAAAGAACAGTTTTTATATATATAAAACTGCATGCAGGACACTGGGCAGACCACTAGGGACAAAGGGGATGTGTCATTATTTGATACAGTACTCTAATCTGTAAGATTACAGTATACTGTATCTGTACTGTGTGTTTCACTTTTTGAATTTGCCGCTGAACTCCGTCCCCGTGCGTCGCAACGCTCGCAGGGAACGGAGCTCGGCACTGTGAATCGAGCGAGACACAGCGGCTCGCCGATCACAGTGGGGAGACATCGCAGGATCCAGGAGACAAGGTAAGTAAACTCTTCCTGGATCCGGCGATGCGATCCCGAGTCTGGCTCGGGGATACCGCTTTTGGTATGAAAAATCCACCCCGTTTGGTTGAGAGCACAACCAGACTCGGGAATACCGCCAGGGGGGTTAAATACGCAGATTTTTTTTTTTGGAGAAAATCACCCAGCTTTATGTCAAATCATGTGCAAACGAGAAAGTCCGGACAGCCGCACTCCAGGAAATAATTATCCAAATTTCTTTATTTTAAAATCAGGAACACATCAGATACAGGACACCATGGACAGAGTGTACAGTGCGGGGATAACCTTTTTATGTCAAATCACTTTGAAAAACATCCCTATAGCATTTCCAGACGTGACCATCTTGAGTAAGGGCAGTCGATTCATGTAGCATTTATTTCATGTAATTGGTGTGCCCTTAGCTCAGGTATTCAGACAGGAGGGTGTGCTTGACTGAGCAAGCCCCTCCCTCCTCCAGATGAACAAAAAACAAATGCCATTCAGACTCCTAGGGTGTATGACATCATTTTGGCCCAGGCCAAAAACCTGGAAGCAACTGAAGAAATGAGAAGAAAAAAAAATATGAAAACAGGTAAATATAATATACCTTCCTATCTATTTACTAAAGTTAGCAACATAAGGATTAAAAATGGTTGACTGAGAGAGTTTAGTTCCGCATAAGGCAGACATTTACAGTGAGCTGCCAGTACACCACAGTCAACACTGGACCTGCCTGTGCGTTGTAGTGCACGGAAATACTATATCTGCACCTGTTGTACTTGTGAGTCGGGGGGCCATGCTTTATTGTGCTTTGTGGTAACGCCAGTTTTACCACTACACAATAATATAAAGCCATTCTTAAGAAGATTTTTGTACCTTAGTCCTGGAGTTTAAAAAATGGTCTGTCTTTTTTCCTACCATAGGAATACTAAGCCAGATCAGAGCAGTTCTGACACGTGACTGGCAGCAGGGATCGATGGGGTGGGGAGGGAATAGGGCAACCTTTCTCAACCTTTTAACCCTGGAGGAACCCCAAAAATGATTTTCAGGTCTCGAGGAACCCTTACTAAAACCAATTTATCAGAGGTCAATAGGAACAATGTCCCTTATACTGGTGGCCAATAGGAAGAATGTCCCCCTTAAAGTGATGCTCAGAATGACACTCTTAAAGACAGCTAAAAACATATTTGGTGTCATGCTGCTGGCTTTGCTAAGTGATGGTGAACCTCGAACTCTGTCGGCACCATCAGCCACAGCTCAAGGAACCCCTAGCAACCTCTGGAGGAACCCCAGGGTTTCACGGAACCCTGGTTGAGAATGGCTGGTATAGGGTGTTATTTCACCTTTTTTAATTTTTCAAGTAAAATTACAAATAAATGCAGTGGTTATTTAAACTGACACTTTCCACTGCCAAGCCCCCCCAAAACTGGCGCAGTGTTTTTTTGTTGTTTTTTTTTTAGCGTGGGATTGGGCAAGATCTCGGCCAGGTCTTTGCTCGTTTTTACATCTCAAGATATTTTCCTCACTGCTGTCACACATGAGCCAGGCCAACCTTGATCATTCGGCTGTGCAACCGTTCTCACTAGGAGCTCTGTTTAATGCCTAATGGAATCCTGCCCAACTTCTCTTAACACGCAGAACATTTTGGGTGGAGTTGCTCTTTAATAAATAGATTCTCTGCCCTACAGTTGTGCTTTCATTCCTAATTAAATAAAAAAACAATTAATGATGTGTGCTCCTTATTCCACTTCACTAAACTTCTCATTAGACATGGGAGATGATGTATGAAGAAAATGTAAAAAACTAATTGCATTATAAAGACAAAATAATGACTTAAAACATGCCATGTGTTTAACCATTCTTCCTTGAATGTAGATATTTTATAGCACAGATCTATTGCTCTGTGTCACATATGTGTGCTGTTATGGCTGTTGTTTACATTAGTGGTGAATTAAGCTGGCCATAGACAAATCGAAAATTGGGCCGGTTGAGATGGCTGAATTTCCATCCATTTATGGACAGGCTGGTTGTACTGAAGTCAAACCATTGATCGACTTCAGTACAACCTGCCTGTCTGGGGGTTTTTTTTCGCCCTAATCATTGTATTCCCGTCGGCAGAACACAATAGCTCTGGCGGAGAGATTCCCCCATCAGCACTGACTGTGTTGATGGGGAAATTGAGCAATTTTCATTCCTTCAACCCTTGGTCTAAGGAAAGAAATTTGCATAATGTATGGCCTGTCTTAATGTGCAGTGTCTGACCACATGATGGAAATCTGTAATCTAAATCTATAGAGCTTTTCTTTGTAAGGTTTCACCCCAGTCAGAGCGTGAACAATTTACCGCTATCATGAATGCTGATAGATGACTCTAATTTCGGACACACACACAGGGTAGTTGTCTAGTTATTTCAATCAATTTTTTTTATGATTCAAAGCACCATACTAATACTAATTTATATGACAGGATGGTGCTTTGATCACTTTATCATTTTTGGGGTCAAAAGCTGGTGGAAAGTGGTTGACCATTGCTGGAAATTTCCAGTGTATGTGTATGTTAGGGGTCAGGAGGAGAACTTTGAAAAATCAAGATATGTTTTATAGTTGGCTGTAAGAGATACAAGTCGGTGTGTTTCCTGCACCTAGCACTGTCCTCTTTAGCTCTCAGAGGTAGAGGTTGCATGGCAGAGGATCGTGTGATGAGAGGCTGCAGCCCCTGAATGCACAGTGACAATTCACCTAAATTCAGCTGATCGGGATCGTTTAAACTCATGTTATATATGAATTCATTAGTCTTCACTTTGGCACTATTGCTTTAATCCTGGATTGAATTGTCACTTTGATTTATTTTACGAATCCCTTGGCTCAGTGTTCTTAAAGTGTAAGTAACCCCCCCCGTTGTTTTCAGCCAAGGAAGCTGCCATCTTTGCCTCTGTTTAATCTGCAACTGCCATGATGCTGCACATGTGATCAGTTATGACACCAGCCATTGGATGGTTTGACAGTTTGGTTGAGAGCACAACCAATGAGAGTGTTACATTTACGTGCCGTAAATTAAACTGTTTTATGTATGAGTTTACTTCTGCTTTAACTGATTTAATTCCCAAGAGATGGTTCTACAATCGTGGCTGTTGAAAGTCATGCTCTGTTCTTTTTTTTTGGCTTCCAGGAAAATAGATTGGACCATCGTGTAATATTAGGCTGGTCACTTCTTAAAATTTAATGCAGAGGACAGTTATAAGACTGTGCATAAATGCTCACATTTTTGTAATGCAATGTAATGCAAAACGCCATCACAGAAGTGCTTTTTTTTTTCTATGGAAATGATGATGGGAAATTACCCCAATAAGGACTTATTCACACCGGTGTACAACATGCTTCATTTAACTCCATGTGCAGTGGAATGTTTCGTTAGCAAGTCAGCATGCAAAATGTCGTTTTTTTTTTCTTTCAGTGCAGCTGTGTTGGTGTGCATGGAAGCAATAGACCATAAGGCCTGACCAATCACTATCTGTGCTGATACCAATTGGAATTGGTCTTGTGATGAATATAACCGGGATATGAGTACTTCTGCTGTCACCCTACACAATCTGGAAATTCAGATTTTGGACTTTTGGATTATTCAAAAAGAGGTTAATAACTTTTAGGCTCACATCTCTCCATTTCAGTGGTTTGCTTTAATGCAAGCTCAATAACGAGTCATGTGTTAGTATGCTTTGAGTTAAATGAATGGACTACCAAAAACCAAAATGGACACAAACACAAATTAGACTTGCACCATTTTTTCCAGTGCAGCTCACCACAACACACAGCATTGTGCTGCCACAGGTTGTGGTGCTCTGTAATGCAATACAGCATTGTGCTGCACCGGAGAGGTGCGAATGGGCCCTAAAGCTAGACCTACCAAGTTAGAGCAAAAGTAAGCTCTGCTTACCTGGCCTTACTGTATCTGGCACATGTGTTGAGTTAATGCTGTGCTTTTCTTAGAGTATTTTAATAAAATAGGAAACACTTAATACTTGCCTGCTGTGTGCAGTGTTTTTGCACAGAGCAGCCCCGATCCTCCTCTTCTTGGGTCCCTTGCCAGCACTCTTGGCTCCTCCCCCTGCTGAGTGCTTCCATAGCAAGCTGCTCGCCTCTGTGTGTCTATGAGATGCACACAGCACTCACTGATTGTGATTGACAGCAGCAGAAGCCAATGGCTCCTGCTGCTGTGTCTCAGCCAATGAGAAGGGAGAGACCCAGGAGAGCTTTTGCTCTTGCGCACATTGCGGGATCGGGCTGAGATAAGTATACGAGGGGGCTGAGGGGGAAGCTCCATACTGAAGTTCTTTACCTTGATGCGTAGAATGCATGCAAGTAAAAAACCGTCAGCCTTTAGAGCCACTTTAATATAGAAGTTTGTAGATTAGCCACAAGATGAAACTCTATCTCAGTGCAGTTACTTTACATCTACATAACTACTCTTGAGCTATTTTCCACCCTGGGAGTACCTTGTTTTCAATAAGTAGTATAGATGGCTGTCTGCAGACTTCAATCATCAGTCGATGTAGTCAGCAGACCAAATTTACCAAACAATGCAGTTAGTCTGAAGTTTTCTTCAGTTTTCAGGCACAAAATCACCAAAGACAATTAGAGCTGATATGTTTGAGGTTGAAAAAAATAACCTACTGGTTTTAGGGTTTTAAAAGGAACATTATGGGTGTAGGTATACTAAAAGGAAATAGACTGTGCACTTTGCAAGTGCAGTTGCTCCAGAGTTTAGTAAAGCAGAGAAAGCTCTGTTGACTTACTTCATCCAATCACATGCAAGCAAAAATTCTTTCTTTTTTTTTTTTTTTTTTTAACCTTGCATGTTATGGGTATTCTTTACATAGTGAAGCTTTATCTTATTTGTTAATCTCTGGAGTAACTGCACTTGCAAATTGGAAAGTCTATTTGCCTTTAGTAAATCCACCCCACTGGGTCTGTTTTATAAAACATTAATTGGACAAATGTTACAAGCATTTGTCCAGGCTGCACGCATTTGTCCTGCATTTACTATAACTTTCTATGATGATAAACTCAACCTAGTGGCCAAAATGTGAAATATTGACTGGTTTTTCAGAAAAATATACCGCATTTTGGCCACTACATTGAGCCTGTCTGTCTGACGTTTATAGAAAGTCATAGTATTAGAGAAAATGCAACGAAAATTCATGCAACTTGAACAAATGCTTGTGCAACAAATGTTTTATAAATAGACCCTATATTGTGTTTTGTTTATATATATATATATATATATATATATATATATATATACATTTTGTTATTATTTTATTATATATACATTTTGTTATTATTTTATTATATATATATATGGCTTACTATAGGTAGAAATCCAAAAAGTGCGTTTACTTTAACGGTGAAAGACAGAATAACAACAAAAATATCCAGAAAAATGCATTTGAAAAAAGTTATAAATTGATTTGCATTTTAATGTGTTAAATAAGTAATTGACCCCTTCCCAAAACATGACTTAGTACTTGGTGGCAAACCCCTTGTTGGCAATCAGAGGTCAGACGTTTCTTGTAGTTGGTCCCCAGGTTTTCACACATCTCAGGATGGATTTTATCCCACTCCTCTTTGCAGATCCTCTCCAAGTCATTTAACCACTTCCCGACCGCCGCACGACTATATACGTCCTAAGTTTGAACGGGGATATCGTTGTTATGGCAGCAGCTAGCTGCCATAACCCCGGTATCCCCGTTTTCGTGCGGCGGCCGGCTTTCAGATAAAAGTGGTCCCTGCGGCGGATTCGCCGCGAGATCACTTTTATCGGTGGCGGGAGAGGGGCCCCCCCCTCCCGCCGCGATCCGGTGCCCTCCGCCGCTTACCGGAGCCGTCGGTAGCGGCGGAGGCGATCGCGTCCTCTTCCGTGGTTTGTCTGGAGACAAGTGAGGCCAAGATGGCGCTCACTCGTCTCCATGACACTGCTGGGCGGAAGCGACGTCAAAACGTCACTTCCGTCCACGCCTCTTAAAGGCATATTTTTTCAAATAGATATAACAAAAAGCACAGCGCTGGATATAAATGCAAAAATACAACAAAAATTGATATTACTATTAAAGCACCAACAACTTTCATATGTGATAAAAGAAAAAAATAGAAATGAACAATAACATGAATGCTTTACTATAGTGATATACACTACCGTTCAAAAGTTTGGGGTCACATTGAAATGTCCTTATTTTTGAAGGAAAAGCACTGTACTTTTAAATGAAGCTAACTTTAAACTAGTCCTAACTTTAAACAAATATACTCTATACATTGCTAATGTGGTAAATGACTATTCTAACTGCAAATGTCTAGTTTTTGGTGCAATATCTACATAGGTGTATAGAGGCCCATTTCCAGCAACTATCACTCCAGTGTTCTAATGGTACAATGTGTTTGCTCATTGGCTCAGAAGGCTAATTGATGATTAGCAAACCCTTGTGCAATCATGTTCACACATCTAAAAACAGTCTAGCTCCTTCCAGAAGCTACAAAACTGACCTTCCTGTGAGCAGATTGAGTTTCTGGAGCATCACATTTGTGGGGTCAATTAAACGCTCAAAATGGCCAGAAAAAGAGAACTTTCATCTGAAACTCGACAGTCTATTCTTGTTCTTAGAAATGAAGGCTATTCCATGCGAGAAATTGCAAAGAAATTGAAGATTTCCTACAACGGTGTGTACTACTCCCTTCAGAGGACAGCACAAACAGGCTCTAACCAGAGTAGAAAAAGAAGTGGGAGGCCGCGTTGCACAACTAAGTAAGAAGATAAGCACATTAGAGTCTCTAGTTTGAGAAACAGACGCCTCACAGGTCCCCAACTGGCATCTTCATTAAATAGTACCCGCAAAACACCAGTGTCAACATCTTCAGTGAAGAGGCGGCTGCGGGATTTTGGGCTTCAGGGCAGAGTGGCAAAGAAAAAGCCATATCTGAGACTGGCCAATAAAAGAAAAAGATTAAGATGGGCAAAAGAACACAGACATTGGACAGAGGAAGACTGGAAAAAAGTGTTGTGGACGGATGCCAAAGGTGTGCAATGCTGTAATTGCTGCAAAAGGAGGATTCTTTGATGAAAGCAAAGTTTGATGTAAAAACATTGTTATTTCAAATACAAATCATTATTTCTAACCTTGTCAATGTCTTGACTATATTTTCTATTCATTTCACAACGTATGGTGGTGAATAAGTGTGACTTTTCATGGAAAACACAAAATTGTTTGGGTGACCCCAAACTTTTGAACGGTAGTGTATATGCGTGAACAATAACATGAATGCTTCACTATAGTGATATATATGCGTGACTATTCCCAGTTTTTTATCCACACATTTAGAAAAAAGTCCAAAGATGCAAAAATTATGTCAAAACAAATGTCCAAAAAAGCAATTAAATGTGACTTTGAATAATAAATCCGTGACTGTCACCGTGTTGAAATCCCGTCACCTGGTATAGATTGAAGGCTTACCAGATAGCCTCTGATCAGAGGCATAGAGCTAACAGCTTGGGGTTTGCCCTCCACAGCGGCTGGAACTTTAGCTGGGATGATGGATGTAGATCCACAAACGATAGCCACAGGCTTCCAGACAGCGGTACAATCAGGGAAGAGAGCTCTCACCGATATGGAAGTGTTTAAAAGAAAAGAGAAAACTCCAATGGTGTAGAACGTTTTATCTCTTGTTTATTAAAAGTCGCCTCACTGGCATCCATAAAAACACTTTTCCTTGCAAGGAACCAATACAGCTTTAAAACGAAACTCCGCGCATGCGCCGTCAGTACGAGCGTGTCTATCCTACGGCCGTTTCGTCAGAGATGACATCATCAGGGGCACAAGGTGCCCCTGATGATGTCATCTCTGACGAAACGGCGCCCCTGATGATGTCATCTCTGACGAAACGGCCGTAGGATAGACACGCTCGTACCGACGGCGCATGCGCGGAGTTTCGTTTTAAAGCTGTATTGGTTCCTTGCAAGGAAAAGTGTTTTTATGGATGCCAGTGAGGCGACTTTTAATAAACAAGAGATAAAACGTTCTACACCATTGGAGTTTTCTCTTTTCTTTTAAACACTTCCATATCGGTGAGAGCTCTCTTCCCTGATTGTACCGCTGTCTGGAAGCCTGTGGCGATCGCTTGTGGATCTACATCCATCATCCCAGCTAAAGTTCCAGCCGCTGTGGAGGGCAAACCCCAAGCTGTTAGCTCTATGCCTCTGATCAGAGGCTATCTGGTAAGCCTTCAATCTATACCAGGTGACGGGATTTCAACACGGTGACAGTCACGGATTTATTATTCAAAGTCACATTTAATTGCTTTTTTGGACATTTGTTTTGACATAATTTTTGCATCTTTGGACTTTTTTCTAAATGTGTGGATAAAAAACTGGGAATAGTCACGCATATATATCACTATAGTGAAGCATTCATGTTATTGTTCACGCATATATATCACTATAGTGAAGCATTCATGTTATTGTTCATTTCTATTTTTTTCTTTTATCACATATGAAAGTTGTTGGTGCTTTAATAGTAATATCAATTTTTGTTGTATTTTTGCATTTATATCCAGCGCTGTGCTTTTTGTTATATCTATTTAGTAGTGCCCTTATCAAGGTATAGTGCATAGCTGCAGGATTTTCCTTCACGGGTGATATTCACTAAGTTACTGTTTGTACGCCTAGCGCAAATTTTTTCTTTAGAAACACATATTTTTTCAAATGTCATTTTTCTAAATGACTTTTTTTTTTTTTTTTATTGCATTTTAGTGTATATATGAGATCTGAGGTCTTTTTGACCCCAGATCTCATATTTAAGAGGTCCTGCCATGCTTTTTTCTATTACAAGGGATGTTTACATTCCTTGTAATAGGAATAAAAGTGACACAATTTTTTTTTTTTTTTAAACAGTGTAAAAATAAATAAAATATTGTAAAATAAATAATAAAAATAAAAAAAAATTTTTTAAAACCCCCCTGTCCCGACGAGCTCGCGCGCAGAAGCGAACGCATATGCGAGTAGCGCTCGCATATGAAAACGGTGGTCAAACCACACATGTGAGGTATCGCCGCGACCGGTAGAGCGAGAGCAATAATTCTAGCCCTAGACCTCCTCTGTAGCGCAAAATATGCAACCTGTAGAATTTTTTAAACGTCGCCTATGGAGATTTTTGAGGGTAAAAGTTTGACGCCATTCCACGAGCGGGCGCAATTTTCAAGCATGACATGTTGGGTATCAATTTACTTGGCGTAACATTATATTTCACAATATAAAAAAAAATTGGGACAACTTTACTGTTGTTTTATTTTTTTATTCAAAAAAGTGATTTTTTTCCAAAAAAAGTGCGCTTATAAGACCGCTGCGCAAATACGGTGCAAAAAAAAGTATTGCAATGACCGCCATTGTATTCTCTAGGGTGTTAGAAGAAAAACCATATATAATGTTTGGGGGTTCTAAGTAATTTTCTAGCAGAAAAACCTGTTTTAAACATGTAAACACCTAAAATCCAAAACGAGGCTGGTCCTTAAGTGGTTAAGGTTTCGAGGCTGACATTTGGTAACTCAAACCTTCAGTTCCCTCCACATATTTTCTATGGGATTAAGGTCTGGAGACTGGGGACCTTAAAGAGGAACTGCAGTCTGCTCAAATAATTTGTAATAAAAACATCTTTGCCATTCTGAAGCTTCCCTCCAACCACTTTGCATATTGTTTTATATAAAATGTGACTCTGTACTTGCCAAATATGCTGCAGAAATCTCCCTCCACTAAGTCTGGCTGCATCCATTTTAACTGTGGGCAGCTGAAGATGCTGCCTGTTCAGTTTCTGGATTTACACAGAGGGACACCTCCAGCTCTGCAGCTCTTATTGGCCCTCTTAAGACTCATCCCCATACCTTCCTGGCAAACTCCCACAAGAGTGAGAGAGCTGTGCATGATGTCATAAGCTTAGGCCTTTTACCAGACAAGAAACAGGAAGTGGGCTGTAGAAGTTATCTACTGGCAGAAAAAAAAATGTTTTACTATCCAAGGGCAAAAGATTTAAAAGATGGAAAGTTGAAAAAAATTAATGAAGTTCCGCTTTAATGTGCTTTTTCTTAAGCCACTCCTTTGTTTCCTTGGCCGTGTGTTTTGGGTCATTGTGATGCTGGAATACCCATCCACAACCCATTTTCAATGCCCTGGCTGAGGGAAGGAGGCTCTCACCCAAGATTTTACGGTACATGACCCTGTCCATCATCCCTTTCATGTGGTGAAGTTGTCCTGTCCCCTTAGCAGAAAAACACCCCCAAAGCATAATGTTTCCACCTCCATGTTTGATGGTAGGGATGATGGCGTTCTTGGGGTCATAGGCAGCATTCCTCCTTCAAACACGTTGAGTTGTTGCCAAAGGGCTCGATTTTGGTCTCATCTGACCACAACACTTTCACCCAGTTCTCCTCTGAATCATTCAGATGTTCATTAGCAAACTTTATTTGGGCCTGTAAATCTGCTTTCTTGAATAGGGGGACCTTGCGGGAGCTGCAGGATTTCAGTCCTTCATGGAGTAGTGTGTTACCAATTGTTTTCTTGGTGACTATGGTCCCAGCTGCCTTGAGATCATTGACAAGATTCTCCCGTGTAGTTCTGGGCTGATTCCTCACCCTTCTCATGATCATTGAAACTCCACGAGGTGAGATCTTGCATGGAGCCTCAGACTGAGGGAGATTGATAGTTATTTTGTGTTTCTTCCATTTGCGAATAATCGCACCAACTGTTGTTACACTCTCATCAAGTTGCTTGGCGATGGTCTTATAGCCCATTCCAGCCTTGTGTAGGTCTACAATCTTGTCCCTAACATCCTTGGACAGCTCTTTGGTCTTGACCATCGTGGAGAGATTGGAATCTGAATGCTTCTGTGGACAGGTGTCTTTTATACCGGTAACAGGCTGAGATTAGGAGCACTCCCTCTATGGCCTATACACACGATTCGAATATCGTACAAAAACCCTCGTCCGAGGAAGAATTGTATGATTTTCGGATCGTGTGTACACTACTTTTAACATCCGATCGCGACAGTCCATCCGATATTATTCGATCGGACATGCACGAAAATTTTCCTCGTACGATTCCAAATCGTACGATTTTTGTTTAGTCAGTATAGTTGTCGTCCAAAAATACAATACAAATACATTACAACACATGACATCACATTTTTTTTTCTGTCGTACGAGAATTTTCGGGACTTTATTTAGCTATTCAATTCCTACTTGCGACTATTAAGCGAAAAAGGTCGTACGATCTGTCGTACGATATTCGGATCATATGTACGGCCATTAGGAGAGTACTTCTAATTTCAGCTCATTACCTTTAGAGAAGACACCTGGGAGCCAGAAATCTTGCTGATTAATAGGGGATCAAATACTTATTTCACACATTAAAATGCAAATCAATTTATAACTTTTTTGAAATGCGTTTTTCTGGATATTTTTGTTGTTCTGTCTCTCAATGTTAAAATAAACCTACCATTAAAATTATAGACTGATGAATTATTTGTCAGTGGGTAGAGCTGCACGATTAATCATCAAGAATCATTATTGCGATCTTGACTAAAGTGTTTCCCGATTCTTTCTATGCAAAGAATTCTCTCTGCTCTTCTGAAGCCACAGCTCAAAAGAAAGGAAGGAAAAAACTGGGCAGTCTGCCAAGAATCAAAACATTCTTCATCAGTTGAACTCAAGTATAAACATTGTAACTATTTGTAAATGGAATAGACTTTGTGTGTAAGTGAAAAAAGTTTAACCACTTAAACACTAAACCTTTTTCTGACATTTGTTGATTTCAAGTTAAAATCATTATTTCTGCTAGAAAATTACTTAGAACCCCCAAACATTATAGATATTTTTTTAGTAGACACCTTAGAGAATAAAATGGTGGTCGTTGAAATATTTTATATCACACTGTATTTGCGCAGTGGCCTTTCAAATGCAATTTTTTGGGAAAAAATTAATGAATTAAAAAAAAAACAAAAAAAAAACTAACCAGTAAAGTTAGCCCATTTTATTTGTATGATGTGAAAGATTTAACGTCGCGAGAATCGTGATCTTTTTATTCTAAGCAAAAAAATTGTGATTCTCATTTTGGCCAGAATCGTGCAGCTCTATCAGTGGGCAAATGTACAAAATCATCAAGGGATCAAATACTTTTTTCCCTCACTGTACATTACACACAAAAACAATATATAAATAATTACTATTTTGGGCCAGTTTTCTTTTGATAAAAAATAAAAATCAGAACATATCGGTTAACATTTACCACCAAAAGAAAGTCCAATTTGTCCTGAAAAAAAAAAAGATATATCCACTTGGATGCCCAAGTAGTTACAATGTCACTAAGTGTAAAAGTTGCAAAATTGTGTTCAGTAGTTAACATTTGTTTTATCCTCACTCACTAGAGGGTAAAAATAACAAAGTTTATAATCAGTTCAGTTGTGCACGTAATCTGATTTCCTGCCCTGATGCATTGGTTATACAGGATATGGAACTTTCTTTTTGTAAGCATATTTTTTAACTGTTTTGTATGTTCTTTACAGTAAAAAAAAATGATTGATGTGTTATGTGTTTTATATTCAGTTCCATTTATCTCTATGACAAAAGTGTTTTTGTTAACATACAGCACATATACTGTTGGAATTTCACATATGTTTGACTGCATCAGTGCACATGTGTATGAGTAGACGTAAACCTTCATAACATAAGTTTTTATAGGCCTTTGGCTGCTCTATCACTAATCTAAGATGCAGGGTCTATAGCAGGCTCCCTTCAGATCCCCCACCAGAGGATACACATGGCCACTGGAAAAAGGTGATGTTCAGGAAAAACAAGCCAACAGGTGGATCCCCGCCTTTCACAGTATCTCTCGTCCCACAGTGGGAACTGTGCCTTTGTGGCTAATTACAGGTTAAAGGTGATGGAAGAGAATTATTACACACCTTTTGTTTGGGGCTGCCTCTTTTAAATGGCTACCAAATATTGAATTATTTGTCCTTTTAGTATTACTTTTGGAAGACTTAAAGCAGAACTTAGAGGAGCTCCACGCTCCATCAGAAAAAGTCAGCAGCTACAAATTAGGGCTGGGGAAAAAAACAATTTGAATCTTGAATCGAGTTGAGAGGTCAAATCGATTCAAATTTTCAGCAAATCGATTTTTTAGTTTTTGTTTTTTTTTTCACCAGGACCGGCGCTGACACCGCACCTGTCCTGAGGAGCTGCGGGCAGGAGTTTTTAGTTGAGGCCGCGGCTTCGGCCTAGTCCGTGAGGCTGGATGCCGCGGACTAGGCTAAAGCCGTGGCCTTGCCTAAAAACTGCCCGCAGTTCCTCAGGACCGGCACAGTGTCCATCAAAAAAAAAAAAAAACTCAATTCGAATCGTGAATCCAGTTGTTTTTTTTAAAATCGCAGATTTTTTTTTTGGAGAAAATTGCACAGCTCTACTACAAATACCTTATACTGCTGACTTTTAATATTAGGACACTTACCTGTCACTGGATCCAGCTTTGTCTTCAACCCAGCAAATTTTTCAGTCGGCTCTCGGGAAACCAGTAGTGAATCTTTGTGGCTTCAACGCCAGTTTACTACTGCGCATGCATGAAGCAGGCTGCACTTTGTGAGTGGGAAGGAGGAAGGGGGCCAATCTTCTAGGTGACTTCGCCATGACAAGATCAGCCGAAAGTGGGAGCGGGTACCTGTCAAAACCAGGTACCCATTCCCTCCCTCCCACCCCAGGGTGGAGCTCTGCTTTAACTGTGTCTGAGCACCACAAAGCGAAAACGCTATTTAATTCGCTGGTAGTATTCAAAGCAATCTCACCCATCCATTCATGTCTCCACACTTTATTTTGTTAAGAAATCACTTTCAAAAACACCTCTCTAGCGTTACTACCCGCAGCAATTTTGAGTAAGGGCAGATGGCTCAATTTACATTTACTTCCTGAAATTCAACTGCCCTTAGCTCAGGCATGCAGTCAGGATGGTGTGCTTAGCTGAGAAAACCATTCCCACGAAGCCCCCTTGGGATGCATGACACAATCTTGGCCTAGGCCAGAAACCAGAAAGCAACTGGAGAAATGTAAAATAAAAAAAAAGTTTAAAACAAGTAAATATACTGTAATATACCTTTCTATCTATTTCCTAATATATACTGTATATATATATATATATATATATATATATATATATATATATATATATATATAGTATATCTATATATTTTTACACAAATGTTTTGCCTTTCATTTCTATTTTAAACTGAATGGGTTGTTTTACAAGGTGATCGTTTACAATCACTTTAAATAAATAGTCCACCGCCCTGGCAGTGTTTTAGCATACTGTTTTTCATGCTGTGGAGTTTGGTACTTTCCAGCAATGTGTATCATTTATCAGATATCATTTGTAGAATAAATATGGCACTTGGATTACAGGGTTGAGTAGTTTTAATTGTGTTTTGCGATAATGACACTTCATAAAAACGCTTACTGGTCATACTTTTATGACATGGTTTTCTAACCTTTTCCCGCACAATTAGCCATGTTCAGATGTATACAAATATTCGGTAATCTTTTGTTTGCGGTTAAATTATATACTGTAAATGAAGCAGCCAGGTCATGTCTTTGAGCTTTTTTTCAAAATACTTAATGTGCCAGGTGTTCAGCTAGACGGGTACTGAGCAACTGCTGAGAGCCACATCAAAGGTATCCGAGAGACCGTTAAGAGGTACATATGACTCTTCAGCTACTGACTGCAGGAAGCGGTGGTCTAGGAATTTTGTCTTTGCTTATAAAATGAGAGCATTTTCCAGTAGATATATACAGTAAAGGCTAGGGTTGGTAATGCAGAAACCAAGGTCACAGCAGTTGCCATGGAGACGGAGGCCCCAAGGGAACAGGTAGCTGCAACTCCATCTTTGTAAAGCTGGCCATAGACAGTAGATAGTGATTGCAGTTTGACAGACCATATTTCCCCAACAGCCACATATGCAATATCATATCCATGCAGAACAATGCTCTTTTTACATGGGATTAATGGGCTATTGTACTATGTACCACAATTGAGCTCATATGTATAGTACCTGTTCATAAGTATATGAGTGTACAATTTTAAATAAATTGAATCAAATAATCTATTATATCAGACCATGGTGTGCATTTGCTCGTATAAACTATGGGTTATTGGCCTAGAAATCTAACACAGCTTTTATACTTTTTTTCAGCCATTGATGTCTGCTGTTTGCGGGTACCCAAATGGGCATGCCAGTCGTATGCCATGTACACACGATCGGACTTTCCGACGGGAAATGTTGGATAAGAGTTTGTTGGCTAAAAGTCCGACCATGTGTATGCTCCATCGAACATTTGTTGTCGGACTTTCCGCCAAAAAATGTTGACTCGCAGGTTCTCAAATTTTCTGCCAACAAAACGTTGTTTTCAGGCCTTCCGATCATGTGTACACAAGTCCGTCGCACAAAAGTTCACGCATGCTTGGAATCAAGTATGAGCCGGAAGTGCTCGGTCTTGTAAAACTAGCTTTTTTAATGGAGATATCACATGACTATTGAACTTCCTTTTTATCGGCTTGTCACACCTCTTGTATGTCACCACGTTCCCACGTTCGTAATTGTTGGCCAACATTTGTGTGACCGTGTGTATGCAAGACAAATTGGTGCCAACAACCTTCGAACAAAAATCCACGGTTTTGTTGTCGGAAAGTCCGATCGTGTGTACGGGGCATAAGACTGATCCAAGACCTCAACTCCAATGTTAGCAGAAAGCTATGTTGGCAAACCTTTTGGGACAGAGTAAACACAGTGGAGTGCTAAACACATATTAAATGCATACATATAAAGTGCAAAACTGTGCAATAAAGTGCTTAAATCCAGAGTCCATAAAAAAGAGTCCAATAGGAGATTCCGTGCTGAGAATGTAGATCAAGAGACCACAAATGTGACACCCACCACACAATCACAATTGGAGGCTTACCAGAGAGCCAGCGACCACACTTAGGCCCCTTTCACACTGGGGCGGTAGGGGGCGTCGGCGGTAAAACAACGCTATTTTTAGCGCTGTTTTACCGCGGTATTCGGCCGCTAGCGGTGCGGTTTTAACCCCCCGCTGGCGGCCGAAAAAGGGTTAGAACCCCTCGTATAGCGCGGCTATAGCCGCGGTGTTACCGCGGTATAGCCGCGCTGTCCCATTGATTTCAATGGGCAGGAGCTGTTTAGGAGCAGTGAATACACCGCTCCTTCACCGCTCCAAAGATGCGGCTTGCAGGAGATTTTTTCTTATCCTGCCAGCGCACCGCTTCAGTGTGAAAGCCCTCGGGCTTTCACACTGAACAAACAGCAGAGGCTGTTTAGGGGCGGTTTGCAGGCGCTATTTTTAGCGCAATAACGCCTGCAAACCGCCCCAGTGTGAAAGGGGCTTTACTGAGGGTGTCCGATAACGCTCAATCAGATTTTAGATTTACTCAGTGGAAACCCAGATGTCCTCTCGGATAGCTGCGGGTGGAGAGTGATGGAGGAGTCAGACGAACCAGGAAGCAGCATCAGGAAGCCCTCAGTGGTGCTCGATACCAGAGTATGAAATATAAAAACTCCACATAGCGCAATACTGTAGCAATCTCCAATTTATTGAAAAAGTAATGCACTGACATTAAAACGGCAGAAATGAGCGTGTAAACATGTTTTATCCAAAACTGGTCCGTTTCTCTTAGATAAAATGGCCGAACATTGGTCGCACATGCACAGTAGCATGTGTATGTAGCTCCTCCATTTTGGGACTGACAAATAGATGAAAAACCTTTCCTTAAAGCCCAACTTTGGACCCCTCCACACTGCAAGGGTTGGTTGCTTGTTTACGTCTCGGGGGTACACAGATAAGAAGTAATACTTTACTACTCACTCCTGTAAGCTCCCTTCATCCATGGTACCAGTCCTGCAAAGCCTCCTCTCCTGGCTTTGGTGGCATGCCTGCCTCCTTCAAATCCAATGACTTGCATTGTGTGGCTACATGCAAACAGCAGAGGCTACTGTCCATCTGTCATTATTTACATGGGCTGAGCACCTGCCGCTTTTTACATGCAACTGCTAATCCAGTTGCAGGAGTCTACTGATTCTTGCCACTGGAATCCAATGCATGCAGCTAAACCAGCTGTGTGAATGAGACCTTTTACAGCCTCTTCAGCTCCTACTAGACCTAATGGCCATTTTACCCTTGCAGTGTGTTTGCGTGGGGTCAAATGCTAAATATACTTATGGTTATTTAATCCATACACCTAAATAGGTGTTGGGTTTTCTCACTAAATTGAGGCCTTAGGACATTTGCACGAGGTGTCTTTTTTAGGACAGTGTGTCCTATTTCCCTGAATAGCTAAATTACTGGTCCTGTAATGGGTATGAAATGTTTTTCCATCGTATCTGGCAGATCTGCTGATTGTATCATTTTCATCAATGTATCGTGTTTCTCAATGTTGTCTTTAGAAGTAAGGTCATAATGACCCAGTCATGGTGACTCCACAATTTGGGCTTTACCTTTCAGATAAAAAATACATGAAAGAAACAAAAAGAAAATCCAACCAAAACACTGACTACAGTGCTTTATTTAAAGGATAACTATACAGTACCTAGGCACAAAAATGTAATATATTGCAGCATAACAGTCCTTAGATGTGGTGGTTGCATTAGTATTTATTTTTAAGTTTCGTCAAATATCTATTGATCTTGCCAGAAAGGCAGTGTTCTCACTTCCTGTGAGTTAAACTGGAAGCATAAAACATGTAATTTGTTTTGTGAACTACTAATCTCTCCATCACCCATGTATTGGAGATGAACAAAGCAGTGGCGGAATTACCAGGGTCGCAACAGTCGCAGTTGCGACTGGGCCCGCAATTCCGCCACTGGGGGGGGGGGGGGGGGCCCAGCGGGGTTGATCTTCACACACGGCTCTGAGCGGAGATCGTGTATCATAGAACAATAGCACAGAGACACCGGCGGCATTAATGTTCTATTTTTCGGTCCTCTCTGGCACGGATGACAGAGGACGACACACAGCTGATCTCACTGCTCTCCCTTCTCCCCCCTCCCTCTCCTGTGTGTTCCTCAGGAAATGTGAGCTCCTTAGCTTCACACTTGGCTGCCCGCGGAGCACACAGGAGAGGGGAGGGGGGAGAAGGGAGAGCAGTGAGATCAGCTGTGTGTCGTCCTCTCTCATCCCGTGCCAGAGAGGACCGACAAATAGAACATTAATGCCGCCAGTGTCCCTCTGTGCTATTGTTCTATGACACACCATCTCCGCTCAGAGCCGTGCTGTCCTGAGAAGGCAGACAGCACTGATGGACATTAATAGCAGGCACTGATGAGCACTGATAGAAGGCACTGATGGGCACTGATGAGCACTGATAGAAGGCACTGATGAGCACTGATAAAAGGCACTGATGGGCACTGATGAGCACTAATAGAAGGCACTGATGGGCACTGATGAGCACTGATAGAAGGCACTGATGGGCACTGATGAGCACTGATAGACGGCACTGATGAGCACTGATAAACGGCACTGATGAGCACTGATAGACGGCACTGATGAGCACTGATAGAAGGCACTGATGAGCACTGATAGAAGGCACTGATGAGCACTGATAGAAGGTACTGATGGGCACTGATGAGCACTGATAGAAGGCACTGATGAGCATTGATAGACGGCACTGATGAGCACTGATAGAAAGCACTGATGGGCACTGATAGAAGGCACTGATGGACACTGATAGAAGGCACTGATGGACACTGATAAAAGGCACTGATGGGCACTGATAGGAGGCCTTTATGGACACTGATAAAAGGCACTGATAGGAGGCACTGATGAGCACTGATAGGCCACATTGATGAGCACTGATAGGCAGCACTGATAGGAGGCACTAATGTGCACTGATAGGCTGCACTGATAGGTGTCATTGATGGGCACTGATAGGTGGTACTGATGGGCAATGAGGAACACTGATAGGCAGAACTCAGGCAGTATTGATGGGCTTTGATGGGCAGAATTTAAGAGTACTGATAGGTGGCACTGATGGACGCAGTTAGGTGGCATTAATGAGCACTGATAGGTGGTGCTGATAGGCAGAATTGATGGGCACTAATAGGCGGCATTAATGAGCACTGATAGGTGGAAGTGATGGGCACTGATAGGTGGCATTGATGAGCACTGATAGGCAGCACTGATAGATGGCACTGATGATTGGGGCACTGATTAACAGTGTAAACAATTTACTGACATTCTTGACAGTTGACGGCAGTCCTTTCCTAACACGAACACAGCGTGTGAGGAAAGGGCTGTGGATAACCAGTCTGTTTACATGTGATCAGCTGATCACATGGTAAAGGGCCGATGTGATTGCGCTGGATGCATGTCCCAGGGGTCATGTGGGAAGCACGGTTTTGGGAGGATGTTCATGGACACCCTCCCAAAATTGGAAGCCCGGGGCTCGGATGGAAGGGGGGCCCATCATGGTTTCTTGCACCGGGCCCTGAAGGTTCTAGTTACGCCTCTGGAACAAAGAAATACATGGTTGTAGTCCAGCCAGGATGGCAACCATGACTGCTTCCATACATACCATAGAGTGAGTGAGCCTAGTTACCCGGGGACAGGAAGAGTGTTATTAGCAGGATAAAAAAATCAAACAAAGTTTAAGTGCTAATGATCCAATTGGTGATGCACCTGAATGCCATAAAAAATATGACCTGGAATATCTCCTGCAATCGTCCCCAGTTCAATCCAGAGTTGATCAAAACTCAGTGGGGTTGATTTACTAAAACTGAAGAGTGCGAAATCTGGTGCAGCTTTGCATGGTAGCCAATCAGCTTTTAACTTCAGCTTGTTCAATTAAGCCCTGACAAAAAAAAAAAAACCCCTGAAAGCTGATTGTGTTCAATGCCGAGCTGCACCAGATTTTGCACTCTCCAGTTTTAGAACTCCACTGTGTCAAATCTCTACAATAATAATGCCTTGATATCGGGATCAACACTGGTAAGGAAGGAATACAAATTGCTCAGCAATGATAGGATAAAATAACTTTTAATAAAACCGTAGTAACTTACATGCAAGACTGTGTCTTTAAAGCCAGAAACGCTGACCAAGCAGTGTATGGAGTGCCTTCTTTCCTCCTGTGGCCACCAGTCGGAGGAAGATAGAACAAGTCCATAAGCTGAAATACCACTGTAAGCTGTGTGGGTAGTGAGCCACCAGCATGCAGTGCAACAGCGGGTACAATGGATAACAAGCATAGAACACGCTCTAAGTGATTTCAGATTAGACTAGTGTCCAGGTAGTCTCCATGATGATGCGTTTCAAGGTTCCAGCCTATTTGTCACCTCTCCATTTGGCTTAACAGAGACCTGGCTTTATTGCTAATGGCAAAATAGTAGAGGGTAAAAAAAGAATGAAGAAAACACTCCACAGACACATTCTTACACAACCTGGCAGTATGTAGGGTGACCAGATATGCACAAAAGGAACCTATGAGCCCCACCATATGTATGCTTTACAGTAAAGCCTGTTATAAAGGCAGTAAGTACTTATTACAATTATACACATGTATAAAAGAATACCATTTAAAATGACATTTTATGTCCATTTTTGAAGGGGATTCTGGCAGGGGTAAGAAAACAAATAAAATCATCCTTTTGACAAGCAATAGTCACTCGACGGACTCGAGTCCGGTCAAAAAATCTGCTCGTCTGTATGCTAGTCCGACGGACGAAAACCAACGCTAGGGCAGCTATTGGCTACTGGCTATCAACTTCCTTATTTTAGTCCAGTCGTACATCATCACGTACGAATCCGTCAGACTTTGGTGTGATTGTGTGTAGGCAAGTCCGTTCGTTTGAAAGTCCGTTGAAAGTCCGTCGGAAAGACCGTCGGACCTTTGATGCCGAAAAGTCCGCCCGTGTGTACGCAGCATTAGGACCAGTTTACTGTCCTTCTATATTTAGGGTGCCTTCACTGTGGCCAGTGGGAGTAGAAAATGTCCTGGCATCAGTGGAAGTAAATAGTGCCCCATGATTAGTATTAGGGGAGTAATAGTGCCCACAGTTGGTACCAATGAGAGGAATAGTGCATTATCATTGGTGCCAGTGGAAAGAATAGTGCCCCATTTTCGGTGTGAGTGGCAGGAACTATGCCCCACTGTTGCTGACAGTGAGGTTAATAATGCTCCAAGGGCAAGCAAGTTTGGTCTAAAGAATGAAGTCCACGTGCACACTATTAATCTTATTATAATTGTTTAGTTTTGTACCAAAAACCAGAAATGAAGTCAAACCTATGCTAACATCCCAGATTAAAAAAAACTTCAGAATTGCTTTAAAACTAATAGGGTAAGTTATACTTTTTCTAAGATAGGGGGGCTGCAATTCCCAAAAATGCTGGCTGCCTGTCTATCCTAGTCATCCACAAGGTTTAACATTTTGATTCACAGATATGAAACAAGTATGGAAAGTCAGAAAGCTAACATGACCACCAAGCAGCAAGACTTTGTCAAATATAGACGTGGCAGCATCTCGGTTTCTCTTGGGAAAGCTTACATTTGAAGTGACATTGTTACTGTTCTAAAAAAAAAAAAAAAAAAAAAAAAGTAGCGCTGCTAGTAGGTATAAAATGAAAGAGCATGCAAAGCATCTTCACATACTTGGAGCAGATCTCATTTCCCTCTCCTACAGACCAAAGCTGGCTGTTCTGAATCGACAAAGCTACGGTACTTTCTGGTAGCCTCAGAGCTGGCTTGCTCCCCTCACACACACTTCTATTTGACCAATACTGTGATGAGCTGATTACTGTTTTTTGATATGGATTTAAATTCTGCCTTTACAAAGTGAAGGGCCTAGGTGCCATGTCTTCAGTAGCCGCATATTTCCTGGCCTTTTTGTAATCCAAACTGTACTACCACTTATCTCCATGCCACATACCTACTTTGTCACTGCATAGTCAAATGGCATCCTGTAATTTTGATCTTCATATCTAATAGTTTGCCATCAAGACTTCTCTCTAAATTGAGGACATTTAGGAAGTACGCCCAATTTTTTTTTTTTTTTTTTCAAAGTTCTCCCTGGCTTTCTTGTTATATCAACTAATCAGATTATGTACATACAGTTTTTCTAATATATCTCACTCCTAAGTGCATTTTATGCTGGTGTGAAGCTGCCACTTTCTTGCCTGCTTGATGGAATGCTTCGTGCTAGAATCCCTTCATCAGTGCATTCCATGGCTAATCCTCTGTCGGAGCAGCCATTACTATGGGATGGAGATCTGAGAATTGTCATCACAGCAGGGTGTGAGGGGGACTGTGTTTAGCTTTATATTTATGTCTGGGCTCGCTCTTCATGGGGAATCGTCAGCTTTTGGCAGGTGAAATGTAATTACAACTACACCGGGTGTTGAGGCAGTAGTACCTTACCTCTATGCTGTGCAGTTTTATATATGTTGTGGCGGTCCTGCTGGGTGGAACAGTCATCACAATAGTCTGTCACATCACAATATTGATATGTGATAATGATGTGCAACATTATTCTTCAAACATTAGTGTTTTGTGATTGCTTTTTTGCAACTGGCACTGAAAGAACTTGATGGACTTTCCTAAGCAAATTTATGTGAACTGTAATGGAGACCTCCAGATTCTAAAGTGGATGCAATCAGAATACTGGAATTAACAGCTTCAACATTGCTCCAGGTATGTAGAGGGGCTTTTCATGTTCTGAGATATTCCATCACTATTTGGTGGCATATAGTCAAAGTCTTGAGCTGATTCAATAGTTATTTATACTGTATAATTTTAATATACCAGGAGGATCAGAAATACTTTTGTAATTGTGATGATCAGTTCATGACACGGTACATGATGATGTGATTACCTATACATACAGGCAGTATTTTGGATTGAGTTAGGGACATGTCACACAGCTGATTTTGATGCTAGCGACACTCACCAGCATCACAAAGAAAACACTTTATAGTCTCTATGTGGGGTTTAATTGGCCACATTCAGGACTAGCAAGAGTGATTCCACAGAAATAGTCTGAAGGCTCTCCTCCATGTGACATCAGCCTTGAGGCTCATGTACACTACAGCTTCTAAACCCTTAGTTTAGGAGCTTTTTGTGTTTTTTTTTTTTCTGAAGCTCCTAAACTTAACTCCAAAAAAGCCTATGTGTCCATGTACACATTGGCTTTTTCAAGAGTTTAGAAGCTGCTGTGGTTAGGGGAGGTTCAGCCTCTCCCAACCTCCCTCTTATGAATGCAAAAGAATCGCGTTCAGGATAGGAACTTTTGACCGCTGGCCGTAAAAAATGTGCGTTCAACCTAGTCTGTCTGTACATGAGCCTTTAAAGTGTATTTTCACTTTTGCAATCAAAATTAAAAATGTTTCTTAACTTTTAGGTGTTTCTCAGAAGGCCTCATGGAAGACATCAAGGTTTTCTGAACAATGTCAGAGTGAGTCTTCCCTAAAGACAGACTAAGGAAGACCATAGATAGATCCGTTTTTTTTTTACTGTTTTTTTTTTTGTTCAACCAGCGGGTTGAATGAAAATGACTTACCTGATTCCCCCATCCACTCATTTGAAGTAGATGGGGGAATCCTCCCTGCTAAGCTATTGTATTCTGACAGCGGGGAGACTCCCTCACTGTCAGAATACATTGATCAGAGCAAATGGAGCAGAGCAACATCTTGAATGCGGATAATTGTCAGTTTATTTCAATGTACTTTATTTCCACTTTAATGTTTTGTAAGAAGTGGGTTTGCCTGAGGCAATCCCCTGGAAGACCAAAGTCTTAGGGTACATGTACACTAGCCTACCCTGAGTGCGGCGGCAATAAAACGCACAATGCTGCAAAAACGTAAAATTTGTTTGCCACCTTTTGCAGTTTCCCGCTGCCGGCGTTCAAAACATACCTATCCTGAATGCGATTCTTCGCGTTCCCGAGAGGGAGGTATAACCTCACCTAACTGCAGCAGCTCCTAAACTCTGCACTATGTGTGCATGGACACAGACTTTTATGGAGTTGAGTTTAAGAGCTTTTGCAAAAGCTCAAGATTAGGAGCTGCCAGTGTACATGAAGCCCTACATGTAGCTGTAATTACTGTGACCAACTACTTGGGGCATACAGTATGTGTGTGTTTATGTTTTAAATGCAAATTATAGCCAAAGCTTTTTTTGGCCATACTATGGATCCTATGGATCACAAGAGTGCAGTTAGTTCTTCACAGAGCCGGGCCACCCAGAACCTTGGAACGACACCTGGCTCAACCTCTCTGATCCGAGAGGCTGAGTCAGCCCCTCCCACCCCCACCCCAGCCCAGTGCTCCAGTGAGCGCTGGAGAGGAGAGCAGAGAGCTGGGGACTGACAGTCAAAGCTCTCTGCTCAGGGTGGAGGGGAAAACTGAGTGCTTAGAGGTGTTTGATCGCTCAGTTCTCACTGCAGAGCCGGGGGGGGGGACAGATTCAGCATCGGATCTATGCTGCAACCAACTAGGTGAGTATAATGCTTGTTTTTTTCAAAGCCCATACTTATTGCTCTTTTTCATGCTTGGGTCATAAGCTGCATAAAAAGATGGTTGATATACTTTAATAACTACTGATATTTGTTGTAACTACTGTACTCCAAGGCACCTTAGGTTATGTTGATGGAAACCAAAGGATCTTTGAAAGACAACTCTTATTGTCATTTGAAATAATCTCGTAACCAATCTGACTATAGTAGACTGACATCAGAATAACTGCCTTTGATGCTGCACTTTGCACATTTTCAGTCCTTGTTGCACTATTCTGTTTATATTCAACTGGAAACATTTTATTTGTGGATACTTATGGCAAATATGGAGCAGAAGCCGAGTTCTTTCTCTAGCATTTAATCAAAATGAATTGTTTAGGCTAGTTATAGATGAGTCCTTTTTTTTTTTTTTCCCCGTTTAACCAGGCGGTTGAGCGAAAAAAACCCTGACCCGATTCCCTGACAAACAAAATACTCGAGGTGGATGGGGGATCACCCCACTGTGCCATTGTGTTCTGACAGCAGGGAGACTTCCCCACTGTCAAAGTACACACATCAGCATTGCAGTTTATAGCCTGCGGGGATGATCACGTGGCTAAAATCTGACAGAGCGCTTGAACAGAGGTTGATCAGTAGAGCATCTTCTTATCAAGCACAATGCCATACATGGATCAAAATTCACCCACTCCCTGCTGAAGCGGACAAATTTGATCCATGTTTGACCAACTTAAAGCTGGCCAAACATGGACTGAAATTCGCAAACCTAAAACCAGTAATCAGAGTCTTTGCTATAGGTGATAGTCCTGGTTGTGCTGCAGTTTTTTTGTTGCTTAATTCTCTATAAGGAGCACAGTGTGTTCATAATTTTTAATGCAGACCTTTTACGTTTATAATTTTAGAACATTAACAATTTTTATTTGCTTTGCAAACAGGAGTTAATTAAAATATGCCAAGCCTTTTTCAGTACATGGGGTCTGTGCTTTACATACATAAACTCTTCCAGTAAGTACAGTCATAAGACTGGAAACTCTGACGAGGGGTTCATAAATTAGGCCCTCTGTCAATAAGTCATTTTATGAAAGGACTGACAAGCTTTCCAGAGCAGTTGTCAATCGGGAATTGCAGTAGATTAAAAGCTTTTTAAATTGTTGTGGAATTAAATCTCAAGGCAGTTGTACGAACCATTATTAAATGTGTAAATAATAAAGCAGACCTGGCAAAAATTAACAGCCATTTTCTCCCCATACAATAGTAAAAGATAAAAAACATATTAAAGTGAAATACCCTCCTGCAGAAAATGCTTTGTCATGGGGGTTGTTTCCACATGTCTGGGCATTGGTTATGTAATGTCAAGGGGCTTTGGGGACTGATTTTCTACAAAAATAAGGTCTGTCTGAATCTTGATTGTCTCCTGTATGGAGATAAACATGTATCCAATTTTTCTTTCCAAAGAGTTGGTGCCTGGCTGTCTATGACTTGGTGCATCTAAAACGAAAACGGTTTTAGGTTTGGATAGTGTGTGAATGGGGTAAGATCTCCTGTTTTTATTGCTGTCTGAGTCACCACTAGGAAGATTTACTCTCCCTTTTTGTCCAGGTGACAATTGTCAGGAATAAAAGGCATTGGAAACCCAAAAATTTGGGTTGTTAACACAACTGGAACAGGGGAAGTATTCCATTGGGCTCACTTGTTCTGAGGACAGCTATCTATTTCCTCTTAATTCCTACTTTATCTTTGGGACAAAATTAAATGGGTACTTCTCCCGCAATCATTCCCTACTCTGATATCTTTCTTCTGCTCTGTTTCACCCCCAGGTATGGAGGAGCATGTGACATAGGCCCCTTCATGTGCAAAGCACAGGTTTGCTTTAAAGTAATTCCAAAGGCAGAAGTTTTTTTTTTATCTTAAAGTGGTGTTCCGGCCGAAATTATACTTTTTAAATAAAAATAACCCTATAATACACAAGCTTAATGTATTCAAGTAAAGTTAGTCTGTAAACTAAGGTCTGTTTTGTTAGTTTATAGCAGTAGTTTGTTATTTTATAAACTTACAGCAGGCCGTGGCCATCTTAAGTGTGGGCATCTGAAGCCAGACTGTATTTCTTCCTGGATCACATCCTTGCAGATCTCGCACATGCTCAGTGCAGCACAAGCAGTGTAATAGGTTTCAGGTCAGGTTTCCATAGCAACGGCAGTGTCAGAGGAAGTTGCCGCCCCTTCCCAGAAGGCATTGCAAACAGGAAATGATGCGATGGGCCACGGCCAGGGAGGAGGAAGTGAAAAATGAATACAGCAGATATACAGTAGGTGCTGAGAAAAAAAATTAAAAAATATCCAATTCGTTTACAGTGCAATGAGGTGAGAGTTTAGTGAGGGATGCTGAAGAGTTGTAAAAGTGGATGGAACTCCACTTTAATGCATTATGTGCATTAAGATAAAAAAGTCAGTGTTCTCATTCACACAACATACTTATTTTAAATCTTTTTTTTTTTTAATTTCTCAGGAGAAGGTGTCATGGCTGACTGCAAGGTTTATTGAACAATGTCAGAGCTAAGCTGGCCATACATGGATGAAAATTTGCCTGGTTCAGCAGGGACCAATCCAATTTTGATCTATGTTTGGGCTAGGTGGTTGTACCCATGTTGCTCTATCGATTGACTTGTGTACAACCAGCCTTTTGTTTTTTTTGTTCGAACGATCAGTGCCGCTGGAAGACTCACCAACAGCAGAACACGATATTGCTTCAGGAGTCATTTCCTCCATTCACATCGAATATGTGGATATGAACGTTTATTTTTTTCGTTCAACCTGCTGCTTGTACAAAAAAAAATGTATAATCTATGGCCTGCCTTAAGCCGACCATAGATGAATCGAAATTTTTAATTTCGATCCATGTATGGGCAGGCTGGTTGTACTGCAGTTGATTGCTCGGTCAACTTCAACGCAACCAGAATACCAAAGCCCTGCAAGACAATTTCCCCTATCATTACGTGTTGATGGGGGAATTGAGGAATTTTGTTTTGCAGGAAAAAAATAGCTTTTAAGACTAGTACACATGGGCCGAATGTCGGGCGTCATCATTCGTTTGAATAAAAACGGCCAACATTCGGCCCATGTGTATGGCAGCTGGCAGTTCGCCCAGCTTCTGTCGAAAGGGTCATGACCAAAAAAAGGTCTGACGATTGGCTCCCGATCAGCGCTCTCTGCCAATCGCTGAGAGCGCTGACCGTTGTGTTCTGGCAGAGGGGGCCGTCCCCCTGTCAGAACACAATAGCACAGCAGGGGAGATCGCTGTACTAACATTGGATTGTTAATACAGCGGCTCCGAACTGACCTGTCAGTTCTTTTTTTTGTTCAACCCACTAGCAGTATGTACGAGGCTTTAATCTATGGCCTGCTTGATGGTGTCCTCATTAACATACAATACAAGAAGCCTAACCTATAAACCTTTATTTTTTGTTAGGGCAGACAATGTTCAAATCTAGTTACAACTAATAATGAAGATCTGCCTGCACAATACAGAATAAGGCCGGCCATACGCAAAGTGATTTTTTATTTATTTTATTTTATATCCTGCAGCTGCAGGTTGCAGGAAAGAAAAGTGCTTGCTTGCCCCATCAACGCAGTTGATGGAGAAATCCCTCCCATGGAGCCATTGTGTTCTCCTAACAGAGGGGTGGGGGAATCTGTCCCCACTGGGAGAAAACGGTGATCAAACAGGCTGGTTTTACCGAAGTTGATCAACTTGGTTACATTCATCCTGTCCATGCAGGCTTCAAATCTTGGTCAGTTCCTACTGAACTGACTGTGATTGGAGCCTTCTATGGCTGGCTATAAAGTGGTTGTAAATCTCGGACATGAAATCTGAACCAAGCACCTAATGCTAAAGTGTTTACTTGTCTGTCTCCAAAGCATGAAGTGTCATTTCTCTCTGCTATTCTGTTCAGCATGAATCACTTCTGAAACCAAGAGTAAAAAGGTGACGGGGAGGGACTCCCAGCTGATTGACAGCCTCGGTTCTGTTCCTGTGTGCTGTGTGAAGGAGGATGTGTCCCTTCCCTCCAGTCAGCTATCGGAGCTCTTGTATAGTGTGTAACTGCAACTCTCCGCCCCCTACTTAGTGAATCCGTCAAAAAATATTTTTCATCTGAGTTTTACAAGGATGTACAGGATTAATCGCTGCAAATAAACGGGTACAACTTATGTAGGAAGATTTGTTTTCATCTGTGAATCATTTGAGACCAGTCACTTCACTGGGCATAGATAAAGGTTTACAACCACTTTTAATTATGACAAAAGAAGCTGCCCAGACCCCTTATAAACAAAAAGAACTAGTAGGATTTCTCATGCTGGAGGGTCCAGAACAGAGCATCTGAAAAGGTAAGCTGCCATTTTTAAAAATGTAGTTATACTTTGAAAAGGGACTAGTATAAAGTAGGCGTTATCCTAATTGGGCAGCAAAAGTGAAGCTGAAATCACATAACCAAATGCTTTGGGCCTTAGACCCATACCTGGGAATTCTACAAACAAAAACATTTACAATAGTCATTTTATGAAGATTCAAAGGCCTTCAAATATGGAATTATTGTTACTGCCGACTCTGTTTCATCTGTATGTAGCAGTCAAAATGATGGATGTTAGGGGTTACCGCACTTGACACACCACGTGTGGTCCTTATGGAACTATAAAAATGTATTTGTTTCCTCTGGTATAACGCTGCGTTTCTTTTTATCTACTGAGAATCATTTATAAAGGGCATTAAACACTCAATGAAGTTCAACGTTGGTTTTCTGCCAGCAGCAGTGAGATTTTCTACAGAAGTCTTGTGGGGAAATGTACTTCTTCTGTATTTAGATTTTTGGGGAAGATAATTACTTCACACTTCAGAAGAAAACATGTATCATTTTGAGAAACTAGAGAATGGAGTATGTCTAGCACACAGCATAGGCCTTTTTAATTTGAAAATCTTCTTTGGAGGCAATGGATGACACGGTTCAGGATTTGATAAGGACCACCCTCCTTGGCCAGTAAATGGCCCCCTGAAGTGTTTGCAAAGCCAAAATGTATTTAATAATTTTGTAAAGCATATGTAAAGGTTAAGACCCCTCTCCCCTTTTGGGAAGATTTTACCATCACTTCCGTTTCCTGTTCCAGACGCAGTGCAGGAAGTAAAATGAGAGCTCTCCAAAGCGCGGGAATATCCTCTCCTAGGCTGGCTATATACTAAACAAATTTTGTATGGTTCCTGGTGAACTGACAGAAATTCAAGCCGTGGGTGTCTCTTTTGGTAACCTCCCTCTTGAAATCTTTCCTTCAATCTAAAAATTAAAAGGGTCAGCTAGAAAATTATCCTCTGAACAGTGGCTGCATCCAACCAGATGCAGCCACTGTTTGGGTATTCTGACTCCTGCAGGTGCCGGATGTCAGAATACATAAAACCGCCAGGAGAGAGTCCTCCATCCGCTGTTTGTTGCATCTGCGGGGCTAAACAAGAGGAAGCTTCCAGTGTATGGTCAGCTTTAAACAGATGTAAATAGAACAAGTTTCCTATTTGGAAGATCTTCTTTCCCTTCTGTTCCTGTGAAAACTTCCTTTCATTATACTGGAGACAATGGTCACCAAGAAAGTAAGGGTAAATCTTTCTTTGCTATTGTATTGTGACAGGGGGGCAGACCACCGCCAGAACACCGGTGCCTATCGGCAGACCTTTTTTGGTCATGCCCCTTTGACAGAAGCCGTCTGATTAGTTGACTTATTCTGTCGGACTGGCTGCTGTACGCCCAGGCCAAATGTTTTCTTTTGAACTGCCCGATGCTGCCTGATATTCGGCCCATCTGTATGGCTCTTTATATTCAAATTGGTAAGGTAAGATCCTCATTTTTTTATTATTATTATTTTTTTTTTTTTTATAGATGATTGACTGTTTTGCGCAGAAGTCTTTTAAAAAGTCTTTTAAGTCGGCTGCATGTAAAAAGACCCATGAGCAAAGAAGATTAAAGTGGTTGTAAACCCTTACAGACCATGTTTCACTACAGGTAATCCTATAATAAGGTTATATTGGATATCTCCTAAACCTGCACAGTTTAGGAGCTATCCCCTGTATTAGCATGTGCTGACGTCATTGGCACATGCGCACTGAAGCAATGGCTCGTTCGTGCCGTTGCTTCAGCTGATGTGCCGTTACCGGCGGTTCCCACGTGCATGCTTGGGAGTGACGACATAGCGGCTCCTGCCAATCACAGCGCCAGAGCCCGCGATACCCGGAAATAACTCCAGGAGACATGTCGCCGGGCAGAACAGTGTGGCGGGAACGCTGCGGGGGCTTCGATCTAAGTGTTTCATAATGAGCTAGTATGCCATGCATACTAGCTCATTATGCCTTTGTCTTGCATGTTTTTTTTTTCTAGGGTTTACAACCACTTTAAAGCCCAACTGTGGGCTCAGTGTTGATTTTTGTATGAATAGTATTGATGTTGATTTAGTATGAATCTAACAGTTTTGGACAACTGTGTGTATTGTACAAATAGAGCATGATAATCAAATTGACTTCCTGTCAAACTACTTGAAAATTCTTGTTCTACTCCATGTATAGTGTATAGCAGGCATGTCAAACTCAAACTGATTGTGGGCCGCATCAGCAGTATGGTTGCCCTCAAAGGGCCAGTAGTTTCTGGGGTGCACTACGTACAGAGTGTAGGGTTCAGGAGTGCATTAGGTACCACGTTCAGGGGTACACTATGTACAGAGTACAGTTCCAGGGGTGCCCTATGCACAGATTGCAAACTTCAGGGGTGCACTATGTACAGAGTGCAGGGTTCAGGGGTGTGCTATGTACAGAGGGCAGGGTTCAGAAGTGTGTTAAGTACAGAGTGCAGGGTTTAGTGGGGCGCTACATACGGAGTGCAGGGTTCAGGAGTGCATTACTTACAGAGTGCAGAGTTCACTGGTGTGCTGTGTGCAGGGTTTAGGGTGTACTATGCACAATGTGCAACCACAATATCCCCCCCCCCCCCCTACAAACGTCCTCACATCCCTCTTTTCTGCATGGCCCTGCTCTAGTACCTCCCTGTGTAGGTGGGCTCTGTCTCACCTTGAAGGGAGATCGTTCTCTCTTTTTTAGATTCTGCAGGTCTTGCCCCACCATGAGTACATGCAGGGGTCTGTTTGTTCTGGGAGCAACTAAGAGCAAAGCTCTCCCTTCAGTGTTTACAAGAGAGTTGGAGGTGGTGGAATGGAGTTCCGCCATGTTTTGGCTGCAAAACTGGTTACAAAGGCCACATGACCAGGCCTGGTGGACAGGATTTGGCCTTGGGCCTTGTGATTTGACATATGTGGTGTATAGAAATAAGGTCTGATTATTTATTATTCTGGGAGGTGATGGGGGATGGTTGGAAGGAATTGCTTATTTAAGGAAACATTGTGTGCCCATCTGAATTACTAACCTGGAGCAAATATGCTGGTCAGGAGTTTTAACTATAGTCTGATTTCCCTTGTTGTGTAGGGTCAGGCGATCAGCATGACAGAAGTCTATGCATTTCTCTCATGGTAGGTTTTCTTTAACACCTTGCTGTTTGTATTTGAGCATAACAATAAAAGAGGTCCCAGGTCCTCATTATTCTATGATCTAGATCTGTCAAAAGAGAGGCCATATAAAATAACCAACCGATTGGCGGCTGATCAGCGATTATTTCTCCTCATTTTATGGGTTCCTAAACTATCTGACAGGTTATTTGATAGATTGCTGATGGGAAAATGTGATTTATGCTTTCTCTTCATGTCCTGCGCTTTGCTTTTTTCAAGCTAATCTTTAATCCTGTTCTGTAGACACAAAATAAACTTGTAAATCTTGAAACTGTTCATTAGTCCAGGTCTGCTTGTGATGACTGACCTAGAACAGACAAAGATTATTAAGCACCAACTGGAAAATGTTCATCATCAAAGCAAAGGCTTAATTATGTCTGTGAACAACACTACGGGGATTGTTGTAGCAACCAGGGCAAAGTGCTGCGTCTCTCTGAGCCTGCTTTATATCTGCCCCTTCAATGCCAAAGCATCACATGTACAAGGAGGACATCCCGATCTCACTCTGAGAAGTGAATGCCTGACTGTGCTTATCGCTGTGTTTAATAAGTAGCATAATGTTCTAAATCAGGGTTCTTCAAACCTTCTAAACAAAGAGCCAGTTGACTATTCTTCAGGCTTTAGGGGGGCCAGCTGTGGCCATTTGGAGTAGAAGTTGTCCCAGCATCAGTGGGAGTAAACAGTGCGTCTTTGGTAATAAGGCAGGTCATACACGGTGCAAATTTCTTTCCTGCAACCACAGGTTGCAGGAAAGAAATTTGCACGATTCACCCATCAACACAGACCGTGCTGGCAGGGAAAACCCTCCTGCTGAGACATTGTATCCCTCCTGCCAAGATATTGTATCAGTAGTACCCGCCAGAGATAATCGCATGTAAACCCGGCAGGCTGGTTGTAGCCAAGTTGATCGATCGTTCAAGTTGGTACATTCAGCCTGCCCATACACGGTTCAAATCTCAGCTGGTTCTTGCTAAACCCTGCTGAGCCCTGAAATTCCTTTTCTTGGGTTCCCCCGCTGGCGCTCTAGGCTCCCCCTCCTTGGTACACCACCATTGGAAACTGCTTTATATTGGGGCAGCCCTGCAGGCTCTCTCCTGAGCCTGGCTGTGTGTGTCTATTGACATTCTGTGCAATAGTATGCCCCCCCCTCCCCCCCACTTCTGTGGTCTTCTGCCAGTACTGTCCAATCCTACTCTTCTGAGAGCCCCCCCATAGCAAGCTGCTTGCTATGGGTGCACCCGCGCAGACATGTTCTTGAGCTGGGCTGTATGCATCCACAGATACACGCATCATTCCCTTCCTTACAGGAATTGACTGACCGCAGCAGGAGCCAATGGGTCCTGCTGGTCTTAGTAAAGCCCCTGATTGCAGCTAAAGAGTATAGAGGGGCTGCTGGTAAGAATAGCACTGGTTTGAGAGTGGTGTCAAGTAAGTGTTGAGGGTGGGAGAGGGGGTGTGGGCAAAGACAGTGAAAGATTTTATACCTTAAAACAGAGAATTTACTAAAGTTGTTGTAAACCTCAGATATGAAATATGAAAAAAGCATATCCTTCAGTAGTGTGTACTGTCTCAATACAGAGCGCAAAGTGTCATTTTGTCTGCTGCCTTGTTCCTCTGCACTCTGCAAAAGCCACTTCTGACAAGTTTTCCTGACACCAAGAGAAGAAAGGTGACAGGGGAGGGACCTCCAGGACAGCCTCAGCTCTGTTCAGCCTGTTCCTGTGTGCTGTGGAGGGGGGTGTGTCATTTTCCTTCAATCAGCTCTCAGAGCTCTTCTCACTGAGCTCTGTAGAGTGTAGTAAAAAATTGTGTTTGAGTTGTCCTCTGCAGAACTACTGCTTTATTTTATGGTATCTGATACTTTTTTATTGTACTTTTGGCACTTTATTGGTCTTTATGGTGAAGTATAGTGCCTTACTTTTTATTTTTTTTTATCTTAAAGCATTTCCTGTTAGTTTACAAAGAACGCTTTATTTTTATCGTTAGTATCTTAAGTTCATGATGTGTCATATGTATAAATTTTATGAGTGTAATACATTTGCTTTTTAAGGTTTAGCTTTTCGAATGATAAATTGAACTGATAAACTGATGATAAACTGAAGGCAAAGGAAATCTACGAGCTGTATTCCTATGTGACCCAAGTTGCTGTTTATCTAGATAAAGACTGCTGCAATTCATAGTGTCAATTTAAGTAATAGTGTCTGGTATGCATAAGGCTATGCCACCAGCTAGGTTCAGCAATAGGCGCAAAGGGAAGGAACTTATTTAGGCAATTGTTTACATTTTTAAAGAGGAACTTGAATATTTTTCTAGATTTGGGTAGAGTAGGGAAGGGTTATCACCTCTGATAAGTTTGTATTGCTGCTTGTGACTGAGTTTTCTCTTTCTGTTATGTCTCTGGGAAGGAAGGATAGGAAGTGAAGGGGAATGGACTCAGAGAAGTCACAGAAAGTGGAACTGGGTTCTGCTTTTGGTTGGGGTACTACTTTTAAATAGCAACTCCAGGCAAAAAGTAAAACCAACCTGTTACTGTCCAAGTACCTTTTGTTGTTTGTCCTCGGTCTCCAATTCAGCTAGGGATTTTGCAGAGCAGTGTTGACAGCTCTGCACATGCTCAGTTTTCAGTGAGTTTCTATGCTGAGAGTTTCCTCCCTATCACATCTGAGCAGCCCACGTAAGCATAGAGTCATACATGTGGCCGTATACACAGTGGTAAATGACAGCCCACTCTCTCCTTCCTCCTCCATGCTCACTAACCAGCTAAACACAATGGGGGCTGGATATTACATGTAGATTGATGGAGGCTTCACCTCCCTGTTGTTCTAAGACACAGGCTGGAGGGGCGTGCCTTTGACTGCCAGAAATCTGCCCATACCATGTTGTTCCCAAAAATAATAAATATTTGATTTAAAAAAATATATCTGTTTGACCATTTAAATCAGTTTATTGATATTAATTATTTTTACTCTGTATCCTCAAAAATGTTTTTTTTTTTTGAACATGTGACCAGTAGCAGAGGACTAGAAGCTCCCCCTGCTTATGTTTCCCAGCAGACAGGCTGGGAAAGAGCTGGTTCATGTGACAGCTGTATATTGATTTGGAAAAGGCTACTTAGATTTTTTTTTCCCTTAAAATAATAACAGTGCCATCATCCACATACAGAGAGAAGGGTTAATGTAAATTAAACAGTATGTGTTTAGTGTCACTTTAAAGGGGTTATAAACCCTTGTGTTTTTTCACCTTAATGCATCCCCCCCCCCCCCGTTTTACTCACCTGAGCCCTTCGATCCCTCAGCAGAGACGCTGGACCTCTCTGCCCGGGTTCTCGGATCTTGATTGGATAGATTGATAGCAGCGCAGCCATTGGCTTCCGCTGCTGTCAATCAATTCCAATGACGTGGGGGCGGGGCCAAGTCCGGCATTCTGTGTCTATGCACGCAGACTGGGGAGCACCCCCACAAGGTAACCCCCGGGAGAACGCTTCTCCTAGGGGGTTATATGATGCGGGGAGGAGCTAATAGTGCCACCGGGGGACCCCAGAAGAGCATGATCGGGGCCACTCTGTGCAAAACGAACTGCACAGAGGAGGTAAGTATGCTATGTTTGTTATTTAAAAAAAAACAAAAAAAACAAGCCTTTACAATCACTTTAAGGGCTAATACAGAAAAATACTGGCGTGTGTGTAAGGATTTAGCTAGTAGAGCTGGCCTTTATGAGAACTCCTTTTTTCTTTTATGTTGAATTACTAATCTATATGGAATCCCTTTGTGTTGGAAATACCTGGTGGTATAATATTTGGTTTCTCTTTTATACCTGTTCTTAATGTTTTGATATGCTCCACCTGCGTGGACCCTATTGTAAAATTTTCAATAAAAATATTGAAACAGAAAATGGCATCTGAAAGTGGTGGTGGGTATATAAGGCAATGTTGTCCTTAAAGTTGATGTGTTTAAAGCAAAAAAAATGGGCATCGCAGCATATCCACAGCAAAAAGTGCTCAATGGGCACATTAGTATGAGAACTGGACCATGGAGCAATAGAAGAAGGTGGCCTGGTCTGATAAATTGATGTTTTCTTTTACATCATGTGGATGGTTGGGTGCGTGTGTGTCACTTACTTGAGGATGAGATGGCACCAGGATGCATCATGGGAAGAGTGCAAGCTGGCGGAGGAAGTGTGATGCTGTGGGCAATGTTCTGCTGGAAAATCTTGGGTCCTGCTATTTATGTGGATGTTACTTCGACACAGTGTTGTTATTGGTAGTGGCCTCTTTAATGTGCCCTGCACAGTGGTTCAAGAATGTTTTGAGGAACACAACAACACTGACTTGACCTCCAAATTCTTTAAATCTCATCCCAGTCGAGAATCTATGGGATGTGCTGAGAAACCAACTCTGATCCATGGAGGCCCATTCTCGCAACTTACAGAACTTAAAGGATCTGCTACCACTGGTTTGGTGGTGGATACCACAGCATACCTTCAGAGGTCAAGTGTTGTGTCCTTGCCTTTTATGGGTAAAAGCTGTTTTTGCACCAAAATGGGGAACTATTCAATTTTGGATTCTAGGTGGTGGTCATATAGTTATTTTTTTTTTCATGCTCCTAACTTGGAGATGGCCCCTTCCTGTTCGAACATAACTGCGCACCAGTGCACTAAGCAAGGTCCATAAAAACATAGATGAGCGAGTTTGGGGTGAAGGAACTTGACTGACCTCAACCTGATAGAATACCTTTAGAATGATTTGGAGTGGAGACTGCGATGCATGCCTTCTCGTCCAACATGAGTGCCTGGCCTCACAAATGCACTTCTGGAAGAATGGTCAAACATTCCAATAGACACAATCCTAAACCTTGTGGACAGCCTTCCGTGAAGAGTTGAAGCTGTTATAGCTGCAAAGGGTTGGCCAACTCAATATTGAACCCTACAGACTAATGCTGGCCATACACTATACGAAAAATCTTCCGAAAAATCGTTCGTATAGACACTTCGTTCGTTTTTCGGCAAGTTAGTGGGTACAAATCGATAATCGTTTGTGACGTTTTTGTGGAAAAAAAACGAACGGCATGTTTGGAAAATTTCTGCCGAACGTACGATAAATTGCAAGGTTAATGTGTTTCCCGTCCGAACTGCCTGCACTAGGTATATGTAAAAAAACGAACACAAAATTATTTATTCATGTCCACTGAACAGATTATCGGACATTATATGATGGCACGATCGTTTGCGGTCACGGTCGAACGTTCGTTTTTCGAAAATGGGTTCGGCCGATTTTCTGTATAGTGTATGGCCAGCATAAGACTGTGTGTGTGTGTGTGTGTGTGTGTGTGTGTGTGTGTGTGTGTGTGTGTGTGTGTGTGTGTGTGTGTATCTATATATAATATATTTTTTTTTAATTTTTTTTTTTTGCCTAATTGTTGAGCTACTTCGAATAAAACATTTCTGTCTCCCGCTTGTACTTTTGCCCAAGCAAAGATCCATATGTATAAGGTGTAGATAAGATTATCACTGCCTCGCCTCTCCATATCCTTTAAAGTGTTTAGCATTGTGGTTTTGTTTGATGTGTAAGGGTTAATGACCTCAGCATGGGGTTGGGAGCTTCTTGTAACCAAGAATTGGCTGCGGAATGGCTGTGTGCATACTGATGTGACAGCTACAGAATCAGACTGTGGTTGAATAGCATCACAAGTCCCATGTAACAAAAGTTCACCTTGGCTCTTAGCAGATCAGAACTCGTTTACTAGATAAATGCCCTCAATTCCAGTTATCTGATTCTGCCAGTTATCGCTTTTGGAATGTGAGTCGGCTATACATGATTTAATTCAAGCATTAATACTGACATCTGCAGTGTTTAGGTTGTCAAGACCAATGCAGAGTATGAGGACGGTTGGAAAATGTTAACTGATCTATAAAAAGTTATCTTTTTCTCCAAAAGAAAAGAGCATGTATTAAATACTAAGATTTCTTCTGACCTGTAAGATCCGCCCAACTCTGGCCTATTCTTCGAAATCCCTCACTGATACCTTCCAAAGTGATGGAAAATTTTGGTCATTTGTAGAAATCCTCCTACCTTTTCTAATCTGTGATGTCACACATGCTGTGCCTATCTGGATGGTAATGTCCCAGAATGCATTGTCTCAGAAATCCTTGAGTTTGTCCTTGCCCATTGACAGTAATAGACATGCGTGACAATTCGAGGAGGGAAAGAGAGGGGGGAGTAAGGTTGTGGTCACATGGATAACAAAAAAAAAAAAAATGCTGATGAAAACACCTGTCTGATTTATTACACGCATGAAATAGAAATATGTAGATGAAATATGTAGGGTTTTTCCTGCACGTATCGCTCAACGCATTTTCCGAAGGGCTTACATTCTGTGAAAATAGCAGTAGCACCCTAGTTTCCCCACCTTGGAGATGAACACTTATTGTGCAGTGAATGTTTAGGCTGTATTGATGCTTGTGTAGTTAATTGTAAGTGAACCTGCACACAAAATGCATTAAAGCACCAGGAAGAAAATACACAGATGGAAAATATGCCATTGACTATGACACAGAACAAGGGTGGATTTGATTTAAATCACTAGTAAAAAGGCTTGCTCTAAATCAACTCAATTTAAATCATCATTTTTAAAGAGAAACGTTCATCTCTGTCCCGCAGCGGCTTCTCCTCTGACCCGCTGTTGACTCGCCGACAGTCCCATTCACTTTAATGGAACGGTTGGTGATGCGGCAGTGACACCGCAAGCAGAGGGACATGGCGGCAGCAGGGGAGTGGATGCCCGCTATCAGGTGCGGCCACGATGGATCTGAAATGACAGGTGTTCTTTAAATGTAAGGAATGTAAACTTATTCTTGCTAGTAGTTAGAATCTTTAATATTTGCAAACAAAATGAAGGTTTCCTTTTTAGAATAATAAGCTGTCAGGTTAGTAAAACAGTGATATCAGAACCGATTCAATCATACAGTTTGTAGTGTACATAGACTTGCAAAACAATGGGATAAAGGAATATTCCTGAACTTTGTTTCATCTTCTGGTTACTGTGAAATTGTGTGAATGCATCAATGCAGTGCATGTTATCTCAGCTTGCAGAGTTTGGATTAATTGAACGAGTTAACCAAAAATGTAATTATTGCAGAATATCCAGCCTCGTGCTACATAACTAAGCCCCATTTCATGCTGAATAAACTAAATTCATAAGCGTGTGCAGGGGGTGTGCACTGGGCACACCCTAATCACCCCGTGTGGCGCAGATTCCCCAAAGCCCCGTAACAGGGCTCCTAATTTTTTTTTTTTTAAATAATAAAAAAATTAAAATAAAAATGTACTGACACCATCCACTGCCCTACTGAAACCAACCTCTGCCCTACTGACAAGTCCACTGCTCTACTAACACTGTCCATGTTTTGATACATTTGGGGTGCTCACCCTAATGCAATAGGCCGCGCACACCTATGACTAAATTATTAATGTATCTATCTTTAGGTAGATTTTTACTCCAGAAGCATTTTATTAAAATACATTTGATAAAAATAAAAAAATCTGATTTATTTATTTAAAATCATTGATTTTTATCCACCCTGCACAAAACTCATTTTATGTCCAGCGTCCCATGCTTTTATGTGCACAGAAGTGTGCAAATATGAAAGCTCTGCCAATTCTGCCTCTCGGTGTTATATATCCTTGTGTTCTTTTTAGTATGCAACAGGATAAGCGGTGTGTAGGGCGACCGGGAGGCCTATGCACACAGGCTGCAGATGCTGCTCAGGGCCATCAGTAAGGACTACAGGGAAATGCTGTTGCCATAGCAGCCTGCATCCAGAGCATGACACCAGGGTGATGGTATATTAGGAATTTTGCGTACACGTCCCTTGTCTCCTGGGATTGCAAGTCTTTAAATTGTCATTAAAACACTGTAAAATTGAAACGTACATCTTAGTTTTTTTTCTCTGTAATACAATAAAAAAGAAATGCCTTTGTGCATTGTCTGAGCGAATCCTATGAGATAAGATTCTGTGAAAATGCGTGCTGAGCTCATTCGGTGCCTGCCACATTATGTGGATCATGGTTAGAACCTTATGGGTCCAAACATGCGTGTCACAAGGGAGAACCTGTTTTACTTGCAGTGTGTGCCTTTTTTTTCACATTTTCATTTATGGTGCTGGGCAAACTTTAAAGGTGCACATTTATATAGTTACAGTAAATGTATTTTCTGAGCGCTCCGGAATATCATCGTCCCCGTGCTCTGACCCCCTAATATTCTGATTGGTTCTGTGTTCCATGTTCCTGCACTCACTCTGAGCCCAATAAATTGAAGCATGAGTGGGAGGTTGTACAGAATCACATTCTAGGTGAGACTGCTTGCTGTTCTATCCCAAAAGTACTATGAAAGGTTTGCTAAATCTTTGTCTCAGGATTATATTTCTGGATAATATTAGCAGCCTATTTTTTTTTTTTTGATTACATCAAAATATAGCTGTACCAGTGCACTGTATTCTAAATATGTTTTACAAGATGGCATTAGTGGCACATTGTGTATGTACTGATGCCTGTATGTTTTGCTGGCATCAATTTAATGCCAGAGAATGGATCGGAAAGTCAATCTGTGGAACCCTTGACTCCCTTAAGTAGATCAAGTATCTCCATTGGTTAAGGTAGAAGCTTAGGGTCTGTGTGTAATGTGTGCCAAGGTTCTATAAAGCGGAGGGCCAGACTAATGCATGGTCCAGACATATTTTGTTAGTAGTATCCATTAAAAGCCAATTCATTTCGGTGCCCCCTTCAGGGTTTGAGCAACTCTAGAAATAAGGAAATCTTGATAAGTAGAGGTCAGAAGTTTCTGAGGAATTTTCAATGTGCTAAGTTTGGGGCGAAAAGCCTTCTCCAATTCCCCAAACTGAATTGATGAAAGGGTCCCTGAAAGTCCAAAACATGTTGGATTTAAAGCCCCTGTTCACACTATTGCAAACACAGACATCGCATGTAAATCGCACTGCATTGCTGTGCAGATCACATGCGATGTCTATGCAATGCGAATTCAGCCATACAGTTTATATGGCTGAACTCGCATTGGATTTGCATGAAAAAAGGTGTAGGAACCTTCTTTTTCCCCCTGCACTGGTGTTCACACCCATGCGATCCGATTCCTGTCCGAATTCACAGTTCGCACTGCGAACCGATCTGGGGGTGTCATTAACTTTGTATTGGCACCCACAGCTGTTCACAGAGGGCAGTGTGAACTGCCTGTGAGGGAGATGCGATGCGGAACTCGCACTGGAATCTCACTGGTTCCCGCATCGCAATAGTGTGAACCGGGGCAAAGAGGAGATACAATAAATGAAATATTTCTGGAGTGCTCTTTCTTTATCCTTGGCCCAGGGGCGTTGCTAGGTCTACAAAAGATCTGGGGCTAGAGCCCATAGCAGCGTAGTAAAGAAAGTCATATGCTTGGGCAGGCATACACATGTATATACAATAATATACGTGTGTGTGTGTATGTATATCCCCAGAGAGCCCCCCACTTACATCAGGGTCCCCAGAGAGCCCCCCCTTACATCAGGGTCCCCAGAGAGCCTCCTCCTTATATCAGAGTCCCCAGAGAGCCTCCCTCTTACATCAGGGTCCCCAGAGAGCCCCCCACTTACATCAGGGTCCCCAGAGAGCCCCCCACTTACATCAGGGTTCCCAGAGAGCCCCCCTTACATTAGGGTCCACAGAGAGCCTCCCCTTAAATCAGAGTCCCCAGAGAGCCTCCCCCTTAAAATCAGGGTCCCCAGAGAGCCTCCTCCTTGCATCAGGATCCCCAGAAAGCCCCCACTTATATCAGGGTCCCCAGAGAACCTCCCCTCCCCTTGGTGACCCCTGCAGAGACTCTGGGCTATGGGCCCCAGATTCGGGGCTATAGCCCCAAAAGCCACCCCCTAGCAACGCCTCTGCCTTGGCCAGAGATCAAGGCTCCATGCACACTGGGTTTGAGAAAAACACTTCCCTTGGCAGAAAGAAAAAAACATTTTTTTACAGAGTTTAGGAGAGCTTAGGAGTGTTTAGCGTTTTTTATAACAGAAAGCTCCAATCACGGATGCAAAGCAGAAGGGTTTTTTTACCTGCCTTTAAACGCTGAGCTTAAAATAAGCCTGTAAACGTCTTAATGTTAAAGGATAACCCTGAGCTGCTTCTCCAGGCAAAGCAAAAAACTCCTGTAGAAGCAACATTGTTTAAGCACTTGCTTACTGCATACTGTAGTTTTACTGCTACAGTGCGGGCCGGCTGCGCAGAATCACGTGTATATACGTTAGTCTACATTTCTGGGTGGTGGGGGGGGTGCGCCCCTGCCTACTAGGCTGCGCTGTCACCAGCTCCAGCACATGCCAATCACCTGTTCCCTGCCAATGATTTATGGCCATGACCCGCCAATTGGCAGAGCGAGTGACAGGAGAGAGCTTTATGTATGTAAACAACACAAAGCTCTCTTCAGGGAATAAAAACCGGCACATCCCTTAGTAAAAGCACCACACAGTAAACACTTTACACATAGTAAACCATGGGTTGCAGGAAAAAGACATTTTCACAATTCCCTCATCAACACAGACAGTGTTAACAGGGGAATCCCTCCTGCCGAGCAACTGTCTTCTCCCAGCGAAGGGGGGGGGGGGTACACGAGGTAAGCCGTCTGTGCCGGGGGAAGACAGTGATAATCGCAAGCAAACCTGGCAGGCTGGTTATACCCAAGTTAATAGATTGATCAGCCTGCCCATTAATGGTTCAAGTCGTGTATGGCCAGCCTTACTGTCAGATTGCCCGCTGTCCCACTATTTCGCTGATCACTGCCTTTACTAGTATAAAATAAATAAAAATTCTAGTATATATCTCATCATTTTCAGCTGCTATAACTTTCACACAAACCAATCAATATACACTAATTGGGATTTTTTTTTTCTACCAAAGGCATGTAGCAGAATACATTTTGGCCTAAATGTATGAAGAAATTCGATTTTTAAAATGTTTTCATTGGATATGTTTTATAACTGTTATTTAATCGCTTGCCGACCAGCCGCTGTCATACTGCGACAGGTCGGCACGATCCGCGAGAGGTCGTAGCTATACGTCGGCTCGTGGGATTGGGATAGCAGGCGTGCATGTGCCCACTGCACAGCGGGGGTGCTGATGCTCGTAGCCGACGATCGCGATGACTGCTGGCCACGAGCGATCGTGAGCATGAGGGACAGAACACAGAAGTGTGTGTGTAAACACACAAATCCGTGTTCTATTCTGAGAGCTAGGAACCATGATCCGTCACTTCCTCCGGTCAGTCCCCTCCCCCTTCAGTTAGAATTGCCTCCCAGGGAACACAGTTAACCACTTGATCGCCCCCTAGTGTTGACCCCTTCACCGCCAGTGACATTTTTACAGTAATCAGTGCATTTTTATAGCACTGATTGCTGTATAAATGCCAATGGTCCCATTACTAGTAAAAAAAAAAAAAAAAATAATAATAAAAATGCTATAAATCTATCCCCTATTTTGTAGACGCTATAACTTTTGCCCAAACCAATCAATATACGCTTATTGCGATTTTTTTTTTTTACCAAAATTATGTAGAAGAGTACATATTGGCCTAAACTGAGAAAAAATTAGCTTTTTTTAAAAGAATTTGGAAATTTATTATAGCAAAAAGTAGAGGTGCAATGGATCGTCACTGATCGGTGATCCGAACGGGTCAACCTGTTTGGATCGGCACACCACGCGGTCTGCGGAGCACTCCGCTACCTCGGCCATAGGAAAGATGATAGAATGAGTAGGGGCAAGCGGACACCTTGTTACACCCACCGGAGTTTTAGATTTCACAGTTATTTTCAACACAAAACGGAGCTTATATGCTTAAATACAGTATTTGTAAATCCGACGGACTGTTTGGCCTCTTTCACACGGATGATCCGTATGTCCGTTTTTCATCCATCCGTTTTCGGATGAAAAACGGACATACAGTCATCCCTATGGAGCGTCGGATGTCAGCGGTGACATGTCCGCTGACATCCGACCCCGCTCCGATCCGAAAAGTGTAACGGAGGAAAAACCTACTTTTCCCTCCGTTTTCGGATCGGATCGGATGACGACGGACACTACGGACCGTCATCATCCGATCCCCCCATAGGGGAGAGCGGCGCTCTGACAGGTCCGTCGCTGCACAGTGTGCAGCGATGCACCTGTCATCTTCCTGCTCAGCGGGGATCGGCGGAGCGATCCCCGCTGAGCCAGCGTGTGTTCACGGGGCGGATCATGACTGATCTGCCCCGTGTGAAAGAGGCCTTTAGATGTTAAATTTTAAAAGCAGCAGCAAACCTGCTGACCTTACATGGTTGCTAATGTGACAGAACACCTCTGATTTTCACATTTAACAAATCAGAGGTGTTCTGTCACATTAGCAACCATGTAAGGCCAGCAGGTTTGCTGCTGCTTTTAAAATTTAACATCTAAACAGTCCATCGGATTTACAAATACTGTATTTAAGCATATAAGCTTTGTTTTGTGTTGAAAATAACTGTGAAATCTAAAACTCTGGTGGCTGTAACAAGATTTGTCTTCTTTTTTTTTTTTTGCTGATCCGAAAAATGATCCGATCCGTGACTCTGATCCGAGGAACGATCCGATCCGTGAGTTTTTTGATCCGTTAGCAAAAAGTACAAAATATTGTTTTTTTTTTTTTAAATTGTTGCTCTTTTTTTGTTTATAGCGCAAAAAATAAAAACTGCAGAGGCGATCAAATACCACCAAAAGAAAGCTCTATTTGTGGGCAAAAAGGACGTCAGTTTTGTTCGGGTACAACGTTGCACAACCGTGTAATTGTCAGTTAAAGCAGTGCCGAATCGCAAAAAATGGCCTGGTCATTCAGCAGCCAAATCTTCCGGGGCTGAAGTGGTTAAAAAAATAAAAATAAATTTATGGTGCAAAAAAATAAAAAATCCAGTGGTGATCAAATGCCACCAAAAGAAAGCTCTATTTGAGGGATAAACAATAATATAAAATTTGTTTGCATACAGTGTTACATGACTGCACACTAAGGCCCCTTTCACACTGAGGCGGTTTGCAGGCGGTATTGCGCTAAAAATACCGCCTGCAAACCGCCCCTAAACAGCCTCCGCTGTTTGTTCAGTGTGAAAGCCCGGTGCGCTGGCAGGACGGTGAAAAAAGTCCTGCAAACCGCTTCTTTGGTGTATTCACCGCTCCTAAACCGCTCCTGCCCATTGAAATCAATGGGACAGCGCGGCTATACCGCGGCAATACCGCGGCTATAGCCGTGCTGTACGAGGGATTTTAACCCTTTTTCGGCCGCCAGCGGGGGTTAAAAACGCACCGCTAGCGGCCGAATACCGCTGCAAGAACGACGGTACAGCAGCACTAAAAATAGCGCTGTTGTACCGCTGACGCCCCCACCGCCCCAGTGTGAAAGGGGCCTTACCAGTAAAAATAGTGCGGTGCCTAATAGCAAATAAATGGACTGGGGGCCCATAACTTTGATGGTCACCTGACAAACCAATGATAAAACGTATCTGACAGAAAGGGATAGGGTCGGCTAAGTTGGCCTATTGTTCTGCAGCATCGAGCATCCTAGATTTTGGGGATTCTACGGTCCGAGGAAGGATACAGACATATATAGAAATACCTGCTGGATGATGTAAAAGGAACTTAGATTTTCACCCCTTCCCAATGGGCTTATCCTAATATATTTCAAATTCTTGGCTAGATTAAGTGCACACAAACCATGGATTAAATAGGTTTGTGTGTGTGTGTGTTTTTTTTGCAATTAGTATATCTACTTTTGGAGTTGTATGGTGCATATAGATGCAAATTTCTCCCTAGGAGATATTTCTAGTACAAAATGAAATCCAAGACAACAAATAAAAAAGATCTTTGCAGTGGGTTCCCGTGCATCATTGCTCTTCAGCTTTGAGTAAAATGTAGCATTCCTACATGCAGCCCAGAGTGCAAACGTAACACTTTGTATTAGCAAAGCATTACTGTGTGAATTGCCCAGTCTACCACTGCTGGCTTGTTTACACCAGCACAGGACCTGTGAAAGGATGCTACACTGTGCGTGTGAAAATGATCTAGATAGATTTATCTGAGCGATCTTTCTGAAAAGAATGTCCATCTGTGACACCAGATAACATGTAACAACTTGAAAAGCACAATAAAGCATACTTCCAACTGTAACGTCAGAAACGCCCCAGTTTATCAGATATGCTCTGTACTTTTCTAGTAATTTACAGCATGCTGTCCTGTTTTTCATGCTTGATATTTTGAATGTTTTATAAATGACAGATCCTTACAAAATTATCCCATAAACCTATATGTATTCACAATAGAAAATAAAAAACATAAAAAATAAAAAACATATCAAATGTTTAAACTGTTAATTTTAGGGAAAAAAAGTAATGTAATTTTGAAATTGAATGCAGCAATGGATTGTATTAAATATAGCTCCTAAAGGAAAGTTTTTTGTTTGCAAACTTCTGTTGTGTGTGTGTGTGTGTGTGTGTATATATGTTTTATTTATTTTATTTCATGTACTTATATAGCGCCGTCAATTTACTCAGCGCTTTACATATACATTGTACATTCACATCAGTCCCTACCCTCAAGGAGCTTACAATCTAAGGTCCCTAACTCACATTCATACATACTAGGGACAATTTAGACAGGATCCAATTAACCTACCAGCATGTCTTTGGAGTGTGGGAGGAAACCGGAGTACCCGGAGGAAACCCACGCAGGCACAGGGAGAACATGCAAACACCAAGCAGGTAGTGTCGTGGTTGGGATACAAACCAGTGACCCTTCTTACGGCTAAAGTGCTACCCACTACACCACTGATTTTATATATATATATATATATATATATATATATATATATATATATATATATATATATAATGATTTGTAAATCGTTTTAACAAAGCAGCAATTTTTTTCGGTTTGGATAGCAGTATTTCCTACTTGCTTGTCACCATAGTTTGCAAATTAAGATATTAAGATGGCATTGTCGGTGCTATGGGGGGCTCTTCCTCCACTAAGGCACGGTTCATACTAGTGCAATGCCAGACATTGCAAGTGATTCGCACCGCATTGCTGTGCAGATCACATGCAATGTCTGTGCGATGCGATTTCAGCCATACAAACTGGCTGAAATCGCATGGCATTCGCACCAAAATGCTGCTGGACCCTTTTTTTGGTCCACACTGAAATCGGATCGCATGGGTGTTCACACCTATGCGATCTGATTCCTGCACCATTTCACAGTTTGCAATGCGATCTGCGAACCGATCTAGGGGTGTTGTTAACTTTACACTCGGTTCGCAGATCTCAGTGTGAACCACTGTGCGATTCAGGTGCACACTGGAATCGCAGGGTTCTCACATCACACTAGTGTGAACCGGGCCAGTCATTTAGCTGTCTATTTCTAGCACAACAGGTTTTGTAAGGCTGGCCATGCATCATACAATTTTCTTGTACAATTTCTATACAATCTCTTTTTGATTTACTGTATTTATCGGCGTATAACACACACATTCATTTTAAGAGGGAAGTTTCACCAAAAAACTTTACATTTTAAATAAGGAACTTTGAAGCAAAATAAGGGTCAGTGCCCATCTGCAGCCTCACCATTGCCATCAGTGCAGCCTGATCAATGCCCATCTGCAGCCTCACAAGTGCCATTAATGCAGCCTCATCAGTCCACATCAATGCAGCAGCCTCACCATTGCCATCAGTGCAGCAGCCTCACCATTGCCATCAGTGCAGCAGCCTCACCATTGCCATCAGTGCAGCAGCCTTACCATTGCCCTCAGTGCAGCAGCCTCACCATTGCCATCAGTGCAGCAGCCTCACCATTGCCATCAGTGTAGCAGCCCCACCATTGTCATCAGTGTAGCAGCCTCACCATTGCCATCAGTGCAGCAGCCTCACCATTGCCATCAGTGCAGCAGCTTCACCATTGCCATCAGTGTAGCAGCCCCACCATTGCCATCAGTGTAGCAGCCTCACCATTGCCATCAGTGCAGCAGCCTCACCATTGCCATCAGTGCAGCCTCATCAATGCCATCAGTGCAGCAGCCTCACCATTGCCATCAGTGCAGCCTCATCAATGCCCATCTGCAGCCTAGAGGGGAAAGGGAGGGGGGCGGAACGAGCGCCAACAGATTACATACAGTGAGAATCTCCTATGATAGACAGAACAGTGGTCAAATGGCGGCCCAGGAGACGGGACTTCCTATTACAGAGTCCGCCAAGTAAACAGGAGATTCTCGCTGTATGTAATCTGACAGGACTTGTCCCGCCCCCCTCCCTGTCCCCTCCCAGGCAGCTCAAATTAAAGGATTGGCGTATAACACGCACATGCTATTTTCACCCAATTTTCATGGTGAAAAATTAGTGTTATACGCCAATAAATACAGTACCTTCTGCTATGTAGTGCAGGGGCCAGCCTGATTGGATAAAAATTGAAAGTAACAATAGAATGGGTAATAGGAGCAAAGGCAAACACACAAGTATTGGTCCAAAATGTTCACAGTATAAGTTCTCAAAGACAGTCCATACCCTTTTGTGTTAGCTTAAAATCCAGAGTGCAGCTCACTCTGTGGTAAACAGACAAAAAGAAAAAAGCGCCACTAAGTGTAGTATTAGATGCAACTTAATACTGCCCCTAAAATGGGTTACTCACAAGAGGGAGGCGTTGGGATGTGTTAGCTGCGTAGCATATTTAGATATAGAAAGATCACCAAACACACCTAACAAACAGTTCTTAGGATATGATTTATTAGGGAGACCTAATGCCAAGGAGAATAAAAGTAGTAACCTCCATCCAGAAGTTAGACGAAGGTGTCACGTCCAGAAACATCGCAGGAAGTCAGCGGTAATATGACGGACCCGAAAGCAATCGGCAGTAGGACACAGGCCCATTTTGTGTAACCAGGCCGCTGTGAGATGGCTGTAATGGAATGTCTTCAGCTGGACTATCTTGTCTTTGGAAGAAATTACCAAGATTTTATACATGTTCACAAATTCTGACCAATCTGAGCAGTAAGTTGAAAGTCCAATGAAGACTATCTACGTTCTACTTTGAGCATTTAAGAATCTGGATTTTGAGTCTGCCATAAGTGCCGCGTAATATACAAAAATCAACTTTAGTGGCATCCAGCTTCTTCAATATTTTCTCAAGGGGCATATTCAAAATTGGGTTACTTAATGACCCCAATTGTGCTTGGGCAGCACGGCAGAGTTTATAGTAATAAAATAAAAAGGTGGGCAGGAGATATAATTCCTACTATATATGCAGAAAGGACTTGAAGCCCTGAGGGTATATAGGTGACACAGGAACTTAAATTGGAATTCCAGCCAAATTGTAACTAAGCCTAAATCTACTCCCATCTCCATTCTAAGACTATTCTATTTACCCTGTCAAAGAAAAGATGTCCATACTTATTCTGAAGCCGCTCTGGTCTGGAGGAGAGGCAGCGACAATGGCTGCAGAGCCTGTGCAGTGATGTCACCCATAGGCTTACATTGCAATATATTACATTCGCACAGCAGACAGCAGCATTGTCAGTTTGGGGGGTGGAAGGTAGTGTTAAATGTATTAGCAGATTTGATTACACAAACAAATTGAAGCCAAACTCCAGACCCTGAACACTCTCACACTTTATAATCATTTACAGCCGTTTTAAAAATGTTTTTCTCTTTTTGAGATAAAGTTTTTGCATGTAAATCGAAGTTGATCATTTTAATCACTTCTGTCAATGTTAAAGTAGTTTTAAAGGCTCAAAGTTTTGTACCTTCTAAGCATGAAGGTAAAAAACTTTCTCTGTGCAGCAGCCCCCCCAGCCAGTGAGCCAATGGGAAGAGAGAAGGGGTGGGGCTGAGCTACACCTCTTTGTATGAATGGACACACAGAGCAATGGCTCAGGGAGCGACCCTGCTTGGGTGCCTCCACTGCAAGCTGCTTGTTCTGGGGGCACTCGGCAGGAAGGAGGGGCCAGGAGGACCGGGGCTGCTCTGTGCAAAACCACTGCACAGAGCAGGTAAGTATGATATGTTTGTTATTTTTTCTTAAGAAATAATATTTGCCCTTAAAGCGGTAGTAAGGTGCCAGAAAAAGAAAAAGCAATGAGCCCCCATGCAGGCTTAAGTCATAATGTACTATCATGTACAGTGCCAGAGCCCTCAAGATCTGGCATGGTATGGTGTCCCTTCAGAGCTCATGTGCCGGTGACGTCACTGTGTAAATTTAGGAGATATTTACTGTACCTACAGGTAAGCCTTACTATAGGCTTACCTATAGGTACAAGTTCAAAAGTGGAGTTTAATTCCACTTTAATATCACTTTAAGTGGTTTGTCTCATCCCTGTAAAACTGATATATTCTGCTGGATGGCTTGAGAAAGACTTGCTGACTGGATCACCAAATAAATTGTTTGCTTTTGGGTTTAATATTGCTTTAAGGTCCTTGGTGTTTAGTACATTAATAGCTTACATGCTTATTAGTAAAACCGTTGGTTCTTAATATTGACTGTTTTCTCCTTGATGTCACTGGTCTCTAGTGCATGGAGTAAATAATGTTAACAGTAGCTCTGCTTACAATCATTCTGCATTTCCTTTTCAAGGGTTATGCAAAGTGCGAACTCCTTGGTTGTAAAATATCAGCTAACCGCAGCAAGCTGTGCTGCATTCAGTAATGTGACGCACACAGTGTTGTTGATATGCAGTGCTACAATGATTTCCTGGAGAGCTCTTTATTTCCATCAGCAATACGCTAAATACGTGTCAGTTTTGTAGAAAGATCATCTGTATGTACAGACATTACCTGACGTGCGCCATTATTCAGGAGTAATATCCGCGGCACTTATTTATAATTCCAGCTGGGCCACAATGTATGAATGAATTTCAGGGCAGAAAGAAAATACATTAGTTGAATTTTTTGTTAATCTTTTATTTTATTAATCAAAACCAATACAAAATTGAGGCAGCTTGGTGAATAAAGAAATACCTTAAAACGTCATAAAAAAACAGCAATTATACAGGGGTAGTCAGAAGTATTTATTGCAATTAGTGCAAGTCTAATGCTGTGTACACACGAGCGGACTTTCGACGAACTGAACTCCGAAGGACTTTTTGATGGACTTTCGACGGAGTTCCGACACAACGGACTAGCCTACACACGATCACACCAAAGTCCGTCTGATTCGACCGTGATGACATACGACCGGACTAGAATAAGGAAGTTCATAGCCAGTAGCCAATAGCTGCCCTTGCGTCGTTGTTTGTCCGTCGGATTAGCATACAGACGAACAGATTTTTCGACCGGACTCAAGTCAGTCGGAAAGATTTGAAACATGTTCTAGTTCTAAAGTCCGTCTGATTTTTCGACAGCAAAGGTCCGATGGAGCCCACACACGATCTAATTGTCCAGCGGATTCGTTCCGTTGAACCTTTGCTGTCGAAAAGTCCGGTCGTGTGTACACGGCATAACAGCAGAAGATTGAGAATCAGCTACTGTGGCTGATGGCTTGTAGTCCCAAATGAACTGCAGAGGCGCTTATGAGTGCTCTCGTAGTCCATCCACAAGCCCTGCAATTTTTAAACAGACATACAGTATGTAGGTACAGGCTGAAAGCTGCCAGGCTTGTCTGCAGAGGCCTGACATTGCACCCCTGATTCTCTGACCACGGGTGCAGTGCTTTCCAGGCTCCTGTGGGAAAAAAATAATAAATGCATATTTTTTTTCCTGCAAAGAAAAATTAATCATTTAAGCTGGTAATCTATATTGGGTTACTATTGTTAACAACACCCCAAACACAGGTCGCAAACGCAGTGCATTTTCCCGCATTTTTGTATCATACAATCCAGTTACAGTGTGTTTCTCAAAAGTAGTGCATGCACTACTTTTGTGCGGTACGGTGCGATTTTTAGCCCATTTAAAATTAATTGGCTGAAATTGCACTGCACAAACTGCATGTGAATCATGTGCGGGCATGGTATGACTCGGCCCTAAAACTAAATGAATGTTTTTAGTTGGGCCTTTAAAAACCAACAACTGATTAACTCTTAAGTTCCCCAGGAAAGTACACAGATTTGTTTACCCTATCACAAAAAACAAGTTTAAGAACTTGTTAGGCAACACATCTAATCTGAGATGCGTTGCCTATGGCAAGGTTATAGATAGATCCCAGAGGCCAGTACTGGAAAGGGTAACGCTACTGTGATGACAAAAAAATATAAGGTATAAAATTGCTGTAAACAAGTCATATTGTAATTTAATGTTAATACAAATCACCCTTCCTTTTCAATTTTCTGTGTGACCCCAACCCCTGCTCCCATGTCTTTGGATTTGATTGACAGCAGCAGTAGCCAATGTGGAGGGACAGAGAGAGCAGCACCACTGCTCTCTGGCACAGCGCTGGCCCAAGAGATCGGGCTCAGGTAAGTATTTAAGGGGGGGGGGGTGCTACACCTATAAGGTTTTTTACCTTTATACTGCGAATGCATTAAGGTAAAAAAAAAACCTTTAGCCTTTACAACCACTTTAAAGGGCATGTCCACATTTAATCCTCTGATAAAAAGCTGTGAAAGGGTAACGTGACAGCTTGGAAGTTTATAGACTTGTTCAGTGTACAAAAATTATAAGCGTAAAGAGATCACCTACATAAAGCTACTTGACATTTTAATTTCAAAGCTGCACACTTGGTTTTGAAGTGCGGTGAGCATGGCAGGAATTTAGATGAACAGTGCTCCATATGGCTCTCAAAGCTGTGTATTCCTCAATAGGCTTGATTGTTCCAGTCCGTTTTTCTAAAAGAACTGTCCTGGGTCTGTGGCCTGAGTCCGTCCAACATTTATAGCTCTGGGGTCTCCTGCCACAATTCTGGCTTATCTCCACCTTGGATCTTGTCCTTCTTGACATAAAAGGGTCAATTTATTTACTCCACATCCAGATTGGGGGGGGAGATTGGTAGTTATTGACATGTACAAATCCGGTGCTGTTAAAATGGAAAACCTGTACCTTTACTTCCCTGTAGATGTACAATACTCTGGGCTAGTATATTGCTGAAGATGAAAAGGTCACAATTACAAGCAATCAGTAACAATAGACAAACAAAAGTTTATTTAAAAGGTATAATGTCTCCATTGGTTTGCAGGGAGTGTCAGGAGGTGACCTTTTAAATAAACTTTTGTTTGTCTATTGTTACTGATTGCTTGTAATTTTATCTCTCTTTTGTAGAATACTTTATAGCTCCTGAAGAAGCAATCCAATTGCGAAACATGTAGAGCTTATTTTGTTCTTCTATATTCCAATTTACTGCAGGATTCCATCTCTTCTAATGTTATGCATTTATTGTATAAATTCACATTAGAAAGGTCTAGCTAGCTGTTTGCACTTTTACTGCAATGTTCTTAAAATCGATTTTTGAATTAAATGTTTAATAATCAATAAATTTATGTATGTTTTACAATTGGTGCCTACAAAGTCCATTTTTGTTGTTCTTGTGTTAATTACATATACAAACGTACTGCACAGTGGATTCAGTAAATCAACCCCTATAAGTGCAGTTGCTCTAGATCTGAGGGGAAGTTCTGTTGATTTCCATCATCCAATTAAAAGTGCTGTTTTTTATTTTCCTTGCATGTCCCCCTCAGATCTACAGCATCTGCACCTCCAAGTGCACATGTAGTGCCCAGTGTATTTGCCTTTAGTAAATAAACCCTATATTCTAGCCACTTCAAGACGGCAATACGTATATTTTATTTATATATATATATATATATATATATATATATATATATATATATATATATATATATATATATATATATATATATATATATATATTATATATATATATAATATATATATATATAATATATATATATATATATACACATTGAAGTGGCTAAAGCTATCAACCATAACCCCGGTATCTTTTTCTTCAGCCGGTGACTTGTCTTCTTATGAAAGCATTCCAAGCGGCTTGATTTTGAAGGACTCTCATCGTCAGTGGGATCCAAAATGTGTGGTTTTCTCTTTTTGTGTTTAGAAGTTCTGCAAATCATACACTTTCCACAACTGAAGAATCCTACTCGGTCTAAAAATATACAGGTCTTTTTAGGCAGGTCAACTACATTATGGGCTAATTTTAGACATAAGTTGGGGGGGTCTGGTATAGATGGGGTCTATCAGGCAGTATTTTTTGTAATTCAACATCTTATTATAGGCCAATGCTCTCTGATGGTTTTCTCTTTCTGTTTATACTAGCGGGTGAAGCCTGTCACAAAGGCGACTCCAAAGTCCTTTCTTCTAGTATCCTCCTTTTTAAACAAGTCCTCTCTACTCATGTCTCCTACCATTCTTTTGGTTTTCTCTGGATCTTTGGAATTGTAACTTTTTTCACGAAAACCTCTCTATTTAAGATCATAATTCTTTTTTTGTTACAATTTCGTCTTACCCTCATCATTTGGCTTTCGAGGATGGCTCCTAGCCATCTGGGGTGATGGCAACTTCCCAGTGGGATATACTCATTATATCAACTTCTTTAAAATACGTTTTGGTAAGTGGCTGGTTGTTTTCTATATACGACAAGGTCCAAAAAAATAATTACGTTCTAAATCAAAAGTTGTTGATAATGAGATGACATACCGGTTGTTGCCACTTTCCCCAAGAAATTGGGAAACACGAGCACTTTATTATATTGAGACAATATTTGCATCCTAAGTTTTTTATTGGATGTTTTTTGAGTCTTTTATTTTATATTGTCATTTGTATTTTTGCACAGTTGCAAGCGCTGTACTTATCCATTTTTTATTAAAAAAAATTGCAAGGATAGCTGTTTTATTCCTTAGGGTCTGTGCTTAAAAAAAAAAAAGTATAATGTTTGGGGTTTCTAAGTAATTTTCTAGCAAACAATACTGATTTCAACTTGCAAATAAAAAGTGCCAGAAAAAAACTGGTCTTAAAGTGTAGACAAAGAGAGGGAGAGGCTATGTTTGGACTTTAATGGTACCGTTTATCAACTGATATTAAACAGTCAAGAGTAAAATTAAGGACATTTTATTACAAAAATATATATGTTGAAGTTTTCACAAAATAAAAACAAGTCATGACAATAAAAACAAACTGCAAAAGTTGCATCCTATCGTGACAACTATAACATAGATACCATCTGTAAACTGGTTCTACATGTTTCGCGGATTTACATTAGCTGCTTCTTCAGGAGCTTTCTATATTTAGATGATGTACAGAAATGATTGTCATATAGCTATGGAGATATTATACACAACATACATTTTGTAAATACACCAAGTACATTTCATGTATATATAAGACATCTGTTGCAAATCTCCCACTGTCAATATGTCTTTCCGAGGTCTGGTCTTAAAGTGGTTAAAACACTTGTCAGTACTACAAGGATGGCTAGCATCTGACACCAGCCATTACTGGGGATTTCGGTGCCATTTGCAACGGAGGATGTAAAGGCAAAGGAATGCTGGCAAGGTGACTATAAAGTGGTTGTTTGGGGGCCGCCGTGACCGTGTCTTTTTAAATAGTCTTTTACCAAAGGATATTTTCCAGTTTTTCAATGCAAGCTGGTGATCAGCGTTCATAGAAAGTTTTTCTCCTCCTGAATCTTGTCACACGGTTCTGGGATCATTCATGGAGCATCTGCTGCCTATGGCATTCCTTCGACTGTTTGTTTATATGTAGAGTATGTTCCTTGTAGGCTGACCAAACAGTACCTTCCAGCCATTTACCATTCAAAGCCAAAACAAAAATAAGCATGACTGTATATTTGCATATCTCAAGGGTTTTCCCTAGACTTAAACAGAAAATACAACCCTCTGCTAGGCTGTGTTCACATCGAAGTGGTTCAAAGCAGTGTAATGCAATCTGTTATCTCACGGATCTCCTAAAAATGTAGGATTGTCATATAAATCAGTTCTGACTATTATATCTGTGTGCGGCAGAGCGTTGAGTTAAATGCTGTCTGCATCAATTTTTTTTGCAACAGTGTGCACTTTGAAACGAATGGTAAACTGTACATGTACTGATGTTAGTGCAATATTACCAACAGCCAAGAAGAATTATTTTATTATTTTTAGGCAAAAAGCATGCAGTAACACCACATGCCATAACTTGTTATAAATGACAAAAAATGCATGCATTTTACAACATGGTGTGGAAATCAAGCGGTTTCTGTATGTAAGGTAGCCACTTAATATGATGTCATACGCACACGGGTGGTGGTTGATCTACTAAAGGCAAGTAGTCTGCACTGTTATGCCCTGTACACACGGTCGGATTTTCCGATGGAAAAAGTGCAATCGGATTTTGTTGTCGGAAATTCCGATCGTGTGTGGGCTCCATCGGACTTTTTCCGTCGGAATTTCCGACACACAAAGTTTGAGAGCTTGCTATAAAATTTTCCGACAACAAAATCCGATCGTTTAAATTCCGATCGTGTGTACACAAATCGGACGCACAAAGTGCCACGCATGCTCAGAATAAATTAAGAGACGAAAGCTATTGGCTACTGCCCCGTTTATAGTCCCGACGTACGTGTTTTACGTCACCGCGTTCAGGACGATTGGATTTTCCAACAACTTTGTGTGGCCGTGTGTATGCAAGACAAGTTTGAGCCAACATCCGTCGGAAAAAAAAACTGATGGATTTTGTTGTGGGAATGTCCGATCAATGTCCGATCGTGTGTACAGGGCATAAGCATAATGCAGGTACAGTTGTGGTAGATCTGAGGGGAAGCTCTGAAATCAGGGAAAGCTCTGCTGATTTCTATCATCCAGTCATGTGCAAGCAAAAATGCTGTTTTTTGTTTTTTGTTTTTTTTTTTATTGTTTTTTTTTTTTTTTTTACATTTTCCTTGTGATGTTCCCTTCAGATCCAGAGCAACTGCACTTACATTGCACAGATAATTTGCCTTTAGTAAATCAACCCCACTGTCTGCATCTTTTGATTCATCTCAATGGGCAGCTGTATACAGCAGTAGTGGCTTCTGATATGGCTCTAAGTATAAGCACTTAAAAACATTTTATTCAACTTGCAACATATACATGAAGCTGTTCTGAGGTAAACTGCAAGAATAGAGAACTATAGACTTTCTCAACTAGAGAGCAGCCAAACCTTGTTCAATTTAAATTCTCATTTCACCGAGGGCAGGCTCAGACTCTCCTCTGGAAGATCCCATGGTGGGCCTTTGCTCCATTGTTAAAAAAAAAAAAAAAATGCTGCTGTGCTGTAACACTTTGCATTCTAGGTAGGATTAGGAACTGCAGGTAGGCAGTATTCATTTTAGTCAGTGGCATCAATACTAAAATTACTCAGCAAAAACTATGACGAAAATCAGTTCCAATTTTTGTCAACAAACCAAAAACGGAACATAAATATTAGGGAGGAATGCAGTTTACACACGTAAACAGCAAAAATTTAACTATAGACTTTCTCAACTAGAGAGCATTCAAGCCTTGTTCAATCTAAAGTGATACTAAAGTTTTTTTGTTTTTTTTTTGTTAAAAAACAGAAAACATGTTATACTTACCTGCTCTGTGCAGTGGTTTTGCACAGAGCAGCCTAGCTCCTCCTCTTCTCGGGTCCCTTGCCAGCTCCCCTGGCCCCTCCCTCCTGCCAAGTGCCCCCCACAGCAAGCAGCTTGCTATAGGGGCACCCGAGCCGAGCTGCTGCTCTGTGTGTGCAATCAGACACAGAGCTGCGCCACGGCCCCGCCCCCTCTCTTGGCTCACTGATGTGACAGCAGCGGTAGCCAATGGCGCCTGCCACTGTGTCTCAGCCAATCAGGAGCAGGAGTCCCAGATCAGCCAAGTTTCTCGTGCAACATCGCTGGATCGAGATGGGGCTCTGGTAAGTATTAGGGGGGCTGATGCACACAGAAGGTTTTTTTATCTTTTAGGATAAAAAAAATCTTCTGCCTTTACAACCACTTTAAATTCTCATATCACTGAGGGCAAGCCCAGACTCTCCAGAACAACCTTTGGGCCCTTGCTCCATTGATTTTAGCTGGAAACCTTGAGCACAATAAAATAAAAATTCCCCAGTAAACCAGTTGTTAAAATTCTTACCCCAGCACTTGAACTTTACAGTTTTTAATGCTGATTAATCAGTGCTGCTTCTCTGAATGTTCTGTCTTCGCAGGAAAGCAGGAGGAGGAGGAGGAAGGAGCAGGGTAGGAAGCTGTGTGTTTCTGCTGACGCACACAAAATAGGGAGACACAATGCTAGTTCCTGCATGCTAGGGTGGCTTTATAGGATGCTGCAAGAGAAAGGAGCTACCCTGAATCAGGAAACCTGGGGCAGTGATCATGGGGGAACTTAAACTAGAACATGGGCAAAGATTAAAAGATAAAGAAGCTGCATGTTCAGTTTAAACCAGCTGCTGAAAGTGCTTAAATTATTTCGTTCAGACTGAACATACATTTCTACAGCAAGAGAAAAACTCACCCAAGCTCTACTGCTATATAGTATAGTTGGTGTGTAGAGTAGTCGGTGCTCTGGCTAATCTAAGCTCCCAAAAGATCCATAGATAGTACAGACCGGCAATGCGACAGCTTCTTCATAGAAAATATTCATTTAAGCATTACAGCAATAACATCATCCAAAAACTGACGCGTTTCGGCCTTAGGCCTTCATCAAAAGCAAGTTGCTTTTGATGAAGGCCTAAGGCCGAAATGTGTCAGCATTTTTTCCATCACACATACCGCTTTATGGTGGGCCCTCCTCCCTTTCTCTGGTGGGCCCCAGGTTTCCAGTCCAGTCCTGACTCAGGGCCACTAAGAAGGAGCGAGATAAAGGCATTTGGCCCAAATACACAAGTTTGATATTTCTTGGTTTTGACCTCTGTCTGGTTCTTATTGCAGCCTGGGTCATGGGGGAGATTTTCCCTCAATTCTTTTCTGTGTCCGTGCATCACTGAGACAGTAAGCCACGGTAAACTGATTTTCTAACCCTTCCCCCTTGAACCAAAATGGAAACTGTTTTTAATATAGCATTCATGTTTTTCTTTTACTTTTCAGGATGAAATTGCCAACACAGGGTTTACTTTAGAGAAGATGAAGAGGCATGTGGCTTGTTACTTTGTGGCACTGTGCACGATAGCAATTGGATATACATCAAAGAGGTCAGCTGCTGATTTGGATGCGACTCCCAGGAAAACTGTAACGTATAACGGTAATTTTATTTTTGTTTTTCTCCTCCTCAAGAGACATTTTGATAATCGTTTTGCCAAGAGAGACAGACATTTTGTATCCTGTATGCTGATGAGCTGATTATAGATATGCCTCTATCGCTAGCATCCATCAGACATTATTGACTGCTTAATGAGCATGGGAGCGATGGCACTTGCTTAAAACAGCAGTTTGTGTTTGTGGAGAATGAATTAGTGCTGCCAATGATGAAGAAGCTCCTGTACGCAGATAGGTAGAGATGCATTGTAATGATACCCCCATGAAAACAGGGAAAAATGTTTTGGGCATCTCACACACCCATCACGTTCTGCTAAATAAATTGCTTGTTTGCATTGGATGAATTAAAGTGATTCTTAAGTCTCGGTTTTTAATTTTTAAAAGTAACAAACATGTTATACTTACCTGCTATGTGCAATGGTTTTGCACAGAGCAGCCCCGATCCTCTTTTTCTGGGGTCCCCCGCCAGTGCTTCTGCCTCCTCCCGCCTGACAGTTGTCCCCATAGCAAGCAGCTAGCTATTGGGGCACTTGTGCATTCTCGCTGCAGACACACAGACACACATATAAGACATTATTTCAAAGTGAAAACACCACCACCGTGCACTTCTAAGCAGTAGTGACAATCCACCCTAGTAGTAGAGCCTGCTTACCAGATGGCAAGCATAAAAGGGCAAGTGGCTTTAGCCTAGCCAAGGCCTTTTAGCTTGCTGACGCTCCCGGTGTTCCTATGGGGGGTAAATCTCCACGCTCCCTTAGGTTATCCTCATGTCGCCATTCAACACGAAAAACCCGGATGACTGGAGGGATGTCTGTGTTCCAGATCTTCTGATGGGGCCTCTCTGCTCCCAGGAGGTTTACCTGTCTGATTGGAGTCACCTGAGCTCAGTCAGGTTGTTGAACTGTCAGGTGGCCAATCGGACAGGTAGAGGGAAGATCAGTAATGTCTTCTGCCTTTTTACAGGACTCTAGATTTTGGTGTGATCGCACTATATGCTGCTGCTTATATGTTTTTGTGTTAGCGCGGTTCTTCCTATTTTACACATATAAGACACACAGAGTGCCGCGTGGCCCTGCCTCTGCTCTCTCCTCACTGGCTGTGATTGACAGCAGCAGGAGCCAATGGCTGTCCGCTTTTGTCTGTGACCCAATATAAAGGGGGAGAGAGCTTCTGTTCTGGTGCACATCGCTGAAACAAGATGGGGCTCAGGTAAGCCTATAGCCTCAATCACACGATCGGATTTAATACAAACTTTTCTGTGGATTTCTGTACAAAGGGCGTTGGCCGGGAACTTGTTAAGCATACACACGGCAGGACTTTTTAGGCAACAAACAGGAACGTAGTGACGTTTCAACGTACTGAGGACACTTCAAAAGAGGACATTCAATTCTCCGGCGCCACCCTTTGGTCAACTTCTGTATTGTTGTCTGATCTTTTGCATTGGTTCTGAGCATGCGTGTTTGTACTTTGTACTAAAGTCAGATGGTTTTGTGTACACACGATCAGACTTGCCGACGTCGGACTAAAAAGATTTGACAATTTTCTTTTAATGCTATATTTAACAGACCAAAAGTGTGTCAATGAGATATTCATTGTTGGGGTTCACACATATGTTGGACCTCTTATAGATGATTACTGTCTTGGTTTTTTTTATTGTGAAACTTAAAATGTTCAGCTTCTCTTCCTCCAAACTAGCTCAGACTCAGGGTTCAAGAATGATAATCTAAATATGAAGTTTAAGTCTATATTTTGCACCATGAAGGATTCCAAGTTCATAGTGAGCAGAAGATGACAGCTGCTGGCCTATACATCCTTCTACTGTATCAGCAACAACCAATGCTAAGCCTCCCTGTAATTAAAAACAAATATTTGACCAGCTTGTAGCCCTCCTGTCTCAATAATTTTAATTTTAATTCTTTTTGGTTGTTGGACTACAGAGTTCCAAGTGTCCATAACTGAATACATGGACAAACATCTTTATAATTTGCATTGAAATGTATACTAGACAACCAGATCAAATGATGAGGTTCTAAGAACTGACTACCTCATATTATCTTTTCTAATTTATCACAGAACACCGGTTGACTGAACAGGATGATTGATTGATCAAAGTACAGATCCTGTTGGCACACTGATTACTTCATTGTGTGCTTCCGGTATTAGTGGGTGTGTGTGCATATATCCAAGAGTGATAAAAAAAATTCACATTTGTGCTTCAAGCTACATTGGAGCTTCGGACCTCACTTTTACAGTTTTTTTGGTGTAGTAGAGACGGATAATAACCTTTTCTCCACTTTGGAGAAAATTGTCTCAATTACCATCTTTGTGGCTATACAGTTACTGAATAGAACTTTTTTCCAATGGAGATACAGACTGCAATAAAAACTGGACAGAGGTTCCAACCTTTCCTGCCTTATCCGAAATACCAGGCAAAAGTTCTGATCGTTCCACTTTATATTGATGGCATCTGCAATCTGCCTTGAGATAAATATTAATTGCATATTATTTGTATGTGTGTGCACCATATTTTTCTCCAATTTCCATGACAGGTGTAACTTCAAATGCTCTGTGGAATTTCAGATAGAGTGTATAGACAGTCCTAAGAGCCATTTAAAGGGCTAGTTCACCTTTTTGGAAAAATGACAAGGTGAACTAACACTGCTCTGTGCCAGTGCTGTCTAGTCAAAATTGCTCTGATTTGCCCCAGAAGCACGGCAGAATGAAGGGGGAGAAGAGTGGGGATTTTAAATCCCTGGACGACACTGACAGCTCACACACCCAAGTACATTGGGTATTCATTTTTTCCTGAATTGTGAGCTTTCACTTCAAAGATATTCCTGAATAAGTATAGATTGTATGATTTTATCATTTTGGTTATTTAAGGCATTGTCACTTTATTGTGAATCTCACCAGATATACTACTAATGTACAAACTACACTATACAGCATGGTCAAAAGTTTGTAGACCTGTGACTCCTATATTGGCTTCAATGCATAGTGGAAATTGCACCACTCAAATTACATTGCGCACTTAACCCGTGCGGCTTAAACAATGCTGCCAAGTGCCAGTCCTCCAGCACATCTCACTCTATAGCAAATCTCTAAGGATTGAAATGGGGTCAATCTCTGTTAATTTTAGCCACAATAACAAGAACCCAAAGACTGCCTTCAGCTCAATCTCCTCCCATATTACACACCTCCGTGATGCGTTTCACATGGACAGGGGTTAATCGTAGAGCCCTGTCTGGGTGAAACATGTCAATGGTGTGTGCATCATGGGAGGAGATGGAGCTCTTTGGATTCTCCTTACAATGTGTAGCCTCATCTCAATACCTACAGTGTATTAGCTTGTTGGAAATCTCATTCCAGAAACATTGGCATTAATATGGACTTGCTCCCCCCCCCCCCCCAAGATTTTGGAGTGTTTCTGTTGGAATGTGTAATATCGAGTAATATTTTACCTGACAGAACCTGGCATCCAAAAGGTGTTCAGTAGGGTTGAAGTCATGACTCTGTACAGGCCAATAGATTTGATTTGCACCAACCCCATCAAACCATGATATTTCCCATCTCCCATCTCCCATGTCTCCCAAGAGAACAACAGTAGGTGATAAAATATTGTGGCACTGCCCCCTTGCTGGATTGTACAGGCCCTTTAAGCCTCTCTACCACCATTGATGTGGCTTACACTGGCCCAAAAATACTCACAGGCACACAAACAGTGACCAAATCACAGACACCCACTCCATCCCCTGACAGTTTTAATTGCCTTCCGACTCTTTCTAAAACAAAGCAAAAACTTGGGCTATACATACAATTCAATAGTTAAAAAACAGGGGTGTCAGCTAATACAGGTTTTGTAGTTATCACACTATGAATAAACCCCTTTCCCTTGATTTCAGTTTTCCCAGCTTGGTAATGACCAGGGAATCAGACCACAAAACATCATATGGGGTATTGCTGTTATAGTATATGTAAAGCCAAAAGGTTTATCTTTTCTTTCAAGAAGAAGTGAGATGATATCTTTCCAGTGTGAGGGAATTCCCCTCTTAGGCCCCATTCACATAATGAGCATTTCTACTCGCGAATTTGTGTGGGCTATTTGTATGCGATTTGCTGCGCAAAAGCAGCTCAAACACCTATTTTTGGGCAATGAGCTTCATTCCATTTTTTAAATGAATGTTTTGCTAAGAATAATAGTAGCCAAACGCGCATTTTGCTGTGATTTGGAATCACAGGCAGAATCATAGTGATTCTGCTAGCGATTCCAAATCGCCATGTGTGAATGCAGACTTATGGTTGCCATGGGGACAAGTGATCTCATTGGAAGATTTTCCCTCTATTCCTATTCTGGTGGTAACACAAAATTTTGAATTTCCTCACTTTCATTACAGGGAACATTAGTTATCAGGAAAATTAGAGGCAATGAATCTCACTATTGGTGGACGCTGTGAGTCAAAACACATAACAATGGTTCCAACCCCTCACCCTCACCAAATAAAAAAAATAGACATAAAACAATGTTGCCTGTAGTTATATTTTAAAGCGTAGTTCCACCCAAAAATGGAAACTTCCGGTTTAAGTGATGGTGACCTCCTGACATGTCATATTTGGCATGTCGTTTTTTTTTGGGGGGGGGGGGGGGGGAGTGGATACCCAGGTTTATGGGCAACCAGCTCCCACTTCCTCCCTGGGCACCACGGCGTCAGAAGTAAGTTCACCTCTCCCCCCTCCCTCCCCCCAATCTTCTGGGACATGTCCCAGGTCCCAGAAGATTGCCCGACCATTCACAGCGCGGCTCGCCCGGCTGCCAAGCCACAGCCGGGCGCCCACAGTTAAAATGTCGCCGCCTCGGAGAGGAGGGGGAGAGGAGCGGGGCTTCGTGAGCCCGCATCACTGGACCATGGGACAGGTGAGTGTCTGATTATTAAAAGTCAGCAGCTACACTTTTTGTAGCTGAACCCTTTTAATGGGTGGAACTCCGCTTTAACTACTTCCTGTCCCTAGGACTTACTTGTACATCCTAGGGAACAAGTGGGTATACCAGGCTACAGCCATGATCCTGGTATAATTTTTTAGCTCCAGCAATCCTCTTGCATGTATAAGTGATCCAAACTGGTCTACAGCCGCCCAGTCACTTTTACAGGGCGCAGAATGGGGTGACCCCCCTTCCTGCCACCATCCTCCTTTGTTCCCGGCCTCTTCTGTTCCATTGGGGAGCCCGGGAACGCTGCACTTGGATGGGGCAACTGCAGACAGAAGAGGAGGAGGAACACCCATTTCTTCCCTTCCGCTGTGACAATGAAGTCAGAGACAATATATATGTTATGTTTCTTCCAGTTTCGGTTGTTTGTTTACTGGTCTGTATCTGCTAGAGAGGCAGACGATCTAATCAGTCTAGTTTTAATCGACTGCCTTGGAAGGCAGAGGAGGGGTCAGTGGTCTAATAGACTCCAGATCTCTCAATAAAGAGTACCCGCCTGTGCCCATGCTATCACAAGGGATGTTGTTCATTCCTTGTGATGGCAATAAAGTTAAATTTAAAAAAAAATTAAAGAAACAGTGGAAGCTTTTTATTTTTTTTTAATGGTAAGTGAATAATTAAAATAGTAAAATTTAAGAACAAATTTATAGCAACACTGTGCACCCCCGCCATAAACCCCCCCCCCCCCCCCCCCAGGTCACAAACAAATGTGAACGCACATGTAGGTCCTTCACACATGTAAATGGTGAGGTGTTGCTGCTAACATCATAGTTAAAGGATTAATTCTAGCACCACAGCTCATGTTTAACTTTAAAACTTATAACATATAAAGGCTATTAAAGCATCACCTATGAAAATGTTAGGTTCCCCAGTTTGTTGCCATTTCATTTGCATCAGGATTTTCAATCTTGACATGTTTGATGTCTGTTTTCTCTGTGCAGTATCATCTTTTTATAGTTTACCAAAAAATTGGGTATTCTGTTGCATTTAAGTGTTTTTCCTGAAAATTTACATTTGATAAATGTGTAGCACCCTTCTAGTTAGGTGCTAAGATTGGGTAGATTTAGTTCTGGCTCACTGTGTTCAGTGGAGCTGTATTTTTGTTTGCTAGGTAAATTTAGTTGTGCTGACTGTAATCTGTGCAGCTGCATGTGATTAGTTAGGTTACATAATAGGTAAGGCCGAAAAAGACATTAGTCCATCCAGTTCAACCTGTGTGGGTGCATGTGTGTCAGTGTCTATAATGCTTTCCAATATCCCTGTATGTTGTGTCCTTTTAAGATGCACATCCAAAAATCTTTTAAAGGTATCCATACTCCCCACAGTCACCACCAATTGTGGGAGAGAGTTCCATACCCTTATGGCCCTAACAGTAAAGAACCCCCTACGCAGTTTAAGGTTAAACCGCTTCTTCTCCAGTTTCATTGTGTAGCCCCATGTCCTTTTACACTCCCTAGGACTGAATACGTTGTTTCCTATGCTGGGATCCCCTTTGAGATATTTGTAGATCACTATCATATCTCCTGTCAAGCATTTTTTCTCCAGCGAGAATAAATTTGGTGTTTGCAGCCGTTCCTCGTAATTGAGGTCCTCCAGTCCCCTTATTAAATTTTTTGCCCTTCTTTGGACTCTCTCCAGCTCCAGCACATCCTTCGGAGGACTGGTGACCAGAGCTGGACTGAAAACTCCAGATGAGGCCTAACCAGAGTTTTATAAAGTGGCAGAATTATGTTTTTGTCCCTGGAGTCCCTGGAGTTCCCAAAGGGAACGTCGGCTGTTGTCCTGAAGAGCTTAGTCTATCTAACACAACAAAAAATATTTAGCCCATGGGACTTTTTAAAAGTCACACCTCAAACAAAATATATATCAATGCATAAATAGTGTATCACATGAAAAAAACTTTGATAGGACCTACAAATGCCATAAAGATACCACCATTAATCTGGAGCAACTGTGCAACTAATCTCGACGCGTTTCATGGGACAACTCTTGCTTCTTCAGGAGAGGCACAGGGGAGTTGGTTAATTGCAAGATGCTTGCCAACTCACACCATGGTGGTCAGGCTGCAAAGTATATGAAAAAACTCATGTATAGCCGTGTATATGGTACCCCAAAAGGGAAAAGAAAAATCAATAGAGCCTGCCAAGAGGTCCACTATTCTGTTCACAATAGGGAGTCCTGGCGATTGATGCTGGATCCAGCAAGGGAAGAAAAATGCCACACACCCTTGGAGGAGAGACAAAAATGGCCAGAGATCAGTTCACATGGCAGACATAGCTTGTTATGTTGTATGTGGTTTTTAAATGTATGTGAATACATTTTTTCATATTTTTTTATATATTTTGTTTGAGGTGTGACTCTTTTTAAAGAGGCCCCTTTCACACAGGCGGATAGAATTGTGCTTTTAGCTGCGGACATATGAAGTTATCTACCACAGCTAAATGCACACAATGGCCCCATTCACACACTGCGTTTAGCGTTTCATTACATGCGGTTTTGTGCAGATAGAAAAAATAAAGTTGACTGCATCCAGGAATGATTTAGCGCAGTTATCTGCAGCTATCTGCACATAACTGCAGGTAATCACAGTGTACTATTTCTCCTGCTGATAGCAGCAGCAACAAGGAAAGAAAAACAACAGGAAGCACATCAGAAATGGCAAGAATGTTCCAAACGCAGCTAAACGGAACCGCATGTAAACGCAGCTAATCGCAATGTACAACTGCAAGTGAACGCTGTGCCAGGATTCTCTGAATTTCAAAATAACAAAACATGCTTTTAACAGCGGCAGAACAGCCGCCCGTGTGAAAGGGGCCTTAGTCTATCTAATTCCTTGTAAAGGGACTTCGCTCTGGTTGCCCTAAAGAAAAAAGCCCGCTTTTAACTGCTTCTACTACAAAGACAAGTCCACAGTTTGCTATTGCAAGGACTTCTGCTTAGCTTCTCAAAAATTAGTTTGCCGTCCTCAACCTGTACACAGTTCTATTTTTTGGAGTATCCCACCTAATTGCCTCAACCCTATCCCAGTTACTCCAAAAAGAAAAGAGTGAATCAGAACATGTGCCTGGCTGTGGGGCAATCTACTGGGAAAAGAACCTGGGCAATCTACAGCGGCTCCTACAGGGATAGTGCTACAAATGGCTGCACAAATATCATGTGACAAAAAATTGCAACAACCATCATTTTATTCTCCTTGGCCTCTGTTTTCAGAAAATATATAATGTCTTGAGGGTTCTAAGTAAATTTTCCAGCAAACCCCCCCCCCCCAAATTTCTGATTTTAACATGTATTTGAGAAATGTCTGAATTGGCCCAGACTGGAAGAGGTTAAAGTATATCTGAACCTTGTAAAACAACCCATTCAGTTAAAAATAGAAATGAAAGGCAAAACATTTGTGTGTGTGCGTGTATGTGTAATATATATAATATGTGTTTTATATATATGTATATATATATATATATATATATATATATATATATATATATATAATTTTTTAGAAGTGGTCACGTAATCTGTTATCAGCTGCTTAGGGGGCTTGGAGAGTCAGGGGTGGAGAAACTGCAATACACTGATCTTTCCAGTGGCCATTGGATGATAGGTAGACTGTTTCTCAGCACAGCCAGAAAACTGACCATGCTGAGATGGATGTGTTCTTGCCTAGCATGGGCAGTTTGTAATGGGAAAATGGGGGGATTGGCAGGATCACCAGGTATTTCACACAAAGGAAGTAATACATTAGGATATTTTTTACTCAATTACACATATCAGAAAAATGAAATGTTGGGGTAACATGCTCTTTAAGAATTTTCACAAATATGTTGTTATCCCTTACAGAAGAATAATCAATCACTATCCTATTCAGAGGTAACCTTTTGAAGCTCTGAAATGCCTAATGTTGCTAATCACGTGAGGTCTTGTGGGGTAGAGTTGGGCAGATTGATTTCTAACTTGCAGATAACAGTAATGGGCACAATTAAGCTTTGAAAATTTATTTTAAGTACTTATATAGCGCCATCAATTTACGCAGCGCTTTACATATACATTGTACAATCACATCAGGCCCTACCCTCAAGGAACTTACAATCTAAGGTCCATAACTCACATTCATACATACTAGGGACAATTTAGACAGGATCCAATTAACCTACCAGCATGTCTTTGGAGTGTGGGAGGAAACCGGAGTACCCGGAGGAAACCCACGCAGAATAAAACAGAGAAGCTGATTGGTTACTATGCACAGCTGCACCAGATTCTCTGTGCACCAGTTTTAGTAGTAAGTGGCAGTTGTTGCAAGTTCTAAAGGAGATTGTAAAATGAAATTGTAAAGCTGGCCAGCAAATGAAAAAAAAAAACCAAATGGATACAATGTCCCAGTGGGAAGGATTCCTCCATCCACCTTCGTTGTGTGGATGGAACATTCCTCCCTGCTGGGACGTTGTATTCTGACAGCAGGACTCTTCATTGTCAATATACTGATCAGCGTCTGCAGCCAGCAGATCTAGACATGTTTTCCAACAAGCCAGTTTGACCAAAGTTGATCTAGTGATTGACTATTTCACACATGGATCAAAACGTTTCCTGTCCCTGCTGAACCAGCCAATTTTGATCCATCTATGGCCAGCTTAATATGTATGGTCAGTTTTAGAACAACTCAGTTTAGGCTGCAGCCCCTTTTAAAGCGGTAATAAATCCAAAAGCAAACCTTTTATTATATTGCAGCTTAGCAATTCTTGGATGTTATGGTTGCATTCCTTTTTCTTTTTATAGGCTTTTTTTTTTTTTGTCATCTGGTGATCCAGCCAGTAAGTCTGTTGATTTCATCAGTATTGGCTGAAGTTTGGCTTCAATTTCTTTAATATATCTAAATCTGCTAGTACGTTAAACACTCCTCCCCCCTGACTGACAATACTGCTGTCCAAAAGTGTCTCTGTTGCTTCTTCATTAGAGTGCAGGCACTCTAATACATGAGATGTGTTACTGGCCAGATCACCACGTGAACACAGAGGGGGAAAAGCCTAAAAAAAAGAAACCGTATGCAATCTAATGATTGGTGATCTGATATACACTCACTGGCCACTTTATTAGGTACACCTTGCTAGTACCAGGTTGGACCCCTTTTTGCCTTCAGAACGGCCTTAATTCTTTGTGGCATAAGGTGTTGGAAACATTCCTCAGAGCTTTTGGTCCATATTGACACAATAGCATCCCGCAGTTACTGCAGATTCGTCGGCTGCACATCCATGATGTGAATTTCCCGTTCCACCACATCCCAAAGGTCCTCTATTGGATTGAGATCTGGTGACTGTGGAGGCCATTGGAGTACAGTGATCTCATTGTCTTGTTCCAGAAACCAGTGGTGAGATGATTTGAGGTTTGTGATATGGTGCATTATGAAGTAGTCATCAGAAGATGAGTACACTGTAGTCATAAAGGGATGGACATGGTCAGCAACAATACTCAGGTAGGCCGTGGTGTTTAAACGATGCTCAATTGGTACTAAGGGACCCAAAGTGTGCCAAGAAAATACCCCCCCCCCCCCCACACACACACCATTACACCATCACCAGCCTGAACCGTTGATACAAGGCTGGGTGGATCCATGCTTTCATTATTTACCCCAAATTCTGACCCTATCATCTGAATGTCACCGCTGAAATCCAAACTCATCAGGCCAGGCAACATTTTTCCAATCTTCCATAAACAAAAGGAGAGAATATATGAATCAGATAACCTTGCTCAATTCAATGTGGATAACAACAGGTGAAGATAATAGACTTACAGCACCTGTGTATACATAGAGCTAATTGCAAACACCCAATTGCTCTGCAATTCGCAGAAGGATGTGTTCCTCCGAATTAGGGGGGCATATCAAAAAAACACATGGGGAAGGAACGGGATGAGATACCAATTCCACCCAATAAAGAATTCTTCAATAAGGAACAAGCAATATAGCAAAAATATAAATGAATTTATTAGAAAAAAGCTCCACATATACACCAATCAAAAAATCAAACAATGTGATAATTAATGAACCAAAAACCTCCACTAGAAAATAAAATAGACAACGTTGTCTAAAAACAAAACAACACACAGATGGCCACCACTGAACACACACATACACTCTCCTAGGTCAAAAAATGAGAAAACAGTCTTCCAAGTATATGCATAAAAATGCTGTATATAGCCAGGGGGGTAGGTGTGTGCAGCCGTAATGATGATAACTAATAGCAGCAAGTAAAGCTGGATACCATACATCAAGTGGTAATATAGGATTAGTGTCCTATGTAGGGGCTGTAGGTCAGTAGAGACGGGAATGTGCCTGCATGGATAGTTATAAACAGATTTTTCCAATGTTCTATTTACCAATTCTGGTGAGCCTGTGTGAATTGTAGCCTCAGTTTCCTGCTCTTAACTGACAGGATTGGCACCCGGTGTGGTGTTCTGCTGCTGTAGCCCATCTGCTTCAAGGTTTGATGTGTTGTGCATTCAGAGATGGTATTCTGCATACCTTGGTTGTAACGAGTGGTTATTTGAGTTACTGTTGCCTTTCAATCATTTCAAGCCAGTCTGCTCATTCTCCTCTGACATCAGCAAGGCATTTTCGTTCATACAACTGCCGCTCACTGGATATTTTCTTTTTCAGACCATTCTCTGTACACACTAAAGATGGTTGTGTGAGAAAATCCCAGTAGATCAGCAGTTTTTGAAATACTCAGACCAGCCCATTTGGCATCAACAACCATGCCACGTTCAGGCTGGGTTCACACTGTTGCCAACTGGATGCAGGTTTTCCCCGCATCCAATTCACATGACAGGAGAGTGTGACCGTCTCTCAATGGAGCCGATTCACACATCTTCAGGATGGCCATGGAGCGGATTGCCCAGGGGTCCATTTCAGGTCAAATTCAGGCAAACATTCGGGCCTGATTCGTCCCTGAAGTGGAGAACATGGACGAGCCGGACCCCCTGCTGTGAGTTTCATCTGCACACAGTGTGAACCCAACCTTCAAGTCACTTAAATCCCCTTTCTTCCCCATTCTGATGCTTGGTTTGAACTTCAGCAAGTCGTTTTTACCACATCTGGATGCCTAAATGCATTAAGTTGCTGCCATGTGATTGGCTGATTAGCAATTTATGCTACCAAGTAATTGAGCCAGGTGTACCTAATAAAATGGCCGGTGAGTGTATATTTTTGGCTTTGGCTTTTACACAGCCTTACGCTGGCCATACACTATAAGAAAAATCGTCCGAACCCATTTTCGAAAAACGAACAATTGGCCGTGAGCACTAATGATAGTACCATCACGTAATGACCGATAAATCGTTCAGTGGACATAAATGAATGCATTTTTTGTTCAATTTTTTTACATATACCGAGTGCAGACAGTTTGGACGGGAAACACATTAACCTTTCAATTTATCGTTTGTTCGGAAGAAAATTTGCAAACTTGTCCTTCGTTTTTTCGGCTCAAAAACGTCTCAACGATTATTGATTTTGTGCCCATTATCTGGCTGAAAAACGAACAAACTATCTAAATGACCGAATTTCGGACGATTTTTCGCATAGTGTATGGCCAGCATTGGGCAGTATGCCAGTATTGGCATCAGTGATGCTGATCCTCAGTGTCAGGGCCAGATAAGGCAGACCTTCACTTCAAATGAATGACTTTGCAGCAGCCCTTGTAGACGCATCATTAAAAGTGTGCTCTGGACATCTGAAATTATTCCTTTACAAATCTGAAGGCAGAAGATAAAGTGTTCAAGATCTCGCTCTTTATGTTCAAAAGGAAACAATATGAAATAGAAAGGTACCCAATACCTTTCCGGAAATGAGTACAAATTCTTCTGAAATGTAATTATCTTTTTATATATATCAAGCTGTCAAGGTGAATTCTAGTATGGTGATGGCTTCTCTTTAGTGCTTTGTCTGCAGTGTTTTACATACCCGCTATTAAACTGGCACTCAGCGCCACGGATACATCTCTGCAACTAGAACACATGACAATGGCACAGTCCCAGTGCACATCTATATTGCAACAGGATATGGCAGGTTTGTTGGGAAGTAGGGAGCAGTCTGAATGTCAGCCCTTGACTGCAAGGATAATAGGACAGTAAGGTTTTTAAAATGCAGTATTTTACAAAACTGTTCTGAAAATGCAGTATAAGTGACAGGATTTCTTTGTGAGGACAGAAGCTGTAACCTAGGGATGCACCGATACCAGTTTTTTTACAATGAGTACAAGTACCGATATATATATATATATATATATATATATATATATATATATATATATATATATATATATATATATATATTTATATATTTTTTTTTAGTACTCGCCGATACCAATTACTGATACCTACCACAACTGTTTTGTTTTAACTTCAGCTGTCAGCAATGGTACAAAGCATTGTAAAGTTATTTACAAATTAAATAAATTGATTTTTTTTTAATTTTGCGCTTTTTCAATGTGAAATGTGTAAATATATGTTAATTTATATATGTGTAAAAATGTTCACTAACAAAGCAAACAAAAAAAAGTTTTAATTGCTTATCATTTATAAAATAGACGTGAACAAAAGAAAAAAAGCAGGAAAATAATAAATAAATGGAGAATAGGGAGTTAATTAAGGCTGATTACAGTAAATTAGGGGTTATTAACGGGTTAAAAATAGGAATATTTGTTCATCCCTTTGATCTGCAGATGAAGAAACAGAAATATACAAAAAGAAACAATGTTTCTTTTTATTTTAGTGTTTCAGGGCTGAGCAATGTTGTTAATAAACATTGGCGGCTGCTTTTTGTTTTTTTTTGACAGCTCCAATTACTGGACTTCTTTAACACTGGGGAGACCCACTGACAGCTCAAAGAACCGAGCCTGAAAGTATCGGTTTCAGGTATCGGTGCATTTGCACGAGTAACCGATACTTGTGCAAATACTCGGTATAGTCACCGATACCGATAGTAGTATTGGTGCAACCCTACCAGTGTAACCAAAGTATGTTTGTAAAGTTACAAGACGGGTGCTACAAATGACTTTTTAATTACATTTGGATTTTTCAGAATAGACAACGGAATAAGTAGTAGCCATGTACTATACATAGTAGCGATACCAATACAATAGATGTGAGTACTGAAGACTGCGAAGTGGGTTATGATTGTGGTCAATGTTAATGCTCCTATGTTTTGTCCATTGCCATCACTATTCACACCACCAATTTATCCTCTGGGCCAATCAGCTGTCACTGGTTCCTAAGTAGAGTATCTAGTCTTCTCCATTGACCCTATGAAGGAGATGAGATGGTTGGCCAGCTCTTTAATTGTAGGTAGAGTTTTAAAGTAATCCTTTACTGAAAGCAAAATGGAGTTGGGAAATGCTGGCTTCTCATTCTATAAGTGCTAGTTGCCTGATTGTATACAGAGCCCCCCATTATTCTACCATGAAAGGTGTATTTCACCTTGAACAACACCCAAGGCTCAGGTGAAGCAATATTCAGGCAAACATGTCTGCAATGGGTTGTGTAACTTTTTCATACCATTGTTGCTCTTAGCTATCCTGGGATTATTATGTTCTTTATTAACAATTCACCAAGGTAGGCTTCTATTAACCAGTGTATTTATATCACACCTATAATTTCCAGGTTGATACTTCAATGATTAATTCCTCTTATGAAACAAAACTGGGAGAAAAAATAATTTACTTGGGACCAGACTGAGTTATTTTAGCACCTTATTGAAACAAAACAGATGGAACAATTCATGAAGGTGCTAATGAGGACAGTGAACTTGCCGTCAATCAAGCAATTAGCACTGTACACTTCCTCAGACGTTTAGAAAAGAGGTAATTACGAGCTTCACAGATCATTTTTATGAGGAGCAAATGATGCATCTGTAGATTCCTGTTTAGCATTACAGATAATTGGTATAGGGCCAACAAGCTGTACTAAGCAATGTGTGTAAGGATGCCCGCAATTGTCAGGATACCAAGCCCAGTTATTGGTGCTGTACTGTCGGGGGGCAGGTGGAACCACCACACTACATTGTCTCTGACACCCAAATACTGCATGGTCTGGCTGAATGTTCTTCAGCACCCCTGATACGACTTTATTGTTGTTGCTCTGGTCCTACCCTGTTTAGGACCTCTAGGGCATCGTACCCAGGCACGTGTGACAGAATGCCATCATGCGGCCTGTGGCAGTGCAGTTTGGTTCCCATTTGGAGTGTGATTTACAGCCTTAACCAGAAACTAAATATAACCAAGGAAAATACTTGGCAGTATCAGAAAATGATTGTTCAAGGAGAAAAACCGCCAGGGGCATCTGTGAGAAATATTAGCTGTGTGCTTGCAAGAGAGTGAAAGGGGTCATATTCATAGTTTTTCTGTTCAATGTTGAGTAATTGCTTTATAAAGGCATTTTCTGCTGCAGAATATAATGGGAGAAGAGAAGGCGTTAACATTATGGCAGTGAATTCATAAATTATCTTTAGGTTTTCCCATAATATCATTAAGCTGTGATGATATATAGCTGTATGATTTGGTCATTTGCAAAAGAATCTAGGCTCTATAATTTTTCAGAATTTGCATGGGGAAAAAGCATTTAAAGGAGGAGGTTGAATTCTAAAAGTTGTTGACCTTTCTTGATTTCCTCCTGAGTGATTTATGATCACTCAGGATCATAATTAGGTATGGCATAGGTAGGTATGGCTTTGCAAAGGGAAAACAAAAATAAATATGAATCGTTGGCCTTCTGATTGATGGTATTAGGTATTAAAGTGATAATAGGGTCTTGCTTTTTTTTGTTTAAAAATAATAAATATGCTATACTTACCTTCTCTGTGCTGTGTTTTTTCACAGAGCAGCCTGGATCCTCGTCTTCTCGGGTTCCTCGCCAACACTCCTGGCCCCTCTCTCCTGCCGAGTGTCCCCACAGCAAGCAGCTTGCTATGGGGGCACCCAAGCCACTGCCCTGTGTGTCCATTTAGACACAGAGCCGCGACTCAGCCCCGCCCCCTCTCTCTCACTGGTTTTGGCTGTGTCTCGGCCAATCAGGAGAGAGTCTCTCGGAAAGCTGAGGCTCTTGTGCAACATTGCATTTTTGCACATTTCAGGATATGTTTTCCGGGTTAAGCTGGGCAAAGGGAGGCGAGCAGTTTTACAGAAGGAGAGTAGTACTTCAGGCATAAAAAAGCATGCAAAAATGCATGCATTATGCATTTTTAGACACTTCCGAGATCTATGGGACAAAAAACACAGGAATACACTCACTCATACACATGTATGCTCAGTCACCCTACGCTCTATACTCAAGTAAGAGTGAACCGGGACAATTAGAAGGAATGGGATTCTGCATAGTCATGTTGGAAAATTGGCAAGAAAACCCTGCAGTGTGAAGGAGAGTGTCACACGTTAGGCTGCAGTTTCCTACCTCTGTATTCGTACTTCCTTGCTGCAGTGCATTTTCTACCCTGATTCCTTTCACTTGTGTGGTTTGGCTGTGCTCACCTATGGGCGTCACCTGCTATTCTGTTGACTTTTATTTCCTTTCATCACTTCCTCGTCCACCTCCTGTTGTCTCCTGTTGTTTGTACTTTGCAAATGTGAGTGGTCTCTGCATCCGTAGCTGGACATACCTGAGGACCACAACCAGGTTCCAGCTTGCTACAAGTCCATCCCCACCATCAGGGGCTCCTTTGTAGAAGCAGGCTGGTGCTTAGACTCCGTGCCAGGAGAACCCCGAGTTGGTGAGCTACAAGGGCTCACTACCACAGACGCTTGACAGAGGGCTTACTTGAGAATCTGAACACTTTTGAATACTGTCCTCTAATTTTTAACAGTTACTTAGTTTATAAATGCTAGTCTAAAATTTTATTGTAATCCAGCTAATTCAAGTGTTGCTAGAATGTGCATTTGCATATGGCGAAAAAGCACTGTGAAGTGGATAATAGAATGTTACCAAAATGTGTATCTTTGTCAAAACCTTTTTTTTGGTAGAGGGTGGAAGAATTGGTGACCCCGGTCAAGTTTTTAAAGCTGTCTGTGTCCCCACTGGGGGGGGGATTCAACCCTCTTATTTGTACTGGTCACTATTGTTACCAAGAATGAAAGTGGGAGGAGAGACAAAATTTAAGTTGGGGCGAGAAAAACAGAAGATTGAAGATCTTCCAACCAGGACATTTTCTAGGGACAGCTGTATAGGGGTGCAAATTCCCCTTACTGCGGAGAGATTTTCCAGCTTCCTGTTGTGTCTCTGGGACATGAAATAAAAGGAAACACCTCCAATGATACACAGCGAAAAATGCCTAAAGGGGTTTCTTCTTCCCAAATCAATCCAGAAAAAAGGTTTTGGCTATATACATACACTATGATTTAGAAAGGAGAGCCCCCTCTTTGGGAAAATAAGCCGTTATCAATGAATCGGGTTCTTTGTATAAGCTGAACTCAAGTCTAATGGCAAAATCAGCAGATGAGATACATAAAAGGAGCTGTTTTATCTGCCAACCAATGTGTAATTGTGTTTATCCAGTGACAAAGCTCTGCTACACAATGCAGCCCTGTCTGGCAGGGCAGGAGATTAGATTAGTTGTGTAACACAGGTCTTGTCCCTTGCCCAGCCTTCAAACTTGACAGTGAAAGTTGTAGCAACAGACGGAACTTATCATAGTCAGCATGCCCCTTGTTAGGACACGAGCAATGCACCACAATCAATTGGCTCCTTGTGCTGCTTCTCTCTCTCTCTGTCTGCTGCTGTACAGAGACATTAAGAGGCGGATATAAAGTCAAATTTAGGTGCATACTCTGCTTACAATAAAAAATATTACAATCAATTATGTATTTATGAAGACAAGATTTGTTTTTTTTTGTTAATTATAGCTACTGATTGTAAATGATCACCTTGTAAAACAAACCATTCGGTTTAAAATAGAAGTTAAAGGCAAGAAATGTTTGTATATATATATAAAAAAACATATCAATACCTTTTTTCCCTTTTTATAAGTGATCACATTCCCTCTGTTCTAGGCTGCATAAGAGCTAGGTGGGCACAGGAGAAGCAGCAGAAGCACACTGAGCTTCCCAGTGAATGGCTGTGCAGCGGGGGGGGGGGGGGGGGTGTCAGGGCCAGTCTGCTCATTGGAGGAGAGCACACTGAGTTCCTGGCATAGTTAGAGAATTGACCACGGTGTGGTCAGTTTTTAATAGGAAAGCAAGATGACTAGCAGGAACATCAGGGATTTCACACAAAGGAAGCAATACAAAGAGAACAGGATACTTTCTCATAAAAGTACATGGTACAGCAGGCACAGATCAGGATAATAAAGTGTTTGGGTAACAAGCGCTTTAAGTTCAGCTTTTTTGTTTCCAGTGTTTGTTAAAAAAAAAAAAAAAAGAAAGAAAAATGGAAACTCATTTGCTGCTATGTGTGGGGCCTGTGTTCTGTTTAGATGTTTTAAATCAGTCCTAATTTTAGCTCCTTGCATTGTCAGCGCCTTCTGAAGTATGATTTACATGCATTGTAGTTTTGTATATACTGGATTTATTTTTTTACAGTAACGACCAATGTTAAAGCAGAGCTCCGGGATTAAAAAAAACCCTCATTAATACACCCCCCCACACACACACACACACACAAAACACTAAACAGTTATTACATTTGTGAAATTTCTAATGCCGCGTACACACGAGCGGACTTTTCGACCGGACTGGACTGACTTCCAACTGACTTTCTGAATGAACGGACTTGCCTACACACAATCACACCAAAGTCCGGCGGATTTGTATGTGATGACGTATGTAGCCAATAGCTGCCCTAGCGTCGTTTTTTGTCCGTCGGACTAGCATACAGACAAGCGGACTTTTCGTTAGGAACTGGGTCCGGTGGAGTTCCAACGTAAAGATTTGAAACATGTTCCAAATCTAAAGTCCGTCAGATTTTCGACCGAAAAAGTCCACTGCAGGTCCGATGAAGCCCACACACGGTCGAATTGTCCGCCAGACTCGGTCTGTCGGACCAGTCCGGTCGAAAAGTCCACTCGTGTGTATGCGGCATTACCGCTTAAGAGATATGACTGATTGAATTTTCAGGAAGTCAGCTCTGTGATTCAAAAAATGCATCATCTTTTCTGGCAGGGAGGATCTCTTAGAACAGTGATTGCATCATATCATCTTCTCTCTCTCTAATTGTAATTCGACTACATTTCCCATGAATCCTTGGGATTGGAGTGAATGTGGGAGGTACACTAGGCTTGTACATGTAAATGTGAACTCTCCCACTTCAACATAAATCACACCCCTCATTCTGCAGTCAACAAGCCATACATAACACACGGTATAATAGGTTACAGCCTTATAAATGCAAAGCATTTTAATATAAATGCATATTAATATAATATTAATTTAATGCATTTAATAACTACATTTAAATTAATAAATGTAATGCATTTAATATAAATGCAAACCAGTGCAGCTTATCAGTGTCCACCAGTGCCGCTTGTCAGTGACCACCATGTCAGGGACCACCATTGCCGAATGTCAGGGACCACCATTGCCAAATGTCAAGGACCACCAGTGCCGCTTGTCAGGGACCCCCATGTCAGGGACCACCATTGTAAAGATTATTATCAGGAATCACTTGTATGACACAGTGGGGATCTCCCGCTGTGTCAGGTATTGTATGTGAGAACACCGATTGCTGATGCCCCGCCCCCCGCCATTATGATTGACAGCGCACTGTTCCTATACAGGCGGGAGATGTTCTCATATAACAATACCTGACACAGTGGGAGATTCCTGCTGTGTCATACAAGTAATTACTGATGATAATCCCTGCTCTGCACGGAGATAGCAGGAGGGTGGCGGCTGGGGCGCGGTGGAGTGGGGGGGACGGAGTGCAGGGGCGGTGACTGGCAGGAGCAGAGGAGGAGGAGGGAGTAGGCACCTCCATGGGCGGCACAGATCGCGGGCGGTGAGACCCCTTCCGCCCACAACATGTCTGCTTCCTCCTTGCTCGTTTTCAGAGGACTACAAGGGGGCGTGTCAGACCATGGCTGAGCTTAGGAGAGGGATAGCAGCCAGCGGTCTTACAAACAGGAAGTCAGCAGGCAATTACGGTTTTTCAGCAAATTCAGCAGCCTATTACAGAGGAACTACAGAGCTCAGAAGAACATGGATGGCAAAGTTGGTGAAGGTAGGAGATCAGCAACAAGGACATGGAAAGAAATTTTTGTCAGGAGTTCTGCTTTAAAAAAATTGTAAGGCAGCTATGACGTGTTGCAATGTTTCTGGGCTACTCTGTTTTCTTCTTTGCAGAAAAAACCTGTTGCTTACAGAGCTCAATTTCTCAATCTGAAATTTATACACACAACTGAGAAAAAGAAATGACTCCTCCCCTTTTCCTTGCTTTTTTAGGCACCTCCTTTTTTCATTCAACCCAGCAGGTTAAATGGAAAAAAAACTGATAGCTCCGGTCGGAACCGCTGTCCTAACAATCCGATGTTAGTACAGCCATTTACCCTGCTGTGTTATTGTGTTCTGACAGGGGGACCCCCCCCCGCCGTGATACTCATGTAAGCACTCTCTCAGTAATTGGCTGAGAGCGCGGATCAGGTGTCAGTCGGCAGAACTTTTTCAATCATGACCCTTCAATAGAACTGCCGGTTTCTGTTGGACCGGCTGCCGTACACACGGGCTGAATGTCGCCCAGTTTCTATTGAACCAGCCAACATTCAGCCCATGTGTTCTAAGCTTTATTCAGACAGGGCATAAAATTAAATGTGCCTTCCTTCAAGATAACCTATAGAATTCTAGGAATCTAATGTCGTCTTTTTTTTTTTTTTTTAATGGTTTATTTGTAAAGCAAACCTGTGAAATAAATACAGTGAAAAAGAAAGAAATAGTAGTAGTAATTAAACTGAAAACCTTCTGTTTAAAAATGCAAAAAACGCAAAATAAAATGGACTCAAAATCAATATTGCGACCCCAAAATTGTATCGCCCTAAACATCGATCGTGTAATATATCTGATAGGCCTTCGTAAAAACCTTAAGACGTTGTGCAGTGTGTAAGTAGATTTGCGCGGCTGGGGAACAAATCAAAATGAATGTTTTAGCAGTACAAAAGATGGATTTTCTTGTTTGGCTTGAAACCTTTTTACAAAGCAATAATTTAACTCTGCTGAGTGTTTCTAGCCGGGATGATAGCTGGTTTATTTCACAGCAGACTGCAAGGTGCTTCTCTATAATGGCGGGGGTCAGCTCTGGTGGGCAAATCCACTTCTCAGAGCAGCAAAGCTCCAGAGCTAAGCTTTGTTCTACAGCGTTTTGGGAAGCAGAGCAATTTGTTATTACTTTGATATAATTAGTCCACCAACTGGTTCAATGATTGAATGCTTTACTACCCAAGAGAATATTCCCCAGATATGGGATAAAAAAGAATAAACCATGAGTCAAATATTCAGTTGGAAACCAACGCATTTACTGAAATGCAACTTTTTCAAATTTCAATTTCGCAGTTAAGGAGGTCTTTGATTTTTTGATTTGTAGATTGGCCTGCTAGGGCTTCTGCCGGCAGCTCCTTGCCAACTGATCTCCGAGGATGAACTGACTGTCATTTTTTTTTCAGTGGTGAAAATGAAAATGTTTCCTGTAGATGCGGGTGTCTTACCTCTTGCTTACTGGGCACTTAAACCCCCCTCCTGCCCAGACCAATTTTCAGCTTTCAGTGCTGTCACACTTTGAATGTAAATTGCGCGGTCATACAACACTGTACTCAAATGAAATTTTTATCTTTTTTTCACACAAATGGAGCTTTCTTTTGGTGGTATTTAATCACCTTATTGGTTTTTATTTTTTGCGAAACAAACAAAAAAAGACAGAAATAAAAAAAAAAAAAATAGTTCATAGTTTGTTATAAAATTTTGCAAATGGGTAATTTTTCTCCTTCATTGACATTCGCTGATGAGGCTGCACTGATGGGCACAGACTCCAGATAAGGCGACACTGATAGGCACAGATAAGGCGACACTGATAGGCACTGATAAGGCGACACTGATAGGCACTGATAAGACGGCACTGAGAGGCACTGATAAGATGGCACTGATGGGCACTGATAAGACGGCACTGATGGGCACTGATAAGACGGCACTGATGGGCCCTGATGGGTAGCACTGATGGGTGGCACTGATAGATGTCACTGATGGGCACTGATAGGTGGCAATGGTAGGTGGCACTGATGGGCACTGGTAGGTGGTATTGATAGGCAGCACTGGTGATTTATAGGTGACACTGTTGGCACTGATAGGTGACACTGTGAGCACTGAAGGGTGGTACTGTGGGCACTAGTAGGTGGCGCTGGTGGGCACTAGTGGGTGGCGCTGGTGGGCACTGGTAGGTGACGCTGGTGGGCACAGAAGCCTCTGCAGAGGCTCTCCACAATCGGGACCGAGGTCTCTCTCACAGATGCCGGTGATCGGCTTTTTTTTACCAGAGAAAAAAATAGCCGATTACTGGCTCTGTTTACATCACATGATCAGCTGTCATTGGCTGCCAGCTGATCACGTGGTAACGGGTCAGGATCGACCCCTTATTCCGATCTGTGATCAGCCGAGTCTCATAGACTCGCTGATCACAGAGCACACTGCGCAAATTAAGTCCGCGCTGCTGCCGTCTTTCAGCTGTAGCACGGACGGGAAGTGGTTAAAGGACACAAAGAGAACCTATTCTTAGGTGGTCCTTTGCTGCCGTCACATTTGCTTTGTAATACAAAAACTATATGTATAAAATCTAAAAATAAACCACTTTATTGAAACGTTAGAATAAGTATAGTTTAAAGCGTAACTCCACTTTTCTTGAGATTTTTTTTTCCCCCTCTGGGTGATCTATGTGCATTGCAAGGATTTAAAAAAAATTGTTGTAGATTCCTACCTTTTTGTTTTTCTGAAGATATAGTTGTTTGTGTCCATGTTCAGAGTGAATCTGTGTGGGAGTAGTTTTATAATTATCAATCAGCTGCTGCACCTGCAGGGCTCTAACGAGGAAAGCTGCAGGGTCTACATCCCTTTAGGCTCCTTTCACACATGCAGACTGTTCATGTCTGCCTGTCAGTTTTTCAGGCAAACCTGAACGGACATTCTATTCGCCTCTGTGGAGCGACGGATGTCACCGCTGACATCCGATCCGCTAATTCAGACGGATGGAAACCCTATTTTCCATACGTCGATCGGATCGGATGAAAATGGACAGGCGGTCCATTTTCATGTGATTCCCCCATAGAGGACAGCAGAGCTCTGAAAGTTCCATCTCTCGAATCGATCCCCCACTAAGCAAGCGGAGTCCATCAATATGGACATTATGTGTGAAAGAGCCCTTAGACCTGATTTTTCTCTGAGTGTATCGCTTCAAAAATCACATTTTTGTTGCAGGAGATGCTCAAAATCTGACTTGTATCTTAGTGCAGACTTATGGGAAATTTAGTAGGTCAATCACACAAGCAGAAAATAACATTTCTGGGGTCATTTTGTACATCGTTCGTGTACAGAAGGCCTCCAGGTAGCCATATTGCATTGCAGAAAATTACAGCGCTGCAGATTAAAAAGGAAAAGTAATTTTTAATAACATTCAAGTGCAGTATGACTTGTGTTGCAATTGTATACGCTATATATATATATATATATATATATACTTTTTTTATTTGCTAATTTCTTTATCCTTTAAAGGCAGGAAATGCAACAGAACATGGTATGTTACAATTTTTTCTTCTCAGTATATAGTCACGTAAATATAAAACTTTAGATAGATTTTTACTCCAAAAGCATTTTATTAAAATAAATTTGATAAAAATCAAAAAAATCGATTTCAATAAAATAAAATCTGATTTATTCATTTATTTATTTTTTTAAATCATTGAAACATAGTTTACTTCATCAGGAATAATGATACTTGCAGCGCTGCACAAAGCAGAGGCAGGAATAGATCCCTGGTTCCCAGAAGACAGGGTGCCAGCATACTGTATCCTTCCCATAAGAAATAATGAAAACTCAGATAATTCGTTCCAAAACCATTTATTCATATAAAAATGATTAAAATATGAGCAAAAGCTCATATTAATACTGTACAGTACTGTAGTAGGAATACTGTACTGTACCTCTGTGTTGAAAAAAAAAAGAAGAATCGCAGTTTTAATGTAAAAAAGAAAAAAAGAATTACACTCACAATGTTAAGGAGTCTGGAGCTCATACATGTAAAGCTGCGCAACAAGACCAGTTTTTTTTTGTTTTTTGACGGCGAGAAAAAAGAAGACGGTGGCGGCGGAGGAGGGAGAAGACGATGACACCAGGAGAGAAGACCCTGGAAGAGACAACATCGGGAGAGACGGCGGCTAAGAGCTATTTTACTAATAAAGGAATTGTCAAAAACTGGCTCTTGTTTTTTTTTTTTTTTTACTTTTCGCTGCTTTTTTGGTGAATGGGTAGGGGTATAATGTACCCAATACCCATTGACATAGGGTGGGAGGCCGAGATCTGGGGATGACTCATCGGTTGCTAAGAATGCGGCGGCCGGCTTCACAGCCCCCTGCTTAGCAACAAGCTATATACAGTGGTAAAATAAGAATCACAAAACACATCAAAAATCGCATCACAAAAGCACCACTTGCTTTCTGGTGCAGCTCCATTGAAACCTATTAGCCGCAAATTGAGGGGAAAAAAAGTCCCTGACCTTTCAAAAAACGCATCAGTCACAAAACGCATAGTTGCGAGCTAGTACCATAGGAAACCGTGTTAAATGGACTTTAGTGCGTTTCTGCAAACTGCAAAATGCACTAAAAAAAACGCATAGATGTGAACGTAGGGTAAAAGTTATTCTGGAACATAAATATGACAGGCAGATATTTATAACTCACTTATGTTCCAGCAACCTGCCCTGGAGCAGTATACTGTACTTATAATACATAATAACTTACAAAACAATGATGAATTATCTGAAAAAATATAAAATGAAGTCTATTGTGGTTATATAACTGAACTGATGATTGCAGTGTGGACATGCTTCCAGATGACTGTATATACAGGTATTATACAAGTGCCAGACAAGAAGTGCCAATTCCACTCTGAACAAAGAAATATGTATAGTAAAAGCTCCAAGATTGTGAAAGCAGAGGAAGAAAACCTTGTTCTCTGATTAGGATTGGAAATTCCGGACCCTGTTTAGTACAATGAACCATTTTCCGAGTCAATGACTTGTAGGAAAAAGATTTCTAAACTGTACAGACGGCTTGAAACATTAGAGTGCATTTCCTGGCACATGAGGGTGCCTAGACACGTCTGTGCCCACAGCCTCATAGATGTATTGTATATCTGTAGCATGAGATCCAGGACACTGCTGCCTCTGACGGCTAATTTCAGGAGATTTGAAATAAGATTTGGTCACCACTGCGCTGTTCATTTTATTCCTTGATGGAGACTCTGACACGAGAAACCCTGGCTTTTCCAAGACGGCTACCCATACACATAGACACAATGTAGAACAAGGTATGGTAAGTCGGTAACGAGTATGATCAGCTGGTAATAGTCCACACTCCACAGGCAATACTGGTGACTGGTCTTTAGCCCTCGGCCTCCCTTATTTTGGGCAAAGCATCCACCACAGTTCAGTTCTGAAACTCTAGGTTTACTAGAGAAGGGACAATCTCCTTCAGTTGAACTATACACAATACAAGGGTTTTAGTAAACCATATTACAGTTTTTCTAGTCCGAAAAACTTGAGTTTACTTTACCTTGTGATTTTGTTTAAAGCGAGTTCCAAATTGGAGAATCTGTCTTCATTTTCCGTAACTGAGCTCAGTCTTTTGAAAAGCAAAGCTATGTCATCAAAAACAAAATGCTTGCTGCTGGGGATGGCTTTGATAGGAATTGTAGCTTTGTGTAGATATCAGTGTTGAGTGATTGACAAGTAAAACATGATTATTTGGGTTGTGTACAAGACACCCCCAGTGATGCCATGGTTAGAGGCACAGCTTTTGCATTTTTTTAACAGTATTAGAAAATCACAGCAGATTTACATATTTCTAATATCTACATTTCTTTATCCACTGATCATTTTGATTTGTGGTTTTCACTAAAGGTAATTTATTTTTATGCATTTTTTCGTACACCTGAATTTTCTAGATTTGTACCACCTTTAAAGAGTGCATGTTGCTTTTATTAAAACGTTTCCAAATCCTAAGAGATGTCTCATTCTTTATTACCTTAGATATAGTTTGTCATCAGTGAAATCATGTCATTTGTAATGTACTTTTTTTAATAATCACAACTCAAGCATCCTTTAGTACTGTATTCAAAACTACCGTCTGATGATTTTCACCAACCTGTACATCCTCCTACTTAACTCTACTTCTGAATCCTATGACCAGCCCATAGCACCTGTGTATAATATTGCAGGAAGGGAAACAGTACATTAAGGGCCCTTTTACCGGATTGGACCCTCCAGTCTCCTCTATGGAGTGGTGGGTTTCAACTGACATGTGTCTACTGACACCCAACGACATCTGATTCGATCCTGTCCACTAAAAACAGACGAATGGGGATCCATCCCCCATCCATCTGGCGGATTAGATGGCAGTTGGGTGTAAACGGACAGGCGGTCCGTTTACATCCGACTGCCCATAGAAAAGAGCGGGCAGATTCCCCGCTAAGGCAGACTCCAACGGAGCCCACCCCGTGTGTAAGGGGCCTAAAACAGAATATTATGCAGTCCCATGCATTTGATTTCAATTTGAGTTGCACCACTTGAAACCCTTGAGGAGCTGCTATCTGAGTTGTGTGATCAAGCAATTGCTTGGTTTGGCCTTCATCAATATTTGTATTTTCTGCAGAATTTTGTCAGAGCATTTCTCAGCAAATTTGATTTCCAGTTAAGTACATTTTTCAGGGTCCGGGTGGTTTGACTGACATTTTTTTGGTCATGCAACACTATATTCAAAAACATTTTTGAGACAGATGGCACGTTCTTTTGCTGACGACTAAGAAAATAATGTCAGAACAGTATAAACCCCCCTCTAAATGACCTCTTTTTAAAAAGTTGACACCCCAAGGTAGATTCATTTTTTGCTACAATTTTCTGAAAAGGAAGAAAGATGTTGGCATTGGGGGGGTTTAAAACATGGAGTTTGGTAATGTGCACTAGATACAGTACAGATCACATACAGTGGGAGGATGGAGTTGAAGGGGTCAATGTGCAGAATAAGGGAGGTGAGGGGTAAATATACAGAGACGGGATGGAGCTGGCATAATACTGTAGAGGGATGGCTGACACTATTTCTGGTACTGGATGGGACTTGTAATAATTTACACTATTGGCTGCAGTCAGGAGGTATTTTTAGGCCCCTTTCACACTTGTGCGACCTGAAAGTCGGGCAATTTTGCCGTGATTTTTTCCCACGATTTTGCCATGATTTTGCCTCAATTTTGATGCGACTTGAAGCAATGCCTGTGAAATCTTGAGGTCTATGGACCTCAGGTCGCATCAAAGTATGACCAAAGTAGTGCAGGGACTAATTTGAAGTTGCACAGATATGAATGGAACTCATTGGAAGTCATGGGGTATGACTTGTCTTGCGACTTTGCAGTCCCAAGTCGCAGGACAAGTCGCACAAGTGTGAAAGGGGCCTTGGTGTGTTAGAGGAAAGTGAAAGCTGGATGCTAACTGCAGCCATTGTTTGCATTCTGTTATGCTGTGATCATCCCACCTTCAGGAGTGCACCGTCCAAGTGCTTATAACAAGGAGACGGCAAATGATTTAATAAAACCTGAGTCTGCCCACTGTATGCACTGCACAGGAATGCCACAAACATTGTACTTGCACAATATGCTTTCATTGCTGTGGCAAAAGAGAGTCTAAGACCAGCCATACATGGTTCAAATTGAGATTTGAACCATTAGTGGGCAGTCTGAATGTACCAAGTTAATTTATCGATCAACTTGGGTACAACTAGCCTGCCGGATTCACTTGCGATTATTGCAATCGGCTGCTATAGCCGTTAGAGATAATCACTGTCTTCCCCTGGCAGGGACAGCTGCCAGGGGAAGACCCCCGCTTCCACCCTGGTTGCAGGAAAGAAATTCTCGTTGTCTTTGGCCTGCCTAGCACAACACCCAACACAGTCATTAAACTTCCATGACATCTTAAAGCGGTGTTCCTCCCAAAAAATAAAAAATAAATGTCAGCAGCTACACATACTGCAGTTGCTGGCTTTTAACAATAGGACACTTACCTGTCCTGGAGTCCAGCGATGTTGGCACCACAGCTGATGTTTCCATCAGCTGTCAGGTGCTGCCACCTCCATTGCGGGTAAGGGTACCCAGCAGTGTAGCCTTACGGCTTCACGCCGGGAACCCTACTGCGCATGCGCGAGGCCCCGCTCCTCTCTCCTACTGGCCCGGCAACAGGGAGAGGAGGAGGAGGGAGGAGGAGGGAGCCCGGCGGTGATGTCATAGGCCGTGGCCCCGACTTCCAGAAGTAGAAAGAGGATACCTGTCTGAGACAGGTATCCTGTCCCCCCCCCTCCCCCCGAAAGGTGCCAATTGTGGCACCAGAGGGGGAGAGGAGACAAATGAGCAGAAGTCCCACTTTTGGGTGGAACTCAGCTTTAAAGAAGGACTTAATAAAATAGTCAGTGTCTACTTAGCAAGAATAAACACTTTCAGGTCAGAATTATGTAACAAAATATGTAGCATAATGTGTGCAGTGGTAAGGAGTCTGCCATATGTAGTCAAGCATACTTAATGCAGTGGCCAGGAGTATGAAATGTACAACAAAGAAATATACCATTTAAAATGTAGCATAAAGTTTGCAGAGGTCAGGAGTATGCCATACTCTGTATAGTCCAGTGTGCAAAGTGAAACGGCCAGGAGTATAAAATGTACAGCTAATGTATATTGTGCAGGGCTGAGGAAGGCATAATGCACAGAGTGAAGGACTCAGGACTAGGTAAAACACAGGCCAATGTACAAAAATTACCCCCCACCCAAAAAGGCCTGAATATACAGATATTTTTTTTTATTCTTTAGTTTTATTTGAGGCCATTGCATTTTGTAATGTTAGATTTGTATGCCTGTGGATGACCAGTGAAAATTTGTTGTTGTAAATGGCAACCAGTCTGAATCATCTGTTTTGCTGTTAGTTCTATGCTGCAGAAAGGATCATTGTTTGCTAAGGGCAACAAAGTTTTTTTGCCTTTTTTTAATTTTTTTTTATTTCATAATACTTTTTAGACTCCTTGGCTTAGAGGGTAAAAAAACAGTCCTGTTTTATACCTGATATTTTTACACGCTGCAGTAGATTGGGTTTTTGACTTGTGTGGTTTCTAAGTATTGGATTTTATTAAATACGAGTTTTCTTCCAAATACATTTCAAAGCTGTATATAAAATTACTTTCTGAGAACACAATACCATCCAACGCATAGTCTACGATTTTATACTCTGAATGACTTTTTAGTTGTTGACAAAACATAGACCTAAAACTGAGAACCGATCTAAAGCTTGTGCATCTATCTAAAAGGTACAGCAACATGTCAACAGACTTGTTCATTGTTTGTTTTTCTGTGTATTTGTGCATAAATTAAAAACTATTGTCATTCTACAGCTGTCCTGCCTACAGTTGTTGCTGAGTCCTGGAACAGAGAACCATTCTCTTATTGCAGTTGCAGCCCTAAGGCTCGGTTCACACATGGGCGGCACGACTTGCAGGTCGCCTCAGCGAGGCGACCTGCAAACGACTGCCGGGGCGACTTGCGAGACGACTTCTGCATAGAAGTCTATGCAAGTCGCCCCAAGTCGCCCCCAAAGTAATACAGGAACCTTTTTCTAAGTCGGAGCGACTTGCGTCGCTCCAATTAGAACGGTTCCATAGCACAGAACGGGAGGCGACTTGTCAGGCGACTAGGTCGCCTGACAAGTCGCCCCAGTGTGAACCGAGCCTAACAGTGTAACAATTGACAATTGTAGCATATGATGTGGGTTGCAGACCCGGAACTGCATCTCCCACAAGTCATGTAATGCCGTGTCCCATGATAGTCCCACGTATTATACATAATTACATGTATAGACACAGTTCTCATCTGCCCAGGGATATATCGGTCCTGGATTGCAGGATGTGGCCATGGTTTGATTTGTTGACCAGCTGAATTGTAAAGTAGACCTCTAGCAAGAACTGTTTGTGTTTTGGAAGAGTGGTGAACAGGAAGAACCTCCTAAGAGTTTTTTTTTTTTTGCGGTTTGTGTTCCTGTTTAGAAGATACCGTTTGCCCTCACTTCTGTTCTGGAAATTGGCACACCTAAATTACAGCAGCTAAATTGTCAGGACAAGCCTGATCATTGGAGGAGAGCAGGCTTAGTTCCCAGTATAACTAGAGAACTGACCACAGTGTGCTCTCCTGCTTGCTGTGGTCAGTTTTGAATAGGAAGGCAGAGAATCTGGCAGGAACACCAGTGATTTCACACAAAGGAGAACAGGATTTCATACAAAGAGAACAGGATACTTTCTCATACAAGTACATGGTACAACAGACACATATCAGGAATATGAAATGTTGGGTTTACATATTCTTTAAGTCATAGCAGCTGATTTCCAGAAATATATACAGGAATTGAGTATCCATAATAGAATAATTATTAGGATAGCTAAGCCAGACCCTGCTGAAAAGAGAGAGGCGGACAAACCCACCATTTCATGTCAGCTTCAGTACATCTTTTATGTTTTGTACATATGTTTTTGTCTTGGCCACAGGAGGACAGGCAAGATGTCCTCTCAGCACAACCAGAAAACTGACCATGCTGAGATGGATGTGCTCTCATAACTGGTGTGGTCAGTTTGTAATAGGAAAGCAGGGCAGTAGCAGGAACACTAGATATTTAACACAATGGAAGCAATACTAAGAGAACAGGATACTTTTTAGCACAAGTACGTGGTACAGCAGGCACACATAAGGAATGTGAAATGTTGGGGTAACATATTCTTTAATTTCTTCTTCTGTGGACCTTGAGAAATAAATACTCCATGGTGCATCCAGCTGCGTAGGCCAATGGGGGCTCATTGTACAGCTGATATACTGCTTGTTAAGAGTATGTACATATTTATTTGATTGTCTATAGCAGCCTTTCTCAACCTTTTTCTGCATGGGGGGAACCCTTGAAATAACTTTCCGGTCTCAGGGAACCCCTGCTAATAATGACTATATCTACAACTCATTATACATTAGTGTGATGGTCAGTGGGAAGAATGCTCCTTAGATTTGTGGTCATTGGGAAGAATTACCCCCTTACAGATAGCTAAAAAGAGCAACGGTGTCAGTGGGAACTTATCTGAGAGGCAGAAACTGCTCATTGCTCAAGGAACCCCTGGTAACCTCTGGAGGAACCCTGGTTGAGAAACCCTGGTCTATAGTAAGGTCACAGTTAAACTTTAAGGACAGTCTTGGAGTCTGGCAGTCTAAGTGAGGGAGGTATTGTACTGTTAGGGCTCTTTCACACGGGGAGTCCGTATGTCCATTTTTCATCCTTCCGTTTTTGAATGAAAAATGGACATACATGTATCCCTATGGAGCGTCGGATGTCAGCGGTGACATGTCCGCTGACATCCGACCCGCTCCGATCCGAAAAGTGTAATGGAGGAAAACCCTACTTTTCCATCCGTTTTCGGATCGGATCGGGTGACGACGGACACTACGGTCCGTCCTCATCCGATCCCCCATAGGGGAGAGCGGCGCTCTGACAGGTCCGTCGCTGCACAGTGTGCAGTGATGGACCTGTCATCTTCCTGCTCAGCGGGGATTGGCGGAGCGATCCCCGCTGAGCAAGCGGGTGTTCATGGGGATAGTGTTTATTCTTGTTTGGTTACAAGAAAATTTGTGTACAGCCTGCCACTATATTATTTTCTATTTTTCTTTTTTTACTGCATGCTCTGAAATATTCAGTTGTCTATGACCTCTAATGGTTTTCAGTTATTACCGAAGACTTTGTCACTGTCATGACTAGAATCCGCAGAGCTTTTATCTTGACCTGAAAACTGAGTACCGTGGATTATTAGTTTGTGCAATTAGTACATTCATTATCAGATTAGGTCCATTATAATTCATTCAGTCCTCCAAGGCATTGATTAGTAGATGCTCCCATTTACTAATAATTAGGCTATCCCTAAATGCTAGGATCCTGTAGGTAATAGAGCATGTCCTGGAGCAAGCTGTTTATCCGAAGACAAGTGTAGTAACTGCTGACATCTACACTAAAAACATTTTCTCCAGCTAAATGTTACATAATTACATAGTAGGTGAGGTCGAAAAAAGACACAAGTCCATCAAGTCCAACCTATGAATGTAAATGGTTAATCTTCCTATTGTTTTCTTCTTATGCATACAAAATATTAGTTTTGCAAATATTTCAAGCAGAACCTAACCATATCAAAGCACCACAAACTGAAAACTCTCCAATTCATTTTTAATATTTAAAGCAAGGTTACCCAGCCATCCATGTCGCCATGCTTAATTTTCTTGAGAAGTCACTTTAAACACCCCCTAGAATTTCTAACCCTGCCCATCTTGAGTAAACATAGGGTAGTGACCGGAACCTTGTGGAAAAAGACAACTTGCCCACATCCCTGTACAGCTACACAATGGGAAGTTTTCCTCTGATGGGACTTTATAAGGCAAGAGTCTTGAAACAATGTATCAAAAAATATAATATAATTTTATTTATCAAAAAGTTAAAACATGACAAGAAATGATAAAAAGGAGGTGGATGCCAACAATTTCAGATGGTGGTAACATAAGGAGTATACATGACTAAACACAATGATACACTTAACCCCACATGAGCTGTTTCAGCGAGAAAGCTGTACAACATGTTTGGTTCTTACTGTGTTGTTTATTCTTCTTTTTCTTTATAAAATGTTTTTAGATAAGTATATACCTCACCATCAGTCCCTGAAGAAGAGGTCCCAACATTTATAAACCTCGAAACGCGTCGGGCCTTGTTGTACAGCTTTCTCGCTGAAACAGCTCATGTGGGGTTAAGTGTAGCATTGTGTTTAGTCATGTATACTCCTTATGCTACCACCATCTGAAATTGTTGGCATCCACCTCCTTTTTATCATTTCTTGTCATGTTTTAACTTTTTGATAAATAAAATTATATTATATTTTTTGATACATTGTTTCAAGACTCTTGCCTTATAAAGTCACATCAGAGGAAAATGTCCCATTGTGTGCCCATCTTGAGTAAGGGCAAATGATTAATGTAGCATTTACTTCCTGGAATTCATCTGCCCTTAGCTCAGGCATGCAGGCAGGAGGTTACACTTGACTGCGAAAGCCCCTCCTCCAGATGAAAGCAAAACATTTTGGCCTAGGCCAGAAACCAGGCAGCAACTAAAGAAATATAAAAAAAAAAAAAGGTAAAACAATTAAATGTAATATACACTATATTGTCAAAAGTATTGTGACGCCTGCCTTTACATGCACATGAACTGTAATGGAATCCCATTCTCAATATTGAGTTGGCCCGCTCTTTGCAGCTATAACCACTTCAACTCTTCTGGGAAGGCTGTCCACAAGGTTTAGGAGCGCGTTTATGGGAATGTTTGACCGTTCTTCCAGAAGCGAATTTGTGAGGTCAGGCACTGATGTGGACAAAAGGCCTGGCTCCCAAAGGTGTTCTGTCAGGTTGAGGGCAGGACTCTCTGCAGGCCAGTCAAGTTCTTCCACCCCAAACTCACTCATCTATGTCTTTATGGACCTTGCTTTGTGCACTGGTCCAAATCATTTGGTGGAGGGGGGATTATGGAGTGGAGTTGTTTTTCAGGGGTTGACCTCAACCCGATAGAACAATTTTGGGATGAATTAGAGCATAGACTGTGAGTCAGGCCTTCTCGTCCAACATCAGTGCCTGACCTCACAAATGCGTTTCTGGAAGAAAGGTCAAACCTTCCATAGACACACTCCTAAACCTTGTGGACAGCCTTCCCAGAAGAGTTGAAGCTGTTATAGCTTCAAAGGGTTAGCCAACTCAATATTGAACCCTACGGACTAAGACTGGGATGACATTAAAGTTCATGTGGTGTAAAGGCAGGTGTCCCAATACGTTTGACAATATAGTATATATTCCTATACACTATATTACTCATGCCAGCAGCATAATGTTTAAAACTAGTTAAACAGATTGAGAGTTTAGTTCAGTTTTTAATACATGGTGCACCAATGGCACTGGTTTTGCAAAAACAGTGCCATGTTTTGTTTTCCTTGACTGCCTCCCCCTAAATAATTTTTATATAGAAGCCATGCAGAGCAGACAGTTTTATTTAAATGTGTATGTAATTTCAGCTATTCAGCTCTATAAACAAGGTATTTTCACCAAATCAGTTAAGGTTAGCCTGGTAAATATGTGAAGTCTAGTGCTCCACCTACTGGCTGGAAATACAGGAATATGGAATAATAATTCAAAATATTAGCCTGAATACCTTTTTTAACATTTATTTTGTATCAATCAACATTATAAATCATACAAATGCAAATAAAAAATATAAATTAGCTTTTAGGAATCTGGTGCTTCATTGAATCTGCTGTTGTAAATCCTAAATGGTTACGATTTTAAAGCGGAGCTCCAGTCTGAAAAAAAAATAAGTCAGCAGCTACAAATACTGTAGCTGCTGACTTTTAATATAAGGACACTTACCTGTCCTGGGTGCCCGCGATGTCGGCCCCCTAAGCCAATTCATTAATCAAGTTCGAGTGCAGGCACCGGCATTGTAAGTAAGGGAAAGCGGCAGTGAAGACTTCAGGGTTCACTGCCGGTCTCCTACCATGCTGTGCTTTCTTAATGGTCCCGCTGCCTTCTGGGACATGTGTGTTCCCAGAAGGCAGCGGAAGGAAGAAAGGGCCGGACATGTCGTAGATCCCTGATCGGCGATCTTGCCCAGAAGTGGGAGCGGGTACTTGTCAAAACCAGGTACCCGCTCCCCCTTCCCCTCAAATAGTGCCAAATGTGGCAGTGGAGAAGGGGAGGGTGCGAACAAGTGGAGCTTACCCCTTTTGGGTGGAGCACCGCTGTAAGTAGTATTTTGATGCATTTTATTATTCTATACCCTATTTTGTTGCCTATATCCTAATCATCTTGGACGCCTTCGCTAGATTTCTGTATACATATTCTATGTACAATGGGCACAGAACTTTTAGAGGATGAATACCTTTTTTTTAAAGTGATGCTGCAGTAGCCAAAATAAATCCCAGAGGCAGTTTAAATCTAAAGAAGTATTTTATTTATCTGGCCTGTATTTCCTACTTTTGCTTTTTTCCAGAGCTACAGCCTCTGCCACAGTCTTTATTTGACACTTCCTGTGTCCCCTTGTTATGCTTCAGGGCTCTTTCCTGTTATCTCTACATCACTCCAGGGTGCATTAGTGGCATAGGGGTCAGTGGATGCAACCGCAGCACTTGTTGCAGGAGAAATCCAACACACCAGAAGTGTCAAATGCTGAAGAATGTGGCAGATGCTGTAGCTCTTTAACACAATGAAGAAATGAGTATAATGTCACTTCTTTGCGAGGAAGTGCTGTTTATGGCAGCTACAGTGTCATTTTAAAGAAGAGAGAGCTCATTGCTGGCTAAATAGAAGTCATAATGGCATAAAAATGAGAACTGCTGAGAACATTTTAATTGCCGCTAATTTAAAAAACAAAAATTGCCTAGCTGGCATGAAGGTGGCTGATGTCCGATTAATTTTCTCTGGTGTGAAGTTATTAAAGGCACAAATCTGCTTCTTGCTGGGATAAGTGATCTTCCTTTATGTTCCTCAGTACATTATAGGAGGGGGCTGGAGGGAGATGACTTATCATTTTCGATGGACTAGAGGAATGGATGGCTGGAGGACCAGAATTCCAGCACAATGTAGAGTAATGGAGCTCTGGCCGCCATCCAAGGAAGTGGAATGCTACGGAGACCTGTAATTTGCTTACCGATCTGCTTTGTTAGAGGAGAACTTAAACCATTCCAACAGTTTGTGAGCACTTAATCAAGATGTAATGATGCCAATTTCAGGTCAGTGGGGGAGGAAGAGAAGCCGCCTTATCTGCTAACAAAGGATGGAAACGAACCAGCAGCTACTGTATTCTGTAGCAATTTTACAGCCTGTAAAGGGAGTTTTAAATTATGTTTACTAACGCTGCTTGTTGCCACTTATCATATCTGCAGTCCGCTCCAAAATTACATCTTCTAATAAATGGAGAGAGCTAGAAATCCAGCTGTTTGACATCAAATTTCATCACAAGTGTTGAATAAGTTCCAGATTTTAACACGACTATGTCCATTCACATCGGTCCTACTGATATTGTGTAGGTAAAAGATAAGAATATAACAAACTTATTTTGAATGACCTAACCAGTAGTGCTCCTATATACCTTGTTCTTAAACATTGGACAGTTTAGGGCTACTCCCTACAATAACCCTATATGAAGAATAACATAGTGGGTATATCTACCCAAATACTGCAGGGACAGGATGACTCCCTCAGATCTTAAGGTGTATATATAGGCTTTAGGCAGAGTTCTTTTCGTATGCCATATTTTGTTATGCTTTCTGTATGTACTAGTATATTTATAATGTTGTCCATGAAACCATTTGCTGTATTGTCTGTGAAAAACCTTAATAAAATATGTATTAAACCAAAAAAATGAATATAACAAACTGCTTAGGAACCTTGATGGCCAATTGTGGTCGACCATCCTTTTAGCCTTCCCATAGGCATCAATGAATTGTAACACGGATGGGACTCCTGGAAGGCAAATTGCAGGCAACAGTGAAGTTGTGGGATCAGCTTACATGCAGTCTGTTGATTCGGATTTTCTCAAAGTACTTCAGCAACATACTTTGAATCCTAGGTCTTAAAACTTTGCATGTCTAGAACAGTAAGCATTACAATTTATAGATGGCTATGTTTTCGAATATAAATTGAAGGGCAGGACTGCTACTTCCCCCAGACTGTAAATTTTTCTGAAACACTATAGAACAAATTGTATAGAAGCAACACGTGGCACCTTCACAAAATCTTCATTAAAGCATTATTTGAATTGAGCCATTAGTGATTAGATGTAGAAGACCCAGCAGGAGTTCCCAGCGAATAGCTGCAGGCAGAAGCCCCATAGAAAGCAACATGAGAACCACAGCTCCAGCAGCTATTTAAGGTTGCTTGCATGTATTCGCTCATGGACCGATTACCTGCAAATGATCGGCCCTGGAACAGAGACTCTGCATCCACTAGCAGGTAACTGCTGCATGAGTGATTACATGTGAACAGCCTCAAATAGCTGGGGAAGGAGTTAGCTTCCTATTACCTTCAGTGGGGCTTCTTCTGGCAGCTAATCGCTGGGAACCCCTCCTGCGTCTCCCACATCTAATTCTTAATGGCCCAGTTCGAATAATGAATGGGGCCTAAAGTAGTAAAGACTTGTACTCTCAAATTCGAACATTTTACAAACTCCACAAAGAGACCTGCTCAACACTCACTAAACAGGAGAAAGCCCTATTGTAGATCCTTTTAGAGAGCTTAAACCCACTATCTCTAGAAAGAAAGAAAAAAAAAAAAAAAACAGGAAAAGTTCTGCTCAAAAGGTGTCAGGAGCGGGACCTCTTAAAGCTTAAATGAGTAGGGTCGACCCTTGAAATTGGTGGTGAAATGAAATATGCCTATGACTTGCTGTCAATTAATCTCAGTGCTCTTGCTAAAATTAACTTTTAATAGAATTATTGGCCTTTTGTACCAGGGTCTCCACCTGACTGATTCAACCAACTACCCAGCTGCTGATCTAGCAGGTCTGCATTGACTATCATTTGGCTGGGCCAATAAGCATAGCAGCCCCAGCTGGTGTAACAAAGTGATAAAAGGTTCTGCTTTTACTTGTTTGTGATTGGCTATTAGATGGTCCACAGATAAATGTAGTGGGGTATAACAGACTGCTAAACAGTGATTACTAAGAAGGGAGTGGTCAGAGTTTTAGTGATGCCATACAGGTTCTTATTGAAAGGATTATTTAAAATTTCAATACAGTTACAAGCTTCTACTGAAAATGTGTTTTACCAATGGCACAATTTTTTATTGTGCAGACAACTTGCATTTGTGTCAATTACACTCTTCTCGTTGAGAATATATAGGCTTCATCCTTAGTGACTTTGCAGCAGGCAGTATGATATGTAGCAGATTGGGTCATCTTTAATGATAACCGATATGAATGGTGTGGTCAGGTGGCAAATGCCCATGTTATTTGTGGGAAGGCTGCCTTATGAATAGTTTGTGTTTAAGTGATGGCCCTTCTTACTAATGAATGGACAGGCTGAACTTTTAAGTGATGTCACTGGAACCTGGAGGAGGATAGACAGCATTTATATATCATTAAATACAGATAAAGGATAGGCAAAGCTTTTAGTTATGCAACAATATGTCGATAAAGGATTGGCTAGACTTTCAGCTATATCATTGAATCCCGATATTAGGATAGGGAAAACGTAACAGATGAGTCACTTGATCCTGGTAAAAAAGATCAATTTAACTCACAACAATGCCATTGGAACTTGGTGGAAGCTGTTGAATTTTCATTAAGTCTTGGTGAAAGATGTGGTTGAGAATTTCCAGTAAGGTCTTATGATGGTGGAAGATTGGTTGAATTTTAGTGATGTCACTGGATCCTGGTGCAACTATGCAATACATTTTCTATTGTGTTTAAAGTATGGGTGAACTTCAAACGGTTAATCACTGCATCTGGGCACCACAAGCCAAAAACGCTACTTAATTTTTTTTTAATATTCAAAGAAAACTCTCTCATCCATCCACGCCTCAATATTTTGGTGAGAAATCTCTTTGCAAAACACCCCCTAGCATTTCGGGCTGTGGCCATCTTGAGTAAGGGCAAATGATTCATGTAGCATTTACTTCCTGCCCATAGCTTAAGTATGCATGCAGGAGTTAGCTGACAAAACCTTTCATCCTCTCCTGAAGACTCCGGGGATGTATGACATCATTTGCCTAGGCATGGCACCCAGGAAGTAACTGAAGAACTGTTAAAAAAAAAGTTTAAAACAAGTAATAATAATATACTTTCCCATCTATTTACTAATCCTAGCAGCATGAGTTAAAAAATAATGTTGATTGGGAGAGTATAGTTCCACTTTCAGCTTGTAACTGTATGAAAAATATTATCTAGGCGCTCACACCTGGTGCAGGGAAAGGTACTTAGAAATATATTGAATAGATAAGTGATAAAACATTAAAGCATGTACAGTTTATTATTAGTGTTCTTCCAATCTTATTATCACCCTATTTCTCACAAGTCTTCTGATACCGGTGACACTGTCCTGGTGTGGGAATGGTAAACATTATGTGTGCTTTGGGCATAGAGTAAGCAGTTTAGTTAGGACATAAGTCATGGGCTATTAGAGCAGTAAACCCTTCTGTCAATATTGTCACAGGACAATCTACATAAAATAGATGCTTTACTAGGAAAGGTTGCCTCTCTATACTGTTATTGCACTGTACTATATATTTGGATTCAGTACAGACTTGAACTAGTAATCTGGAAACTCTTGCATTTGCCAGAAATCCTGGTTGACTGTACCTATGGACTTGTGTGAGCTCCTGTGAGATGCTTAACCTCATTACCTCTGCAATAACGAACAGCAAATTGGAACCTACCTACCTTCCTTTTTAGATCTCAATATAATTTTTTTTCAGCTGTGTTAGCACTGTCATGGGTGCACATGCTTATTTACATCAATAAGCTTTGTGGGCCACACAGTTAATACTGATGGTAGGCATATCTACTGTTATAGAATATCTAAAGCCAAAACATCCCAGAGAAAGAAAATTAATAAAATCAAATTCCGGGGAAAGCAAAAATACCCATTTAGTGGGGCCACCAAGCAATGCTTGTTTATGCCCAGGCCTCATGTACACTGCAGCTGTCAAATGCCTGTTTTTTTTTTCTGCCCCTAAACGCCCCTCCATGTGAGCCTATGTGTCCATGCACACATACAGTTGTGCTCATAAGTTTACATACCCTGGCAGAATTTGATTTCTTGGCCATTTTTCAGAGAATATGAATGATAACACAAAAACATTTCTTTCACTTATGGTTAGTGTGTGGCTGAAGCCCTTTATTATCAATCAACGTTTAGTCTTTTTAAATCATAATGGCAACAGAAACTACCCAAATGACCCTGATCAAAAGTTTACATACCCTGGTGATTTTGGCCTGATAACATGCACACAAGTTGACACAAAGGGGTTTGAATGGCTATTAAAGGTAACCATCCTCACCTGTGATCTATTTGCTTGTAATTGGTGTGTGTGTATAAAAGGTCAATGCGTTTCTGGACTCCTGACAGACCCTTGCATCTTTCATCCAGTGCTGCACTGACGTTTCTGGATTCTGAGTCATGGGTGAAAGCAAAAGTATTGTCAAAGGATCTGCGGGGAAAGGTAGTTGAACTGTATAAAACAGGAAATGGATATAAACCAAAGCACGGCCAGGTAGACCAACTAAAATTTCAGCCACAACTGCTGGAAAATTGTTTGGTATGCAAAGAAAAACCCACAAATAACTTTAGGTGAAATACAGGACTCTCTGAAAACATGTGGTGTGGCTGTTTTAAATGCACAATAAGGAGGCAATTGAAGAAAGATGGGCTGCATGGTCGAGTCGCCAGAAGAAAGCTATTACTACGTAAATGCCACAAAGTATCCCGCTTACAATACGCCAAACAGCACAGAGACAAGCCTCAAACCTTCTGGCACAACGTCATTTGGAGTGATGAGACCAAAATTGAGCTTTTTGACCACAACCATAAAAGCTACACTTGGAGAGGAGTCTACAAGGCCTATGATGAAAGGTACAGAGGTGGATTGCTGATGTTTTGGGGATATGTGAGCTACAAAGGCACAGGAAATTTGGTCAAAATTGTTGGCAAGATGAATACAGAATATTATTAAAAAATACTGGAGGAACATTTGCATTTCTCAGCCAGGAACCTGCGCATGGAACGTACTTGGACATTCCAACATAACAATGATCCAAAACACAAGGCCAAGTTGACCTGTCATTGGATACAGCAGAATAAAGTGAAGGCTCTGGAATGGCCATCTCAGTCTCCTGACCTCAATATCATTGAGCCACTCTGGGGAGACTCAAACGTGCAGTTCATGCAAGACAGCCCAAGAATTTAGAGGAACTGGACGCTTTTTGCCAAGAGGAATGGGCAGCTTTACCATCTGAGAAGATAAAGAGCCTCATCCACAAATACCACGAAAGACTTCAAGCTGTCATTGATGTTAAAGGGGGCAATACACGGTATTAAGAACTGGGGTATGTAAACTTTTGATCATGGTCATTTGGGTAATTTCTGTTGCCATTATGATTTAAAAAGAGCAAACACAGTTGATTAATAATAAATGGCTTCAGCCAAACACTAACCATGAGTAAAAGAAATGTTTTTGTGTTATCACTCATAATCTCTGAAAAATGGTTGAGAAATCATAAATTCTGCCAGGGTATGTAAACTTATGAGCGCAACTGTAGGTGTTTAAGGGTGGCAGGAGCATTTAGGGGAAAAATTGGAGCTCGCCAAAATCGTGTTCAGGGGTGGAGCTTTTGGGCATAAAAAAAAAACACCTGACACATCTAAGCATGTGTAAACATCTAAAAGCGCCTAAGCGTTCATTTATTTTAGTGTCTAGAATAAATTACTATTCTGGCCAATGAAATTAATGAACGTCCAAACTTTTGAGACTCCTCAAGGTGCCTAAGCGCACCTAGACGCATGTGAAAAATGCGCCTTTTAGACATGTTTTTAATGCTGCCATTCTCCTGTCAGAAGAAAAACGTTCAGAAGAACATAGTGTGCATGAGTTCTAAAAAGGACTTTAACTTAAAGCTGAACTTTACCCATGACAACTTGCTAAAAAATTATTTGTTTTAGCAAGGAACATATATTTCACATTAATAATTTTGCTACCAAAAGTAGTGTGTGTTCCAGCATTGCTTCTATTTCTTCTTGCTGGAGGTTGCTATTTTGCTGAAGCCCAGCGCCCTTGAGCAGCAGTAAATCTTTAGGCTGTCAACAGATCAGCCTCTAGTGGCTCTGATTTTAGACATAGTGCCGAAAATAAAGAACAGCTGAGGCAGAGCAGGGTTAGACGGTGTATTACTGGATTTTAAACAGTATAGGCACTTATTTTTAATGTTTTACATAGCTATACCTGCAATGGGTGCCAGCATTAAGTGATCTAGCAGGATTTAATTGTCTGACTAATATTCCACTTTAACATATTGTATCCCGCACTAGTAGTGGTGATCACTGACGCTCTGGGATGTGGGCAATCCCACATCATCCACCTGTACAATGCTAGGCTGTTGTGATGATGTCAGAGTGCCTGAGACTGATGGAGCACCCTAGTGAAGAGGCTGCAGGGTCCAGTCTTCTAGCATTGAGGAAGCTTGCAGGGACTATGGATTAGGTAGGTAAAAGACCTTTTTACTGGTGCCCTGGGCATAAATTAGCATTTTACCCTTGCAATGTTGGGGCGCTTCATTTAAGAGGTATTGCTTTGTTTCCCCTAAAGTTCAGCTTTTAAATCTTGTCTTTTGTTGCCATCTGTATTCTGTTGGAGAATGTGAAGAAATGTTTTGTGAAAACATTTCTCTTCACTGTCCTATAGAAATTCTCACTTAGACATTTGTCACCGAAATAAGTGTCTTCATTGTAAGATTTCCCTTTTTTTCCTTTTCTGGTAAAAATGCAATTATTATTATTTTTTTTTTTAATATCACTTTCAGTCTCAATGATTATGCCCACCAAGATCGAAAGGGTTCATTTTTTATTCTGGTGACTGTTGTGTTTTGTTTTTTTTCTGTTTTGTTTTTTCTTGTTTGTTTGTTTTTTCTTTAAGTTTGTCCTAACTTGAATCTTGATGACGATAGCCACCAGGACAAAGAGAGAGGGTTCATATCCCTAGCAGGGACACAGATTGCAATAAAAATCTGTCAGGGGTTCTAAACACCCTACACAATGTTAACCAAAACAAAAAACAAAAAAAAAAACAAACAAAGTTTTGGCTTTAGAAACAATTTAAAATCCACATTTTTATGCTGTATAACTGCATCTCTCTTATTTTTTCATGAAAACCTTATAAACAAATGGGGGTTGAAACCCTATACATGCCGTGCCTTCGTTATAACCAACCGTTTTCAGTGTTACACAATGGATGACATTTTATTTATGTTAGGTTTTATCATTTTTTTTTTCTGCCTAGAATTGAATCTAGGGAAATGTCAGAAAGCCCTGTTGGTAACATCTGATTTACAGTAGAGTGGCCTGCGTCGTATTCGTATATCACAGTGACCTATGTGAACGGAGGACCTGCCCTTGTGGGTTCTATTCAGGGAAGAATCATCTGGCTGCAGTTGAAGTCGGATTGTTTCATTCAGTGATTCCTATTTCTACCTTTTCTTTGATCTTGTGTAATGCTAAGATGTATGTTAATGAGCACGTTGAATACAGAGCTGTTTTTAATTAAACACAGCAAGAACATGGTTTTGTTATAATGAATGTAGTTGCCGTCATATGCTGCATACAATGGAAAATTTAAATAAAAGAGCTAGATTTGTAACAAGCATGATCATGTTTTCCATGGACAACATTCTTTTGTTCAGTACACATTGTGAACATCATAGACTATAGATGTAGTTGTAAGCAGTATGACAGCTGCAACAACCTTGGCTACAATGTTGTCTAATCGCTTTTCCATTATCGGTGTTACTATCTGCATGGCCTGTTCTGGCCCCTAAAGAACAGATTTAAATCGTAAAATTTGGTGTGACTAGACTCTTTAAGATCCTTTTTTTTTCACCATGACATTATCATCCAAAATCGGGGAGAAGATTTCTGCCAGTGAGCCTATAACAATTTCCCATCACACAGGTGGAAGGCAGCATATTGCATGCAGTACTGCAGTACTGTGAGCTCCATGGTCCTATTATTAATACCTTTGGTATGGTCCTGGCACCAGAAATTAGGATTAACAGATTGGGTTGAGATACAGGGAACTGCAGGGGATAACCTTTACCCATCAGATGCTGTATGGGCTGATGTGGTGGTAGACTGGACATTAATAGTCCTTGATAAACCTTAGGTTCCGTACACACAGGCAGAATGTCAGGAGACAAAGGCCGGTAAAAAGTAAAAAGGGGGGGATTTGGGACTTTAAATGAGGCACGGTTAGGCGCCTCCATCCCGGTATCAGGTATATGCAAAAGGAGTTTGGGACTTTAAGATGAAGCAGTTGAAATGTGGAGGGTGAAGTAAAAATATATTTATTGTTCATAATAAGTATAATAGAAAAATATTTCATATATATATACATACACATATAATTGGCACAGAGTGTGGGCATGATAGATAAAAAAGTATATATACAAACGACCACATAATCATAATGAATACATGATAATCAAAGTAGTGTTATACAAGACAGCAATATGGCCTACAAGTGCCAGCGGTGGCATGCCCGGTGACTGTATCTGTAATCGCATGGTATATATAGGTAAGTAATGCTAAAAATGATAATGATGACATCATCAGGGCGTAATGGATATAGCTGCAGCATCAAGTTTCCTGGATTTTTCTCCACTCATCAGTAGCAGATGCGATAGATTCCTGTGAAATATACACATATAGTAAGCCACACTCTATATAGAGGGGAATAGAGTAAAAAACACTTGTAATAGTTGGCCAAACACACTTACCAACCCTGGCATAGAGTGGTAGATGGTAAGGAGTGAGCCAGAGGCGCAAACCCCACCGCGGGAGCTGAGGCAGCATGATATGTCCTGGCAGCATCTGGTGGTGGAAAGAAAGTGCCTGGGTAGTGGGGTGGTCTCCATACAAGAACAAAGATGATGTATAGCTTGTCAAAGGTATCTGGGAACAAATATTGAATATATATGTATGTAGTTTGAAATAGAGTGAATTTTAATAGTGTACCGATAATGTACCCAAGAGTACCCACATGTAAAATAGTAATAGAAGTTATAATGAGAGATATATAGTGGACTCATCTAAATAAAAAGTAACTGACAGTGAGCCTGAATATGTGCAAGCATTAGACTAATAGAGAGTGAGAGAATGAGTGAAGCTAATGAAAAAGGACCAGGGTGTGCAATAGAAACAGAACAAAAACATGACAACCAGAGTGAGCCTAAACCCAGAGCACCTTACCTAATGCTGCATACCAGCGGGAAAACCAGCTAGTGTGCAGGGACCCCAGGAGGAGAGACTGGACATCTGGACAGGCTGCTCCAACTGGGAGACATATAAGTGCACGCCGCCAACGCCACGTGCGTGAGCAATGAACAATAATATATTTTTACTTCACCCTCCACATTACAACTGCCAGGGCCACACAGATACATTTTGGGAAGGCTGCATCACCAGTGCTTTCCCTTGAGATCTCATCTCTGCACAAGATTTTTGGAAGTCTCCCAAGATCTTGGGGAAGGTTTTTTCCCCATCAGATGACGTTTACTGTCACAGAGGCAGATACCAAGCTATGCATGAATTAACAAAATCATGTGACATTTACTTAATTAATTTGTAGATTTGTGTATGTGAGTGTGGATTGCAGTAAACTATTTTAGGAAGCAAAGAGTGACAGAATCCTATGCCCTTAGTTAAAACGTCCTCTGGAATAGAAGCACGAAAAAAAAAAAAAAAAAAAAAGGTAATGAATGAAACAGCCTTCATATTACAGAAATTATGTCATTTCTGTAAATGCCATTTCACAACGTTAAAACGGGAGCCTTTTGTTTTTGTATTAAGGTTCTGGTGAAGGTTCGATTTAAAGCCAAACTTCAACCACAAACATTTTTTATTGAAATTAACTCCTCAATATTCGCAAAGGATATTTGTGTGCACCAAATGCTTTTGCAATCCAAGATATCTTGTAAAACTAGAGGTATCCTCATCACTGGGGTGTCCATAGCCTATGCAGGGAGCTGAGCCTTATGTGCGGTGCTTTCTTCTTTTGGCACTTCACCCAAATGGCAATCACTGGAGACATTATTTATAATGGATTACTTAAATCAGCTTGTCCAGTTATGATCCAAGCTGGTGGCCACCCTTTTACAGAGCATTAGAAGAATACTTAACAGTACACTACTGTGCATTTGCAGCCTCTGATCAGTGAATTGTGACAGCAGTGGCTCCAACCGTCAGAATACAGTGTCCCGACAAGGATTCCTCCATCCACCTATTTTGTGTGCACGGAGGGATTTATTTTTGTTTTTTTGTTTTTTCCCGTTCAGCCCCTTAGTTAAAAAGGGGAAAAAAAGAAAAGCGGTCTGTGGCTAGCTTTACTGAAGGTCCACCTTATAGACTTTTTTTTTGCAATTTCTTTCATTTGTTATAGGTCTGGTAAAACTAGAGGCCCAGGTGTGCTCTACAAATATCTTCTATCATCCTGCTATTTCTAATAGGTGAATAGATATTACTTTAACTCAGGTCAAATGTTTCCTGGAGAAAGGACAGAAAAAGGACACCGTTCACTCATAATGGGAACAAATTGAAAAGTTATTAAGATTATATGTCATTTGGAAGTGGGAGATCCACACAGATTTTCATTATGCTGTTTTTAGATAAGATAGGTTTTTCTTCCTAGCGGAAATCAATGACCTAGATCTTTGCCCATCAGAAATGTTATTATGGTAGATTTAATTAGCTTTTACAATATAAAGGACCGCACAGTTGCATTAAAATCCAAAGCAAAAAGGGTTAGGAGGGCCCTGCTCATGTGAGCTTACAATCTAAAAGGGAGGGACAAGTGATACCAATAAGTGGACAGAATAGGGGGATAGTCAATTAGACTGGGGTAGGGAGTTGCAGGGGATGGAAATGGCTCTGGAGAAGTCCTGGAGGTGACAAGGGAGCTAGAGTGCAGAAGGTCTCGACAGGAGTGAAGAGTATAGTTTGGTTGAAAATTTGAGACAAGGTTAGTGATGTAGCTCAGAGCAGAGTTGTATGTTAGTGTTTTGAATCTTACTTGGAAGGGCTTGGTAGAGAGGGGTAGTGACTAGTGAGGGGGTTGGTAAGGTGGATCAATCTGGCAGCATTTATGATAGAGATTACAGATTTTAATCATTCTGTAAAGTGCTTGACATTGACATTTTGCGACATGACTTTGGGGCCCCATATCTTTGGGCCACTTGGTGCTAGGAACCCCAAATTTGGTGTGCAAACAGAGTGGAACTAGCACTATAACATATCAAAAGGAGTTCCTAACACTAAGTGGCCCCGAGATACGGGGCCCCAATGTCGGGTCGCAAAATGTCAAGCACTTTTCTGCAGCAGAGAATGACATTTTGTGACCAGATTTGGGGCCCCATATCTCAGGGCCACTTAGTGCTAGGAACCCCAGGGGTTCCTAGCATCAGGTGACCCCAAAATATGGGGCCCCAAAGTCGGGTCGCAAAATGTCATTCTCTGCTGCAGTTTACCATCATATTTATGTGTTTTCTGGTCCAAAAAATAGGGTTCCTTTAAAAACACTTTTAAACGCAAACGAGGCTAAACGCGGTACTGGCGTTTAGCCGCGTTTGGCGTCTGAGACTTGGAAAACTTTTGTGTCTGAACCCATTTTTTTGCTTCTGGAAAAACAAGGTTAAAGGCAACTGCCTAAAAACACCAAAAAACAAGACTGTGTACATGGACACATAGGATAACATTGAATGAGTTCAGGGGCAGTTGAAAAAAGTGTCCAACTGCCTCTGCATGCGCGTTTAACAGCGTTTCGTGTGCATGAGGCCTAACTCGTATTTAGCCATGTTTCGTTTACAGGTGTTTTTTCATTTTTGGCTATTTTGAAAATATATATATCTATTTTAAACGCTTCTAAACGCAAAACACGGCAAAACGGACGTTTTAAACGTGTGTTACTCTCTGTCAAGTTAAATCGTTCAGGAGAGGTTGTAAAAACGTCCCATGTACATGAAGCCTAAATGGAACATTCGTTCAAGACACCTGGTTTATAGGAAACATAAAATTGATTCTTGGAGTGCCAAGATCTAGGTGCTGTTTGATCTCCGCTCATAATTATGTGCGTTTGGCACTGATGCTTTTTGGTGACCATTAAGGTAAGTACATTTTTTTAGTTGTCAGCTTAGTGTTATGGATTAGGTTAAGGGTTTGGTTAGTTGGTTAGTTGTTGAGAGTGAACTTGTCAACCATTTGAAATGCTTAAAGCTGATTTCTAGGCAGATGATGGCCCAAACTGATGCTGTGCTGTAATTCCGAATGCATCATTGCATTTTGCTGAATTCAAGTACTTGAATTTGACCTGGTATCAGCATCTTGCAGTCCCTGTGTAGCAAGGCTGGAGTATGAGATGAAGAAGCAGTACAAGGTCTGGTTCAATGATGCTGGTCATCAGACTGATGATAATCTGTGGCAGAAAGTATATGCCCAACCTAGGAGAAGACCCGACAACATATCTGTAATTGCTTGGGCATCTGAGCAGTCAATTACCAAGCACCAGCCCTGTCTTGTGGGAAGAAAGGGAGTAAGTTACAGGCTTTCCACACCCAGAAGTGCCAGAAGAGTCCGCAATAGGCAAAGCAAACCTGAATAAGGGCAAATAGAAAAAGGACTGCACAATTCAAATATATATAATGTATATTGTAGAATTAATTTTGTATTGTATGATGTATTTTTGGATTGTTTAGATAAGCTTAGTGGCAACTGGTCCCCTTTTAAGTGTTATGCCGCGTACACACGATCGGATTTTCAGATGGGAAATGTTGGATGCAAGCTTGTTGGCAGAAAGTCCAACCGTGTGTATGCTCCATCGGACATTTGTTGTCGGACTTTCCGCCAACAAATGTTGGCTAGCATGCTCTCAAATTTTCCGTCAACAAATGTGTGTTGTCAGACTTTCCGATCATGTGTACACAAGTCCGTTGGACAAAAGTCCAAAGTACAAACACATGCACGGAATCGAAGACAAGACGGAAGCGCTCGGTCTTGTAAAACTAGTGTTCGTAATGGAGATATCACATGACTATTGAACTTCCTTTTTATTGGTTCGCCGTACATCTTGTACGTCACTACGTTCGTAATTGTTGGCCAACATTTGTGTGACCGTGTGTATGCAAGACAAGTTGGAGCCAATACCCTTCAAACAAAATTCCATGGTTTTGTTGTCGGAAAGTCCAATCATGTGTGCGGGGCATTAGGGTTAAAAGATTCAGAGAGGATACAGTTTAGGGGCATTCTTTCATGCGCTATAATGTTGAACTTTGGCACTGAAAATCATGCCAAAAAAACATGTAATAAAGAAAACGTACACAAGGAAATTTCAGAATGTTTTGCTTGTAGCAGCGTACCATATGTCCACCCGCTTGACCACTTACCAACAGCTTTCTTTGCTAAATGTAGATGTGAAACTTTGTGCCAAATGGGTGGCTAATCATCTCAGGTCTGTACTCCCAAAAAAACTTAACCTGGACCAGTTTTTCTTTTGTAGGCAGGTCTGGGATAGTCCAACTTGAGTGACTGGCCAGTTACACTTTATCGACCTACTAAATAATGTATTTATCGGCATATAACACGCACAGGCGTATAACACGCACATTCATTTTAAGAGGGAAGTTTCAGGAAAAAAAACCTTAAATTTTAAATAAGGAACTTTGAAGCAAAATAAGGGTAAGTGCCCATCTGCAGCCTCACCATTGCCATCAATGCAGCCTGATCAATGCCCACCTGCAGCCTCACAAGTGCCATCAATGCAGCCTCACCATTGCCATTAATGCAGCAGCCTCACCATTGCCATTAATGCAGCAGCCTCACCATTGCCATCAATGCAGCAGCCTCACCATTGCCTCAATGCAGCAGCCTCACCATTGCCTCAATGCAGCAGCCTCCCCATTGCCTCAATGCAGCAGCCTCACCATTGCCATCAGTGCAGCAGCCTCGCCATTGCCATCAATGCAGCAGCCTCGCCATTGCCATCTATTGACTTCCTATTACAGAGGCCGCCAAGTAAACAGGAGATTCTCACTGTATGTAATCTAACGGCACTCATCCCGCCCCTGAGGCAGCTGAAATTGAAGTATTGGCGTATAACACACACACGCTATTTGCACCCGATTTTTATGGTGAAAAAGTGAGTGTTATACGCCAATAAATATAGTACTTCCTTTGTTATATAAACTGATAGAAAAGAGTTGTGACGGGCTTGCCTGGAGGGAACACTGTCCTGCATCTGCTTAAGGGAGATTACAAGAAACAAACTTTAGTTGTAAAAAATGTGTTTGATCCCTCTATACCCATACGCTGACTAAAGACCATGGTAATGGAGTGTCTATAATATAGACTCTATATCATGCCATATATTGAATGGTAACCCACAGGGTTGTTTGACCATCTTTGTAACTGAATATGCAGCAAAGGTCTAGTCGAGAGTCAACCATCCACACCACATCCCAAAATATATAACAAAACAAGAAACTGGACTTTAAGTGTGACCCCCTCAGTAACTCTTACGCACAAAAGACTTAAAGTGTTTATTCTTTATTAATCATTGAGGACATAAAACATAGTTGCATAAAAACAAATAAGGATAGTTCCAACACAGCAATATTAATTACATCCCTTGAGAGGCAGCACCAGGAATCAGAGTACAGCATCACCATTATAATAGCATGTATGCATTCACACTTTAGCGTTTTGAACCGCGAGCATATTTGCCACGAATCTGCCCGCGATTTGTGTGAATGACAAATCGAGGGACTCGCATTTGAGATGCCATTCATTTGAATGACACCTCAAATCGCGGGGCGTGTTTGCTGAGCAATAAAACACGCTGCAATCGCGGCAAGCATTTCGCCAAAAAAAAGTTCAGGAGATACTTTTGGATGACATGCTTCCCACGATGCGGGTTGCCGCGATTGCAGCGTGATTTATCGCTCCAGACCCGCCCCTCGATATAAGTTGTCATTCAAATGAATGGCATCTCAAATGCGAGTCCCGCGATTTGTCATTCACACATCGGTGCTTTCAAATCACGGGCAGATTCACAGCAAATCTGCCCGCGATTCAAAACGCTGAAGTGTGAATGCAGAGTAAAGGTTCATAGGTCCAAAATAAACAATGCTACTCGTCATTTCTCACTCGACACGTTTTGCAATTCTTTCTCAGGAGTAGGGTGATAAAGAGGTTGTAAAGCCGTTTAAAGGCTAGGTGGTAGAACTGGGGCTCCAGACACCAATGTATGATGTGGGGATTCCCAGGGACCCCAAGAGGCATCAGTAGGGGGTGCATATGGATGTACACCAAAGATAGGGAATGGGAGCGCAACATCAACACTGCACATGTGCCATCATAATTGTAGGTAAGTAAACATACAAAACTGGGTATCAAGGATGTTTTAATAAAGGAGAGCTTTTTGTTCCCATAGCATCACAAAGAGGGGGGGGGGGGGATCATAACCTTCTGTGGATGCTTGAACCCAAATCATCACACCGGCTATAACTGAGCAGAGGAAAGAAACTGTTACAAGGAATCAGCAAAACATCACTGCACACAGGTAAATATAATTTGCACAAGATATTTCATCCTCCCTTACACCATTAAAATGGTATTTATGTTTTTGGGTGGAGTGAACTATATCATGTTTTGCCTCAGTAGAAGCTTCTCTTTCTGGAATTACACTTATTTTTATGGCTCGGCATTCACTGGAATCTACAAGAGAACAATTAACTTCCTAGTCCACTGTAAAAACCAACACTCGTTCATACAAGCCACCGGGGATTTTACCTTGTGTGAGAAAAGTCCTGCGGTTACAAGAACCGGATGAGAGTCTGCTAGTTATTCCCTGAGTGCATATCAAAAATGAGGTCAACTACTAGGTCAAAAAAATGAAGCACTTTCAGAAGCAGTTTGAATTAATGGGATTGTTTTAGCTTAATAACCAGTTTTTAAACATGAGGAAAATCAGAGCCCTATTTTCCTTTTCCTTTTTATGGCAGCGATGTCTGACACAGTATTGTGAATACTGTAAATGATAATGGAACAGATCACAGGGGGAAAGTATTGCCTGGTCTTTGTTATTAACAGTATATAATGGAATATCATGCTTAAAGGAAACCCCCATCTAGGAAAATGCAGGCTGCCATTGATCCAATAACTCGCATATTTTGACGCATTGACCCAAAACAGGTAGGGAGATTAGGAAAGTATTGCCAATGGCATGCAGGCATTTTCAATAGGAGCTAAAAAAATTTCCAGCTACAGTTCTACTTTAAGGCTGGGTTCACACTGATGCGAATTGGATGCTTGTTTCTCCGCATCCAATTCGCATGACAGGAGAGTGTGACTGGCTCTCAATGGAGCTGGTTTGCACAACTCCGTGGGCGGCTGCGAAACGGAATGCACAGGGGTCCTGTGCGTCTTTAAAGCCACCCTCACATTATCCTGTAGGGATATATTGGTAAACTTGGGAATTTCCTCCTTGATGGCAAGTGGTCCATGCCCAGAGGCAGCAAAGCAAGCCCCAAATGATGATGTTCCTTGCACCATACTTCACAGTTAAGATGTTTTGATGTTGGCAATCTGTGCCCTCTTTGCACCATACATAGTGGTGGGAGTTCTTCACAAACAATTCAATTTTTGTTTTATCAGTTCACAAAACACTTCCCCTAGTAGCGCTGCATTTTTCCAAGGTGCTCTTTGGCAAACTTACAGCACGCAACAGTTTCGGCTTCCTCCGTGGTGTTCTGCCCTGCCTGTTCAAAGATTTATATATGGTAAACTCATGAACAGGGATATTTGCCAGTTCCAGTGATCTCTTCAAGCCATTAGCTGGTACTAATGGGTTCTCCTTTATATCACTGAGGAGTCTGTGTTGTGCCTTGGTAGTCATCTTAGCTGGGCGCCCACTTCTTGGAATATTAGCCACAGTACTAAACTGTCTCCATTTATAGACAATCTGTCAATTGATGAATGTCTAAACACTTTGAGATTGCCTTATATCCCTTTCCATCCTTATGCAGGTCAACAACTCTTGATCATATGTCTTCAGAGAACTAATTTTTGTGAGGCATGGTTCACATCAGCTGATGCTTCTTATGAACAGAGGGTCTTATAGTGTTTGAGTGTCTTTTTATCAAAGTAGCTCTAAACCACACCTCCAAAAGCCTTTTCATTTTTTGGACTTTAGCTGTGCAAACTATTGACTCCATTTAGCTTTCTTTAAAATAATTAGACTATGTGTGCACTTACTTTTTTTCTTCCAGCACAGTGAATGTTTAATGGATGTGTCAAAAAAGACATGGGAAATCAGAATTGTTTGTGTGTTTTCATCTTAAGCACATTGGGGTTGATTTACTAAAACTGTGTGCAGTGCAAAATCTGGTGCAGCTCTGCAGAGAAACCAGCTTCCAATTTTTTTTTAATTTTTTTGTCAAAACTTAAAGCGATACTAAAGTCTAGTTTGTTTTTCTTTAAAAATAACAAACATGTTATACTTACCTGCTCTGTGCAGTGGTTTTGCACAGAGCAGCCCAGATCCCCCTCTATTCGGGTTCCTGGCCCCTCCCTTCTGTTGAGTGCCCCCACAGCAAGCAGCTTGCTGTGGGGGCACCCAGGCAGAGCTGCAGCTCTGTGTGTCCATTCAGACACGGAGCCGCAGTTCACCTCCACCCTTTCTCTCTCCTCATTGGCTAACTGACATTGATTGACAGCAGCGGAAGCCAATGGCACCGCTGCTGTGTCTCAGCCAATTAGGAGGGAGAGTGCCAGGTGGCCGAGGCACTCATGGACATCGCTGAATCGAGATGGGGCTCAGGTAAGCATTAGGGGGGCTGAGGGGGGCTGCTGCACACAGAAGGTTTTTTGTCTTAATGCATACAGTGCATTAAGATAAAAAAAACTTCTGCCCTAACAACCACTTTATAGGATAAGTTATTTTTATATATATATATATATATATATATATATATATATATATATATATATATATATATATATATATAATATAAAAATTTTTGCAGAAGCCTGGAAAGCATTGCACAAGCGATCAGCAGATTGCTGATGCCATGCAGATCTTCTGCACACTGTCAGTGTATGGGCTTACCAGTACACCCTGCACAGTTATGCCCTGTACACACGGTCGGATTTTCCTACGGAAAACGTGTGATAGGACCTTGTTGTCCGAAATTCCGACCGTGTGTGGGCTCCATCACACATTTTCCATCGGATTTTCCGACACACAAAGTTTGAGAGCAGGCTAAAAAATTTTCCGACAACAAAATCCGTTGTCGGAAATTCTGATCGTGTGTACACAAATCCGTTGCACAAAGTGCCACGCATGCTCAGAATAAATTAAGAGACGAAAGCTATTGGCTACTGCCCCATTTATAGTCCCGACTTGTTTTACGTCACCACGTTCAGAACGATCGGATTTTCCGACAACTTTGTGTGACCGTGTGTATGCAAGACAAGTTTGAGCCAACATCCGTCCGAAAAAATCCATAGATTTTGTTGTCGAAATGTCCGATCAATGTCCGATCGTGTGTACGGGGCATTAGACTCAATGAACTACCACAGCGGGTATGGGCAGCGGGCTGCAGCATTGGGAATATGTTACATGGTCCACCCTAATTTCAGGGGGAATATGTAACATGTTCCCAAAGGTGAACTTATCCTTTAATTGAACAAGCTAAAGTTAGAAGCTGATTGGTTACTACGCACAGCTGCATCAGATTTTGTACTCTCTAGTTTTAGTATATCTACCCCATTGTGTTTGTCTATTGCTGTGACTTAGATAAAGATCAGATCACATTTCATGGCAAAATAGAAAACCAGTTAATTCCAAAGGGGTTCACATACTTTTCTTGTCACTGTATAGGAAGAAAACTGAGGTTTTATGTGTGAACATTGATGTTTTCAGACAAGCCATTCAACTGTATTTAGTATCATTTATTGTTCTAGTAGTAGCACTAAAGCAATAATAGTATAATAATCTTCTGTTACAACCTATGTCAATCCTGGAACATTTACATCTAATCTGCCGCAGTGTTTCCTTCTAATAAGACTTGCTGCTTTTCAACTGAACAGTTTCTTTGAAATCACAGTTCAATTCTCTGCGGTTTGTGTACATTCTAGTGGATTACAGGGGTAATGAAAAATAAAGTCCTCATTAATTCAGACCATCGGAAGGTGTTTACATTATCATAATTGTTTCGACCTGCAGCTATAAATCTTATTATTCCTTCCATTGCTATCTGCACACTTGTGAGATTGCTCATGTATTTCTGTATTGACTATGTGCAGAAGCCTTTTCAATATCTTCCTCTCCATGCAAAGGAACGAGCTAATATGCTTACAGAATACATGATCACTTCTGCAACATGCCATATGTTCACATCGTTTTCTAGGAATGCTGTAGTCTGTATAATTCTTATAGAGTAACGTCTAGAGAACCCTAAAGTATAACTAAAGGCAAATCCTTTTTTTTGTTTAGAATAGAGTGGAGATGGATTAGAACACTTGTCAGTTTTTATTGCTGTCTGCGTCCCTATTAGGGAGATTCTATTTGTCATGCTTACCCCAATCATTGAAAGTGAAATTGAAAGTAAAAGAAAATCCCAAATTTTGGATTGTCCCCAGAAAAGTAATACAGGGGACATCTTCTAATGGGGACACTAGTTCTGGTGATCTGGGGGTCCCCAAAGGGGCTCCCTTAATTTCTCTTAATTTGCAGGGATTTCTTCTCACTTCCTGTTTTGCTATGGGACAGGAAGTGAAGATAAATCTTCCCAATCGGACAAAGATGGCAAAAATAAACCTTACAGAGCTTATAACCCTCCCTTAGTCTATTAAAAAAAAAAAAAAAAAAACCTTTTCGACTTTAATACTACTTTAAAAGACTCCAGTCATCTTAAGCATAGGTGTGAATTTGAATAGGAATAAAAATGTCACTAATACATAGCATAATAAACAAACAATACAAGCAGCAACGCTCCTGCAAGATATAAACACAGTCCCAATATAATATAACTTTTTAGAGTTTTGCTAATTATTGAAAAATAAATGTCCACTAGTGATGTAATAATCAATCCTGGTGAGTATCACTGTCATCCACCACCTTGAAAAGTGAATCCGTGCATCAACACCACCTCCGGGAGCTGAAAGATTTTCTTACCAGCTCACATGGACCTCTCACCACAAGATGTCACTAGCGCCTGTGGCTCTATACCCAGCCAGGGCCTTTTATGACTTCTGAGGGTTTTCCCACATTGGCATATTGATCTTACATTTTGGCTTCTGATCAAAGCTTCTGGGCAGGAGAGACACTGGCCTTTCAACAAGATCCTGGGATGGGTCAGGATGCTCCAACACTTTTGTTGCTCTAAAGAAATAACTGTTTCCTCTCTGAATCTGAATGGGAGGGTCTGGTTAGGTGTGAATTGCGCTATCCAAAAATAGGGAAAAAAAGTTTGCCCATACTTCTACTTTAATACTGTATAGCTGATGTCAAATACTTACCAGTACACTTTTCATAGGTCTTTAAGCACATATACACCAAAGACATTAATCAGGAGAGCCCTGCACGGACTAGGGATTGGTGGGGGATCTCCCTGGTTAGATGCACTTTGCTCTTCTCTTGTAGGATTTGGGAAAAATAAATGTACTGGGAGGACTTTTAAATCTTTAAACTTTGGCACACTATTTTGAGTTTAACCAAGTTTTCATCAGGCTCCATCAGCCAGGTCTTCAGCCAACCTAAAGTAAAAATTCACTTTAGGTCTGCCTGCCCAGGATGTTGCCTAAGAAAGGAAAATTAAGGTTTAAAATACCTGCCTATAAGATGGTAAGTGTTCCTTCTGACTATGACTAGGTGAGGCCTGTCCATGTCAGAGGCATTGATAGAATTTATCCATCTTCCTCTGCCTGTCCTTGGCTGAAAGACAGAAATGGCACTGGTAAACACAAGTCTGAATGGAAGGATTTCTTACCAGGTGGTTGGCCAGTATTTTACTGCCTCCATTCCTCCTTCTAGGCACTTATCCTTGGGATTTGGGTCTAAAGTTTAGTTTTTGAATTGGGGTCAGGTGTATGAGTCTTTATGTACTCTGTAAACTTTCCCAAGCATTTTACTTTTCAGCGAAATGTATGTGCAGTAATGGGACTGTTCATACCTCATTATTGGTGCTGCAAAATGTGGTCAGACTCTTGCATGCAACAGTTTTAGGGTGATTCGTGTGGGGTACATGATAGGCATCCTCCTGGGACACCTTACCACTACTTTGAAATTGCAGTTTAAAAATCATTGGCCTTTTTCATCCCAAAACTAAATGGGCCATTTTATTACTGTCAGCTTGCCAAATTACCAGACCTGCAGCATTCTTTACAGCCATCAATGGATTTAATTTACATCACATTTTAGCATATATTTAACATCTCCTTAAAATGTTACATTGTGAAATATTAGTTGTTTTTACTATAGCAGTCGTTTGGATGGAAGCAATTGCTACTGTAAGCAGTGCAGCTTTTAATCGTTCATGGAGATTAGATTACTGAGTCAGCAGATGTGCCCGAATCCATGAACCATCTTGTATCCCCCGGTCACACCATGGCGACTGGCAGCCAGCATAAAGAGCAGTGCTGTTTTCCCTCCGGCTACATATCGGTGGAGGATGTTGCTTAGTAACCACAATCATGTGAGCCACTGGTAGGTGAACATTGAACTGCACCTCTCTACGGACTACAGAAACATGTACACATCCATTCTGTCCTTACACATACTGAAAATATTGCTTATAGCAAGGATGATCAACACAAAATAATGTGTATATTGGGTTATTTTTATTGATGATTTATCCTGGTCACTGCTGCATATTCACAGCAATATAGATGACCAAAGACTGATGAGTTTTTTAACCTCTACTAATAAACTAATATTCACTTTGGGGTTAACAGACCTTATGTAGACATGCCTATACAGTATACAGTGGGTATAGAAAAGAATCACCCCGTTTAAAATAATCACATTTTGTTGCTTTGCGGCCTGAAATTAAAGTGTTACTAAACCCAGAACCTATATCTGGTCTCCCAGAGTACACAGAACACGGAAATGCACATATACCTTTTCTCATCAGTATATAGCAGCCTTGTGACTTCTATCAGTTCCTAGTAAAGCTTGTAGGAGGAGTTTTGAGTTGACCCTCTGTCTGGACAGTGCTGATTGGCCCTGTGCTCATCACATGCACTCTCCCAAGAAAAAAGAAAAACTCTCTAGCAATACACACCAAACTGAGCATGTGCAGCCTGACTCTATAGACTCAGTGTTATCAGGAAATAATTAGGGGACAGTGGAGGAAGGAGAGGATCGGAGAGACAGAATCACACAGCCTTTATACACAATGCAGAGGATTAACCCCTTAGGTTCCACAGGGAGTATAACAAACATGCTTTACTGCATTGACAGACTGATTTTACTGTTGTGGGTTTAGTAACACTTTAAAGGCCCGTACATACGACGAGTTTTCTGACGATTTTCAGATCCCTAGTACGGTGCTTTCGACAGCCAATTTAGATTTTTCGTCAGAAAAAAGCTGGATGTGGAGTTTATAAAAATTTTGTCGGATGTGAACTCAAGGCCCGATTTTCTCCTCCAATCACAGTGTGGTTATTTTTGCTGTATGCTTTGGGCCATTGTTATGTTGGAAGGTAAACCTTCTTCCCATTGACAACTTTCTGGCAGAGGGCAGCAGATTTTCCTTAAGAATTTTATGTCATTTTTCCCCATCCATTTTCTTCTATCCTGACAAGTTCTCCAGTCCCTCCTGCAGAGAAACATCCCCATAACAGGATATTACCACCTCCATGCTTTACTGTAGGATTGGTGTTATTTGGATGGTAAGCTGTATTAGATTTCGACCAGAAACATCGTTTGGTGTCTCATCTGACCATAACACCTTTTTCCATGTGGCCTCATAATCTTCAAGGTGCGTTTTAATGTGGTCAGATGAGACTAAATATGGTTAAGTCAGTCTTTCTCAACTCCAGTCATCAAGGCACCCCAACAGGTCATGTTGTGGTGCCTTGAAGACTACTCCTAAAGGAGGAGGAGGAGAAAAAAAAGAAAAATCTGAAAGGGGTTATAACCCTCCCTTGTTCTATCAAAAATGAAAAAAATGAAAGTTCTACTTTATTGCATTCCTGGCAATTAGGTAAAAAATGTTTAAACATCAGTATCCCCCCTCAACCCCTTTTACCTACCTGAGCCCTCATTCGATCCAGCAATGTTCACATCTGCAGCTCTTCTCTCCCCTCACTTCTGTGTCTCACTGGCTTTTCTGAGGCCAATCAAAGCCAGTGACGAGGGAGTGGAGGGCGGGACTGGAGCAAGACAGCAAAAGTGCCCTTTTAGAATGTGGCTTTCTATGGAGGCTCTCGCTGAAGAAGAAGAGCCAGGAGCACCGGCAGGGTAGAGGTTTGGCCCACTTTATGCAATTCACACTTCAATTCTGCACAGAGCAGATAAGCATAAACCTGATTGTTATTAAAAAAAGAAATAATTACAATCACTTTAACATTCCCAGAAAATGTCTGGGAAGACATGCATATGACTTCACCTGGATCATGGATAGCTAATTTATATAAATAAATATGAAGGGGGGGGGGGGGTCTTGCAAATATTTGGAGCTATGGCAGCCATAGTTTGCATAATGCTCTTCTCTAAATTAACAAATCACATTAGACATTTGAATAAAACATACCTTGTTCTTATGTAATGAAAAAAGTATCTAAAGCCTAGGCAGCCTTGTTGACAGTCATCATTGATTAGCAGTGAGCAGTGTGAGTGTTTCATGTCATAGTCATTAGAGACTGCAGAGAGCCTATAGTTTTCTGTCAGACTGATGCTGTCGGGTTAACTGGCAGTGAGGAACAAGGATCAGGAGGGCTCAACAAGTAAGGAGAGTCTGAAATGAAAAGAGCAGAAATGCATTTTCAAAAACTTAAATACACACCAGTGAAATTATGTAGGTTAAAGTGTAACTCCACTTTTGTTGAGAAACAACATCCCCCCAGGTGATCTCTGTACTTTGCAAGGATTTTACCAAACGCTGTTGCAGATTCCTGCCTTTTGTTCTAATGAAGAAATCCCTGGTTGTTTCTCTATGTCCCTGTGCTAAGTGAGTCTAATGGGAGTGGTTTCTTAATTATCAATCAGCTGCTGCATAGAATACATGAAGGTAAAAAACCTTGAATGTTTAGAACCACTTTAAAAACACTGTGCAGCCCGGCTGCCTGCCAAACAATGATGTCATTATAACTGCCAAAAAAAAAAAGTTGGGTCCTTCCAAATTCTATACTAAATAAAGAGCCTCTTTCCCACATACCTGGCCTAGTGGTTGTTAATCATGGTTGATGTGGACCTACACCTCTGGAAGACGTGATTGATGATCGATTTAACCCTTTCGCTGCCACTGATGTATGTCGTACATTGGTAGTGGTACTTTTTACACAAGCAGACTGTCAGATGGAAGCAACCAAGCGTCTGTACAGCCACCCAGTCCCTTACATATTCACCTAGGTGGATGTAGCTTCGGTCTGATGTTGCACCTGTCCCCCACCACCTCTACACCAAGAACCGATCGATCAGATACCGCTGATTGCTCAGTCCTAAGTGAGCAGAGAGCGGTGACCAGGGTCAGGACAAAGGGGGGGGGGGGGCAGGAGGGGCGACTGCCCTGGGCGCAATGGTTTATTGCAAGGATGGGGGTGCCCTGTGCCAGGGCTATGGGCTGTGCTGCTCACTGAGAGGCTGGTCATGGATTTCGGTAGATCCCGACATTAAAGTTGGGATCTTTCCAGAGCCTGGACCAGCTGAGTGATGTCAGTCGAGTGATGGCTTTAGCCCGCTGTAAGCTATGGCCCTACTTCTCCTTTAATTGTATTCTTGTAGAAGCAATATTGTTGCCTTTGTACTAGTTATTTTATTCTACTACTTCTCTTTGATTGCTGGGAAAATTTTTGTATGGGTTTATACATGAATGGATAGTGCTGTACGGTTATAAGACTGCTCATGTTATCCTTTATAATGTTCCTCAAGGAAAATAACAAGATGATGTTGGTGATCAAGTATTCTGCTGTGTTTGAAGCCTTCTGCTGTGTCTCTGGTTAATGCTTTCGCTATGAGAATAGTGTATGTAATCTGCAAAGCCTTTCTGTAACCATGTGATGTGTTCTTTTCCACAGAACTTTCTGATGCCAAGCGATTTAGTGATAAAGTGAAGAATTATACCACGTTACTGCTGGAGGATGAAAATGGAATTATTTTTGTGGGAGCGAGAGGAGCCATCTTTTCTCTGAATGCCACAGACATTTCTCACAGATCCCGCAGAACTGTAAGTTGGATAGTCTTCTGTCTAAGTTTGGTGGCTTAGTGGGTAGTATTATGAGCGCACTGCATGGCGCCAGGACCATTGCTTCTGGTGTGTGCAGGCTTACAGTTGAAGGAACACACACGAGTATGAAGAAGGATAAGAAGAAGATGCGACCTGTAATGCACTGCAGTCTCTCTGGGCAAACCAGCTGTGTAAAGGAGCCCTTAGGTCAGTGGTTCTCAACTCCCGTCCTCAGGACCCACTAACAGGCCAGATTTTAAGTATTACCTTGGGGAGATGCAGACCAGAATACTGCAATCACTGAGCACCAAATGATATCACCTGTGATGTATTTCAGTTATCTTGCAAACCTGGCCTGTTGGTGGGTCCTGAGGACGGGAGTTGAGAACCACTGCCTTAGGTGATAGTTTTTCTTTTAATCAGCAGGTTGCATAAAAAAAAAAAAAAAAATGGCTCAATTTCCCCCATCCACACATTCGAGGAGGATGGGGAAATCCTCACTGCTGTGCCACTGTATTCTGGGTGCAGGGAGACTTCCCCTCTATTAGAATACAATGATCAGCATTGCTGGCTACAGCCTTCAATAGCTATCGGAAAATCTGACAGGATGGTTAAACAAAAGTTGATAAGTAGATCGGTTTGCCTACAGCGACCACCCTGCTGAACTGGACAAATTTCAGTCCATGTATGGCTGGCTTAAAGTGATTGTAAACATCAGACATGAAATATGAACAAAGCATATGACCCTCTATAGTGTGTCTCAATCCAAAGCACTAAGTGTCATTTTTCTCTGCTACTTCATTCCTCTATCTGCATGAACTTTTTCTGACACCAAGAGAAAGATGGTGACAGGGAAGGGAGATCCAGCTGATTGACAGCCTGAGCTCTGTTCCTGTGTGCTGTGTGGAGGAGGGTGTGTCCTTTCCTCCAATCAGCTATCAGAGCTCTCCTTACTGAGCTTTGCAGTGTGTAATTTAAGCTCTCCACACCCTGTTTTCTGTCAGCTCAGACAACCTTTAAAGTTTCTGCACTTTGAACTGATGTAGAGAAGTGAAGGCAACAGATAAACCAGTATGAAGTATGTAGGAGGATTTGTTTAATCTTTGTGAGGCCAGTGACTTCACGGGGTATATGTAAGGGTTCACATCCACTATAAGGCAAAATAAGTATGTGTACTATTGATGAGGAGTACCAAGGAAGGGTTTGTTTTTACATTAAACAGTACACTTACACTTTAACCTTTTAATGACGGTGCCTCCCGGCTCTTTAGGAGGTTTATGATTGCTGAGGGGCTGGGCTTAAGAGCACGTGACTGCCGTGATTGGCTGTCACGTGATCCAAAAACCTTCAGTTAAGTGCTAGTAACTGTATTGGGAGCACACACCGCATGCACTCTCGGCACAGCTTTATGGACAATAATTCACTAAAATATGCCGCCTCTCTGCGCCAAGGACCCTGCGTCGAGAGGCTGCATATTTTCATCTGGCCGCCGCCAAAGGGTTAAGCTGATAATTTATATAAAAAGTGCACTTACAATTAAACTAATGATGTTAACATATATAAAAGTAATATATTTAATCTAAAATCAAATCTACAGATTTTTTCCACTCGCAACCAAAAGGCTGCATCTACAGGTACTCTTTTGGTTACACACCTGCCTTCTCATAACTCTGAGCACTGTAACCACTTGAGTTCCGGAAGATTTTACCCCCTTCATGACCAGGCCTTTTTTTGCTATTCAGCTCCGTACTACTTTAACTGGTAATTGCACGGTCATGCTATGCTGTACCCAAACAAAATATATATCATTTTCTCACACAAATAGAGCTTTCTTTTGGTGGTATTTTGGGTTTTTTTTTTTTTTTTTTGCAATTTAAATGAAAAAAGAGCAAACATTTTTGAAAAATAACTTTTTTTACATATCCAATAAAAAATGTAAAATCTAATTTTTTTCATAAATTTAGGCCAGGATGTATTCTGCTATGTTTTAGCTAAAAAAATCCCAATAAGTGTATATTAATTGATTTGCATAAAAGTTTTAGTGCCTACAAACTATGGCATACTGGAAATTACTATTATTATTTACTATTATTTTTAAATACTATTCATGACAGCGATCAGCGACTTATATTGGGACAGCAATAGTGTTGCGGGCAATCTGACACTGGCTGACACTGGGGGGAACTGACTAACTGCAACTGACATCACCAGTAACATTAATACCATGATCAGTGATAATACTATACACAGTGACTGTACTAATGACACTCGCTGGGAGGGGGTTAACATCTAGGGCGATCAAAGGGCTATAATAGGCTTGCCTGTAGGTATAATAAATATCTCCTAAACCTGCACAGTTTAGGCGATATTCACCCTGCATGCAGCCTCTGAGCAGCGCATGTGCTCTAAAGGTGCGGAACTTTAGAGCTCCTTGTCGGAATGGAGAGCTCCCGCATACATGTGCGGGAGTGACGTCATCGCTGCCCCAGCCACTCTCAGTGCCGGAGCCCGCAAACCCAGAACATGTCAGCCCCCTCAGTGGTGATCGGGCGCTGCTGTGGGGGCGATGCATACTAGCACATTATGCTATTGTCTTGCAGGTTTTTCTTTTTTTCGTTTCAGCGGTTTACTTCCGCTTTAACTTCAATGAAAACGTACGGTGGGGAAAATAATTATTTGATCCCCTGCAGATTTTGTAAGTTTGCCCACTTATAAAGAAATGAAGGGTCTATAACTTTTATCATAGGTGTATTTTAAATGATGGAGACAGAATATCAACAAAAAATACAGAAAAAACACATGATACAAATGTTATAAATTGAGCTGCAGTCAGTGAGTAAAATAGGTATTTGATTCCCAAGCAAAGCATGACTTAGTACTTGGTGGAGAAACCTCTGTTGGCAAGCACAGAGGTAAGATGTTTCTTGTAGTTAGTGTAGTTAGTCATACTCAGCATTTTTCTTCCTCCAAATACGGCGAGTCAAATAAATGCCAAAGAGCTAAATTTTGATCTCATCTGACCACAGCACTTTCTCCCAATCCTTCTCTGAATCATTTAGATGTTCATTGGCAAACTTCAGATGGGCATGTACCTTCTTGAGGAGAGGGACCTTGCGGGCGCTGCAGGATTTCAATTCATGGCGACATATTATTATTATTATACAGGATTTATATAGCGCCGACAGTTTACGCAGCGCTTTACAACGACATTAGGGCAGACAGTACAAGTACAATACAATTCAATACAGGAGGAATCAGAGGGCCCTGCTCGTTAGAGCTTACAATCTAGGAGACATATTGCGTTACCAATGGTTTGTTTGGTGACTGTGGTTCCAACTGCCTTGAGATCATTCACAAAGCTCCTCCCATGTAGTTCTGGGCTGATCCCTCATATTTCTCATGATCATCCTTACCCCATGAGGCGAAACCCTGCATGGAGCTCCAGACCGAGGGCTATTGATAGTTATTTTGTATTTCTTCCATTTTCGAATAATCGCTCCAACAGTTGTCCAACAGTTGTCTCCTTTTCACCAAGCTTCTTGCTGATGGTTTTATAGCCCATTCCAGCCTTGTGCAGGTCTACAGTCTTGTCCCTGATGTCTTTTGACGGCTCTTTGGTCTTGCCCATGATGAATGGAATGGTTTGAATGGACAAAAGATAGTTGTTGTCGTTAGGAGCAACTTTTAAAATTGACAGGACTAATCTGTGTACCACATACTGTAGCCAGTCTGTGAGAGCCAGAATTGTTGTTGGTTGGTAGGGAATTAAATACCTATTTTACTCACCGAACTGCAACTCAATCTATAACATTTGTATCATGCGTTTTTTTGGGATTTTATGATAACAATTATGGACCCTTCATTTCTTTGTAAGTGGGCAAACTTACAAAATCTGCAGGGGATCAAGGTTCGCTTTTCATTTTTTTTAAGTAACAAACATGTCATGCTTGCTTCCACTGTGCAGCTCGTTTTGCACAGAGTGGCCCCGAACATTCTCTTCTGGAGTCCCTTAGGCGGCTGTCGCGGCTCCTCCCCGCATTAGATAACCCCCTAGGAGAAGCGATTTCCCGGGGGGTTACCTTGCGGGCACGTTTCCGACTACAGCATTCGCGTCCATAGACACGAATGCCGCACTCGGTCCCAAAGCCCGCATCATTGGATTTGATTGACAGCAGCGGGAACCAGTGGCTGTGCTGCTATCAAGCTATCCAATTGAGAGCCGGGAACCCCCGGGCAGAGGAAGAGCGCATCTCTGGCGTGTGAAATTCCAGGGCTCAGGTAAGTAAAACTGGGGGGCTGGGGGGCCGGTCACTGCCAGGTGTTTTTTCATCTTAAGGTGAAAAAACACGAGGGTTTACAACCACTTTAAGTTAGTCCAACAGATTCACAGGTACATCAAATGTGTGTTTTTTTTATCAGCCACAGCCGGTAGAAAAGCCTGTTTCTTTCCAGTATGGTGCAGATGGGGAATCGGAGATCTGTTTGAAGAGGTCCAACCCCCCTGCCTACTGAGTCAGATCCAGAATACTCCAATCAGCAGGGAATATGAACGTTGCCGATTGCAGAACTCAGTAGGGCACAGTAGGTAGGGTACTCAGTAGGGTGTTGAACATCTGCACTGAGACCACTGCTTCTACACAGATAACAAGGGTCCCACTCTGCAGCTGTTGGCAGGGGACAGGCCTTTCTGTTCAGAATGTGGCTCCTTTAGAAAAAAAATGAACTGTAAATTATTGTTTTACAATGCCGAGGTCTAAATAAGCCTTTAGGGTATGCTGGGTAACTTGGTAAAAACAAGTAACAGGGTGCAGGCAAAAGGAGGGCCCTCAGTGACAAGCCCTGGTGGCCAGAAAAGCCACTTGTTTACTTTTTAAATAAAAAAAAAAAAAGAAAGATAGGCGTAGTAGCGCAGTATGGGTTTTTTAAATGACTAGAAGCCTTAAGCAGGTTATGAGTCACCAGCACAAATAGTGATATCAGTACTATAGTCAGCAAGATATTTAATGTTTGACAGCAGTATGACATATTTGATCCTTGACCTCAGCATGTTGGTGACTAAGCGGTTGATCTGCAGACACTCCTTGTGTCCTCAGAGCAGACGGGTCTGGATTTTCTGTGCCAAATCACACAGCATGTCAGGTGACTCCTGCCACTGCAGTTGGGCTTCTCTTGCACTCCTCTTTTCATCTGTGTATAGAGAGCTCTTCAGTGTGAACTTGTGTGTTCTTGAAGTCATTTACTACAAGACAATATTTTACCATATAACAAACTGTTTACAGTGTGACTCAGCATGGACTAGTAAATCGTTTATGGATACCAGGAAATGTCGTAAAGCTGTGCCAAACAAAGGGACAAGCTTGTTACAATTTCCAGTTTGCAAAGAAGCATTGTTATTTTACCTTTCTTTTAGCAAGTACTTTTAATTATTTTTCAACTGCCTTTTTGTATTGCTTTTTAATTTGCTTTGTGTGTATATACAGTGTGCAGCTCTAAAAGGGAAACTATAATATTGTTTTGGGGTCAACAATACATTTTAGGCTATGTTTCCACTATTGCGTCCCCGAAGTCGTGCGATTCACACTGCGACTTTGCTATGCGATGTGTGATGCAATGTCATGTGACCGGTGAAAACCATGTGAGAACAAGTCACACTGATGTTGGAAAAAGTAGTGCAAAAACCTTTTTTTGGAGTCGCTGCAATTAGAACGGGGACCATTGAAATATTATTATTATTATTTATTATTATACAGGATTTATATAGCGCCAACAGTTTACGCAGCGCTTTACAATAAAATTACATGGGTTTTGACTTGTCATGCGACTTCACATGTGCCAAGTCGCACAACAACTCACTGTAGTGGAAACAGAGCCTAAAACTGTTATTTTGTGGCTTTATTTTACTGTGTAGTATGTGGGGAGGTGCAGCTTGGTGTGGAGTGAACAGTTGCAGAAACAGGACTGTATTGAAGTCAAAGTTCAATAAAGCACAACTACCTGGTGGGAAGATAACCCGACCACGTGCACTCACGCCATGTTGTAGCGAAGAGTATGGCAGTAGGTCTTGGGTGCGCCGACAGTGTCGGCCTTGAAGGGCTGAATGCAGCATGGCCAGTCCATGCCCACATGGTAGAGGCTTCCTGGAAGGCATGGGGTGTCCCTGCTCTTTCCCTACTCATCCGGAACCTCTCCCTGCCGCTGATTTGAGGCAGTGCCCCTTTATTGCTTTTTTTTGTGTGATTGGTTGAGCCCAGGATACCCACCCCCCCACCCAACCTGGTAAATAAAGCTTGCCTCTCTATGATTTTTAATGGTTTGAGAAAGGACTAGGAAAAGGAGTTCTGAAACACGTTACCATAGCAACCATCCTGCCCTGTGTTCCACCGTGACTCTCCTAACTTCCTGGAACATTGGTCTTGGTTTCCTCACTTACTATACGCCTTTTGCTGTCACGAGTGGCTCTTCCAGTGGACGGCTTCCATCCAATGTGGCATGGCTGCAGATAAGCTCTTTGATTTTTATATTTCTGTAAGTTTGCTTTTTAAGTGTAATAAACCCATTGATGCTGCACTTAGCTAGCACCCCCTTGTATTCCTTTATGTACACAACTTTTGACAGGGGATTCAGACCTTCCAAATTTAAATTTCTGAATGGGCAAACTCCAAAATTCTTCTCGTACATGAACAAAACTAATGATTTCTGTTTACGGTGTCCTGTTTTCATATGATAAAAATCAGATATAAAAGACAGGAAACAATAAACAACAATTTAATCTATGTTCCCACATCAAAACAAAAAATGCCTTTTTTTGCTACTCCGTTTCGACCAGCTGCAATCAATCGAGAAAAAAAATGGACGATTGCTCGTCGAATTTTTTTTATAGTGTGTACCCTACTTTTGATTTTTCTTGAGCTCTGTGTCCTCTTGTCTTGGTTATGTCCTCTCATTTATTCTCCTGGTGTCACAGAGACAGAAAGTGAGAAGAAATTTTCCTAATGAGGACACAGACAGCAATAAAAACATGGGATTCTGACAGTTAGGTCCCATTCTTTTTTTATTTATGTGCTTTGCGTTTGTGCACACACATTCCACTTTGAATGGGCTGCCATTGCATCTAAACTGACAAGAAAAAAACATGCTGTATTTTTGCATTGTGGTGCACTGCAGCTCATGTAATTGTAAATGGGCCCCTAAAGCAAAACAAAAAAAAATCTGCAAGCTGGCAGGCTTTTTATTGCTGAAGACAATACCATGCCATAGTGAAAGTGATAGGAAATATAAACCTAAAAGCTGAGTGGCCAGGTGGTGATGCACCATTGGTTGCTAGGAAGCCAGCAGCCGCTGGCATCCTAACAACCAGCCTGAGCAGGAAGTTGCGACTTTTACCCGTGTTAGCAATACTGCTGCTAAATGTATAATTCCCTGCTTCACTTAGAGGTTTGGCTCAGCAGGTGGGTGAACACCCCATTTCGTTCACTTGGTCCCATGCAAAGTTCAGACCATAATCTACTTTTGGCCAAATCTGAAGCTCATCCCTAGTCATCTCATGTGCTATGGAGCAGAGCATGACTAGCTGCTAGATCTGTCCCTGCTGTGGTTGGTTTTATAGGTCTCTGAAACAAGTTTAGGAAATTAAACTAGTTGCATTTAGAAATGCATTATTCCTAAATAACATTTATTGGGAAATTAAAGGGATTAGAAATATGTTGTTTACATCCAAGTATTACATCTCGTTAGTACATAGTACAGATTATTATATACATTATTCCACCTAAAGAAACAGATGTTATGTGCTATATACTCAGTTATATTTTGTAGTTGAATTGGTTATTAGTTTGTTAACCTATGAGCAAGTGGCTAACCACAAACTAATTGCACATTTTTGTTTCTATGTTTTTTTTATTTCTCTTAGATCAATTGGGAGGTCACTGCTAACGAGACTAACATATGTCACAGCAAAGGAAAAAATATTCAGGTATTTCTCCTCTCTTTTTTTGTGTGGTGAGTTTTTGTATTTAGCTTGAGGATAAAATGAACCTACGAGCACACCAAGTGCTGCAGATGGAAAGACTAGTTGCCAATGTCAGGACTGTGCTTTGCGTGCCAAGCCTGCAGGTGTCTGCCTGTTTTTATTTTCACAAGGTTCCTTATCTGTTAGCATTTGTGTGTTTCTTCCAATTCACTACTTGGTTATCTTACTTTAAATCAAATTAACGTGACACTAAAGCTTTGTTTTTAAAAAAAAAAATAAAAAATAACAAACATGTCATACTTACCTCCACTGTGCAGCTCGTTTTGTACAGAGTGGCCACGAACATCCTCTCTCTCGGGGGATTAACTTGCAGGCGCGCTCCCGAGTCATTCATTCGGCGTCCATAGAAGCCGAATGTATGACTCGGCCCGCCCCCCGGGTCATTGGATTTAATTGACAGCAGTGGGAGCCAATGGCTGCACTGCTATCAATCCATCCAATCAGGAACCGAGACACCGGCTTTTGCTGGTGTGCTCGTTCCCGGTGTTCTGCCGAGAAAGTTCCGCTCGGCGGCTAAGTTCCCCCCTGCCTGCCTACTGCCTGCGCAGTAGGAACCGGCGGAAATAGCCGAAGCGGAATAGCTGAAAATCAGCTGTACACGGCGGCTGTAAAAATGACGCCTCGCAGGCTTGCTTCGCTCGCCACGCTTCGGGCACGGCCTCGCTTCGCTCGGCTCTTTTAGATTCCCCCTCTAGGTCCACTTGGATGGTGGGGAAGGAACCTGGACCCAGAGCGCAGGCGCCGTGTACAGCTGATTGAAGCGTTTGAGCTTCGGCTATCTCCGGCGGCTGACAGTAGTCCGTACTGCGCAGGCGCTGCGCCTGCGCAGTACAGGGGGGGAACTTATCCGCCGAGGGAACATTCTCGGCAAGACACCGGAACGAGATAGAGGGGGTACAGGTAAGTAAAACGGGGGGGGGGGGCTGCAGCATTACAGGTTTAAAACCCCTTTAACTCCTTAATATTTCCCAAAGTTCTACGTATATTCTGCTGAATATCCCAAATTGCTTTTATTTAATTCTGCTCATTAAGCATGTTTAAAGCCTAATTCCAGATATATTTTTTTTAATTTTGGTTAGAGTTAAAATTTCTTGTCTGTGACCCCACTGGGGAGATTTTTTCTTTTGTGTCCCTGTGACACCTATACTAGAAATTAGGGGAGCAGTTGTCCCATGGACAGGAATGCACAGAAAGTAATGCCTCATGTATGCAGGTGTTAGAAAAAGCCACTACCAACGCCAGGAAAAAGCAGCTGTAAAAACAAGCTTTTTGCAGCGTTTCCCTGCCTCTATTCAAAATCCATGGTTCCCTATGAAACCCGTCTACTTATTTGACTTTCAGTCCATTGATTTGAATAGATGTCACATGCAAGTTGGATTATGATAATCGGACTTGTGGTGCGACTTGTACTCTGAGTATCTTGAAAGGAACCCCACGCCAAAGTTTTTTAAAAATATGGTGTGGGGTCCCCTCCAAGATCCATACCTTGCCCTCCGAGTCTGGTATGGGTCTTGAAAGGGAACCCTATGCCAAAATGGGGTGAAAAAAACTGCCCCCCATCAGTCTGGTATGGATTTTAAGGGGAAACCCCACCCCCCCAAAAAAAATGGCGTGGGGTCCAAAATCCATACCAGGCTCTTATCCGAGCACAAAGCCCAGCAGGACAGAAAAGGGGGGGGCATCGACCGAGCACCCCCCGTGGACAATTCCAGGCCACACGCCCTTAACATGGGGGGCGTGGGTGCTTTGGGGCAGGGGGGACGTATTCGAATCTGGAAGCCCCTTTAACAAGGGGGCTCCAGATCCCGCTTCAAAGTGAATGAGTATGTTGTACATTGTACCCCTACCCATTCACCCCCAAAAAAAGGCAGTGTAAGTAAAAATAAGAGACGATTTTGACAAGTCCTAAAAATTTTCCTCCGGTCCGGTCTTCTCCCTCTGGTATTCTTTTTCCGGTCTTCTTCCTCCGGTCTTCTCCACCATTGCTGTCTTCTCCACCACTGCTGTCTCCTGTCTTTGTGCCAGCTCCACTTTATAGCATTTATAGCATTTTTATTATTTTTTTTTTTTTTTACTAGTAATGGCATTAATCTGCGATTTTTATCGGGACTGCGACATTATGGCGGACACATCGGACACTTTTGGCACATTTTTGGGACCATTGGCATTTATACAGCGATCAGTGCTATAAAAATGCAGATTACTGTATAAATGTCACTGGTAGGGAAGAGATTAACACTAGGGAATGATCAAGGGGTTAACTGTGTTCCCTGTGTGTGTTTCTAACTGTAGGGGAGGGGACTGACCTAGAAGAAATTACAGATCGTGATTCCTAGCTATTAGGAACTCACGATCTGTCTCTCCTCACAGAACAGAACAGGGATTTGTGTTTTTTATACACACGTCCCTGTTCTGCCTCTTGTGCCTGCGATCGCTCGTGGCCAGCGGTCATTGCGACCGTCGACCACGAGCATCAGCACCCCCACAGTGCAGCGCCTGCTATCCCGCTTAAAGGAGCTGACGTGTAGCTATAAGGGCTCGCAGGATTGTGACAACCTGCCACAGTATAATGACGGCGGCTGGTTGGCAAGCGGTTAAACATGCTTAATGGGCAGAATTAACCCCCCAAAAAAGGCAGTGTAGTGTAAATAAAAACAAGACGGTTTTGAAAAGTAATTTATTAAAAATCCTCCTGGTCTGTTGCAAAGTGGAAAACTGTTTTGTGGTCAAACGCTCCCAAATTTGACATGCTTTTTGGCAGCTTGCACATCTGGAAAGGCACCGTCAATGCTGAAAGATATTTGCAGCTTATGCTCCCACCCAGGCAACATCGTTTTCTGGGAAGGCCTTGCATTATTTAGCAGGACAATGCTAAACCTCATACTGCATCTATGACAGCATGGCTTCGTAGTAGAAGAGTCCAAATGCTTAAATGACCTGCCTGCAGTGCAGACCTTTCACCAGCTGAACATATTTGGCTCATCTTGAAATGGAAAATAGGACAAAGAAGATCCAGGACTGTTGAGCAGTTAGAATCTTATATCAGGCAAAAATGGAACAACATTCCTCTCCCAAAACTCCAGCAATGGATCTCCTCAGTTCCCAGGCGTTTACAGAGTATTGTTAAATGCAGAGTGGATGCTACATCGTGGTAAACATGACATGGCCCCGTCCTAACTTTTTTGAGACGTGTTAGCTGTCATCAATTTCAGAATTACCTAATTTTTTTCTTAGTGATGCATTTTCTCCATTTAAACGTTTGATATGTTTTCTATCGTGAATAAAATATGGTTTTGAGATTTGCAATTGCATTCCGTTTTTATATAGATTTTACACAGCATCCCAACTTTTTTTGGAATTGGAGTTTTAAGATGTGTCTTCAGAAAGGTCTGTGAGAGGCAAGTGTAACGTGTCAATCACACTTACCTCTGTGCTGTTCTTTCCAAGATACAGCTCCTGGAACAATCTGATGCTGGCACAGCGGTGGCATGAGCTGCTTTTTGATCCCTGTGTTTTTTGCTTCTTGTACTTGTCTGTTTGTTTTCTGTTAATGAAAAGACATGTTTATTTTTTTTTATATGTCCTACATGTTTTATCCCCTTTATTTTCTATAAATATTTATTCATATGTTCCTTTTACCATTTTATAATAAATATCTGGAGGAAGTGAATGCTTTAATGTCTGTCCATGTTCATTGCACATCTCTGAGAAGCGCGTGTTCAGGCCGCTGTGCGAGCTAGACTGTTTAATGTAAGATTAGTTTGTCTCTTTAGCAGAATTTAGTGCTCTGGTGTTGGAACATAATAATTTTGCTTTTTTTTCTCCCTGCAGACCGAGTGCTTCAACCATATAAGGCTTTTGCAGAGATTTAATGAAACCCACCTGTATGTCTGCGGGACGCATGCCTTTGCTCCACAATGCTGCTACATTGTAAGTACACCCTGACCTTTCAATTTATCTGCTGTTAAACTATGAGAGTGGATCATTACCTGTTTTTGGACTAAACCTTTTTAAAAGGTGACTTCTTTACGGTGTAAAAAATTAGAACATAGCAGAGTTTCAAGTGAATTTTCAGTTTTTAAAAAACAAATACCAACCTAAACAGGAATGTTGGCCATGCACAAAACAATTTGGTGCCTCTCAGTCAGCAATCATTTCCTACTTTCCAGTAACCAAATGAATAAACATGGGTTGGAAATTGATTGAACCCACCTTGTTCCAACTCTAATGCCCCGTACACACGGTCGGACTTTGTTCGGACATTCCGACAACGAAATCCTAGGATTTTTTCCGACGGATGTTGGCTCAAACTTGTCTTGCATACATACGGTCACACAAAGTTGTTGGAAAATCCAATCGTTCTAAACGCGGTGACGTAAAACACGTACGTCGGGACTATAAACAGGGCAGTGGCCAATAGCTTTCATCTCTTTATTTATTCTGAGCATGTGTGGCACTTTGTCCGTCGGATTTGTGTACACACGATCGGAATTTCCGACAACGGATTTTGTTGTCGGAAAATTTTATATCCTGCTCTCAAACTTTGTGTGTCGGAAAATCCGATGGAAAATGTGTGATGGAGCCTACACACGGTCAGAATTTCCGACAACAAAGTCCTATCACACATTTTCCATCGGAAAATCCGACCGTGTGTACGGGGCATAATAGTTTCTTTGGTTTTCCATACTAGTTTTTAAGGCTTTAACCATTGCTGTTATTGGATAAACATTAGTTGGTTAGCTGTACTGTTCCAGTCCATAGTTCCCAACTGTCCATCATGTGGATCAACAAATGTGTTTTCCTGCACTTAAACCTTTCACCCAGCTTCTAACTATTGAACTTATTTTAAAAAGTACATATAAAGGAAAAGCAGTAGTTGGGGAAAAAAAAGCACCTGTGTATTAATTGGTTTTTGAGCTTAGGAGCATGAAAGGGCTGTACCATTTTCCTGCATATTCTGTGCTAGAAGATGTCCATCTGTCCATGTCATCTCAGCAGGTTGGGAGGTATGCTTATCTATACCAGCATTATTATGATATAGATATATGATAACAGATGTGGAAATACGGGGCAATTTAGGTAACAGCGATCACAGGTCAATTAGTTTCAGTATAAATCACACAAATAGGAGACATGAAGGGAACACAAAGACACTGAATTTCAAAAGAGCCAACTTCCCTAAACTACAAACCTTGCTAAAAGGCATAAATTGGGATAAAATATTAGGAACAAAGAATACGGAGGAGAGATGGGTTTGCTTTAAGAGCATATTAAATAAGGGCATTAGCCAATGTATCCCATTGGGTAATAAATTTAAAAGAGCGAACAAACATCCTGGATGGCTTAACTCCAATGTAAAAATGCATATAAAAGCAAAGGAGAAGGCCTTCAAAATATACAAGGTTGAGGGATCATCCACAGCATTCAGAATTTATAAAGAATGCAATAAGAAATGTAAGGGTGCAATTAGGATGGCTAAGATAGAACATGAAAGACACATAGCGGAGGAGAGCAAAAAAAATCCCAAGAAATTCTTTAGGTATGTAAACAGTAAAAAAGGGAGGACAGACCATATTGGCCCCATAAAGAATGAGGAAGGACATCTGGTTACAAAGGATGGGGAGATGGCAAAGGTATTGAATTTATTCTTCTCCTCAATCTTCACGAGTGAATCGGGGGGCTTCAGTAACCAAAACTGCAGTGTTTATCCTCATGACACAACACAGGAAGCACCTACATGGTTAACAGAGGACGGAATTAAAATTAGACTTGAGAAACTTAACATTAATAAATCACTGGGACCAGATGGCTTGCATCTGAGGGTACTTAGGGAACTCAGTCAGGTGATTGCCAGACCGTTGTTCCTAATTTTTACAGACAGTCTATTGACTGGAATGGTACCAGCTGATTGGAGAAAAGCCAATGTAGCACCAATATTTAAAAAGGGCCCAAAAAACATCCCTGGGAATTACAGACCAGTTAGCCTAACATCAATAGTATGTAAACTCTTGGAGGGGATGATAAGGGACTATATACAAGATTTTAGTAATAAGAATGATATCATTAGCAGTAATCAGCATGGATTCATGAAGAATCGTTCTTGCCAAACCAATCTATTAACCTTCTATGAGGAGGTGAGTTGCCATCTAGATAAAGGAAGGCCCGTAGACGTGGTGTATCTGGATTTTGCAAAAGCATTTGACACAGTTCCCCATAAACGTTTACTGTACAAAATAAGGTGCGTTGGCATGGACCATAGGGTGAGTACATGGATTGAAAACTGGCTACAAGGGCGTGTTCAGAGGGTGGTGATAAATGGGGAGTACTCAGAATGGTCAGGGGTGGGTAGTGGGGTTCCCCAGGGTTCTGTGCTGGGACCAATCCTATTTAATTTGTTCATAAACGACCTGGAGGATGGGATAAACAGTTCAATCTCTGTATTTGCAGACGATACTAAGCTAAGCAGGGCAATAACTTCTCCGCAGGATGTGGAAATCTTGCAAAAAGACCTGAACAAATTAATGGGGTGGGCGACTACATGGCAAATGAGGTTCAATGTAGAAAAATGTAAAATAATGCATTTGGGTGGCAAAAATATGAATGCAATCTATACACTGGGGGGAGAACCTCTGGGGGAATCTAGGATGGAAAAGGACCTGGGGGTCCTAGTGGATGATAGGCTCAGCAATGGCATGCAATGCCAAGCTGCTGCTAATAAAGCAAACAGAATATTGGCATGCATTAAAAGGGGGATCAACTGCAGAGATAAAACGATAATTCTCCCGCTCTACAAGACTCTGGTCCGCCCGCACCTGGAGTATGCTGTCCAGTTCTGGGCACCAGTCCTCAGGAGGGACGTACTGGAAATGGAGCGAGAACAAAGAAGGGCAACAAAGCTAATAAAGGGTCTGGAGGATCTTCGTTATGAGGAAAGGTTGCGAGCACTGAACTTATTCTCTCTGGAGAAGAGACGCTTGAGAGGGGATATGATTTCAATTTACAAATACTGTACTGGTGACCCCACAATAGGGATAAAACTTTTTCGCAGAAGAGAGTTTAATAAGACTCGTGGCCACTCATTACAATTAGAAGAAAAGAGGTTTAACCTTAAACTACGTAGAGGGTTCTTTACTGTAAGAGCGGCAAGGATGTGGAATTCCCTTCCACAGGCGGTGGTCTCAGCGGGGAGCATTGATGGCTTCAAGAAACTATTAGATAATCACCTGAATGACCGCAATATACAGGGATATGTAATGTAATACTGACACATAATCACACACATAGGTTGGACTTGATGGACTTGTGTCTTTTTTCAACCTCACCTACTATGTAACTATGTAACTATGTACAGAATGTTTGTCATTCAAAGAGCTACTGTGGATTATACAATTAATGATGCCCATCAACCAATGCCCTGGTTGATGGTGCCTGCGATAGGTTATTGATCCTTTGCATAGTATTAGTGTAAACACATTGGGGGTTATTTACAAAAGGCAAATCCACTTTGCACTACAGTGCACTTGGAAGTGTAGTCGCTGTAAATCCGTGGGGAAGCTCTGAAATGAGGGGAAGCTCTGCTGATTTTATTATCCAATCATGTGCAAGCTAAAATGCTGTTTATTTTCCTTGCATGTCCCCCTCGGATCTACAGCGACTGCACTTTCAAGTTCACTTGCAGTGCACTTGTAGTGCAAAGTGGATTTGCCTTTCGTAAATAACCCCCATTTTATTGATTCTGCTATGAGCTGAGCGCATTAAAAAAAAACTCCCTAAACATAGGGATTTGTACAGGGATAACTTCACAATGTGCCCCCAGGGAGATAACTTGCTTTAGGGAATAGGTAGCTTTACTGGTACTCTATATAAGAAATAAAACTGGAGCATAGTGGGTAGAACAGTTTAGTTATAATTTAGTTACATGGTAGTTTTATTAGCGTTTAGGCCCCATTCACATTTGCAAATAGCCCGTCTTGGGATCAAACATGCCCAATTCCCCCTATAGGAAACAGCTTCCTATGGAGGCACATGGTGGGAGAGAGGAGCCAGGAGCGCTAGCAGGGGACCCAACCAGAGAACGATCAAGGCTGCTCTGTACAAAACCATTGCACAGAGCAGGTAAGTATGACATGTTTGTTATTTTAATTAAAAAAATATTTAAAGCTTTAAAATCACTTTAACGTGTGCTTTGCTTTGCACATATTGGAATGTTTGCTTGCATAGGTTAAAAATTATCACTGTAGAACCCAACTTTAAACACATTTACATTTTGATAGCCCTCTGACACCTTGGGATAAATATTTGTGTGAGCAGTGCACACTGCTTGTTAATTTTTTCTGCTCCTTTTAAAATGTATTTCGCATTCTGTGATTTAGACTAAAAGAATTTTAACAGGCTGTGCTCAAGCCACAACCTTACCTTTGTTTGAAATGGCCAAAACCGTCTTGTGTAAATGAAAGAGAAAATGTTAAAAGCTGTAGTTAAAACAGTCAAAATAAAGTGAGTTTTACTTAAACAGTGTGTAAATAATGGTTAGCGAGCGACAGGCGGGTGGCTTGTAGACAGCATGCCCACACATCTTCATCTTGTAATCATGAGTAGTCAGTGGTCTGACCTTTATCTGTACTCTGATTGCATCTCCTTCCATATTGTAGAGCGGCATGTGAACTATAAACTTTATGTTCTAGCCAGTACAAAGATATCCCCTATTTACATTTGTATTGCTGGTTCTGCAATTTTAGAACAATTTTATTCTTTTATCCAGTAAAGTAAACAGAGACTGCGAAAAATGTTTGTGAAAACGTCACATACGTTCATTTCTCTCTTAACTTTAATCCCCTTAAAAAGCCAAAATACCTTCATTGTAAAAGACATTTTGCTTTAGGCCAAAGATGGATATAAATATAATTTACTTTATTAAATTGCTGAATTTTTAATGCAATGGCAAGAAGCAAAGCATAGACTAGCTACTGTGTAAAATTGTATCATGAAATTCATAATATCCTGCCCATCTGTTAGAAGTATTGAAATTTTTAGTGTGCTATCTGTTTCTTGTATGTTAATGTGGCTAGAAGCAAGAAAGGGTTGGTGACCTCCAGACCTCGGAATTACTCAAGTATACAGATCAGGAGATCTAACTTCACTCTCTGAATGCTTGTCCAAGATAACTGAACCAAGCGTGAGATACAGCCAGACATCTTGCATTTTTAGAAAGTACAGAAGGCTGTCCTACAGAATTGTGAAAATGAAAACAGTGCTACTCGCAGGGTTATCCTATTGCCATTGCTATCCAATAGTATTGTATTGATGTTGGTATAGGTCAGCCTTTCTCAACCTTTTCAACACAGAGGAACACATGAAATACCTTTCCAATCTCAGGGATCCCCTGTTAAAAATCACTATATCTACAACTCACAATACATTAGTGTGATAGCTAGTGGGAAGAATGCCCCTTACACCTGTGGGCATTGGGAAAAATGACCCCCCTTAAAGATAGCTAAAATCTATGATGTCATTTGGAACTTATCTGAGAGGTAGAAATTGCTTATTGCTCAAGGAACCCCTAGCAACCTCTGGAGGAACCCTGGTTGAGAAACCCTGGTATAGGTGATCAGTTTACCAGGTTACTTGGCTGCCAGACCAGCTGCAACGAGATTTCTGCAGACTACCATACTACATAAAATACTGTTCAGTTTCAGTACTTTTCAACAATATTCAAGATTCAGTCAATATTTAGTCCTTATACATTGTTTCCTATTGCAAGCCTCGATGAACAAAGGTGTTTTTAGGCCTCTGAAATGTGTTAGCTACTCCTTTTGATTGTCCCTCTAACCCTTACTGGAATAAAATCATATCTGGACTATTGAATATTTGTGTAATTCCCAAATTCTTATTCTGTCTTGTAAGCTTGTGGCAATATAGCAAACAGAAAAGGAAAGCTCCAGTATTAAAAGTTTATATAATGTAAGGACATTAGCCTAATGCCTGTTTAGTATGGATAGAGGCATCAATTGATTTTCTTTTGCTCAGCCCCCTGGCTGAAAAAATGAACTTTAGGTGTGTATGGTCATCCTTAATATATACAGTATTTCCTGGCAATCCTATGTAGAGCTGCAACTGTAGGTCACACCTAATATATTATGTGTCTGTTGAAAGCATGGCCTGGGGTGAGTGATGAACACTGTGATATACTTGTGTGTGTGATGTAGTGATAGAGACTGGAAATCCATGTTTTTCTTCTTCTTGTTCCTTAGTTCACATGACCATTAACTCTTTAAACCTGTCGTAATTAATAAGAGTGCTACACTGGGGCATTGTAGGAATGTGACAGAACCAGCCAAGCATGGCGGGAGTGTGATGTGAGATTAGCCGAGGGATGTCTGTGCTGCAGACTGTTTGTCTAGAAAATATCTTGGTGTTTGTATGTGTGTGCTTTTCAGCTTTTTGTATGCTAATGCTATTCATGTTAGTATCTGTATTCCTAACAGTTTGTGGTAACTTACAATGGCTGATATGCAACTCAAAATAGTATCTCTAAAGGACATAGGTCAAGGTTGGACATTGTAAAAAAATGTTTTGAACTGGATGGATTTTTGGTGAGCAGATTCACAACTTTATTCTTCCAACATCGACTGAGGATAGTCCACCCACAACCTCTTCTTGCATGCATTTTGCCCTCTGCTTGGTCTTAGCAGGTTTTGGGTGGAGTATCCTGCGCTAAAGCATGGAGAAGGTGAGTAGTAATTGGGGAACTTTGATTATTGCAGCAAGGAGGATGGTGGGAAATAGATGAAAGGGCCAAGAACTGTAAGTATTTCTTCTTCTGTGGTCAAGTCTGAGTGACGTGCTAGCATTTGGATTCCGGTGTGTACTCTGTAGATCATAGAATCAAACACTCTATGAATCCAACCCCGGTACAGATTACAAACCTCACATGTCATAGCTTCCTTACTTTTACCTAACTGATTTTCGGCTCCCCCAGCAGATAGCGCTGCCCCATGCTCTTGGGGTGGCCTATCCCAAGGCATCCTCACATTCAGTGTAGGGCTATGGACCCTGCCCTGATGAGAAGACCTTAGACCACCAAAGCATGGGGTGGAAAAGACTGCCGGGACTGGTCTAATAGGGCGTACACACGGTCGGACTTTGTTCGGACATTCCGACAACAAAATCCTAGGATTTTTTCCGACGGATGTCGGCTCAAACTTGTCTTGCATACACACGGTCACACAAAGTTGTCGGAAAATCCGATCGTTCTAAACGCGGTGACGTAAAACACATACGTCGGGACTATAAACGGGGCAGTGGCCAATAGCTTTCATCTCTTTATTTATTCTGAGCATGCGTGGCACTTTGTCCTTCGGATTTGTGTACACACGATCGAAATTTCCGACAACGGATTTTGTTGTCGGAAAATTTTATCTCCTGCTCTCCAACTTTGTGTGTCGGAAAATCCGAGGGAAAATGTCCGATGGAGCCCACACACAGTCGGAATTTCCGACAACACGCTCCGATCGGACATTTTCCATCGGAAAATCCGACCGTGTGTACGGGGCATCACAATGTAGAGTAGCCTTCATGAGCAAAGGATCAGTTAAGCAAGAGCAACCATGTCCATTTCTCCTCTTTTTTAATCGTTGTTGAAGGAGTGTACCTACTGTCTGGCAATTTCTCTGTTTGAAGATGTAAAAAAAAAAAAAAATACATATTAGACATTTCCTGCACTCTTACTAATTTTGCCCTAAAGATAACTGGCCCCGTTCTGAGTTCTTCCTAGAGACACAGACAAACAATCTTAATAAACTTGCAATTTTCTCTTTCACTCTACCTGCTTGGTGGATAAATTTAATTCTACCACTTCTCTGCTTTCCCTGTCTCCTGCCCCCTAACCCCTTGCATCCGCTTTCATTTTTTTCTCTAGTTTGTCTTCAGTGAAGTAAAAATGTAATTCTCAAAAATAAGCAGCGAATTAGGAAATTTTTGGTATGACACCAAATAGACACTAAAAGTATACAAAATATTTTTATTGTGCTTTCCTTAAATTAGAGCTCTTAAGTGCTTATAAAAATAATCTGGTTCTAATATATTACATAATCATTTAAATCAGCATTGTTCTAGACATCACACAGACTCCTGCACATGCAGATATGTATCCAACATTTTTCTTGGAACAAAGTCCTCTTTTTCAATTCAGAATTTTTATTGTGGTTTCAAACAATATTGACAAGCACTTAAACAAAGATAGTACATTTTAGAGTACTATTAGATCTGAACTGTATAATGGAAGCCTAGTAGGCCCTCAATTAACAAGATGGTACAGGAATATATAATCTGTTTTAGCAGCTGAATCTGAACTAGAAGTAATCAAAGTCCACTTTTTCAAGGGTGCTAATACTGCTCAAATGATAAAACATATCTTCTAGAAAGACAACTTAATGTAGGTTACAAGCATATTGTATATGTCATAACATGCCCAAATCATATCTTTTCTTTAACTGTAAAGTGATGTGTTTTACCTTGGCGTGCAAGATCATAGTGGAAAAGTTTCAGAACCTTTGCACTAGGTTATCCAAGTTTAAATGCCTGAAGCCCCCTTACAAGCATAAACATCATCCATTGTCAGTTTAAAGGGCAGCAAATATGAGAAAGCAGAGACTTGCTTTGGGTTGGACAATCCCCAAATATTAGGGTGTTGCTTATGAGTCTGATTCGAATGCAGAAAACAAGATTAGCAGAACAAACCGCAAACTTCAGGTGCCATTGAATCAAGCTTTGTCAGTAAGCCTAAATTAAACCTGCATTTTGACCAGTACTTTCAGGTATGGAGGAACTATGTGACAATGCTGAACAGATTGAACAAAGCACAGGTTCACCCTAATATGTATGCTTAGTACAGGGGGTTCTTGTTGAAACACCAGGTAATTATTATATATGGATACTGCAGCATTAATGAAGGCAGTTTCAGGTATTTATAATAAAACCAATGTGCTTTCTACTGCAAAGTGCAAAGAACAACCACAAATAAAAGTTTGCTAATAGATTAGGGAAAGATTAATTTTTAATGGTTGCTATGTTGCTATGTTACTGCACATTAATCTATTCTTGATTAAATATGTTTTCAAGTGATAACTTAAAATATGTATGTATATATATATATATATATATATATATATATATACACACACAGTGGGGACGGAAAGTATTCAGACCCCCTTAAATTTTTCACTCTTTTTCAAATACTGGGCAAAGGGTCTGAATAATTAGGACCATGTGATATTTCAGTTTTTCTTTCTTTATTAAATCTGCAAAAATGTCAACAATTCTGTGTTTTTCTGTCAATATGTTATAACTCTTTGTTATATTGCAGCCATTTGCTAAAATCATTTAAGTTCATTTTTTCCTAAGTAATGTACACACAGCACCCCATATTGTCAGGAAAAACACAGAATTGTTGACATTTTTGCAGATTTATTAAAAAAGAAAAACTGAAATATCACATGGTCCTAAGTATTCAGACCCTTTGCTCAGTATTTAGTAGAAGCACCCTTTTGATCTAATACAGCCATGAGTCTTTTGGGGAAAAATGCAACAAGTTTTTCACACCTGGATTTGGGGATCCTCTGCCATTCCTCCTTGCATATCCTCTCCAGTTCTGTCAGGTTGGATGGTAAACGTTGGACAGCCATTTTTAGGTCTCTCCAGAGATGCTCAATTGGGCTTAAGTCAGGGCTCTGGCTGGGCCATTCAATAACAGTCACAGAGTTGTTGTGAAGCCACTCCTTTGTTATTTTAGCTGTGTGCTTAGGGTCATTGTCTTGTTGGAAGGTAAACCTTTGACCCAGTCTGAGGTCCTGAGCACTCTGGAGAAGGTTTTCGTCCAGGATATCCCTGTACTTGACCACATTCATCTTTCCCTCGATTGCAACCAGTCGTCCTGTCCCTGCAGCTGAAAAACACCCCCACAGCATGATGCTGCCACCACCATGCTTCACTGTTGGGACTGGATTGGACAGGTGATGAGCAGTGCCTGGTTTTCTCCACACATACCGCTTAGAATTAAGGCAAAAAAGTTCTATCTTGGTCTCATCAGACCAGAGAATCGTATTTCTCACCATCTTGGAGTCCTTCAAGTGTTTTTTAGCAAACTCCATGCGGGCTTTCATGTGTCTTGCACTGAGGAGAGGCTTCCGTCGGGCCACTCTTCCATAAAGCCCCGACTGGTGGAGGGCTGCAGTGATGGTTGACTTTCTACAACTTTCATCTCCCGACTGCATCTCTGGAGCTCAGCCACAGTGATCTTTGGGTTCTTCTTTACCTCTCTCACCAAGGCTCTTCTCCCCCAATAGCTCAGTTTGGCCAGATGGCCAGCTCTAGGAAGGGTTCTGGTCATCCCAAACATCTTCCATTTAAAGATTATGGCGGCCACTGTGCTCTTAAGAACCTTAAGTGCAGCACAATTTTTTTTGTAATCTTGGCCAGATCTGTGCCTTGCCACAATTCTGTCTCTGAGCTCTTCAGGCAGTTCCTTTGACCTCATGATTCTTATTTGCTCTGACATGCACTGTGAGCTGTAAGGTCTTATATAGACAGGTGTGTGGCTTTCCTAATCAAGTCCAATCAGTATAATCAAACACAGCTGGACTCAAATGAAGGTGTAGAACCATCTCAAGGGTGATCAGAAGAAATGGACAGCACCTGAGTTAAATATATCAGTGTCACAGCAAAGGGTCTGAATACTTAGGGCCATGTGATATTTCAGTTTTTCTTTTTTAATAAATCTGCAAAAATTTCAACAATTCTGTGTTTTTCTGTCAATATGGTGTGCTGTGTGTACATTAATGAGGAAAAAAAATGAACTTAAATGATTTTAGCAAATGGGTATATATATATATATATATATATATATATATATATATATATATATATATATATATATGTCTTTTTGGGAAATTTGGTAGTTGCAGCACCCTGTGGCAGAGGCCCACTTTCTGTCCCCTCAATAGGGGTTCTCCTGACACCTCGGGCTGTCACACATTTTTTCTTTTTGCACATTCATGGGCAGCCCATTCATTTCATTAGGCCACGCTATGCATGTAAAATGTGCAAAAAGGTGCATGATTTTTAAATTCACACTGTACCAAAATGCAAGGTACTGCAGTACCATGAACTTTACCAGTCCCGAATGCACATGGTTTGCTAAATTAGGGGGGGTGTCATAAGAATTAATGGTATCCATGCACACCTGCAGAAAGCAGCCTGTTTTCATGCAGTATGGGAAACCATGCGATTTCCTACGTGTTCCCACTCCAGACCTGGTATGAACAGGCCCTAAAAGATGAATGTTACATTCAAACCTTGAGCCATTCAGTAGGTATATGTTGTCCACCATGGTGACATAAACACATAATTGTCATGTTAGACTGGGGGGTACCTTTTAAGATTCAATTAATCTTTAAGGTTTGAAACAGACTAAATAAGGTTTATTTAGGTCACTATGACTACAAACTGGGGAAAGTTGTGTGTCATTATAGTCAAATCTTATGACATGAAAGTCGTCTCAAATGACAGTCCATTGTTGTTCTTCCTATTTAAAATGTGTCACATTGGTGAATGTTTCACAGATTCTGAGTCATCCTCCCTCCTTCTAACTTGTTTTCATGCGTATTTCCCTACATCATGAATTCATGCTAAGCAAAGTTCAGAAAACATGTGTTGTTTTATTTTTGATATCTAACGTCTGGATGTTGGCATCAGATTACCATAGTAATTCAATTTCTGCTACTTTTCCTGGACAAAAATCAAAGGTATTCGACCTCATGTACACTGTTGCTGATAAACTGATTTTTTAGGAGTAGTTGGGCATTTTTTTCAGCAGCCCCTGAACTCTCCTCTGTTATCTTATCTGTCCATGTACACTGAGTATTTTATAGTCATTTAGAGGCAGTTGAGTTTAGTGGCATTTCATTTAAAGCAAAAAATTGCGTTCAGGGCCGAAGTTTATTGGCATTTGAAACTCCAAATGCTTGTAACAGCATGCAAACATGTCTAAACGCGATAACTCGCGTTTATAAGTGTTTTGTTTTTATGTGTTTTCAATGGGGATACACTTCTGACCATTTTCAATGTAAAAATGCTGCTAAACGTGGCATGTAAACGCGCTACAACTGAAGTTTTTAACCATCGGAGAGGTTTTTAAACGTTCCATGTACATGAGGCCTTCCTGTGAACCTGTCACAAACTTCAGCAACTCAAACTGAGGACATGATACAAGAATGTATCAGCAATGGTCACCTTTAGTGAAAACTGCATGTCAGTACATTCCCCCCTCCCCGTTCTTTTTTTCAGCAAGTACATCCTGGGAGATGGACAACATAGCTTATATGCAAATGTTGACTTTTCTTGTAGAAGTTGAACCTTTTCTACTTACCAACCCTCCCTACTGGTTAGTGAGGTTGCCCATCACTTTACATTAGGTAGGGTGGCCCAAACAGCAGGAGTGGATGGACCAAGCATTTACAGGGAATATGGAAATTTGTTTACGATTTGAGCGAAGTCCGTGATTGATCGTTTTAACAGCTGGTTTTCACTGAAGGTGATCTTGGTTTATGACACTATCAGTTAGCTTTTCAGTAGGTAAGCTGAGCTAGGAATTCTGATTGAGTTACCTTTTCTGTTGGGTCTTGAAATGTTTTTTCAATTATTTCAGGTACTTATATAGCACCGTCAATTTACGCAGTGCTCTCTCGCTATATATATATACACATATATATATATATATATATATATATATATATATATATATATATATATATATATATATATATATATATATATATACAGTTGTGCTCATAAGTTTACAAACCCTGGCAGAATTTATGATTTCTTGGCCATTTTTCAGAGAATATGAATGATAACACAAAAACATTTTTTTCACTCATGGTTAGTGTTTGGCTGAAGCCATTTATTATCAATCAACTGTGTTTACTATTTTTAAATCATAATGGCAACAGAAACTACCCAAATGACCCTGATCAAAAGTTTACATACCCCAGTTCTTAATACCGTGTATTGCCCCCTTTAACATCAGTGACAGCAAAAAGTCTTTTGTGGTATTTGTGGATGAGGCTCTTTATCTTCTCATATGGTAAAGCTGCCCATTCCTCTTGGCAAAAAAGCCTCCAGTTCCTATAAATTCTTGGGCTCTCTTGCATGAACTGCACGTTTGAGATCTCTCGAGTGGCTCAATGATTTTGAGGTCAGGAGACTGAGATGGCCACTCCAGAACCTTCACTTTATTCTGCTGTAGGCAATGACGGGTCGACTTGACCTTGTGTTTTGGATCATTGTCATGTTGGAATGTCCAAGTAAGTCCCATGCGCAGCTTCCTGGCTAATGACTGCAAATGTTTCTCCAGTATTTTTTTATGACATACTGCATTCACCTTGCTATCAATTTTGACCAAATTTCCTGTGCCTTTGTAGCTCACACATCCCGAAATCATCAGCAATCCACCTCCGTTTTTCACAGTAGGAACAGTGTACCTTTCATTATAGGCCTTGTTGACTCCTCTCCAAATGTAGCTTTTATAGTTGTGGCCAAAAAGCTCAATTTTGGTCTCATCACTCCAAATGACATTGTGCCAGAAGGTTTGAGGCTTGTCTCTGTGCTGTTTGGTATACTGTAAGCGGGATACTTTGTGGCATTTGCGTAGTAATGTCTTTCTTCTGGCAACTCGACCATGCAGCCCATCTTTCTTCGAGTGCCTCCTTATTGTGCATCTTGAAACAGCAACACCACATGTTTTCAGAGAGTTCTGTATTTCACCTGAAGTTATTTGTGGGTTTTTCTTTGCATTCTGAACAATTTTCCTGGCAGTTGTGGCTGAAATTTTAGTTTATCTACTTGAGTGTGGTTTGCTTTTAACAGAACCCCTCATTTTCCACCTCTTGATTAGATTTTGAACACTGCTGATTGGCATTCTCAATTCATTGGATATCTCTTTATATCCCTTTCCTGTATTATGCAGTTCAACTACCTTTTCCCGCAGATCTTTTGACAGTTCTTTTACTTTCCCCATGACTCCGAATCCAGAAACGTCAGTGCAGCACTGGATGAAAGATGCAAGGGTCTGTCAGAAGTCCAGAAACTCATTGACCTTTTATACACACATTAATTACAAGCAAACAGATCACAGGTGAGGATAGTTACTTTTAATAGCCATTCAAACCCCTTTGTGTGCATGTTATCAGGCCAAAATCACCAGGCTATGTAAACTTTTGGTCATGTTCATTTGGGTAGTTTCTGTTGCTATTATGATTTAAAAAGAGTAAACACAGTTGATTGATAATAAATAAATGGCTTTAGCCAAACACTAACTATGAGTGAAAGAAATGTTTTTGTGTTATCATTCATTTTCTCTGCAAAAAGGGCCAAGAAATCATACATTCTGCCAGGGTATTTAAACTTATGAGCACAACTGTGTATGTGTGCATAATATATATATATAGATATATATATATATATATATCTATATATATATACACACACACACACACATACAATGGGGGTTATTTACAAAAGGCTGCAAACTACAAGTGCAAAGTGCACTTGAAAGTGCACTTGGAAGTGCAGTCGCTGTAAATCTGAGGGGTAGATCTGAAATGAGGGGAAGCTCTGATGATTTTATCATCCAATCATGTGCAAGCTAAAATGCTGTTTTTTATTTTCCTTGCATGTCCTCCTCGGATCTACAGCGACTGCACTTCCAAGTGCACTTTCAGTGCAATTTCAAGTGCACTTTGGGCTTGTATTGCAAAGTGGATTTGCCTTTCCTAAGTAACCCCCATTATCTCACAAAAGTGAGTACACCCCTCACATTTTTGTAAATATTTTATTATATTTTGAAGACCCCTTTCAGACTGGGATGTTTTTCAGGTGCTTTTGGGCTAAAAATAGCGCCTGGAAAGTGCCTAAAAAACGCCTCCCCTGCAGCCCCAGTGTAAGAGCCTGAGTGCTTTCACACTGGGGTGGTGCGCTTGCAGGACAGGAAAAAAAGTCCTGAAAGCAGCATCTTTGGGGCGTTGCGGAGCGGTGAATACACCACTCCTAAAATGGCAGCGGCACTGTGTGGGCCCCTTTTAAACCCTTTTCAGCCACTAGCGGGTTAAAATCGCCCGCTAGCGGCCGAAAAGTGCTGCTAAAATTATGGTAAAGCGCTGATAAAACATTACCGCTGACGCTCTCACTGCCCCGTGTGAAAGTAGCCTTAATGTGACAACACTGAAGAAAATACACTTTGCTACAATATAAAGTAGTGAGTGTACAGCTTGTATTGTGTAATAGTGTAAATTAGCTGTCCCCTCAAAATAACTCAACACACAGCCATTAATGTCTAAACCGCTGGCAACACCCCTAAGTGAAAATGTCCAAATTGGGCCCAATCAGCCATTTTCCTCCCCGCTGTCGTGACTCGTTAGTATTACAAGGTCTCAGGCGCGAATTGGGAGCAGGTGTGTTAAATTTTGGGTTATCGCTCTCACTCACTCATACTGATCACTGGAGGTTCAACATAGCACCTCATAGCAAAGAACTCTGAGGATCTGGAAAAAAGAATTGTTGCTGTACATAACGAGGGCCTAGGTTATAAGATGATTGCCAAGAGCCTAAAACTGAGCTGCAGCATGGTGGCCAAGACCATACAGCAGTAGGACAGGTTCCACTCAGAACAGGCTTCGCCATGGTCGACCAAAGATGTTGGGTGCACGTGCTCAGCGTCCTATCCAGAGGTTGTCTTTGGGAAATAGACTTATGAGTGCTGCCAGCTTGGTTAAAGGGGTGGGTGGTCAGCCTGTCAGTGCTTAGACCATACACCGCACACTGCATCAAATTGGTCTGCATGGCTGTCGTTCCAGAAGGAAGCCTCTTCTAAAGATGATGCACAAGAAAGCCAGCAAACTGTTTGTTTTAGACAAACAGACTAAGGACATGGATTACTAGAAACCATATCCTGTGGTCTGAGGAGACCAAGATAAACTTTTTTGGTTCAGGTGGTGTCAAGCATGTGTGGCGGCAACCAGGTGAGGAGTACAAAGACAAGTGTGTCTTGCCTACAGTCAAGCATGATGGTGAGAGTGTCTTGGTCTCGGGCTGTATGAGTGATGCTGGAACTGGGGAGCTACAGTTCATTGAGGGAACCATGAATGCCAACATGTACTGTGACATACTGAAGCAGAGCATGATCCCCTCCCTTCGGAAATTGGGCCGCAGGGCAGTATTCCAACATAACGACCCCAAACACACCTCCAAGACGACCACTGCCTTACTAAAGAAGCTTAGGGTAAAGGTAATGGACTGGCCAAGCATGTCTCCAGACTTAAACCCTATTGAGCATCTGTGGGGCATCCTCAAATGGAAGGTGGAGGAGCGCAAGGTCTCTAACATCCACCAGCTCTGTGATGTGGTCATAGAGGACTCCAGTGGAAAACTGTGAAGTTCTGGTGAACTCCATGCCCAAGAGGGTTAAGGTAGTGCTGGGAAATAATGGTGGCCTTACAAAATATTTACATTTTGGGCCCAATTTGGACATTTTCACTTAGGGGTGTACTCACTTTTGTTGCCAGCGGTTTAGACATTAATGGCTGTGTGTTGAGTTATTTTGAGGGGACAGCAAATTTACACTGTTATACAAGCTGTACACTTGCTACTTTACATTGTAGCAAGGTGTAATTTCTTCAGTGTTGTCACATGAAAAGATATAATAAAATATTTTAAAAATGTGAGGGGTGTACTCACTTTTGTGAGATGTGTACAGTACTGTGGAAAAGTATTTGCCCTTTAACTGATTTTTTTTTTTCTTTGCTTATTTGTCACACCTAAATGATTCAGATCATCAAACTCATTTTAATATTACACAAAGATAACCCACATAAACACAAGATACGGTTTTTAACCACTTCAAAACAGGGCATTTTCACCCCCTCCCTGCCCAGGCCAATTTTCAGTTTTCAGCGCTGTCGCATTTTGAATGACAATTGCACGGTCATGCAACACTGCACCCAAATGAAACGCAAAAAATCTTTTTTTCCCCCACAAATAGAGCTTTCTTTTGGTGGTATTTAATCACCTCTGTGGTTTTTATTTTTTGCGCTATAAACAAAAGAAGAGTGACAAGTTTGAAAAAAACACAATATTTTTTACTTTTTTTGCTATAAAAAAAATCCCAATTTTTAAAAAACAAAAACAGATTTTTTCCTCAGTTTAGGCCGATATGTGTTCTTCTGCATATTTTTGGTAACAAAATCGCACTAAGCTTGTATTGATTGGTTTGCGCAAAAGTTATAGCGTCTACAAAAGAGGGGATAGATTTATGGCATTTTTATTATTATTTTTCTTTTTTTTACTAGTAATTGCGGCGATCTGCGATTTTTATCGTGATTGTGACATTGTGGCGGACACATCGGACACTTTTGACACTATTTTGGGACCATTCACATTTATACAGCGATCAGTGCTATAAAAATTCACTGATTACTGTATAAATGTCACTGTCAGGGAAGGAATTAACAGTAGGGGGCGATCAAGGGGTTAAATGTGTTACCTAGGGAGTGATTCTAACTGTAGGGGGAGGGGACTCACAAGTGGAAGAGACCGATCGAAGTTCCTCTGTACAGGGAACACACGATCGGTCTCCTCTCCCCTGACAGGAGGTGGATCTGTGTGTCTACACACACAGATCCACGTCCCGGCTGTGTTACCGGCAATCGCGGGTGCCCGGTGGCCGCGATATCCGCGCGCACCCCCTAGACGGCCGCGAAGCCCAGGACATCATATGACTCCCGCCCTGGATGGGAGATCCCTCCTGCGGACGTCATTTGACTATGGGCGGGGTATAAAGTGGTTAATCTGGCACTGAAGCAGGCTGCAGTACCTTCTTGTATTAAATCTACTACTATTGTCCCAATACCTAAAAAATCAGCAGTAACATGCTTAAATGATTATCGCCCAGTTGGCCTAACTCCTATCATCATGAAATGTTTTGAGAGGCTCGTATTATATTAAGGCAAGCATTCCTGTTGATCTGGATAAGTATCAGTTTGCCTATCGTGCAAATAGATGCAGAGATGATGCAATTGCTATTCCATTGCATGCTGCCTTGACACATATTGAGCATTCAAACACATATGTTAGGATGTTATTCATTGATTTTAGCTCAGCATTTAACACAGTAGTCCCTGACAAATTAGTGAAAATGTTAAAAGTTTTGGGCCTATGTTCATTGCTGCGCTCATGGATTATGGATTTCCTAACAAACAGGCCACAATTCGTGAGAATAGGAGATCAGGCGTCTAATGCCGTGTACACACAGGTGGACTTTTCGATATCAAATGTCCGACGGACTTTCAACGGAGTTACGACGGACTTTCAACAGACTTTCTAAGAAACGAACTTGCCTACACATGATCACACCAAAGTCCGACGGATTTGTACGTGATGACCTACGACTGGACTAAAATAAGGACGTTCATAGTTAGTAGCCAATAGCTGCCCTAGCGTCGGTTTTCGTCCATCGGACTAGCATACAGACAAGCGGATTTTTCGACCGGACTCAAGTCCGTTGGACAAATTTAAAATATGTTCCAAATCTAAAGTCCGTCAAATTTTCGACTGAAAATGTCCGCTGCAGGTCCGATGAAGCTCACACACGGTCGAATTGTCCAACGGATTCGTACTGTCGAACCAGTCCGGTAGAAAAGTCCGCCCGTGTGTACAGGGCATAACACTATTATTTTGAATACAGGGGTACCACAGGGATGTGTGTTAAGTCCGGGCCATTTTTACATTGTTTACGCATGGCTGTACTCCCATACATGCGTCTAACACTATAGTGAAGTTTGCTGATGACGCCACTTTAGTGGGACTCATACGAGATAATGATGAGACAGCTTATAGGCAGGAAATTCAACATTTGGTTGAGTGGTGTAGAGAAAATGATTTAATACCTAATAATGCAAAAACTAAAGAAATAATAGTCAATTATAGGAGATCAAGAAGGATCAATCATTGCCAGGTATACATAGGTGGTGAGGAGGTGGAAAGGGTGGACACTATTACATTTTTGGGAGTACATATTACAAGGGGATTGTCATGGTCTCAAAATACTTTTTTTCTAGTGAAAAATGCGCAGCAGAGATAGTTTTTCCTTTGGAGAATGAAGCAGGCTGGATTGCCCTTAAGGCTTCTGGTCAATTTCTATCATTGTACTATTGAGAGTATTCTTCTCCACTGCGCTGTAGTGTGGGATGCCAGCTGCAGGGCGGAGCATAAGAAGTGCCTGTCTCGTGTGGTAAAAACAGCACAGCGGATTATAGGAATAAAACTACTGAATTCAGACACAGCATATGCCAGCCGATTAAAAAAAGCGCGCAAAAGCTATTAGTATTGATCCAACCCACCCCGGTTACAGTGTGTTTGTCCCATTGCCATCAGGGAAAAGATATAGAACACTTACAATGCACACTAATTGCTTACAGTATCATTTTTTCCCTGAGGCTGTGTTGTCCATAACCCCATCACATCAGGTACAGTGTTTTAGGAATTTTCTGTGGCATTTTAATTTTTTAAATAACATTTTATATTTTGTTATATTTAAATAGATATGAGGCCATGTGCTAGGGGTAGGCATGTGTGGTTTTGTTGAGAAGTGTTTTATTGCTGCTGTAAAGAGTATACGGATACATTTTGTTGTGTGTATACAATGACAATAAAGTTTATCTATCTAACTGTTTTTATGTCTGTCAATGTGCCATATCCCTTAATAAAGCTTTATTCTTATTATAAAGCTTCTTATTAGGTGAGGGATGTTTTTGTTTTGTTTCCGTGTGTTTATAACCTTCTTTTAATTCAGTGGACGACTAGGTTGCCTAGAACCCTGATGGTTTGTGAGTTGTGACATATCAGTTGAAAGTTTTTGGTGTTCTATGCACATTTTTTCCTCCTTTGCAGGTATTGGCCTGATTTGCAGTTGAATGAGGCCTTATGCCACGTACACACGAGCGGACTTCTCGTCGGACTCAACTCTGAGTTTTCAAAGGAGTTCCGACGGAGTTCCAACTAAACGGACTTGCCTACACACGATCACACTAAAGTCCGTCTGATTCGAACGTGATGACGTACGACCGGACTAGAATAAGGAAGTTCGTAGCCAATAGCTGCCCTAGCGTCGTTTTTGGTCCGTCATACAGACGAACGGATTTTTCGATAGGACTCGAGTCAGTTGGAAAGATTTGAAACATGTTCTAGGTCCGTCTGAATTTTCGACAGAAAAGGTCCGATGAAGGTCCGATGAAGCCCACACACGATCGGAATGTCCGACGGAATCGTTCCGTTGGACCTTTTCTGCCGGAAAGTCTGCTCGTGTGTACACGGCATAAGGCTAATCTGTGCATTTTGCCTCATTTTGCTGAATACAACTTTTTTTATGCCCTTTACGAGGATAATACATGTTAGATACCATCTTGTTACTGTTGTAATAAAAAAATAAAAACCTAATTAGTTGCCTTGGATAGATCTACTACAGCCCCTTTATGATTTATTTACTCAATTGGTCCTTTGTTGGAACTCGGTTTAACTTGCCTGCTGTGTTTTATGACCACATTTTTCGTGAGAACTTCACATGTTCATTATCTCAACATAAATTGCAGAAGTGAATGTAAAATAATTTCTGTAAGCTAGAATATAATTATGCAATGTTCAAACACTAGTTTGTAATCTGACTGTTTTAATTCAATTAAACTAGTGGAATTCAAGCATACAGCTTATTGCAGACTATTCAATATGCTTCCATTGTACATATGAAAAAAAGCACAGGTTCAAAAAGCATTTTTTGTTACATACAAAGGACAAGATACTTACCACTAGATAGAAGGTTATTTCATTCACTGTGACTTCATGATGGTGATCGTAACTTCTTGATTGGCTTACTCAATGAGCAAAGTAGGAAACTAGCCTTAGCATATTAACAACATGCCATGTACAGGTTTGCAAATATCTGGCCTAGGTCATCTTATAGACGCCTGTGCTGCAGACACTTTGTGAGCAGGAAACACTCACCGATTGGTTCAAACATTATTATGAGAGGACTAAGCTATCATAGTATCATAGTCAAAATATCCAGAATGTTAGACTGGTATGCAGTTAAGGCATCACATCCAATATAAGAACATTTAAATAATAGAACACTTTATGGGATATTTAAGGTGCCAAAAGGAGATAACAAAATGTTTTATAAAAATAGTATGTTATTCGCTTAGATCACTTAAGAACAGTAAAATGTTTCCGATTCCCCTGATAAAACATATACAGTTAAGTCCATATATATTTGGACACTGACACAATTTTAGTTTTTTTCAGGTATTTACCAAAACGTAGTAAAGCTATAGTTATGTAATGGATATGGGCTGAAAGTTTAATTTGAGGGTATGTACATCCAAATCAGAGGAGGGGTTTAGGAATTACAGCTCTTAAAGTGTTTAACCCCCCCCAAAAAATAGATATCCTGCTCCCTTAAAGCAGATTAAACAGCACAGTGCTTGTGCTGTGTAATCTGCCCCCCTCTAAAGTGTAAAAAAACCTCCCTGAACCTGCCGCTTCCTGTATGCCCTCTCTGTACAGACCACAGAAATCAGGGCTACTGAGCCCTGACCACCATGGTCTGAGTGCTCCCCTTCATCATACGCAGCCCTGCTCTCATCTCCCCCCTCATTCCCTCCTCCCTCCCTGTCGGCTCCTTGCTGTGTGTCTCCGTCTCCGCCTGCTGCCCCCCCCCCCCCACCCCCGCCGCTATTAGAACATATCGAAAAAAATATTGAATGTCACTGGCAGCCCCTCCAATATTTTAAGGCAGAGCACACTGTATATATCTTTTCCAAAAACAAGCATTGTAAATTGCTATTTAGAGCTGTCTTCAGGCCGGTCATGTGACTCACAGCCACTGTACAGCTCCGAGAACCAGGCATCTGCAGGAGAGGCTGAGCGGCCATGTGATATCCCCGGCTGACGTCAAAGGGAGATCACAGCCCCTCCTGCAGAAGCCATCCATCGGAGCCGAAAAGCGGCTGCGGGTCATGTGACCAGCCTGGAGATAGCTCTAAATAGCTATTTAACACTTGTTTTTGGAAAAGATATATACAGTGTGCTCTGGAGGGGCTGCCAGTGACTAATTAGTGTGCATTAACAAACACTTTAAGAATAGCCACTCCCCTTTTTTCAAGGAATCAAAAGTAATTGGACAATTGAATCAAAAGCAGTTTCATGGCCAGGTGGGGGCTACTCCTTCATTATTTCTTCATCAATTAAGCAGGTAAAAGGTCTGGAGTTGATTCTAAGTGTGGTATTTGCATTTGGAATCTATTGCTGTGAACCTATATCATGCGTTCAAAGGAGCTGTCCATGCAAGTGAAAAAGGCCATTGTAAGCCTTCAAAGACTAAACAAATCCATCAGAGAGAAAGCAGCAACATTAAGAGTGGCCAAATCAACAGTTTGGTGCATTCTGAGGAAAGAAGAAAGCACTGGTGAACTCAGCAACATAAAAAGGCCTGGACAACAGTGGTGGATGATCGCAGGATCCTCTCTGTGGTAAAGAAAAACCAATTCACAACATCCAGACAAGTGAAGGACACTCTGCAGGAGGTAGGCACATCATTGTCAAAGTCTACAATCAAGAGAAGACTTCACAAGAGCAAATACAGAGGGTTCACCACAAGGTGCAACCATTCATAAGCCTGAAGAATTTGACTTTACCAAAAAACATCTAAAAAAGCCAGACCAGTTCTGGAAAAGCATTCTTTGGAGGGATGAAACTAAGATTAATCTGTACCAGAATGACGGGAAGAAAAGAGTGTGGAGAAGGCTTGGAACAGCTCATGATCCAAAGCACACAACGTCATCTGTAAAACATGGTGGGGGCAGTATGATGGTATAGGCATGCATGGCTTCCAGTGGCATTTAATAATGATGTGACAGAAGCAGCCAGATGAATTCTGCAGTGTTTAGAGATACATGTATACTGTCAGCCCAGGTTCAGGCAAATGCAGCAAAGTTGATTGGACAGTGCTTCACAGTACAGATGGACAATGATCCAAAACACGCTGCAAAAGCAACCCAGGAGCTTTTGAAGAAAAAGAAGTGGAATATTCTACAATGGCCGAGTCAATCACCTGATCTCAACCCAATTGAGCATGCATTTCACTTGCTGAAGGCAAAACTAAAGGTAGAAAGACCCACAAAGAACAACTGAAGACAGCTGCAGTTAGAGCCTGGCAAAGCATAAGAAAGGAGGAAACCCAGTCTTTGGTAATGTCAATGGGTTGCAGACTTCAGGCAGTCATTGCCAGTAAAGGATTCTCAACAAAATATTAAAAATAAACATTTTATTTATGATTATCTTCATTTGTCCAATTGCATTTGAGCCCATGAAAATGATGGGACTGTGTATAAAAATGGTTACAGTTCCTAAAATTTGTACTTGAGATTTATGTTCAACCCCTGGAATTAAAGCTGAACGTCTGCACTTTAAATTCATTTGGATCAGTTCCTTTTTTATTTGAATTCTGGTGACATACAGAGCCAAAAGTATGATTGTGCCTGTGTCCGAATATATATGGACCTAACTGTATTCAACAGATTTCATAGTGCCTCTATATTCACCCACAATAACCTACCACTCAGCTGCTTGATATCATATCATCTTGAAGTTCTATCAATGGTAAAACAAAGTCGATGAGGTATTCCCACCCTTCAGAGTTAGAGAATAGCTTAACTCAAGCATTTCCTATATCAAGATATACTTTACCAAGGTGAATATGTGTCATAGAAACTATTTATTCATGCTGTAAATCCAAATCAAAAACTCCTAGACAAATCTGACACATATGCTAGTATGAGCATAACTACACACTTTAGATGCTCAGTGGCATTCCAGCAAAGGATAGGCATAGTAAAGACCTCATTTTGAAACATCCGAACAGAGAACAGTTATAGCATACACCAGGTATCCCCCAGTGGGGACCTTAAAGATCCTATGGATAGCCTCCCTGACGGTACTGAAAAAAATACAATATTTCTTTATCTAACCTTTTTTTTTGTTTTGGCATCTTAAAAATCCCATACATTGCTCCATTGATTAAAGGCATATTTACCCAGTCTGCATCCTGTACTGTGGCAGATCTATCCAAAAAGAGAAAAATCCTCTCTTACCGTAGTAGCTCCCTAATAGAGATACAAACAGCAATAAAAAACATAACAGAAGTTGAACCCATTGCCACTATTTTAAAAACTAAAAAAAAAACGAAACTGCAATTACTTGAATCCTGCATGTTTAGGTTGCCTTTCATATAAGAATCTTCTCGATTCCCCTTCATTTTCAAATGGAAATTAAACAATGAATGCATTACTAATATTACTATTACCACTCCCTCAATTTAAATCCTCTCAAGAAGTAATGAACACATCTGTTATCCTAGAAAAGTATAATGCAAAAGGATAGCCCTAACATTGAATATGGTGAAAGGCCAAAAGAGGAACCAGAATTGTAACAAAGGGACCTGGCTCTGGTGCTTCTCAGTTGCATGATCTCTGGATCTTCAGATGAGGTCTTCAAGTTTGGAATTGCTAGCATATTTCTTAATTTCAAACTATGGCTCTGTTTCACATTTTTAATGCTGTGCAGAATGAAATCTTGTGGCCTGCTCTGTGTCACATATTTCAGAGCTGTTTAGTTGCTCTGTAAACTCCAGTACACATGCCAGGATTGCTTAATGTGTCACTTGGTCAAAGAGCAAAGCATTTCATAAACATTTAAAAATATGCCCAGAATCCAAAGTCTGCATTGAAAAGTCAGTCTAAGGGGATGGAATTTTCACAACAGTCCTGCAATTTAACATGGCCGATAATACGATATATTAATTGAATGTTCTTTCTTTTTTTTATGCTGCATGATTTACAGTCTACCTTATTTCAGCTGCAATGCAATTAGCAGCAACTTTTTAACACCTCTATAAATGCATTCACAGTTTAATTTCCCACTGATCGCAGCTGCTCATTTGGTTAATGGATCTTCAGACACAACACTTGCTAAAAGTAGGAAAATTCTAGTGTGGATTCTTGGGAAGCAATATTGTTTTTTTATAAAGCATATAATATGTTAAAGTGGTTGTAAACATCAGACTCTAAATATTTACAAAGCATATCCTTCTATAGTGTGTACTTGTCTCAATTAAGAGCACTAAGGGGGTTATTTACGAAAGGCAAGTCCACTTTGCACTACAAGTGCACTTGGAAGTGCAGTCGCTGTAAATCTAAGGGGTAGATCTGAAATGAGGGGAAGCTCTGCTGATTTTATTATTCAATCATGTGCAAGCTAAAATGCTGTTTTTTATTATCCTTGCATGTCCCCCTCGGATCTACAGCGACTTTACTTTCAAGTGCACTTGCAGTGCAAAGTGGATTTTCCTTTAGTAAATAACCCCCTAAGTGTCATTTGTGTCTGCTGCTTTGTTCCTCTGCTATTAACATGAATCACTTCTGACAAGTTTTCCTGACACCAAGAGAAAAATGGTGTCGGGAAGGAGCTCCAGCTGATTGACAGCCTGTGCTGTGTGGAGGACGGTGTGTCCCCTCCAATCAGCTCTCAGAGCTCTCCTCACTGAGCTCTGCCGAGTGGTTTCTGGACTTTGAATGGATCTATATAGATAAACAGGTACAACTTATGGAGGAGGTTTTGTTTCATCTCTGTGTATCACCTTAGGCCAGTCACTTCAATGCTTATATGTAAGGATTTACAACCACTTTAAAGCTAAAGTTCTTAATTTTTTATTCTTAAAATCATAATAGTTGAACTTTATGAAAAATAGTCTTTTTGACTGGAAGTGATTGTGTTTGCGGTGGTTTCAACTGCGGGCATTCCTTATTCTGGGTATAGCTACCAGGCTGTGTCTGACCATACAAGCAGAAATTAGGCAACGTAAGCTCACATGTTTAAAGCCCACAGGGCACATTTATGCATGGCTAAAGCTTTCAGATCCAGTCATTTAGCAGCAGCTAGACCACACTTCTGCTTTTGTAAGGAATGTAAGAAATTTTGTGTTATACACATCACTGATATCTTTGGAAGTAGCAAATGGACAGGAGAGCTGCATGCACCCATACATGAGCCAGTCACAGAAAAATAGATCCAAAGCAGCCAGATGGAATTTGCAATTAGCCTGCGTATTTTTAGATTATTATCATTTATTATAAATCTGAAGATCTCCACAAATACTAACCATACAGGTATCGCAACTCTCTTAGGAAATCAGAGGACAGAAATTTGCGAGTGACCATTGTTGACTTGTTTTACAGTTACAGGCTCTAGTGCTGTCACCCCTATCCTTGGTTTACTGCCTAGTAAATCACTGACCTGAAACAAGCATGCAGCCACTGATGTCTGCACAAGTCGAAACTGCTTGCTGTAGGTCATTTACTTGCTAGGTAGTAAACGAAAGATCCAGATGGCCGCACCAGATCCTTTACATTATAAAAACAATGGCACTTTCTATATTTCTACCACCACAAGCTCACTTCAAAAGCACAATTAATCTCTTGTAAAACAAATTGCACCCATTGTCTCAGGGTGCTCTGAAATGGACCACCACCCTCCTTCTGGATATCCTTCAACTGAATAATCAAAGAAGCTGAGTTAAGGTGAAAAATTGTCAGCCGAACAGCACCACCTGCAACCAATCATATGCAGGTATCGGATTCCTTTAGGTATTAAAGTGGTGTTCCGGCCGAAATTATACTTTTTAAATAAAAATACCCCTATAATACACAAGCTTAATGTATTCTAGTAAAGTTAGTCTGTAAACTAAGGTCTGTTTTGTTAGTTTATAGCAGTAGTTTGTTATTTTATAAACTTACAGCAGGCCGTGACCATCTTAAGTGTGGGCATCTGAAGCCAGACTGTATTTCTTCCTGGATCTCATCCTTGCAGATCTTGCACATGCTCAGGGCAGCACAAGCAGTGTAATAGGTTTCAGGTCAGGTTTCCATAGCAACGGCACTGTCAGAGGAAGTTGCCGTCCCTTCCCAGAAGGCATTGCAAACAGGAAATGATGCGATGGGCCACGGCCAGGGAGGAGGAAGTGAAAAATGAATACAGCAGATATACAGTAGGTGCTGAGAAAAATTTTTTTAAAATATCCAATTCATTTACGGTTCACAGTTGAGGGATGCTGAAGAGTTGTAAAAGTGAGTGGAACTCCACCTTAAGACAGCCAGTGGGGCTGACTGGCAAGATATAATACCTGTAGCAGGGGATTTCTCCATCACACAACCAATATGAATATGGGAAAGCGATACTTATGTTGGTCTCAAATGGTTGCCCATGAATGGGCCCACAACCTGTATATCCAGTATGAAAAAGGAATTTTTAGAAGAAAGGCAGTACAGCTCTGTGGGGATGCACAGTGAAGATGACAGGTTTAGTGCTGAAGGTAGTATTTCATGAAGAACCATTAGTAGAATGGTCATTAGCGAAGTACATTTTTGAACGGACAAGTTTTAAAAGAAATAAAAAAAAAAGCATTACAAAGCTTAAATGATGTAGTGATCGCTATTTTTTCCATTGATCTATTTTTAAAATTATACATTAATTGTAACACATTTGAATTGAGAGTTCTGCTTTATTGTGGTTTTTAATGTGGTTTTTTTATATATTTTCTTATTCAGTGTGATCAGGACTAAAAATATAATTTTAAAAAATAATTTCAAAATACAATTCTTAAGCATGTTTTCAGTTTCTTAATTTGTTAAATATGAAATATTGTCTAAATGTCTATGGTTTATGGTCCAGGCTCCTTCTAATGTTTTATAAGATACATTTAATTCGCTGGAGAAGCATGTTGTTTACAGATTTCAATAGCTGAAGCTCATACCACACACACATAGCAGAATTAGTGAGATGGGCAACCTATAGCCCTTTCCACATGTTTTTCTGTATGGCTTTAAACAGACTTTGATTTGAAGAGTAAAAGTCTGAAACTGAGAATTATTTTCTTTAGCAAACCCATAATGTAATATGAATCCACAGTCCTGGTTGCATCCTGTACTAAATGTTTATTTTTAAAGCAAACAATTAGAATAAATAGAAAAAAAAATTGACAATTTCAGTTTAAAATGTGTAAACCCTTATTGTTACCCTTAATTGTAGGAGATGTTCCAGACCAGCTGCAGACACCATTAAATGTTGTGTTTTTTTTTTGTTTTTTTTTATCATTAGGACGTGAAGACATTTGCTATACCTTTATCATGTGAAGATGGAAGAGAGAAGTGCCCATTTGATCCAGTTATAGGGTACACTGGCTTTCTTATTGGTAAGATTCATTCTTTGTAAGCCGCACCCATCCCGCACATACTATCCTAGGTATATTGTTTCTCATGCTAGGGATTAGGGATGAGCTTCGAGTTCGAGTCGAACTCATGTTCGACTCGAACATCGGCTGTTCGCAAGTTCGCCGAACAGCGAACAATTTGGGGTGTTCGCGGTAAATTCGAATGCCGCGGAACACCCTTTAAAAGTCTATGGGAGAAATCAAAAGTGCTAATTTTAAAGGCTTATGTGCAAGTTATTGTCATAAAAAGTGTTTGGGGACCTGGGTCCTGCCCCAGGGGACATGGATCAATGCAAAAAAAGTTTTAAAAACGGCCGTTTTTTCAGGAGCAGTGATTTTAATAATGCTTAAAGTCAAACAATAAAAGTGTAATATCCCTTTAAATTTCGTAGCTGGGGGGTGTCTATAGTATGCCTGTGTTTCCCGTGTTTAGAACAGTCTGACAGCAAAATGACATTTCAAAGGAAAAAAAGTCATTTAAAACTACTCGCAGCTATTGCATTGCCGGTCCGACAATACACATAAAAGTTCATTGATAAAAACGGCATGGGAATTCCCCACAGGGGAACCCCGAACCAAAATAAAAAAAAAAAAATGACGTGGGGGTCCCCCTAAATTCCATACCAGGCCCTTCAGGTCTGGTATGGATATTAAGGGGAACCCCAGCCAAAATTTAAAAAAAAAAAAAAAGGCGTGGGGTCCCCCCAAAAATCCATGCCAGACCCTTATCCGAGCACGCAACCTGGCAGGCCGCAGGAAAAGAGGGGGGGACGAGAGAACGCCCCCCTCCTGAACCGTACCAGGCCACATGCCCTCAGCATTGGGAGGGTGCTTTGGGGTAGCCCCCCCAAAACACCTTGTCCCCATGTTGATGAGGACAAGGGCCTCATCCCCTCAACCCTGGCCGGTGGTTGTGGGGGTCTGCGGGTGGGGGGCTTATCGGAATCTGGAAGCCCCCTTTAACAAGGGGACCCCCAGATCCCGACCCCCCCCTGTGTGAAATGGTAAGGGTACCATTTCACAAAAAAACTGTCAAGAATGTTAAAAATGACAAGAGACAGTTTTTGACAATTCCTTTATTTAAATGCTTCTTCTTTCTTCTTTCTTCTATCTTCCTTCATCTTCTTCTTCTTCTGGTTCTTCTGGATCTTCTGGTTCTTCCTCCGGTGTTCTCGTCCAGCATCTCCTCCGCGGCGTCTTCTATCTTCTTCTCCGCGTCTCCTCTTCTGACGGTTCTGACGGTTCTTAAATAACGGGGGGGCAGGGCCACCCGGTGACCCCGCCCCCCTCTGACGCACGGGACATGACGGGACTTCCCTGTGGCATTCCCTGTGACGTCACAGGGAAGTCCCGTCAAGTCACCGTGCGTCAGAGGGGGGCGGGGTCACCGGGTGGCCCTGCCCCCCCGTTATTTAAGAACCGTCAGAACCGTCAGAAGAGGAGACGCGTCATACAGCGGGAGCCTCCCTCCATGCCAGCATGGATGTGGAGCGGCCCGGAGAAGAAGATGAAGAAGAGAAGAAGATGAAGAGAAGAGCGGGAGCCTCCCCCATGCCATAGGTGCGGAGCGGCCCGAGGAGAAGAAGATAGAAGACGCCGCGGAGGAGATGCTGGACGAGAACACCGGAGGAAGAACCAGAAGAGCCAGAAGAACCAGAAGAAGAAGAAGATGAAGGAAGATAGAAGAAAGAAAAAGCATTTAAATAAAGGAATTGTCAAAAACTATCTCTTGTCATTTTTAACATTTTTGACAGTTTTTTAGTGAAATGGTAGGGGTACAAATACCCCCTTACCATTTCACATGAGGGGGGCCGGGGTCTGGGGGTTCCCTTGTTAAAGGGGGCTTCCAGATTCCGATAAGCCCCCCGCCCGCAGACCTCCACAACCACCGGCCAGGGTTGTGGGGATGAGGCCCTTGTCCTCATCAACATGGGGACAAGGTGTTTTGGGGGCTACCCCAAAGCACCCTCCCAATGTTGAGGGCATGTGGCCTGGTACGGTTCAGGAGGGGGGGGCTCTCTCGTCCCCCCCTCTTTTCCTGCGGCCTGCCAGGTTGCGTGCTCGGATAAGGGTCTGGTATGGATTTTTGGGGGGACCCCACACCGTTTTTTTTTTTTTAATTGTGGCGCGGGGTTCCCCTTAATATCCATACCAGAGCTGAAGGGCCTGGTATGGAATTTAGGGGGATCCCCACGTCATTTTTTTTTTTTAATTTTGGTTCAGGGTTCCCCTGTGGGAAATTCCCATGCCGTTTTTATCAATGAACTTTTATGTGTATTGTCGGACCGGCAATGCAATAGCCGCGAGTAGTTTTAAATGACTTTTTTCCTTTGAAATGTCATTTTGCTGTCAGACTGTTCTAAACATGGGAAACATGCGCCCCTTTACAGGCATACTATACACACCCCCCAGCTACGAAATTTAAAGGGATATTACACTTTTATTGTTTGACTTTAAGCATTATTAAAATCACTGCTCCTGAAAAAACGGCCGTTTTTAAAACTTTTTTTTTGCATTGATCCATATCCACTGGGGCAGGACCCAGGTCCCCAAACACTTTTTATGACAATAACTTGCATATGAGCCTTTAAAATGAGCACTTTTGATTATTCATGTTCATGTCCCATAGACTTTAACGGTGTTCGCGTGTTCGAACGAACTTTTTTCCTGTTCGCATGTTCTGGTGCAAACCGAACAGGGGGGTGTTCGGCTCATCCCTACTAGGGATTTATGTTTGAGGTTTAACTTACCTTTATTTTGTCTTCCCTAGTTCTTGTATTCCCCTTCATCAATATGTTGATTTTTTTTTTTTTATTTGATCTCTGTGCTTCTCTATGAAATGTAGGTAGAACACGGCCAGTGGAAGTTGCTGACAGGGTCCTGTGAATGGCTTCCTTAAAATATCACAGCACCCTGCCTCAGTACTTCTCCTAAGAACCCTGATGCATGCAGTGAATTGACTCTTGGGAGCATTTATACAAATATCAAAATTCCTTGATGAATGGATGTCAGTCTGGAGGAGTGGGCATTCCTGGTCAGACTGTGTTTGTATGTAGACTGCCCAAGCGAATGCCCATATGTAATGCGGAATCTCCATGATTGAAAGAACTGAAATCCAATAAGTGAAAGGGATGGGCTGGGGACAGTTATGCCGGGGAGGACAGGACTGAAATTATGCTGGATGTCCTCTAGCCAGGAAATAACATTGGCCATATCTGACTTGCTGTAGCTTTTAATGCACGGTGTATGAAGCTTACAGTGTGCAGTGAAATCAGAGTAATCATTTTCAGAAAAGGGGAGGAGTCTCTACAAATGTGCATCACTGAGTTCAGATGTAATGTGTATTTCCACTTTTGCCACCAAATTGGGATAGCACCTATTTTATATTTGTTACATGTCTCCATTCACATAACATAATTTAAAAAAAAATATTTTAAAATTGCATCTTAACTTTTTTTTGGATGTTTCGAAGCTGTAGTTACCATAACTAGCCCTATCATAAATGTGCAGGCAGATCTTCCTTTTCAATTGAATGGAACACTGTCCTAAGAAAAGGGTTAGGATGTAGAGTCTGGGTGTCTTGCATTTTATGGAAATAAGCAATGTTATAATCATGGGGAACTTCAACTATCCTGATATTGATTGGGCAGTTAGAGCTAAGCACTCAACAAAGGCTTGTTTCTGAAATGGGATGCAGGACAATTTAATGAGTCAAATAGTGGAAGCCCGAACTAGAAATAATGCTCTGCTGGACCTACTAATTACAAACAACCCAGAGCTGATTGAAAATGTGGAAGTAAGGGTTAACGTAGAAATCAGTGATTGAAGTGTAATTACGTTTGCAATGAATTATAGGAAAAGGAGACACAGGGGTAGGACAAGAACACTAAGGCTGCTTTCACACTGGGACCGGCGTTGACGGTAAAACGCCACTAGATTTAACAGCGCTTTACCGCTGTTTAAGCGGCACTATTCGGCCGCTAGTGGGGCGCTTTTAATCCCCACTATCGGGCAAATAAAGGGTTAAATGCGCCCGTGTAGCGCCGCTGCCAAAGCGCTTTGCAGCCGCTTCGGCAGCGGTGCCCATTCATTTCAATGGGCAGGGGTGGTGGAGGAGCGTATATACACTGCTCCTTCACTGCCCCAAAGATGCTTGCAGGACCTTTGTTAACATCCTGCCAGCGCATCGCCCCAGTGTGAAAGCACTTTGGCTTTGGCTATTTTTAGCCCAAAAGCGTCTGAAAAATGCCTCAGTGTGAAAGGGGTCTAAATTTCAAAAGAGCCAACTTTACTAAGCCGTGTTCCATGCTACTACATGATACCTAATAGGATCAAATTATTGAAACAAAGAACACTGAAGAAAAGGTTGTGCGACGCTCTACCCAAATTAATGTCCTTTTTTTTCCCACACAAATAAAGCTTTATTTTGGTATTTGATCATCTCTCTCTCTCTGCTTTAAACAAAAAGAGACAGACAATTTTGAAAAATAAAAAGCCCAATATTTTTTTTTACTTTCTGCTATAAAACTTATCCAATAAAAAAATTTAAAAAATCGAATTTCTTCATCAATTCAGGCCAATATGCATTCTGCTACATATTTTTGGTAAAATAAAATTCCAGTAAGCGTATATTGATTGGTTTGCGCAAAAGTTATAGTGTCTACAAACGATGGGATATTTTTATGGAATTTTTATTTATTTATATTTACTAGTAATGGCGGCAATTAGCGACTTATAGCGTGACTGCAATATTGCGACGCACAGTCGGGACACTGACACTTTTGACACTTTTTGGAAACCAGTGACACCAATACAGTGATCAGTGCTAAAAAATATGCACTGTCACTGTACTAATGACATTGGCTGGGAAAGGGTTAACATCAGTGACGATGAAAGGATTAATAGCGTTCCTAGCCTGTGCTTTACTAAACTGTGGGAGGCGCTTGTACTAGGAGAAGGCAGAGATCCGTGTTCCTGCTTATCAGGAACACAGGATCAATGTCTTCCTTTGCTGACAGAACAGCAATCTGTCTTGTTTACATAGGCAGACTGCCGTTCTGCCTGTGTAATGAATAACCAGCGGGTGCTAGCAGACATCGAGTCTATTGTACCCGCTGATCGGCTACCGCTGTGAATAATCACAACTGGAGCAGGCTTCCGGCGACGCACTTGCGCGCCCCCAACCCGGAAGTGCTGAATTACATACTAGGTACGTGATTCAGCACAGGAGAGCCGCCGTTTATATACAGTATTCGGTCAGCTATCAGTTAAAGACATATTAAACAATGGCATCAGTGCATTCCAGTGGGCAACATATACAGTATAAAAGAACAAAAGTAAAATTTGAACAAGTAAATACTAACGTAAAAAGGCACATTAATGACAAAAAACTTTCTTTTAAAAAAATATCAAAGGGTCTCCTCATCGGCTTTCCAAAACTACAAAGAATGCAAGAGTGTGATCAGGGCAGCTAAAATAGATTACAAGAGACATATTGCTGAGGGAAAAAAAAACCCAAAAAGTGTTTTAACTATATTAATGGTAAAAAGGCAAGGTTACAACATGTTGGCCCCATAAAAGCTGATCAGAGCAAGTTGCATACAAGTGTCAGGGAGAAGGCAACTGTGTTTAATACATTCTGTTCCTCAGGAAAAAAGGGGGTATAATAAACAATAGAATAACATTAAATTGAATGTAACCTTGTGGCTGGCAGAGACTAGTGTTCAAACAAAAATAGAAAATGTGAACAAATCACTGGAACCAGACGACTTACACCCAAGAGTTCCATGTTATAGCTAGACCATTGGTGTCAATTTTTAAGTACTGCTTACTGATGAGAATGGCTGGTAAAAAGCAAACGTGGTATCAATATTCGACATATATACCTTGAAACTATAGACCCACCAGCCTTAAATCATTACTATGTAAACTATTGGAAGGAATGATAAGGAATCCAAGAATTTGATGATGAGAATAGTAAGGTACCATTATTGGCAACCAACATGGATGAAGAACTGTTCTTGCCAGACCAACCTTTTAACGTTCTATGAGGTGGTGAGCTGTAATTTGGATAGATAATGGCCTGTGGACATAGTGAAGCTAGATTTTGTCAAGGCATTTGATAGAGTACCCCATAGAAGATTAATTTACAAGTCTTTTGGCATTGATGAGATTGTATGTACCTGGATAGAAATATGGTTTCAAGAGGGTGTTTCTGAATGGTCTGGAGTTGAGAGCGGGGTACCCCAGTGCTCTGTCCTGAGACTAATTCTGTTTAAAGTGGTGTTAAACCCAAAACCAACATTTTAATATATCGCAGCCTACCAATCAGATGTGGGAGCTGCACTCATTTTACTTTTTTAGGCTTTTCCCCTTTGTTTTCACCTTGTGATCTGCCCAGTAACACAGCTCCTATATTAGAGTGGCCCCAATCTGCATGAATGAGCACAGGGCGCACATATGGAGAGCAGCATTGTTAATCTGGGGAAAGGAGAGTGTTAAGATTTTAGAGATTTAGATAATCTAACAAAATAGAAGCCAAACTCTCAGCTAACACTTTATAAGCAGTTACAGCAAACATTTTTTTTTCCTTTTGGGATAAAGGTTTTATATAAATAAAGCTGATCATTGTAAACACTTCTGCCAGCGTTGAATGGTTTGTCTCATCCCTGTAACTGATATGTATATGCAAGACAGTTGTTCTTTTGAAAAACAATAGATGTAATGGCCAGATCACCAGATGAAGAAAAAAGAAGAAAGCTTAAAAAATAACTAATGCAGCCATCACATCTAAGAATTGGTAAGCTGCAATAAAAATAATGATTGCTTTTGGGTTTAATACTGCTTTAAAGGAGAAGTATGTTTTTTGTTTTTCTATTTATACTTACCTCGGTGGATGGAGCATCAGACCGATGCTGCAGCTGTCCCCCGTCCCCTCTGCACTGAGAACTGAGCCACTGAACATGGCTCGGTTCTCACTCCAGCCTGAGGTGTTAGTCAGCATCGCTCCTGGTCTGCTTCTCCACGCTCACTGGAGCGATGAGCTGTGGAGGGGTGGGGAGCGGCCATCTCAGCGGCTCGCTGAGACTACCATCACTCAAGGCAGCTGGCGGATCCAGACTTGGGATGCCGGGATGACGCGCTGCCTTGACTGATGGCAGTGACATTAGCGGAGAGCGGACTACAGACCGCCCTCCGCTGAAAACGGGTCATGGGAGTGAAAAACAATTTGCACTCCTGTGACCCATAGGAGAAGACCAGCCTAAAAAGCTCAAGCTGGACTTCTCATTTTAACTTGTTCATAAACGATATAGAGGTTGGTGTAAATATTTCAAACAAAATGTTTGATGATGATACAAAGCCAAACAGGACAATACTGTCAGGATATAACAACTTTACAAGAAGATCCGATAAAATAGAGAAGTGGGCAACTATATGGCAGTTAAGGTTCAATACTGAAAAATGTAATGTAATGCACTTGGGAGCCAAAATATGCATGCAAGTTGCATGCTAGAGGGAGAACCTCTGGGGAATTGAGGTTGGAAGGATCTGGGGTTCATAGCAAATTCCAAACTCAGCAATAGCTTTCAGTGCCAAGCTGCAGCAAGCAAAGCTAGCAGACTATCAGCATGCATTGAAAAGGGTGTTTACTGTCGAGAAAAAGAAAACTATAATTCTACCACTTTACAAAACTCTGGTTCAGCCACATCTTGCGTATGCTGTCCCATTTTGGTCAGCGTTCCTCAGGAAGGGTGTGCTTGAGCTGGAGAGAGTCCAGAGAAGGGCAACAATACTAATAGGGGGGCTGGAGGATCTAAGTTATGCAGAAAGACCCCAAACATTACACCTATTTTCCCCTGGAGAAAACTCTTAAAAGAGAGGATATGATTGCAATATACAAATCTATAAATGATGACTCCAGCATTGGGATGAAAGTATTTAAACGAAGGTCTTTAAAGAAGACACGCGGCCACACAATGAAATTGGACGAGAAGCTGTTAAATTTTAAACTGTGTAAGGGTTCTTTACTGTTATGCCGCATACACACGGTCAAAATTTCCGACAACAAATGTTCGATGTGAGCTTGTTGTCGGAAATTCCAACCGTGTGTAGGCTCCATCGGACATTTTTTTAATTTCCGACAAAAAAAATTTGAGAGCTGGTTCTCAAATTTTCCGACAACAAAATCCGTCGGAAATTCCGATCGTGTGTACACAATTCCGACGCACAAAATTCCACGCATGCTCGGAATCAAGCAGAAGAGCCGCACTGGCTATTGAACTTCATTTTTCTTGGCTCGTGGTACGTGTTGTACGTCACCGTGTTCTTGATGTTCGAAATTTCCGACAACATTTGTGCAACCACGTGTATGCAAGACAAGTTTGAGCCAACATCCATTGGAAATAAATCCAGGATTTTGTTGTCGGAATGTCTGATCGTGTGTACGCGGCATTAGAGTGGTAAGGTGGTGGAACTCCCTTCCACAGTTAGTGTCAGCGAGGGGTGTAGATGAAACTAAAACTTAGATGTATTTCCTAATCCTGGTACAAATGTACCAAACGTCACCTGGTTTATGGGGAGGGGGGTTGGGCATCTGTCAGTCTGATTGAACGAAAACTGAACGTATACCCAGCTTTAGTGAACACAGTGTTCAGGGACATGGAAGATGATAGTGACATAAATGCACACACTTTCACTTAACTGCATGGACTGGTGTCTCTAGTCACTCTTACCAACTATACATGTTAAAGCGGAGTTCCGCCTGCAAAAAAAAAAAGTCAGCAGCTACAAATACTGCAGCTACTGAATTGTAAAATAAGGACACTTACCTGTCCAGGGCACCCACGATGTCCTCAACCGAAGCCAACCCATCCCTCGGCTCCTGGGTGGAGGCGCCGGCATCTTCAGTAAGGGAATCGGAAAGTAAAGCCTTGCGGCTTCACAGCCTGGTTCCTACTGCGTATGCACAAGTCGTGCTGCGTGCTCTGAATGGTCCCTGCTGTCTTCTGGGACCTGTGACAGCGGGGGTTACGGAGGAGGGGCCGGACATGGCGTAGTTCGCCACTGATTCTGCGTAGCTCTTTCGCCAGAAGTGGGAGCAAATACCTGGATTAGACAGGTATCTGCACCCCCCTGAAAGGTTCCAAATGTGACGCCCGAGGGGTGAGAGGAACCGGATCACCAGAAGTTCCATTTCTGGGTGGAACTCCGCTTTAATGAGGACAGATTAGACAGGCTCACTCTAACATTGCTCAAAAATCTTTGCAGTCAGCCATGATACCTCTTCCTATGAAACGGCTAAAAGGTGATAGTTATTAAAAAGAAAAAAATGTAGGTATGCTGTGTGAATGAGAACATGTAACGTATAGTGAGGTTTTCTCAAATTTGACTGCAAATGTGGAAATACGCTTTAAGCGCTGCTGGAGACATTTCTGGTCAGTGTTCAAACTTGTTGATAGGAATGTGTAGTGTTTTCTTGTAGTTTTGCTAGAGTATATGTATGATGAAAAATCGTGTTATGCCGCGTACACATGATCGGATTATATATTATATGAATTATATATTATATGAATATGATTATTATTATATATTTTTATTTGATATAACGTGCCGCTCCTTGAATTAATTGATTAATTAATCTCACTAATATTTTATTGATTTCCATTTGCGCGAGTTGGTAGTCTCCACCATTTCCCACGCTTACACATGATTGGAATTTTGGCCGGCCAAAGACCGATGAGAGTTTTTCGTCGTAAAATGCGACTGTGTGTATGCTCAATCGGATTTTTGCTCATCGAATTCCAGCCAGCAAAAAAAGTTCCTATCCGAAAATGCGATCGTCTGTGGCAATTCCGACGCGCAAAATTCCTACGCATGCTCAGAAACAATTCGATGCATGCTTGGAAGCATTGAACTTAATTTTCTCGGTTTGTCATAGTGTTGTAGGTCACCGCGTTCTTGACAGTTGTAAGTTCAGCGAACTTTTGCGTGACCGTGTGTATGCAAGGCAAACTTGAGTGGAATCCCGTTGGAAAAGCCGTCATATCTTTTTCTGACGAGAAGTCCGATCATGTGTACGCAGCATTAGGCTGCGTACACACGAGCGGACTTTTCGGCAACAAAAGTCCAACGGCCATTCCGGCGGACTTTCGTCAGACTTGACGGACTTCCAACAGACTTTTGAATGAACGGACTTGACTACACACGATCACACCAAAGTCCGACGGATTCGTACGTGATGACGTACGACCAGACTAAAATAAGGAAGTTGATAGCTAGTAGCCAATAGCTGCCCTAGCGTGGGTTTTCATCCGTCGGACTAGCATACAGACGAGCGGATTTTTGGACCGGACTCGAGTCCCTCGGAAGGATTTGAGGCATGTTTCAAATCTAAAGTCCATCAGATTTTCGACTGGAAAAGTCCGCTGAAGGTCCAATGAAGCCCACACACGATCGTATTGTCCGCCGGACTCGGTCCGTCGGACCAGTCCGGTCGAAAAGTCCGCTTGTGTGTACGCTGGATTAGAGTAGCTCCTGATTTGAGAACAGGGAAGGATCAGTTTCACAGAGATCTTCCAGTAAATTGGAAAATCTCCATTAATGATCATGTGTACTTCTGTTGGTCAAAAGTATTAAGCTTTGACTCCTATTGTAGCTCCCAAATAGGCTGATCCTCCCCCGAGAGTCATGTTTAGGAACATTTAACAGTAAAACAGACTATATAGCTTAGGAGCATGTTTCACCACAGGTCATGATCCTCTCTACGGTTTAGAGCATTGAATTGTATGCAGCTGTTTTGCTTTCTGTGCCCCCACATGCAGACATTTACCTCTACCTTAAATTTATAAGTAGTTCACAGAAATATAATACTTATTTTTTATTTGTACAGTAGTTGCCCTCAAATGACTTTTTTTTAGACTTTTTTTATTACTCACATTCTAAAATGGAGGATCAAATTGATTTTTTGCTTCGTTGATTTTAGATGGGGTTCTGTACATGGCATCGGGCTATGGGTTCCACAACATACCGGATATACGAAAAAATGTTTCAGTGCTGCATACGTTGAAAACTGAAGTTTCCCCTCTTCGATGGCTGAATGGTAAGATCCCATTTGTGCATAGTAAAGCTTATTTATAAAAACTAACACAAAGAAATATGTTTTTGGCTCAGTCAGATTTTAACACAGCAATTTGGCTCCTAGGGAATAGCGGTTTTGTAGAGATTTTCCTTATTTTTTATAGTCAGAACTCAAAAATAATTTATACAAATATTATTGACAGTGAAATTTGATATGTTGCATGTTAATATTTTATGTTCTTCTTTTGAGCAATAGGTGGCACTCTAATCTTCTTTTCACATGGCTAGCTATTTTAGCTTACACCTGTTTAAAAAATTCAGTTACTCAAGCTTGGTATTTCAGTCAGTCAAATGGAGGTCCAAGTAATCTTCATTGCCTAGAACAGTGTTTCTCAACTCCAGTCCTCAAGGCGCACCAACAGGTCATGTTTTCAGGATTTCCCTCAGATGAAATGGCTGTGGTAATTACTAAGGCAAAGAAACTGATCAAATCACCTGTGCAAAATAGTGGAAATCCTGAAAACATGACCTGTTGGTGCGCCTTGAGGACTGGAGTTGAGAAACACTGGCCTAGAAGACCAATGGTACACTCCATTACCCCCCCCCCCCCCCACACACACACACACACACACACACACACACACACACACACACACACACACACACCTTTTTCCCAGCCAGCCAAAACATTATATAATGTGAGAAATTCAGACTTTGCAGAAAATGTACTAGTGCCGGTTTACTAGCACCCTCTCCCCCTGCCATTTTTATTTAGCACGGGGGTGCTAGCAGAGCACTAGATACATTTGTCTCTGCTGTATTGATATGCACAGTTTGTTTTCCTGTAAAAGTTAAGATTGATCCTACCCCCTCTTAACTATTCAGCCTTCCTATTGGTCCTTAAATGTAATAGCCAACCTTGTTGTTCAGTAGGCAGGTAGGAGAGGTCAGGTCTTGTTAGCCCTTTGCTGGAAATGTTAGAGAACATGTCATGAGAGCAATACCCTGCCAACTTTCTTTTGAGTATGCTAGTTGACTAGTTATTTTGGTGACCCACTGGCTTGAGTACTTTTGAGGCCCTGAACCAGTGACACCGGTTACTGGTGACAAGAAAACAATGCTCAGTGATTAGGTCCGTGAATAGATATTTCCGTTTTTGGCAGGTACAGCTGGAGGGTTCAGTCATCTGACAATTTTCAAACTTGGATCTTTTGAGGGTTATGTTGTTGGGATATCTATAACCTTGAGTCAGCAGTGGCCATTACATGGTATCTGCAGTCTCCATGTTTGATTTTTTTAATTTAAATAAAAGAAAGCATAAAAGAAGGTGTATGGAATGTAAAAAATGTAGTTGGACCACCCAAACATTTCAGGTGGACGAGATCAGAGTTTGGTATTATGGCAGGCAGATCTTGACATTCAGAGTGTCCAAGGCCTATATGTAGCTAGGGGCTAATTGAAGCCACCAGATTCCACCTATAACAAAAATATTACTTTTGAGTGAATTGGCCCTTTAAAGGCATGTAAATATAAATGTACTCCTCTGTATTTATTTTGTCCTTTATAAGTCTTTCATCTGCTTTCCAAATGCACTGTGCTGACAAATCTCAGGAGGCCTGTTTATCGCAGTCTGTTACCTGATGGCATCTAATCTCATTGCTTCTCTTGTTTTATGTGAGCAGATTTCCATTGCCCCTGAAATGTTTACTGTTGATATTCCCCAACTTCTGACAAAATCACTGTTAGCTGTTCATTCGGGTATCGTGTGTTCATTTTCTGAGCTCCATTGGTTTTGACAAGTTTTCAGTTATCCTTTCATTATTGTATCTGTCTCCGCCAATCATCAGCTGCCACTCACGAACACCATAGTTCTAATCAGCACACACAATTGTCTTTTTACATACATATTTTATTGTTTTTTTTATAACCTGAATGTGTGTGCCCAAGTGATTTTTTCATACTGAAGGGGAAAGCGGCATCAATAATTCAGGGCAGACATATGAAATGCCTTCTGCTCATTCTCCGACATCCTTTGTTATGACACCCAGTAAACAAGAAGATAGTGATACAGGATGGCAATTCACAACATACCAAGCAGACTGATAGGGGCCTCCAGACTTAAAGCTGTACTCAGGCAGATAAAAACACATACTGCAGCTTTGTGTTAATTAATATGTCATTGAGCCCGGGTTCACACTATATCGGGCTGCGGATCGCACAGGAGCGCTGTGCGTCCCTGTTCCCCGTTTCAGGGACGAATCAGGGCCGATTCTATGCCTGAATTCGGCCCTGAAACGGAGCCAAAGACGCACAGCGTTTTTGTGCAGTGCGCTCCGCAGCCGCCCCAGAGATATGTGAACCGGCTCCATAGGGAGCCAGTCACATTCTCCTGCTATGCAAATTAGATGTGCGGAAACGCACATCTAATTCGCATAGGTGTGAACCCGGGCTAAATGTATTTTTTTTTATATGCAAGGAGTGTATGTACATTCATTTGACGTTATATCAACCTCTTGCAAATCCAGAATACAGCAGGACTCTAGAGCAGAAGGAAGTGTGCTGCAGTTCCATGTGCGGAAAAAGTGTTTGCTGATGGCAGTAGACAGCAGAGTGACCAAGAAATAAGCTTCTTTCACTGTCCATTTATAGGCTGGTGGAGGGGCAAGACCTGTAAATGTTGCTTATCTGCACAAGAGAAAAATCAGGTCTGCTTTTCTATCAGACAGGGCTGTGCTCTGTAAATCTCAGAACTGGATGGACAAAAATACAAACCCTATGGCAGGTGGAAGAGTTCATGCATGTATATATATATATATATATATATATATATATATATATATATATATACATATATATATATATAAGTACCTAAAATAAATATATATATTTCATCTGTGTATTTAGCAGTTAGCTTGGAATTCAGCTTTAAGCTAGGTATTTTGCATTTGTTTTTCTTTTGTGTTAAACAGGCCATACATACAAGAATAGATTATTTTCCTGGAATTCAGTCGGTTTGCATACAGGATGCCCACATGTAGCATTTAAACAAAGAAATAACATTTCAAAATGCAGTGGTGATTGCATGTATTATATGTAACCATAGTAAATATGTAAGGTGAAAAAATTCCGGTTTATCTAGTCCCTGCATTATACATTCTGAATTGTTTTTTAGAGCAGAACAAAAGATGGTCTGCACACAGATTTTTGCACAATTCATCATTCCTTAGTAGATTGTACAGTCTGAGGGTAGTATGTTTTGCTAACAGATGGGATTATGGGGATTTTTGATTAGGTATAGGGTTTTCAGCGGGCATGTTGAAAGGACTAGTAAAATAAAAAGATAGGTTATCATTGTACGACAAGCTCACTGCCATTAAAGCAATAGTTATGAAAACGTTAAAGCTGTTCTAAAGGCTTTTTTTTCCAGAATAGGACACCATTTTTCTAGGTAAATACATTTCTAAAGGTGCTAGTGACATTTTTCACCACGTCAATAACAACCACACAATATGCAATCCATACATACAAAGAAACCAAAACAAATAAGTTCAGAAATTAAGCTATGTGTAATAAAATGGAATGACACAGGGCAAAAGTATTGAACACATGAAGAAAGGAAGGTGCAAAAAGGCATGGAAAGCCAAGACACCAGCTGAAATCTATCAGTAATTAGAAAGCAATCAAGCCCAAGCCCCCTGTTAGTGCAAATTAATATCAGCTGGTTCAGTCTCAACTGATGGCCTATAAAAAGGTGTCTCATTACCAAAGTGCCACACAAGAAACATCTCATGATGGGTAAAAGCAAAGAGCTCTCTCAAGACCTTTGCAACCTTATTGTTGCAAAACATTCCTATGACATTGGTTACAGAAGGATTTCCTAACTTCTGAATGTTCCAGTGAGCACTGCTGGGGCTTTAATCCGAAAGTGGAAAGAACATCATTGCACTGTAAACCGGCCACAACCAGGTGCTCCTCCACAGGATTTCTGACAGAGGAGTGAAAAGAAATATCAGAAGAGGTTCACTTGTGGAAAGCTTCAAAAAGACCTGGACTTAGCAGGTACAATTGTTTCAAAGAAAACAATAAGTAATGCACTCAACCGCCATGGCCTGTATGCACACTCACCACACAAGACTCCACTGCTGAAGAAAAAGCATGTTGAAGCTTGATTAAAGTTTGCTGCACAACATTTAGACAAGCCTGTGAAATGCTTTGAGAATATATTCTGGTCAGATGAGGTCAAAATTGAACTCTTTGGATGCCATAATACACATCATGTTTGGAGGTCAAATGGCACTACACATCACTCCAAGAACACCATAACAACAGTGAAGTTTGGAGTTGGGAACATCATGGTGTGGGGCTGTTACTGGCAAACTTCATATCATTGAAGGAAGGATGAATGGAAAAATGTACCAAGACATTTTTGATAACAATCTGCTGCCATCTACCAGGATCATGAAGATGAAATAAGGGTGGACATTTCAGCAAGACAATGATCCCAAACACAAAGCCAAAGAAACTCACAATTGGTTTCAAAGAGAGAAAATAAAGCTGCTGTAATGGCCCAGCCAATCACCCGACTTGAAACCATTAGAAAATCTATGGAAAGAAGTAAAGATCAGAGTTTACAGAAGAGGCCCACAGAACCTTCAAGATTTGAAGGCTGTGTGGAAGAATGGGCCAAAATCACACCTGAGCAATGCATGCAACTGGTTTCTCCATACAGGAGGCATTTCAAAGCTGTCATTACCAACAAAGGATTTTGTAGGAAGTATTAAAATAAATTCAGTCAGCGTGTTCAATACCTTTTCCCTGTGTCATTCCATTTTATTACACATAACTTCATTTCTGAATGTATTTGTTTTGGAGTTGGATATTTGGTCAGGATCGATGGTGCCATGCTGAGTAATGCAGGCAGATACTTAACCATCATGCCATACCATCAGGGAGGCGTGTGATTGGTCCCAAATTTATTCTGAAGCAGGACGGCAACCACAAGCATACAGCCAAAATCCTTAGGCACTATCTTTAGCGTAAAGAAAAACAAGGAGTCCTGGAAATGATGGTTTGATCCTAAAACAGCCCTGACCTCAACATTATGGAGTCTGACTAGGATTACATGAAGAGACAGAAGGATTTGAGGCAGCCTACATCCACAGAAGATCTGTGGTTAGTTCTCCAAGATGTTTAGAACTACTTACCCAGCACGGCCAACTTAGCCAGCGCGAAACATATTCCAGAGGGTAGTATTGGGGGCATTAGTGGTAGGTTGACTAAAGCAGCTAAACCCAAGGTAAGTATAGTAACAAGTCCTATTTGCAACCCCAGAGCACCCAATAAGGAGATAGTATGAGACCAGTCTAAACTATGTGGCATGTTCACCAATGCCAGGAGTCTGGCAGACAGGATGAGAGAACTAGAGCTACTGTTGTACGAGGAGGATTTAGATTTTGTAGGAATTTCAGAGACTTGGTTCGACAGCTCTCATGATTGGCTGGCAACCATTCAAGGGTATTCCCTATATCGCAGGGATAGAGGGGATAAAAAAGGGGGAGAGGTATGCCTGTATATCAAAAATGATGTACAAATAAATGTGAGAGATGACATCACTAAGGGAGCAAGGGAGGAGGTGGAATCCTTATGGGTAGAGCTACAAAGGGAGGAAACTAAGGGGAAAGTAATACTGGGAGTGGAGTATGCTTTAGGCCCCCTAACCAGAGGGAGGAGGCAGAGGCAGACCTCCAATCACAACTTGGATTAGCAGCCAGAATGGGAAGTGTCATTATAATGGGGGATTTTAATTATCCAGACATAGACTGGGTGCAAGGAACCGCGCACTCATCTAAGGCTCGCCAGTTCCTAAATGTCTTGCAGGACAATTTCATGGGTCAGATGGTAAATGCACCAACTAGAAACAAAGTGTTACTAGACCTACTGATTACCAACAATACAGACCTTACCACGGATGTGGAAAAACGGGTCAATTTAAGAAACAGCGATCACAGGTCAATTTGTTTTAGTATAAATCACACAAATAGGAAACATAAGGGGAATACAAAGACACGGAATTTCAAAAGAGCCAACTTTCCTAAACTAAGATCCTTGCTAGAAGATAACAATTGGGATAAAATCTTAGAAACAAACAACACAGAGGAAAAATGGGTATGCTTTAAGAGCATATTTAAATAAGGGCATTAGCTAGTGCATTCCAATGTGAAATAAATTTAAAAGAGCTAATAAAAGTCCTGGATGGCTTAACTCCAACGTAAAAATGCATATAAAACCAAAGGAGAAGGCCTTAAAAAAAATACAAGGCTGAGGGATCATCATCAGCATTCCAACTTTACAAATAATGCAACAAGAAATGTAAGGGTGCAATCAGGGCTGCTAAGATAGAACACGAAAGGCACATAGCGGAGGAGAGTAAAAGAATCCCAAGAAATTCTTTAAGTACTTAAATAGTAAGAAAGGGAGGTCATATCATATTGATCCCATAAAGAATGATGAAGGGAATCTGGTTATTAAAGAAGGAGAGATGGCAAAGGTATTGAATTTATTCTTCTCCTCAGTCTTCACGAGGGAATCGGTGGGCTTCAGTAACCAAAACTGCAATGTTTATCCTCATGACATGTCACAGGAGGCACCCTCATGGTTAACACAGGACAGAATTAGAAATAGACTTGAAAAACTCAACATTAATAAGTCACTGGGACCAGATGGCTTGCACCCGAGGGTCCTTAAGGAACTCAGTCAAGTAATTGCCAGACCATTGTTCCTCATTTTTACGAACAGTCTACTGACTGGAATGGTACAAGCTGATTGGAGAAAAGCCAATGTAGCACCAATATTTAAAAAAGGACCAAGATACATCCCTGGGAATTACAGACCAGTTAGCCTAACATCAATTGTATGCAAGCTCTTGGAGAGGACGATGAGGGACTTTATACAAGATTTTAGTAATGACAACGGTATCATTAGCAGTAATCCGCATGGATTCATGAAGAATCATTCTTGCCAAACCAATCTATTAACCTTCTATGAGGAGGTGAGCTGCTATCTAGATAAAGAAAGGCCTGTAGATGTGGTGTATCTGGATTTCGCAAAAGCATTTGATACAGTTCCCTATAAACGTTTACTGTACAAAGTAAAGTCCAATGGCATGGACCATAGGGTGAGTACATGGATTGAAAACTGGCCAAAGGGGCGAGTTCAGAGGGTAGTGATAAGTGGGGAGTATTTGGAATGGTCCGGGGTGGAAAGTGGGGTCCCCCACGGTTCTGTTCTGGGACCAGTCCTATTTAATTTATTCATAAATGACCTGGAGGATGGGATAAACAGCTCAGTCCCGGTATTTGCGGACAATACTATGCTAAGCAGAGCAAAAACTTCTCCACAGGATGTGGGAACCTTGCAAGAAGATCTGAACAAATAATGCGGTGAGCAACTACATAGCAAATGAGGTTTAATGTAGAAAAATGTAAAATAATGCATTTGGGTGGCAAAAATATGAATGCAATCTACTCACTGGGGGAGAACCTCTGGGAGAATCTAGGATGGAAAAGGACCTGGGGGTCCTAGTAGATGACAGGCTCAGCAATGGCACGCAATGCCAAGCTGCTGCAAGCAAAGCAAACAGAATATTGGCATGCATTAAAAGGGGGATTAACTCCAGAGATAAAACAATAATTCACCCAATCTACAAGACTCTGGTCCGGCCGCACCTAGAGTATGCTGTCCAGTTCTGGGCACCAGTCCTCAGGAAGGATGTGCTGGAACTGGAGAGAGTCCAGAGAAGGGCAACAAAGCTAATAAAGGGACTGGAGGATATTAGTTATGAGGAAAGGTTGTGAGCACTGAACTTATTTTCTCCGGGGAAGAGTCGCTTGAGAGGGGATATGATTTCAATGTACAAACACCGTACTGGTGACCCCACAATAGGGATAAAACTTTTTCATGAAAGGGAATTTAATAAGACACGCGTCCATTTACTAAAATTAGAAGAAAAGTGGTTTAACGTTAAAGAGCGGTTAGGATGTGGAATTCCCTTCCACAGGCAGGCGGTGGTCTCAGCGGGGAGCATTGATTATTTAAAAAAACTATTAGATAAGCACCTGAACGTCCACAACATACAGGGATATACAATGTAATACTGACATATAATCACACACATAGGTTGGACTTGTGTCTTTTTTCAACCTCGCCTACTATGTAACACTTCTATTTCTGAAAGCCTTCTTAATTTACAGCTTTATTTTCACACCTGCCAGTACATGTCCAAATGTTTACCAAAGTCTATAGTCAACTAAAACTTGCAGCTTATTTAGAACTGTCAGTGCAACAGCATGTTTATTAAATGTCAGATATGGTACATTTTATCTTTACAGGGATAGAGTTTTGCATACATATTTCTGAATCACTGCTCAAGTGGTACCTATGTTAAAGTGATACTAAAGTCCCATTTATTTGCCTAAAATAAAAAACATATTGTACTTACCTGCTCTGTGTGGGGATATTACCTTCTTTTCTTAGGTCTCCTGCAGGTGTTGTGACAAAATGACCAACCTGGCAGAATGTGCAACCCACGTGATTTCTCTGACGTGGAATCAGCTAGAGATCCATACCGCGCGCACTGCGCACACGCAGCGCGTCACACATCCCTTCACTGGCTGACGTCAGTGCATGGAGGAATTTGTCTTACAAAATGCTCTACCGACTACTGCGCATGCGCAGTGCGGAAATCAACTAAGATTTACGAAATTTACACTCTTAAGGCCATCTTGCCTTGAGTGTCGAGCATTTTGTCTGGCAAATTCCTCCGTGCACTGACGTCAGCCAGTGAAGGGATGTATGACGCAGTGCGCACAGTTTGGAGCTCCAGCTTATTTCACGTCACAGGAAGTGACGCAGGTTGTTCATTCTGCCAAGTTGCCCGTTTTGTCAGAACACAGGAACTCTCCGCTCCTCCTCCTCCCTGAGTGCCCCCTCAGCAAGCTGTGTGCTGAGTGGGCACAAGTGTGGGCGATCTCCTGAGCTGGGCTGTGCGTGTCTATAGACACACACATTGCAGCTCAACCACGCCTTCGCTCCCTCCTCACAGAATTTGGCAGACTGCAGCAGGAGCCAATGGCTCCGATTGCTGCCTGTATGTCTTGTAAGAAGAGAAAGAGAGGAGAGACCAGCACAACACTGGATTGCTGACAGGCTCAGGTAGGTGTTTAGGAATGGGTGGGGGGTAGCCACTTAAAACATGTCTCTCCTGCGTACAAGTCCCTGACTGCCAACTGCATATTTGTGGTGTTTTGCTTTTCACAGAGGCTGAGTTTGTATCCTCATCTTTGGTTCAAGAAAGTGTAAATTCTACAATAGGAGATGATGATAAAATCTACTACTTCTTCAATGAACAAGTCAAGGAAGAAAGTTCTGAGTTTCTAGAAAACACCAAAGTTGCAAGAGTCGCTCGGGTGTGCAAGGTAGGTAATTTAATCTAGATTTTGCAGTTCCTTTTGGTGCACCTGCACTTAGTAAAAAATAGTAAGAATGAAATTTGTTTCCATTGCATCTCCCTTTCTGGCATCAGGGCTTGGGTGCTTCCAGGTTCTCGCACATGTACTATATGATTGACCATAGAGAAATGGCTGTGAGAGCAAGTCTACCCAGGGGCCCATGAGGCCGCCTGCTCGGCTCACCATCATATTTATAACCCTAGCAATAAACTTTTCTTGTTTGTTTCACATTTGGTCTGTTAAATATACTGGTAAAAGCATTTTGTTATCTGCTGGATAACAGCAAAAAATAATGATGTCAGAATTCAGACCAGTGCTGAGTCTTGTGCACACTTCCTTTGTTATCTTATGGAGTCTAAGTCACCCAATTAGCAGTTATCTTAAGGCTACAAAAGAATGAGTGCCTATGTTGTGTACAGTTAAGCTGCCCATAGATGGATCACAATTTGGCTGGTTTAGCAGGGACCAGCCAAAGTTTGACACATCAGTGACTGTTCCTGATAGACTTGTTACTTACAGGTCTTGACCCTCTCCTAGCCTGTGACTTTACAGTGAAACACAGTAATAATAAGCTAATTTCTGTGTTACTCTGCTTGCTTTTCTTATGAGCACTGTATTAGCGGAGTATTGAAATCATGCGAGGAAGCTTCTTGGATGCAGAGAATACTTTGCTGTCATGGAGAAATATCAGAACATGTCTTTATTATCATGGAACAGACAGGAAGAGAACACAAACAAGTACATTGAGCATAGATAGACAATACATCCTGTTATATCATAGAATATAAGAACTATACACTATAATACTATAGCACCACCTGCTGGCATAGATAGGTATAATTCATATGTATATATTTTTATATATATCTATATCTATATATATATATATATCTATCTATATATATATATATATAGATATATATATCTATATATATATATATATAGATAGATATATCTATATATATATATCTATATATAGTCAGTTCAAAAGCAACTTTGCTGTTGTACTTTTCCAACACACTGCAGTACAATTGATTGGTTCATTGTGCTGCTTTGCCTTCTTAGAGTCTGAGCATTGAGGTATGTAGATTCCAAGAGGCTGGTAAATGCAAGTTGAGGGTTCTGTCGGCGCTTACATTTTCATAAATACATGTTGTCCCTGAAGTTGTGTTGAAAGCAGAAAAACTGGGCAAGTGTAAGGATTTGAGTGACTTTGACAAGTTCCAAATTGTAATATCTAGGGGACTGGGTCAGAGCATCTCCAGAATTGCAGCTCTTGTGGAAGGCTCCTGGTCTGTAGTGGTCAGAACCTACCAAAAGTGGTCCAAGGAAAGAAAAATGGCAAACTAGGGATGGGGTCATGAGTTTCCAAGGCTCATTGATGCACGTGGGGAGCAAATGCTGGCCTGTGCAGTCCAGTCCAATAGAAAAGCTATTGTAGCTCAAATTACTGAAAAAGTTAAAGTAGGAGTAAACTCTCATGGTTGACATTTACCTATAGGTAAGCCTACAATAACGCTTACCTATAGGTACAGTAAATATCTGTGCTGTGAAGGAACAGCATCAAATTGGTCTGCATAGCTGTCATCCCAGAAGGAAGCCTCTTCTAAAGATGTTGCACAAAAAAGCCCGCAAACAGTTTGCCAAAGACAAGCAGACTAAGGACATGGTCTGAGCAATGACAGGCTGACCCCCACCCCTTCAACCTCTTCAGCAATGCTGGCAGCACTCGTATGTCTATTTTCCAAAGACAACCTCTGGATATGACGCTGAGCACGTGCACTCAACTTCGTTGGTCGACCATGGCGAGGCCTGTTCTGAGTGGAACCTGTCCTGTTAAACCGCTGTATAGTCTTGGCCACCGTGCTGCAGCTCAGTTTCAGGGTCTTGGCAATCTTCTTTTAGTTTAGGCCATCTTTATGTAGAGCAACAATTCTTTTTTTCAGATCCTCAGAGTTCTTTGCCATGAGGTGCCATGTTGAACTTCCAGTGATCAGTGTGAGAGAGTGAGAGCGATAACACCAAATTTAACTTACCTGCTCCCTATTCACAGCTGAGACCTTGTAACACCAATGAGTCACATGACACCAGGAAGGGAAAATGGCTAATTGGGCCCAATTTGGACGTTTTCCCTTAGGGATGTACTCACTTTTGTTGCCAGCGGTTTGCACATTAATGGCTGTGTGTTGAGTTATTTTGAGGGGACAGCAAATTTACACTGTTATACAAGCTGTACAGTCACTACTTTACATTGTAGCAAAGTGTAATTTCTTCAGTGTTGTCACATGAAAAGATATAATAAAATATTTACAAAAATGTGAGGGGTGTACTCACTTTTGTGAGATACTGTGTGAATATATCTATATCTATATATATATATATATATATATATATATATATATATATATATATATATATATATGCGTATATATATTTATATACAGTAGTTTAATCTGGACATGTTTCTGTGTTACATCTTTATAATCAAACAAGAACTATATATATCAATCCTTTGTTATATTCAGGATAAACAGCTCATGGTATGCTCATTTATTTTACAATAGGATTTTCAGTAGAAAAAAAGGTACTGTTAAATCTGGCTTGGCTTAGATTGTTCGCTCCGTGGGAGAGTTTTCTTTCCTCCTTTCTCTGTCTTGTATTTCTTTCAGCCAGTCCTATCCTATCTGTTCTGTATAGGATAATAGTGATTGTGTTTTACTATGACTTGTTGGCAGCACTCCTCATATTGAGTAAAGTGGTCTCAAAAGCACACTTTGTCAGGCATGCTTCTTGTGTTAACAGAAGGCTATAAACACGTCCATTTCTCAGCTGTTCCAAAACATCACAAAATAGCGCACATTTGCTCGATATAAAAACAAGCTGTAAACTCATAGGCGTTATCAGATAAGGCACGTTTCCCCAGTAAACTAATTTCTTGTTTTGTTACAAGCCATCAGCCAGAATATTTTACAATGCATGCAGATGGTAAATAGCTTCATTTCTTATCAATTTCTACAACATTTCCCTTTACTGAAAATGGGTTTCACAACAGACTCATTAGCTAGTGCATTGAACTCTTGTTGTCACAGTCAGGTGACTGAGCAGGGACAGAGTAATGGAGTCTCATTTTCAGAAAGATGTACAGCTTTTCATTGTGCAAGAGAACACAGTGGTCACACAACCCTCTCTTAGACCAAAAGTATGACTACTAGTATATATTGTGTATGTACAGAAAACTATGTAAGGCTGGCCATACAATTATGCAATTTTCTTTCCTTCAAGCACGGGTTGAAGAAAAGAAAATTGCTTGATTTCCTCCTCAACACAGTCAATGTTAATGGGGGAACCCCTCCCACAGCGCCATTGTATTCTGCCGGCGGGGAGCGCAGGGATCTTTCCCCACCGACAGAATACAATGATCACTGTTGGAGGCTATAGCTGCCAGCATTGGCACAAATGAGCTCTTTTGGTCAGATTTCTGTTTTTGATATGTGCTTGTACGCCACGATGGTCTCTTCAGCTACCTTCATTAAATTCTACTTTGGACCTAAAGCAGAACTGAATGCTTTTCACACAAGACTGTGAGCAGACATCGCAGAAGAGACATTCAGCGCGTCTCTCCTACAATAAAAAAAAGACTATCCGTCCGCTCTCAGTCTTTTGTTAAATGCCTACAGTTCTGCTTTAAAGCGAAACTATACTGCATCTGAACAGCACAAACCAAACACACTATTTCATTAATTTTTAATATTTAAAGCAAACTCCCCCATTAATCCATGTCTCTATGCTTTGTTTTGCCGAAAACTCACTTTGAAAAATACCCCTCTAGCAATTCTGACTGCTACCATCTTGAGTAAGGGCGGATGAATTTACTTCCTGGAATCTTGAAGCCATCTGCCCTTAACTAGAAAGCCCCTCCTTCCCCCCTAAAGACTTTTGGGATGTATGACATAATTTGTCTAGACATGGAAACTAGGAAGTAATTGAAGAAATGTAAAAATAAATTTTATACCAAGTAAATATAATATACTATCTGTTTACTAATGCTAGCAGCATAAGGATTAAAAATAGTCAATGTTGATTGAGAAAGTGAAGTTCCACTTTAAATCCAAAGTAACTGTTAGGCATGCTCAGCTTCGCTTGCATCGCCAGCATGTTCCCTGTGTTCCAGGATGACTGATTCCTGTGCATGCACAGGATTTATGTCATCCTGCACCAGCCAGTGAAGGTGCCTGAGGATCGGCACCCGAAGATGCTAGCAAGGGACCCAGACTGTTAGGAGGTAAGTTTAGTGCCTTTTAGTTCCGATCTAAAGTAGAACTATGGTCAAAATTTAAGTTGTTTTTTTCCCCCGGGAGCCATTTTACCTGATAATCTTTCCAGTAGATCTGTTATTTTTCTACTTCTTTTAGCAGGGTGACAGTGCTGTTCTTTTTGCAGTGAAATCACTAGTTTTGTCACCCTACGGTCGTTAGACAAGCAACAAACAAATGAAAGCCCAACTTCAGCTAACACGTTTTAAGTAGTTACAGCAACATTTTTTTTCTTTTGGAACCAGGTGAAAAATGGATGACCATTGTAGGCACTCTTAGCAGTGTTGGGGCTTTTTAAACTGATGACATCAGTTTGATATGTTCCTGAGATCACTCTCAATTCTTTGATGGGTACATTTGACCTGCAGTTAACCACCTCCTAACCTGCATCTGCTGAAGCAGGTTTTGCATTCCCAAAAACTTGTATGGAATGCAAAAGTGGACTAAAGCCTTTTGGCACAAGCCCATGTATATTTTGTCTCAACCCTTGTAACTGTCAATTTTGCTTGGCAGCTTGGTCTACATATGAATATGGAGAAACATACCAATAGTTAATACTAACAATAGTTATGTGAAATTGGAAAGGAATTCATGTTCTGAAAACTGCCATATCATGTATTAACCCCATTTAACCCCATACAATTAACAATATACCAGATTTTATACTATAGCAGCCATTTTTTCCTTAAAGAAAAATGTATACACTATTTTTAGTTGTAAATACAAACAGTAGAAAGGGGAGGGACTTTAAAGGTGTTGAAACCTCCTTGCAGAATGATTACCCATACACAGACATAGATACCTATGTCTGTGTAGGCAGTGGTGTAGCGTGGGGGGCAGAGGGGATGGTGGCCCCAGGCGCAACATCTAGGGGGGGCCCATCTAGGGTGACCTCATGTCCCAGGATCTGATGCCCCTAAAATGGCCCTGGTATCGCCACTGCCTGTCGCTCGCTGTCAGCCTGGGCTCCTGGACGGTGGACACCCGCTTTGCCTCGTTCACCACCAGCCGCTAGCTCACTGCCCAAAATGTTTTCTAGCCACGGTCTGCCTGGCGTCTAGCAACCAGTGACGTCATGAGGAGGAGAGAGGCAGAGGCCCCATCATTCATAGCGGAGGAGGATTATTTAACTTCCTCCTCCTCCGCTCCTACTGCTTAGCTCCACCCACCTCCTCCCTGTATCTCCTCCAGCGGGCAGCATGCAGAGTGCAGTAGAGCAGAAGAAAGATCGGGATGCAGCCTCAAGCACTGACTGCTGCAGTGAACAAACGGAGAGATGAAATCCAAAGCAGTCACAGATGAGAGATCAGGCTTAGAATGCTCAGTCAGGTCTCCCCCAGCAGCCAGCATTCTGTGCTGAACTGTCAGCACTTCACAGCAGAGCTCTCAGCTCAGTGTGTGTGTCAGCCTGCTTAGAGCCACTAGCAAGCCTTTCAGTGCAGACTGCAGACAGGACGGTCAGGAGATGTGTATGCTGGCAGAAGAGGAGAGGGCAGATGAGATGACACCCTCAGAGGGATGGAAGGAGGACACATCCTTAGATATCAGGGCAGGGTTCATGCTGAGACTTGTAGTCCTTCACTTTTGGGGGATGTCACCCCCGCAATTAGTGAAGAACTACAAGTCCCAGCATGAACCCCTCAGAGCTGAAGATGTGACGCCCCCAATTAGTTAAGAACTACAGGTCCCAGCATGAACCTGGAAATCTACAGGGTCTTACCCTTAGATCTCAGGGGTTCATGCTGGGACTTGAAGTCCTTCACTTTTGGGCAGGCCCCAGCATGGGATGAGTAACAGCAGCCAGCGGTGGAGGGGCATTCACCTTCCCGGAGTTCTGGTGTGTCGGACTAGTGGTAGGCTGTGGGTGGCAAGTGACACTGCATCTGGTGGCAGGCAATGGGTGGCAAGTTGCACACTGCATCTGGTGGCAGGCAATGGGTGGCAAGTTGCACACTGCATCTGGTGGCAGGCTATGGGTGGAAAGTGGCACACTGCTTCTGGTGGCAGGCTTTGGATGGAAAGTGGCACACTGCATCTGGTGGCAGGCTATGAGTGTAAGGGGCACACTGCTACTGGTGGCAGGCTATGGGTGGCAAGTGACGAGCCGCATCTGGTGGCAGGCAACAGTGGCACGCTGCATCTGGTGGCAGGCGTCAAGCTAAGGGTTCCCACTGATTGTGCATTATTGTAAGTTGAACTAATTTATTATATATTACAATGTAGTAATAGAAATAATGTGAATTGATCATCCTAACACCATATCAAGCATGGTGTCAGGGTAATTTAAGTGCTAACACCAGCCATTTGCCTGACAAATCATCCCCACTGCCGAATTCCCCGTCAACCCAGAGACTACAGAAAGAAGAAGAGAAAGAAAGAACAAGAAAGACGGATAGACAGAGAAAAGGGAAAGCTAGAAGGAGAGATGGAAAAAAACAAGAAATAGGGAAAGAGAGCTAAAAGGGAAACAAAGGAAAACAGAGGGAAAAAGAGAGAAAGTGCAAAGAAATAGGGATAAAGTGTGAGAGAGAAAAAAAAAAGATAGAATACATGGTAGAGAGGGGGGAAAAGAGAGAAACGAAGAAAAAGAGCGTGAAAGAAAGAGAAATGTAACAAGTGAGTGATAGAGAAAGGAAAGTGAAACAGAGGCGAGAGAAAAAAAGAAAAAAAAAGGACAAAAAGAGAAAAAACGTGTAGAAGGAAAGAAGAAGAGGAGAGAAAAGGGGGAAAGAGAATAAATGGTAGAGAGGGGGAGAGAGCGAGAAAATGGGTGAGAAGTAATGGAATAAAAAATAAAGAGAGATAGGGATAGAGGGAGTGCTAAAAGTCCACGGGTTAGGGGGCGCAAATTACTTGCCTTGCCCTGTGTGCTGACAACCCACGCTACACCACTGTGTGTATGGGTAATCATTCTGTTTGTATTTGCTCAATTTGGGATGTGGTGTTGAGTATTCAACTGAGCTCATGTTTCTTTTTTGTACATTAGACACACACAGCACAACTATATTCATCCTTTTTTGTATTTTGTTGAATGTAATTTTTTAATCTACATCTACAGCATGAGATGAATGTGATCAGGGAAGTTATGGTTGATTAGTTTCAGAATTTCTTAGCCAACAAAACTGTGGGATAAGGACCAGCTGGCCATGGTGGATCCAACCAAACCAGTCACTATTAGCCCACCAAAGTTGATCTTGTTTATCTGTATTGTATGATCTGTTTAAAGAAGGTTGTTTGGCAGTCTTCAGTCCTTTGTCTCCTGGTGAAATTTCCTTTGATCTGGAGGAAAGTTGTTATGATTTATGCCATACATGGTTCAAAGTCCTGCTGAACCTGCCAAGATTTGAACCGTTAATGGGCAGGCTGAATGTACCAAGTTAATTGAACGATCAACTTGGGTACAACCAGCCTGCCAGTTCCTCTTGTGATTATCACTAGCAGCTAATATAGCTGCTAGCAATAATCCCTGTCTTCTCCTGGCGGGGATGGCTTCCCTCGCCCATGAGAAGACAATGGCCCGGCATGAGGGATTCCCGCCTCAACACTATCTGTGTTGATGAGGGAATCAAGCACATTTCTTTCTTGTAGCCCATGGTTGCAAGAAAGAAATTTGCTTTGTGTATGGCCGGCCTTACATTTTGAAATCAATAATTGGATGTGAGAATCAAAAAGTTTAAGAAAATGCAATGGCGTCCCTAGGGGGGGGCAGAGGGGGCCCTGCTGACCCCCCCAACATTATGCTGTGCCCCACCATGTGCACCCCCCCCCACCCATAGGAAAAAAAAAATATATATTTTTTTTTTACAAAAAATTAATGTCTAAGAGGGAGAGAGTCCCCAGTGAGCTCCTGCGGGTGATTCCTCCCCCTCCCTCTGCTTGCTGACACTGCATAATGCGAGCGCTCACATGACCACGGCCGCCCGATCTGCTCCTTCCCCTGCATCCTCATTGGCAGGGAGAAGAGCGATTTGCAGGAAGGACTCCACCAGGACTCTCAGTTACTGAAAAAACAGACTGATTTCTCCCATCCTTAGGACAGGAGAACCAGCCTGTAAATTCCAAGAGATGCCAGACCAGCGCTGTCAATAGCAGGGGCAGGACAGCAAGAGGAGGCTGGGGAACCCCACAGTGGCAGAACACCAGGGCAAGACAACCTTTGCAACCCTGATAGTTCTCCCACTGCTTTGGATCCTTATATTTTCTTGGTATGCTGGTGACATATATATATCTTGTTTTCTGACATCCTGGGGGACCCCAATACAGTAGGAAGGGAGCTCACTGCAGAACATGTGAAAGTCCGTTGTGGGGTCGTAGTAAAGGGCCCCAGTATATATTTATATATATATATATCTATATATCTATATATATATCTATAGATCTATAGAGATAGATAGATAGATAGATAGATAGATAGATAGATAGATAGATAGATAGATAGATAGATAGATAGATATATATGCATTTTATAGTTGCCCCCCTACTTTTGTCCCTGTCCCCCCATGTGCCCCCCTAAATATGAAAGCTGGAGACGCCACTGAGAAAATGTAATTGTTCTGCTTTGTTTATTTAGTAATGCAATGAAAATAAAAATGTTTCATACAAACTCAGAGAAATCTGAAATATGTTGTAAAGCTCAACTCTGGGCAAAATACAGATAAAATGCATATGTGAGAGCTGAGAGCCATGCCCAAATCTAGCGATTGCTGGGGTGGGCTGCGAACCCCTGGGTCTCAGAGTGCATCTACTGATACGTGAGCCAGTCTGATGAGGCCAATTGATGTAAAGGGGGCCCTTATGAGGGCAAGTAATGTAAGGGGCACTCTGATGGGGACATTTTGATGTTAAGGGAAACGCTGATGGGGACACTAGATGTAAGAGGGCACTCTGGTGCAGACAGATTATGTAAAAAGGCACTCAGATGGGGACAAGTGAAGACAGTCCATTTAAGGGGGCACACTGATGGGGACACCTAATTTAAGGGGGCATTCTGATAGGGGCACCTGATGTAAGGGGACCCTGAAATACATATGGACTTATGAGGGCTCTGATATCAGCCTAATATATGGACAGACTAATACATACTAGTGTTTCCTGCTCATTCCCGCATCGCCTATCACCTACCTCTCTGACCTCAGACAGGGGTACTGGTTTCCTGTATCTTTTTCCCGCTGTGTGACTGACTCAATCCATGCCCCCAGATGTATTTTTCATACTATCCCCAAGATCAGTGATATCTGGCCCTGGTGAGAGCTGTTTTACCTGCCAAAGGATTTGTGTTTTTTTACTTTAAAATTTTAGAATGTATGCAGCTCTGTCACACAGCACAGCCCTGTCTTGCAGGGAAGGAAACCTGTTTTTTTTTTCTCTGCTGCACTTCACTTAAGCTGTCCATACATGGTTCTGTTTTTTCATTTAGTCCAGTGTTTCTCAAAAAAAAATTTGTCAAGGCACTCTTTAAAATTTTACACAATTTTAAGGCACCCCGTTTTAAAATAAAAAAAAACGAAACTTATAGTCTTGCATAATGTAGTAACATCCACATGCGTAGGACACCCAACATTAGCAGATTTATTCTTCCAAAGCAAATACATCTTTGCACGCTGGTACTAATTAGGATTCCAGTGTTTCTCTTCTCCCTCAGGTTCTCTCCCTTAGGCTGGGTTCACACTGGTCCGACAAACGCTCCGACATTGGGAGCTCATGTCGCATGACGTGTGAAATTTAATGTTTCCCTATGGGAGCCGTCCTAACTGGTCCGACACAAGTCGTTCCGACTTTAGAAATGCTCCCTGTACTACTTTGGTCCGACTTTGATCCTACTTCAGCCTATTGACCATCACTGAAGTCGGATCAAAGTCGGATTGCCGTCTTGCATGATCCGACTTCGGCACGCAACTTGTGCTCAGATGTTCTTGAGGGGGAACTCCGCGCCAAATTTTAAATAAAAAAACGGCATGGGTTCCCCCTCCAAGAGCATACCAGGCCCTTGGGTCTGGTATGGACCTTGAGGGGAACCCCCTACGCCGAAAAAAACGGCGTGGGGGGTCGCCCCCAATCCATACCAGACCCTTATCCGAGCACGCAGCCCGGCCGGACAGGAATGGGGTGGGGACGAGCGAGCGCCCCCTCCCTCCTGAACCGTACCAGGCCGCATGCCCTCAACATGGGGGGGTTGGTGCCTTGGGGGAGGGGGCGCGCTGCGGCCCCCTACCCCAAAGCACCTTGTCCCCATGTTGATGAGGACAAGGGCCTCTTCCCGACAACCCTGGCCGTTGGTTGTCGGGGTCTGCGGGCGGGGGCTTATCGGAATCCGGGAGCCCCCTTTAATAAGGGGGCCCCCAGATACCGGCCCCCCACCCTATGTGAATGAGTATGGGGTACATCGTACCCCTACCCATTCACCTAGGGAAAAAGTGTCAATTAAAAAAAAACACTACACAGATTTTTAAAGTAATTTATTAGACAGCTCCGGGGGTCTTCTTCCGACTTCGGGGGTCTCTCCGGTTCTTCTCCGCGCTCTCCGGGTCTTCTGCCGGGCTCCTCCGCTATCTTCTGCTCTTTTGCCGCTCTTTTGCTATAGCGGAGGAGCCCGGTCTTCAATCTTCTGCCTTCTGTCCTCTTCTCCTGATGTTGACACGACGCTCTCTGGGGCTGGAATGCACTCTGGGCGCTCCGCTCTGAATTATATAGGCGGTGACCCCGCCCCCTTATGCCGTCACAGTCCCTGGGCATGCTGGGACTGTGACGTTTTAGGGGGCGTGGTCATCACCCGATGACCATGCCCCCTTATGCCGTCACAGTCCCAGCATGCCCAGAGACTGTGACGGCATAAGGGGGCGGGGTCACCGCCTATATAAGTCAGAGCAGAGCGCACAGAGAGCATTCCAGCCGGGGAGAGCGTTGTGTCAACATCGGAAGAAGAGATGAAGAGAAGAAGCGGCGAGACAGCGGCGACAAGACAACGGCAGCAGACCGGGCCCCTCGCTGGCAATAGAGCTGGAAGAAGATAGCGGCGGGGCCCGCTGAGAAGAGGCGGAACACCGGGAGAAGTCGGAAGAAGATACCGGAGCTGCCCAATAAATTAATTTTGAAACCTGTGTACTGTGGTTTTTTTTATTGACACTTCCCTAGGTGAATGGGTAGGGGTACCATGTACCCCATACTCATTCACATAGGGTGTGGGGCCGGGATCTGGGGGCCCCCTTATTAAAGGGGGCTCCTGGATTCCGATAAGCCCTCTGCCCGCAGACCCCGACAACCAACGGCCAGGGTTGTCGGGAAGAGGCCCTTGTCCTTTGTCCTCATCAACATGGGGACAAGGTGCTTTGGGGTGGGGGGCCGCAGCGCGCCCCCTCCCCCAAGGCACCAACCCCCCCATGTTGAGGGCATGCGGCCTGGTACGGTTCAGGAGGGAGGGGGCGCTCGCTCGTCCCCACCCCCATTCCTGTCCGGCCGGGCTGCGTGCTCGGATAAGGGTCTGGTATGGATTGGGGGGACCCCCACGCCGTTTTTATCGGCGTAGGGGGTTCCCCTTAAGGTCCGTACCAGACCAAAGGGCCTGGTATGCCCTTGGAGGGGGAACCCATGCCGGTTTTTTATTTAAAATTTGGCGCGGAGTTCCCCCTAAAGATTCATACCAAACACAGTGCCGGGCATTGGCGGGGATCCAAGTCGGATCCCCGTTCATTGAAAGTCGGACACATGCCGGCTTCATGTCGCAGGGCAAAGTCGGATCCAAAGTAGGACGGCTGTCGTGTCGCACCAGTGT